>NC_081425.1:7578829-8178829 GCF_949786415.1 Peromyscus eremicus | reverse complement strand
GGGATTGAGATTAAAGGTGTGTGTCTCCAATGCTGGCTGTATCTTTTTACACACAGAGATCTACCTAGCTCTGTCTACCAAGTGCTGGGATTAAAGGCGTGCGCCACCACCGCCACACTCTTGCTATGGCTCTAATAGCTCTGACCCCCAGGCAACTTTATTTATTAACATACAATTAAAATCACATTTCATACAAATAAAATACCACCATATTGGAACAGAAGTTTTATAAGAAACCATGCTAAAATGGTACCTAAAGTTTTTGTTCACCTTCACTACCAGCTTACTCCTTAAGTTTCAAGTCTGGAACTCAAGGTAGCTAATTTAAAAATACATTGTAACTCCAATCATAACCTAAATGTAGAAGAAAGAAATAACATTAGTTATTGTGTGGGTTTTTCTGAGTTAAAATTATAGCCTACAGACTTTTCAATAAATCTGCTTTGTGTGGAACATGTGAAGTCTTGGGTGAATGTGTGCTGTTGACATGGCTACATTCATGTCTAGGACGCCCAATGCCTTAGGCCATTGGGAATGGGAAGGCCTTCCCTCAGTCAGGTTCATGAAAATGTCAGCTTTCAACTGGCCCATGTGTAGATGTCAACAGTGTATGCAAAACTAGCAACCTCAGCATCCTCCTCCCAGATGTCTCCAACACGAGACTGCTCTCATAGAGACCCTCCCACTGAGACTTGCTAACCTCCTTGTCTTGGCCATAATAATGTGCTGAGCATCCAGGTTGTGTAGCAGATACTCTCCATCAGAACAAGCACAACCCACTCAATCCAAGCTTTTATGTATGTTTGTCATTTGTCCCATATCTGCCATTCTTTGTTCCTGATTTTCCCCACGCAGGACTCCAGGAACAAGCTGTTCAAAATGTGATGTTAGTGGTCAATTTTTAATAGATGAATACTTGATAATCTATGTATAAAGCTTATGCCAATCCCAGTGCCTGTCAGGAACTATAAGTCCCATCTGTGTTGACTCATGAGTTGATTTTGGAATATCATTCATTTCTCATCATCTTATCTGACTACAGAAATCTGGTTCTGATGCGAATGTTTTCTAAGCATGAACAACTCTCAGATGTCTCATCTCTGTAATCTTCATCTCACACTGACTCACAGGCTTCTTACTCAAACTGTTTGTGAACTTCAAATACCTTATGTCTCTAAATTCTAATGTAGTTAGCAATTTTATAAGACTCTCTTTCTAGCAATACACAAGCTTTCACAATTTTGCAATTACCTTTGTCAAAGGAGGAAACGTCAAAATTCAGATCATTATCAATAACAAATCACAACTGAGTTAATGTTGAAAAAAGAAAGGGAGAGTGCCTTGATAAGAATATTGCCAAAATACACCTATTAGTGGGAAAAGTAATCATAATCCACAGTAGACCTATGCAGAATGTGAAACTCATCTCAACTGCCTTCCACTTTTTTTCTCTGACTGGAAGAATATGCAGTTACTGAATCCATGTTACTATTACCAGGCTTGTAAGTCTGTTGGCAACAGGCACATAGTATGCATCCAGCACTTGTGAATCTTCTCAACATTTTTGTTGCTTTTTCTAATTTTGCAGGGATGGCGTACGTGTCCAGGCACATGTGCTGCATGATGTCTGTGGGGATGCCTAAGACAACTTCAGGTGTCTACTCAAGGCCTTTCATTTCCCAGTCACCATTGTGTCAGGTAGACCAGCTGACCCCCAAACTCCCAGGGATTCTCCTTTCTCAACATTCCACCTTCCCAGAGCAGCACGGGGACTACACATGTGTATAACAGCTCCTGGGATTTGCTGGGGTTCTAGCAATCCAGCCTCAGGTCCTCATCCTTTCATAGACAGCACTTTCCCATCAAGCCATCCCCCAGTCCTCTTGCTATCACTTTATAATCATCATGCTCTGCTTGAAAAATGGTGGCCTTCTCCCAAATCCCAGAAGCCAGTAACAAATGAGAAAAAAGATCACCTCGTTTATGTTTAACTTACTTTTTTCCTAACCATAACAATCAACTTAAGAGAAACAAATTACTGGTGATTTCACCCCGGAGGTTGGTCCCAGACAGAGAAGAATAAGGTCTGCATTGCATCCCTGGCCTCTAAGTCAGCATCGAGCAAATGATGGCAAACCACATGTCACTTTGGGTGCATGCAAGGGAAATGGTGATGGGAGGGGGTTCCTCTTTCATTCTTTATTCCTCTAGGAGCCCTTCAGAGGGATGAATTGTTTGCGTGATGCACAAAGAAAGAATATGTTTGTGATTCCACAATGCATTTCTTTCTAGTTCATTCATCTCTAAAGTGGGATAATAGTACTCAACACAAATGGTCACTCAGAGAATCAAATGAGGTGTGTCCATACAGCCATGACCTCCAGTGGAATCTTCAGACTACTAGAACCCTGCCAAATGTGTGTGTGTGGGGGGGGGTCCTCTATACATATACATCTATAATAACAGTTAATTGATAAATTACACACAGCAAGGGATTAATCACAACAATAATAGAACAACTATGAATATACTGTGCTGTAATGAGATTAATTGGAATGTGATCTTTTCAGAGTCAAGACAGATATTTATATCTCCCTCCCTCCTGGTCCTGAGTATCTGAAGCATCAGAAAACAATATGGGGTTAAGGAAGGATTGCTGTGTGTTTCTATAAACATGGGGGAGGAGGAGGAGGACAACTTCCACATAGTAAATGCTCAATAAGCATTGTTAAGCAAAATTACATGTGCTCAAATTTTAAAACACCCCAGTAAATGAAGCTTTTCATTACAGTTTCTTAGGAGAGCAGGTTCTACTGGTGTGGACTGCTGAGACTGCTCAGCATGTAAGAGTGGGTTTTTTCTTGCAGAGGGACCCACAGTTCCCAGCACCCATATCAGACAGCTCACTACCACCTATAACTCCAGCACCAAAGGGATCTGATTTCTCTGGCTTCTCTAGCCACCTCCCCCGAAGTACACAGAAAGACACATAGAAACACAGTTAAAAATAAAAATAAAAGATCATTACCCAGGGCTTGCTTGCCTACATACACAAGGCCCTGGGTCCCACCCTCAGCACGGAATGTCTCAAAGTTAAGAAAAATAAACATAATTTCCATTAACTAAAAAAAAAAATCAACTTAAGAGAACAAGAGTACTTCTTTTCGATGAGATGGAGCTTTGCAATGTAGATTTTCCATTTAGTAACATGATGTTCTCCCTCAAGAGAAGGCAAAGTCTGTTAAAAGATAACTGTACTTACAAAATCTGAAAGCAGCATTATAGAGTGTAACATGTAATCCTTTATGATTCACAGGAGATTATTCATTCTGATTAAATTATTCTTTGAAATTTTAATGCTTAAAATACCAATAATAAAACTTCAGAATTCCATAGAAAAGTCATTATTTTAGCCCAAGCTTCATTCCTGACTCAGCTTTCAGGACTCCAAAATGTGTATCCTCATCACTAACCCTTCATAGGCTAGCACCCATAAGTGATAACTCTATACACACGCTGAAACTAAGCAGAGACCTATACCCCAGTGGAACAGAATCATCTTTAGCCAACATCATTGGCAGCCATAGCATAAGCTTGATATATACTCTTAATATGTGCAGGTGCCCATGGCTATGAAACTCAGATGCAGCCCTCATAGGATCAGCTTGAGAGATTGTCCACCACCCTCTTTCTAACACTGGACTACACATCAAAAAGACTCCTCCAACTGTGAGTTAAGATTATCTGAGCACAAGACTATGTTTTGGAACTAAGTGTCAGGTTCATTAAACTTGACTCAGGACCCATTATATCCTTTATTGATCCTGCTAGTACCCTTGGACAGTGTCTGAATTTAACCCCATTATAGCAAATGAGGATATGTGGCTTCAGGAAATAAGATGTCTATTTATGCTGGCATCGTATGTTGCTGATTACGGTGCTCTGAATCTGTGAGTAAACCTTAAGTAACAGGCATCCCATAACAGTCTAGAACTTTCTTTAGCTTTTGTGTTGTACAGTTTTAGCCTGCTTTGCCCTGAACATGGCACAGAACGGCATTGGTGGACACAGGATTTTCCAAGTCATCTCTCCCCTTATCCCAATCAGCACAATGTAGAGTAATTGTTCTGCAGTGAAGAGCTACAAATCAAGTTGATACACAGACTTCGGGGCTTTTCCCTCCCCCAGAGAGATGCAGATGGCAGGATATATGACGCCTACAATCTGGTGACTTTGGATAAGGGATCTAGTCTATTTCTGCCCATGGAGGAGAACTGTAGGAACATTCTAACCTTTAAGGCGCTCCTCTATTTCTTTCTAAACACACAACCATGGATTTGGGACAGGCCTAGTCTTGGACCTTCCCTCTAGTGTTAAAACATCAATAATACATCCAAAGAGGACTTAAAGCAAAGGCAGACTCAAGGCACCATCTAAGTGCTATATCAGCTTGGAGAAGAGAGGCTGGACTGGCAAAGGAGCGGAATGAACACATAACCTGTTATAAGCAAATCACACTGTACATGCACACGCATTAAAGTTATCACAACAACAGAGAGAACAAAGTGACAGAGACTGACAATATAATGACCAATATTTGCAAATTCTTGTATGGAATTCAGAACAGCTGTTTCAAGAGAACAATAGGTTCAAAGAAAACACACAAAAATTATATTCTAAGAAATAAACTTAGGAGAAGTAGGAGTAGTTCTTTTTATGGAACATCCTTGAGCTGAAAAGTACCCAAATTGAAATTAAAACTGTGATTGAAAGCACTTACAGCAACACAAATAAAACAGGAGGAGATGGTGAGCTGAAAAACAAGTGATTTGAAGACACACAGGGAGGCAGAAGAAAGAAGGAATGAAAAGGTGTCAGGGTAGCATTCAAATGAGGCTCGGCATAGAGGAAGTGGGAAGGGTCTGTAAGGGTGGGGGCAAACACTATCAAAATATACTCTATGAAAATGAATAACTAAAAAAAGCATTCAGGAATTTTGAGGGAACATTAGAGAACAAACAGTTTAGTGGTCATAATTTAAGGGGACCTTGAGGATGCCAAGGGGATAGGAAGGAAGCTATTGGCAGAGATAATGACAGAAATTGCCTCAAAATTAGAGCCATGTGGAGGAAGGTCAAATGTTACTGCTCAGATGCAACACAACTAAAGTCTACCCCAAAGCACAGTGCAATCAAACTCTCAAAGGTGAAACACAGAAAGTTCTTCCAGTTCGACTGAAAATAGAAATTTTAGCAGAATACTTAAATGCCAGGAGGAAATAGAATGAGGTTTGTTTTTTTTTTAACAACATTTGAGGAAGAAAACCTACCAAGCAAAATAACTGCATGTAACAAAGATATTCTTTAAATCTGAAGAGAAATAAAACATTCTTGGACAAACAGAAGTAAGGAAAATTATTACCACCAGCACTGTGCTTAAGGAAAAGCTATAGAGGGTTCTTCAATGTGCAAAAAAATATATATACTTGTAAGTCACACATGCACACACACTCACACACACAGAGAAAGAAAGAGAGGAGAAACAACAAAATAAAAAATATAAAATTCATCAGCAATAGTAACTATACAGACACATTTTTCACATTGTAAAATGTTCTAGCATTGTACCACTCTATCTATGAAAGATAAAAGAAGCAATAAAATAGTAACTATATTGATATGCTAACAGATAAGCAATCATCACCAGAGATGCTTTCTCCTGCACAAATAGTAACAAATACAGAAACCGCAGTCAGGCATTATGCAGAGAATGAGAGACTTTGGAATACTCAGCCTGAAATGGGATGTCTCCATCAAAGCCCTCCCCTCAGGCCTCAGGGAATCCTGGGGAAGTGGAAGCAGAAAGAGTGTAAGAGTCACAGGAGATTAAAGACAGCAAGGAAACAAGGTCCTCTAAATAAAATGATCAAAGCTCATATTCACTCTCAGAGACTGTGGTAGCATGCAAAGGCCCTGCATGAGTCTGGACTAGGTCCTTTGCATAGATATTATGGCTTCAGTTTAGTGTTTTATGAGATTCCCGAGCATGTGAACTAGTGGATCTCTGTTTCTTGTACCTTCTCTTGTGCTGTTTTCTTTCTTTTTTTTGTTTGTTTTGTCCAATTCTGAGGTGTTATCTTTTGTTTCACCTTGTAATTGTTTTTATCCCTTTGAAGCCTGATTGTTTACTATTGAGAGACAGAACGGTGAAGGTCCAGATGGAAAGAGGGGTGGGAAAAAACAGGGAGGCATAGAGGTAGAGAAAACCTTAATCAGGATACATTACATGAGAAAAAAATCTATTTCCGATAAAAAAAGAGAGAGAGGCATTTTATACAGATGTAAAATGCAGCATCCAAATATGAAAATGGAGACAGGATAGAATGAAAGTGTAGAGAAGGTTTTCAATATAATTACTAACATGTGTTAACTAGATAAACTAGTGGTTTTGCTGTAGCATTTTCATACCTGCATATATTGTGCTTTGACCACATCCTACCATCCTTCTTTCCTTATCTCCGTAACCACCTTTCCACATCCTAGTCCTACCCATTCTATATTACTAATAGCTTCTTGTCTTCTTAAGCGTACGTGGTTACCAGTTTTTTGTGACCCAATTTTCTCTATAAGTCTTCTGAAATTGGATTCCACCAGTATGGGGTGAGTGGAGTAGGCTGTGGGCACAGTGTTGAAATTACTTTCACTTCTCACCCAGTGAGTTAGTGAGGAATACAGGCTATCTCAAATATTTCCTACTAAATGGGATAAAGCGGCATATGGGCTATGAAAAGGCAGTCTGCCTAGGTTTGTTGTTTTAATCTGTATATATAGGAACATGGCAAACACTAGGGGCCCAGGAGACCCGTCTTACTAAACCAATATGAACAGAATACATAATGTTCCAGACACAAGAATAAGCCAAACATAATATCAATAAAAGGAAATAAATGATAAAAAAGTCAGAAACAAATGAAATAAAGACTGAAAAGTCAATACAAAACATTAGTAAAACAAAGAGCTGCTTTCTCAAAACTAAACTAGATTTACAAGCCTTAGCTTAGCTAAGTAAAAGATTCAAATAAATACCATTAGAAATGATAAAGAGGCATTGTGGCTTAATAACATAATTAAAGACAACTGTCTCCTATCAAGGAAATTACACAACACATGATCTAGAAACAATAGAACTAAAGAAAACCCCCCGGGCCAAGTATTAGACACCTCTTAAGAAGATGTTGGTTAAGCAGTCCTCAGAAACCCACAAAACATCAGAAGTTTGTAGATGTAACCAACCGTCTTTTTAAATAAGAAACACAGAACCAATGCAAAGAAGAAAGCCAAGAGGTCAGAGCTAAGAGCTAAAACCTTACCCTTCTTCCTGCAGTGGTCCTACCTCTCCGAACCAGAGCTACCCCTGTGTTAAAGTCTTTATATAGAGTTCCTGTTCTGTCTTCTCATTGGTTGTAAACCCAACCATGTGACCGCCTCATCAGGGCCTGTCTGTATAGACCTCCAGGTTTTCTATGATTGGTATTGAGATTAAAGGCATGTGTATCCAATACTGGCTATATCCCTGAACACACAGAGACTTACCTAGCTCTGCCTACCAAGTGCTGGGATTGCAAGCGTATGCCACCACTGCCCTGCTTTCCTATGGCTTGCTAATAACTCTGACCCCCAGGCAACTTTATTTATTAACATACAAATAACATTTTAATACAAATAAAATATCACCACAGAGGTTCTTTTTTGTTGTTGTTGTTGTTGTTTTGTTTTTCGAGACAGGGTTTTTTTGTGTAGAACATCAGAGGTTCTTGCTGGTTCCTCTGGATTACTAATCAAAACAACTTGATAAAACCCTACTACTGCTGTAGACACACATTTTGAATGCAAGATGTAAAGAAATCAAACTGGACCTGGGTTGTAAGACTTCTCCCTACTAGTTGGTTCTCTTGGTGCTGGTGGGTGCTATGCAGGCAGCTGTGGGATACAGGCATTGATGGTCTAATCAAGCTATTGACTCTTTAACCTGTAATACTAACCTTCCCAATAAGAAATTAGTAAAATAACAAAATGTGCTAATAAAAAAAATTCCACAATTGAAAGAGCCAATCAGACATTAATCAAAATGGAAATCATGAACTACAGGGGGGAGAAAAACAACTAGTAAAACCAAATTTCAGAGACAGAGGTCAAGGTTGAGACAATAATACTTAATGACATCTATAAAGAAAAAAAATTCTGTGACCAAAACTTCCAAAAGCTCTGAAATAAGTCGAAAAGGTCAAGTATCAAAGTCCATTGGGTGGAAGGAGATGAGATAAAAAGCATTATTAAATGAAATTATAGAAGAAAACTTGCCAGGCATACAGAAATTGGCATCTAATAAATGAGAGTCATTTAGGACACCTGACAAAACACGATCAAAGATGATCCCCTCTACAGCCTATCACACAGTCAAGATGGCAAAAGCACACAACTAAGAAGCAGTACTAAACGCTGTTAAGAGAAAAACGGACAGTTCAAATACAAGGAATATCTCCTGCCAGCAAACCCAAAAGCCAGGAAAAACTGGAATAAAATGGTCCAAATGTTGAAAGTAAGTAAGTACCAACTAAGATTGCTATAACCAACAAAATTGCATCTTAAAATTAATAGAGGAATAATAATATTTCAAAAAAGGCCCAAACTAAGACTATTCATTACAACCAAGCCAGCACTACAAAAATCACAAGAGAAATAAACAAACACAGAAGAACTGGGAATGAATGCATCATGTCCAACACAGGAAACCAGAAAACTGCCAACACGAACAGGAGAGAAGGCAAGAACAATCAAAGCCCAGCCAACCTAAACAGCAAGCACACCACAGGAAACAGTAGACCACTCTCACCAAGTACTTGTACAAATGGACATGGCTCACCAAGAAAGGAATGTAGACCAAGTGACTGGATTAACAAACAATATTCAAGTACCTGCTGTCCCCTGGAAAAGCATCTCATAAAGTAGATTTTAAGTTAAAACTAGTCAGAAGAAAGATAGCCACTAAATAATAAGAAAGAGATGATTCATTAGGAATATATGACAGTAGTGAATACGCACCAAATATTGAGGCTCCCAGTTTTATAAAACAAGCACTAAAGGGTATGAAAGATCAGACAGTTATTAATAAAACTATAATGGAAGACTTCAGTACCCTGATTTCATATGCAGATAGGTCTTATGAGCTAAAATCAACAAAAGAATGTCAAAAATCAAATGATAACTGTATCAGCTGGATTTAAAAGATATCTGCAAAGTATCCCAACAAGAGAAAAAAATATAAAATCTCCTCAGCATCCTATGGGACCTTCTCCAATGTCAATCACATAATTGGCCACAAAGCAACCTAGATTTCTGGAATACTCATGAAAATTCTATGAGAAATGTGTATAACTATAAATCCTATATTAAAAATCACAAAGGGGGCCGATTAAACTAATCATTGATTAAGAGCATTTGTTATCCTTGCAAAGGACCCAGATTTGGTGCCCGGTACCCACATGGCAGCCTACAACCATCTGTAACTCTAGTTCCAGGGGCTATCACAACCTCTTTGACCTCTACAGGTACCAAGCACACAAGTGATGCACATGCATGTGCATGTGTGCAGGCACAACACATATACATAAAAATTTTAAAAATAAGTTTATTTTTAAAGATTAGAAAGATTTCAAAAAACCTAATGATGTGCCTCACAGGTCTAGAAAAACAATAAAAGTCAGACTCCAAATTTGTAGACGGCAAGGAGTAATAAAGGTTAGGATAGAAATGCTAAACTAGATACCAAAAGGATAAAACATTGAATCAATCAGAGTTGGCTCTTTGAAAATATAAACAAGACTGCCAAGTGTAGATGTAACCAACCGTCTTATTAAATAAGAAACACAGAGCCGATTCAGAGAAGAAAGCCAAGAGGTCAGAACTAAGAGCCTTACCCTTCCTGCTTCAGCCATCCTGCTTCAGCCAAGAGAGCTCTCCGAAAAGGGGCCTACTTCCTGTGTGTATGTCTTTATATAGTCTAGCTGTTCTGCCTTCTCATTGGTTGTAAACCTAAACATGTGACTGCCTTGTCACTGCCTGTATGTACTGCCCTCCAGGTCCTTAAAGGCGTGCGCCACCACCGCCACGCACTTGCTATGGCTCTAAAACTCTGACCCCCAGGCAACTTTATTTATTAACATACAATTATAATCACATTTCAGTACAGGTAAAATACCACCACATTTCCCCTTTTCTATTTTAATAAAAAGGAAAAAAAAGAAAAAGGTTATAACTAACAAAAGAAAAACTATATACAAAAGTACAATAACTATATACAATATATACAAATAATAAATGTCTAAACAATGTCTAGTCCATTTGTATTTGACAAATTCAGAGATAATAATTTCATTATCCTATTTTGTTAAGTCCAAAATGTATCTAATTCACTTTCTATCCTAATTAATCTTCAACTATAACTAACTAACCTTCAACTATAACTAACTAATCTTCAACTCCCTCAGAGACCCAAGAAGGAAATAATATTAGCTAACAAAAATAAAAACAGAAAGTGCATGTAAGCAACTTCCAAAAAATTTGTGAGTTGACAGAAACAGCCAGCTGCCTGGACAGTCACCTGAGGTTTCTCCGCAATGCTGGGGCATTATCTTCAGCCTATAGGCTTAGCATATCTGACAGACTCATTTGTGAAGTAGGATGTACACAAGGTCAACAGTTCAACCTCACATTGGGTGAGAGCAGTCCATGTACCAGAAACACCTGAATTCCACTAGTGTCATGTCATGATTCAGGATTTTAAATTCTGGAAATTATTGATGTTTTTTTAATTCAGCTGTCCATTCTTCTTGGCTGTGTATATATGGCTTCATCTCAGCATCCCGTTCTTCTCCACATCCCTCTATCAAATGCCAGTCTACTATTGAGAGGCGTGAGCTTAGTTACTCTTCAAGAATAACTGTTTCAGCTGCTGTTCCATTGCACATCAGAAGCCATCGGCCCACTGCCTGTTCAGCTGCCTTCGAAGAAAAGGGCACTGTACCTTTTCCAGATTGCAAAGGCCACTTCAGGGATGGTGCCATATTGTCCTGGCCTCAGAAGATGCCTTTTGATAAAGCCATAACCACACTTGTTTTGGCAAGAATCAGCAGTCCTTTGTTTCATGTCCTGTCCGTCCATTTTGTCCTGTTGATTCGAGGATACTTTGTTGTCCAGTGGCTAACTTTTGCCACAATGAAAGTTAACTCATATGCAGTTTCTTCAATGCCCATATTTTCTCTGAAGTAGATTGGTGCTGCCAGGAGCCGACATGTCTCATAGTCATAACAAAAAAGAAAAATTTTCTAAGTTATTAAAACATTTTAAATGCCATATTCTGTAGATCTCTGAAGGGTTTGAAGATGACCTGTCTAAAATATATCTGCTCAATTTTTAAAACATATCTAATATGACTACAAGTTCTATTGTAATGTCTAACTACTAACTATCATTTCTTTATATCCTAATAGTTGGTAATAATAACATTCAAGGATCAGAAAATTGCATTGTTAAATGAATGGTATAAGTACAATTAGAAATATACATATAACATTTTCTAACAATATCAATTTTAATATATATATATATATATAATTTGTATACAATATAAAACAATCCAATCCAATGTAAAGTATTTAAAACTAGTAATTGTATTTTTCTTCTTCTTTCTTTCTCTTTTTTTTTAAAACAAGAACCTTAAATCTAATCTGCTTAGCCTTTTTCTTAACCCTTGACAACAACTTGTAACCAACCCCCCTAAACAATGAAAATTATCCCAGACCCAAAACCCATTAAAAGACCAAAAAACCACCTACCCCACACCACCTCTTTGAGAATGTGGGCGTTGTATTCTTAAAATTGCTTCCTGCTGGGTATGGGCGAAGTTATCTTTATCCTGAAAGAAAAATTTTAGGTTAATTGTCAAATTCTAGGAAAGGTAACTATATCCTTCATTATACATTCTGTGTATAATGCCAAAGTTCAGGGTTTATCTCAAGTCCTTATTCAAGTAGTCTTTGAGACTGGATCATCTCAGCTAGTCATCTCGAAATTGCTCTGAGCACCTTGTAGTTCAAAGCTGATCTGTAGATGATGTTTGTCAGCTTAGTGATGTTATTATTGTCCACGTGGAGTTGTTGTTGTTGTGGGGCCCCAACTTCTTCCTTGATGTTAGGCCTGGTCGTGATTTCCTGCAGAAAACTGATAAGAGACTTGAACACAAAGACTTATATGTGCAGCTAATTCAAGCCTTTTTTCTAGAATTAATTAGTACTCTATATGACCATTCATATCTTAACAAAGTTTAAAATGTATATATATATCTATATATCTATATATATTAATCTTGTAAATTTTGATATAAAATTTATACTTTAAGAAAAGTTTAAAGAATCAGAATAGAATCAAAGAGTTGAGATTAGTAATAGAATAGTCCCTTAATTAATTTGGCTTTTCTCCTGTCCCATAGCAGAAGATGGCTCTTTTATTCTGGCATGATAAAGGGAGTTTGCATTTTTCTTCTAACAACATGCTTGAGTTTAAAGAAGGAGAGAGCCATTCTCCAACTCCAAAGTCAGCTTTAAATTTTAATTGGACTGGGACTATTAGAAGACCAATAGTGTTAAATCTTTAGAGAAAAGCAAAAACAAACATTTAGGAAGACATAAAATTTATTAGATAATATATACCCATATGCCATTTCACTCTGCTTCCTGGGATAGATGATTTGTCCCTTTTCTTCAGTTGTCTTATTTGTCCAGTGTTCTTCAGATTCCTTAACCTTCATTCTCCTAAAAGACAAGAACAAAAACCTTTCCCCAAGACTAATTTTGGGGATGTTCCTTTTTGGCAAGTTATAATCTGGTTAAATGAAAAGATATGTGTTACTGGTATAAGTTAGTTTAAATTGGATGTTCATGCTGGTTGAAGAACTATCACCTCCTCTAATTAAGAGGCTTCTCTTGTTCAAATCGAACCTTTATCAATTTTGATGGTACCCACAGCTTATCTTCTCCTGTAGAAACAAAAGCAAAACCTCGTCCCCAACGTAACACATACCCTGGTTTCCATTCTGAGGTCAGCACATCCTTAAAGTATATAGGCTGATTTAATTCTGTAGTTTTTTCTACTATCAAATGTCTCTCTGCAGCTGTTGTTCCTTTCTCATTGGCATTAAGAAAATTCAAAGTTAATAGAGCATTATGCAGTCTGTTTCTGGGGGTTTTTGTTACCCCTTTCTGTTTATTTAGCATATCCTTTAGAGTTCTGTTTGATCTTTCTATAACTGCTTGACCTGTAGGATTATGTGGTATGCCTGTAATATGCTTTATATTGTAATAAGCAAAAAACTGTTTCATTTTAACAGAGACATATGATGGAGCATTATCAGTTTTGATTTGTGCAGGTATACCCATGATGGCCATAACTTCTAGCAAATGAGTGATTACAGAATCAGCTTTTTCAGAACTCAAAGCAGTTGCCCACTGAAATCCTGAATAAGTATCAATAGTGTGGTGTACATATTTCAGTTTTCCAAATTCTGCAAAATGAAACACGTCCATCTGCCAGATTTCATTTCTTTGAGTACCCTTTGGGTTACATCCTGCTGGTAATGGCGTTTGATTGTAGAAAGAACAAGTAGGACATTTCTTTACTATTTCTTTGGCTTGTTGCCAGGTTATGGAAAAATCCTTTTTTAAACCTTTACTATTGACATGATATTTTTTATGAAATTCTGAGGCCTCCAGCACATTTCCTATCAATAATTTATCAATCTCATCATTGCCTTGTGCTAGAGGGCCTGGCAGACCAGTATGGGATCGGATATGAGTTATATATAAAGGATGACTCCTTTTCCTGATTGTATCTTGTAATTGAATAAATAGTGAAGTTAATTCTGAAGCATCAAGGATAAATTCTGCAGTCTCAATATGTAATACTACTCTTTCAGCATACTGAGAGTCAGTTACTATGTTGAGAGGTTCTGAAAAATCCATCAATACCAACAGAATAGCATATAATTCTGATTTTTGAACTGAATTATAAGGACTTTGAACCACTTTACTTAAATTTTCTGATTTGTAACCTGCCTTTCCTTGTTTGTTGGCATCTGTATAAAATGTACGAACTCCAGATATGGGCTTTTCCCGTACAATTTGAGGCAAGATCCAATCAGCTCTCTTTATAAGATCAATTCTATCGCTTTTGGGATATTTGCTGTTAATTTCTCCCAAAAAATTACTGCAAGCTCTTTGCCAAGGTTCACTTTCTGTCCATAATTTTTCAATGTCCTCCTTAGTTAAAGGTATGACAATTTCTGCTGGGTCTATTCCTGCTAATTGACGAAGTCTCAATTTTCCTTTCCAAATCAAGTCAGAGATTTTTTCCACATAAGTTTTTAATTTTTTGTTTGGTTTATTTGGTAAAAATATCCATTCTAATATAATATCTTCCCTCTGCATTAATATTCCTGTAGGAGAATGCCTAGAAGGTAAAATAACCAAAATGCAATCCAGCTTTGGATCGATCAATACGATCCACGTGCCCTTTATGTACTTTCTTTTCTACCAAGGCCAATTCTTTCTCAGCTTCAGGTGATAATTCTCTTGGACTATTTAAGTCCTTGTCACCTTCTAAGGTTTTGAACAAATTATGCAGTTCATCATTTTTTACCCCAACAATAGTTCGTAGATGAGAAATATCTCCAAATAATCTTTGAAAGTCATTAAGAGTCTGTAGTCTATCTCTCCTAATTTGCACCTTTTGGGGTCTAATTTTTTGTAGCTCTATTTTATATCCTAAATAATTAATAGAATCTCCTCTTTGTATCTTTTCAGGAGCAATTTGTAATCCCCAGCAAGGCAAAATTTTCTTTACCTCTTCAAACATTCTTTCTAAAGTATCTGCATTTGAGTCAGCTAGTAAAATATCATCCATATAATGATAAATTATAGATTTAGGAAATTTTTTACGTATCACTTCCAATGGCTGTTGTACAAAATATTGGCACAGAGTTGGGCTATTCAACATTCCCTGTGGGAGGACCCTCCATTGAAATCTTTTAACCGGTTGAGAATTATTATAAGTAGGCACTGTGAAAGCAAATCTTTCTCTGTCTTTTTCTTGTAACGGTATTGAAAAGAAACAGTCTTTTAAATCAATAACTATGAGAGGCCATCCTTTTGGTAACAGAGTAGGCAAAGGAATTCCAGATTGTAGAGAGCCCATTGGCTGAATTACTTTGTTAATTGCTCTAAGGTCTGTTACCATTCTCCATTTACCAGATTTCTTTTTAATAACAAATACAGGAGAATTCCAAGGGCTGGTTGATTCCTCAATATGCTGAGCATTTAACTGTTCTTCTACCAGCTCTTCTAAAGCCTGGAGTTTCTCTGTTGTTAAAGGCCATTGCTGGACCTATACAGTCTTGTCTGTTAACCATTTTAAAGGTAGAGCTGTTGGTGTCTTTGGAAGATCATCAGTTGTTGTGCCCTGTTCTTGTATAATATGGATGGCTGGTGACCACTCAGAATAATGCCTTCTAATATTTCTCTCAGAAACATGTACTAATTTATGATTTGTTTCTGAGATTGGAGGGATGTTAATCTGAGTATTCCATTGTTGCAACAAGTCTCGACCCCACAAGTTCATAGCTATGTTAGCTACATATGGTTTCAATTTTCCTCTCTGTCCTTCTGGACCTATACACTCGAGCCATCTTGCACTCTGTTTCACCTGAGATAATGTCCCAATTCCTAACAGTTGAACGTTTACCTCCTGAAGAGGCCAAGTTGGATGCCAAAATTCTAGTGTAATTATGGTAACGTCCGCACCTGTGTCTACCAGACCAGACAACAAAACATTTATTTTTATCGATAATTTTGGTCTTTGTTCATTAATAGAAGTTTGCCAAAAAATTTTCTTTATATTTGCTCCTGAATTTTCTATTCTCTCTGTTTCATCATCCTGACCAGCATGACTTATTCCAATAGGCATTTGGTTATTTAATTGCTCTGGGTAGGGGTTTCCTCTATGACTGCAGGAAAGGTTTGAACTGGATTTGCTATTGGGGCCTGCATGAGGCCCCTCTGGGAGTTTCCCAAAGACTGAGGCAAAGGATTACCCTGTCTGTCCCTTGTTG
This sequence comes from Peromyscus eremicus, assembly GCF_949786415.1. Lineage (NCBI taxonomy): Eukaryota > Metazoa > Chordata > Mammalia > Rodentia > Cricetidae > Peromyscus > Peromyscus eremicus. Next base: position 8,162,611 of record NC_081425.1, on the reverse strand, counting down.
ATCTACATTCGTTGGTCCAGTGTTTTCCCTTACCACACTTTCTGCATACTCCAGAAGGAAGGGGCATTCTGTTGCCATTGTTCCTTGAAGAAACATTGTTTCTAGGAATGACCTGTTTACAGTCCCTTTTCAAATGTCCTTGCTTTCCACATCCAAAACATCTAACATTCCTCAAACCTTTTGAAATTGCTTCTCCTACCCACGTATCATCATGCTCATGAGCTTCAACATTAACCGTGTCTCTAATCCAATCTTCCAAAGGTGCAGATCTTGCCTTTAATGGCCTGATTATTGTTTTGCATGCTACATTCGCATTCTCAAAGGCCAAAGATTCAATTATTATCTTACTAGCTTCTGAATCCGGGACCATTCTCTTTACTGCTGAAGCCAGTCTTTGTAAAAAATCTGTGAAAGATTCTTTTGGGCCTTGTACAACCTTTGTAAATGACTCAGTTTTTTTTTCTGGTTCCTCAACTCTGTCCCATGCATTCAAGGCTGCTGTTCGACATAAAATTAGGGTTTGGACATCATAAACATTGTGTTTGTGCTGAAGCATATTGACCTTCTCCAATAAGCTGATCCTGGCAGACTTGTATTCCTTTATCCCTCCACTGTTTTTCTATGTTTTTAGCTTAGTCCTTGAACCAAGTTAGCCACTGAAGCCTTTGACTGGGTTCAAGAACAGCTTGTGCCAGCTCCCGCCAGTCCTGTGGTACAATCCTATTATATGTTGACCAAGAGTTTAACATTTGCTTTACATATGGGGAATGCATGCCATAAGATACTATTGCCTCCTTAAACCTTTGTAAATCTAACATTTCAATTGGAGCCCAAATATTTTGTGTAGTCATTTGATCAGGCAACTGTTGTACGGTTACTGGACAAACTAAGGGTGACTGTGTGAAAACAGGCTTTCTTTCTGTAACCCTATGATCCAATCTTGAAGCAACTTCACTGTTAGTTTCTTCTGTCTGAGTTTTTACAGGTTTAACAGGTTTTTCTAAAGCTGTCACCCTGGCACTTAAATTGACTATCTTTTTAAATAGTAAAATGAGGATAAGCATAGTAATAAAATGCATAATTCGATCAGCATTAATCTTCTCATATAGCTTTTCCATTGTCAGACTGTCTAAAATTGCAAACAAAGCCCAATTTTCTTCCAATGTACACAGAAAACCCACTTTTTTTTTAATGTGGAAAAAAATTTCTCTTTTAAATAGTTTCCTTTAAAATATCTGATATATTAAGTGACTTACCAAGTCCTCGTAGACCAGTACAAATCCGAGGGAATTTCAAAACAGCCACCTAGTGTCCAAGGTGTGAATCCAGAGAGAGAGAGAGAGAGAGAGAGAGAGAGAGAGAGAGAGAGAGAGAGCAAGCGTAGTCACAAGTTCTGCCTAAGAGCTTGAATCCAGCCACGTGTTCCCGCTTGAGCCTAGTCAAGCCTTGGCTCTGGCTACCTTAAGCTCCAACTTCGTGCGTTGGCTTTACAGGCAGGGGCCCTGTTCGGCAGGGCAGGCCTGAGTTGTTTGTAGCACTGGCTTTAAGCAAGTAGCTCAAGGTTGGTCCGGCCTGAGGCCAAGCCGACCTGGGCCCGGGCTAGGGAGCCGGCCGCCCTGGTGGGAAACCGGACCTGCCGCCAAGCCAAGTTAAGCGTTTTTTAATGGATTCTTGTCACGTTGGGAGCCAAATGTAGATGTGACCAACCGTCTTATTAAATAAGAAACACAGAGCCGATTCAGAGAAGAAAGCCAAGAGGTCAGAACTAAGAGCCTTACCCTTCCTGCTTCAGCTATCCTGCTTCAGCCAAGAGAGCTCTCCGAAAAAGGGGCCTACTTCCTGTGCGTATGTCTTTATATAGTCTAGCTGTTCTACCTTCTCATTGGTTGTAAACCTAAACACGTGACTGCCTTGTCACTGCCTGTATGTACCACCCTCCAGGTCCTTAAAGGCGTGTGCCACCACCGCCACGCACTTGCTATGGCTCTAAAACTCTGACCCCCAGGCAACTTTATTTATTAACATACAATTAAAATCACATTTCAGTACAAGTAAAATACCACCACAGACAAGTCCTTAGACAAAGTAACCAAAAGAGAAAAAAGGTCCAATTAATAAAATTAACAATGAAACAGGGTTGCTACAACAGACTCCAATGGAATTTAGGGAGTCACATGAAGGGCACACATTGAAAATTTGTATTCTAAAAAGCTAGAAGGCATGGATGACCTCAGAAACATGTGAGCTATCAAAATTAAATCAAGAAAACATAAACAAACATGCATAGCAAGCAATGAGATTGGAGAAGCAAATAAATGTATTCAGTAAATGAATTTACAGAACAAGACAGATTTTCTGCAGAATTCTACCAAACTTGAAAGGAAGACCTAACAGTAATACTAATTAAATTTTCCCATGCAATAAAAATAGAAGGGACACTTTCAAATGCCTCATATAGGTAATATCCTTATACTTAAATAGGATAAGGGCACAACACAAAATAAACTATACACCAATCTCCCTACAGAATACAGCTAACAAATTCATAATAAAATATGCACTGAATTTAAAAGTATATTAAGGGGCTGAAGAGATGGCTCAGTGGTTAAGAGCAACTGTTGCTCTTGCAGAAGTACCAGGTTCAGATAATTACATTGACATGATGGTTTGCAACCATCTATAATTCCAGTTTTAGGTGGTCTGACCTCCATTGGTGCATACATACATGCTAGTAAAACACTCACACATCTAAAATAAATTAATCTAAAAAAAATTAAGAAAGCCATACGTCACCACCAAGTTGGATTCATCACAGTGATGCAAGGTTGTTCTATTCTGCACAAATAAAGAGTGAATTATATCATATGAACAGAATAAGGATACAAGTAAGATATACTCCATAAAGGCAGAAATTATAGCTGGCAAATTTCAACAAGGGTTGATGACAAAAGCCCTAAAGACATGAGGATTAGAAGGAACATATTCCAATACAGTAATGGTTATAAATGGCAGATTTACAGTCAACATTATACTAAATGAAGGGGACTCAGTTTCCTCTAAAATCTGAAAGAAGAGAACAGTGCCCATTCTCTACCTGTTATTCAATATAGTGTTCAAAATATCAGCAGGAGCAATAATATGAAAGAAATAAATAGAGAGGATACAAACGGGAAGGGAGGAAGTAAATTGCCCTTATTTAGAGAGGGCATGAACGATTCTTACAAGACCTGTGGACTTCACCATGAAATTCTTAGATCCACCAAAACGTCCCACCCAGAAGCAGAATACAAAATCAACATATAAAAGAACAGCAACTTGTTTATTCACCAATGATGAACTGACTGAAAAAGAAATAAAGTTTCCTTCAAAGAACCTAGGAGTAAAATTTACCAAGGAAGTAAAAAACCTCTACACCAAAGAAGGAGATTGAAGCAAACAGTAGGAAATGGAAAAACTGCTTCTATGCTCATGAATTGACGATATTAATATTGTAAAAATGGCTACATTAACGAAAGCAAGATACAAATTTGTTGCAATTCACATTAAAATGCCAATGACATTCTTCTCAAAACTAAGATAAATGATTCTAAATTTCCTACAAAAACACAAAAGACCTAAAGAGACAAATCAACTATAAAAAAGAAGAATACAGACAGTATTATAATATCTGATCTCAAATTATATTACAAAGTCAAGCGATAAAGATAGAAAGAAAAGACTACATAGCAACATAAGCAAAGATCAAAAAAAATTGAATAGGGGCCCCAGAAATAAGCTCATACAACTAGAGCTAATTAAGTTTTTATAAAGGTGTCAAAAAAAACATTGGAGAAAGGATAGCCTCTTTGAAGATGGTGCTAGGAGAGCAGAATATTCACATGCAAATTTAAATTAGACTTACTGAATTACTCTCTGCAAAAAAATCATTTCAAAGTGGATTAACTATCAACACAAAAACTGAGGGTTCTGGAGGGAAAATCATCAGAGCTTTTTATAAAAGTATTATACTTATTTATAAAAGTATAAATAAAGAAATTTTTCAAAAAAAGATTTCAATAACAGAAAAAAAAATCCCACTCACTGAGAAATGGGGTAATAAAAAATGGTAAAGCATCTGGCCAGCAAGGGAAATGACCAACAGAGTAAAGACAGAACCTGCAGAGTATGAGAAAAAGTCTTCTACATACATCACACAGGGATCTAATAACTAGAAGTATAACAAATTACACAAATGAAACATTCCTCTCAAATGAATCTCTGCATAAAAAAAAACTGCCGATCAACTAAACATACACTTCTCAAAAGAAGAAACACAAATGGCCAACAAACAATTGGAAAAGTATTCCACATTTTTAGCCATCAGAGAAATGCAAATTGATTTGAGATCACTTCATACCCTCAAATGGCTATTGTTAAGAAAGCAAATGACAGCAATTCTGAAGAGGATGTGGAAAAGGGTGCATCTTATTCATTGTTGGTGGGAGTGCAAACTTACGTGGTCTCCATGAAAGCATGCAGGTTGCTCAAAAAGCTAAAAATAAGTTTACCATATGACTCACTTTTTGTTATATACCCAAAAGACTCCTAATCCTCTTACATACCCATGTTTGTTGCTGCTTCATTCACAGTTGCTAAGAAATGGAACCAGCCTGAAGCCCATCAACAAAAAAGGACAAAGGAAATGCAGCACACATACACAGCTGGATTTTATTTAGCTATGAAGAGAAATGAAACCATGACATTCGGAAGGAAATGTGTGGAACTGGAAATGTTTACCTTAAGCGAAGTATATTAGACTCAGAAAGACAAACACTACATGCTTTCTTCACATATGGATCCAAGATTTTAGTGTGTGTGTGTATGTGTGTGTGTGTGTGTGTGTGTGTGTGTGTGTGAGAGAGAGAGAGAGAGAGAGAGAGAGAGAGAGAGAGAGAGAGAGAGAGAGAGAGAGAGAGAAATAGGACATACGTGGAAGTTGATGGAGAAGAAGAGAAGAAAGATAAGCAGGAAGAAATACGGTAAGAGAATACACGACATGGAAACAGAGGAGGTTAAGTAGGGAGAAAAGGGGGGCAGCAGAAAATGCACAGGGAATTGAGGGAGAGAAGCAGGTGAAGAGTTTGGGAAGCAAAGCCCATAATGCAAAGGTTTACTTTGTATACTAATTTAAAGATTTAGTTTTTCTTATTTCTGTATATACATGTCTGTGTGAGTTTATGCCACAAGTGTGTTGTTACTCATAGAGGACAGAAGAGGTAATCAAATCTGCTGGAGTTGGACTTACAGATGGTTATGAACAGCTAGGAGGGTGCTGGGAACTAAACTCAGGTCCTCTGGAAGAGTATAAATCACTGAGTCAGCTCTACAGCCCCTTGAACACTAATTTTTAAAATCTAAAATCTAATTAGTAAAATGCATTATTAAACAGCATAGCATTTTCATTAAATGCAGATGTGTAGCTAATGGACAAGTAGTGGTCCATTAAGCCAACGCATACAGCATTAGTCAGTTGATCTTCAACAAAGGCTTTAAGAAAATACACTGGAGAAATGATAATCTTTCCAATGAAAGGTTCTGGGAAAACATTCTCACCAGTTAAAAATTTAACTCCAAGGAGAATATAGACATAAATGCAATGCATGAAGCTGTGAAAGTTCTAGTTGGAAAAATAGGTGGGGGAGAGTCTTTGGGGTTTTATTTTGTTTTGTTTATTTGTTTTGATAAATACCCCAAAGCATAGGAAACAGCAAAGTCACATAAGGAGGCTTCAGCAAACCAAAAAGCTTCTTTACACCAAAAAAGGAATCAGAAACTATAGAACGGGAGAAAATATTTAACAACTGTGTCTTTGACAAGGGGTTCATTTCCAGAATGTATAAGCTCTCACTTCCAAAAGAAATTTAAATAATCTGGTTTAAAAATAAGCAGTAGAGTCAAATGTTTTCCAAATGAAGACACCAAATGGTCACTGGGTATTTGGAAAAAGTGTTTCACATCATTGATCACCAGAGAAATGCAAATCAAAACCTTAATGAACACTCACTCCAGTTAGAATAGCTATTATCAAAAAACAAAAGATAGTAATGCTGGCTAGGAAGTGGAGGAAAAAGAAATGCTGGCTAAGATGAACACTTTTTCAGAGGGAATGCAAATTAATGTATTGTGAGAAACCGTATGGAGTTAGCTTCCTCTCAAACTTCAGAAGAGAACTGTGATATGATTCAGCAATCCCACTACTGGGCACATGTCCAAAGGAAATGAAATCAGTCCATCAAAGAGACATCTGCACTCCCATGTTTATTACAGCAATATGCACAATAGCCAAGATATACAATCAACCTAATTGTCTGTCAAATGATGAATGGATAAAGAAAACGTGGTGTATGCACACAGTGGAATACTATTCAGCCATAAAAAGAATAAAGTCCTGTCATTTGTAGCAACATAGAGAAAATTGTAGATCATTATGTTTAGTGAGCTAAGCCAGGCACAGAAAGACAAGTACCACATGATTTCATTCAAATGTGGGATCTAAAAAGGTTCTTCTCACAGCAATGGGGAGTAGAATGCTGGTTACTGCAGACTGAGATAAGGAGCAATGGCGAAATGGTACTGTGTGCATTTAGCACACCAGCGGGAGGGGCTTGGAATGCTTTCTCCACAAAAGAGTGTAAATGTTTGAGGGGTCACATATAAAGGGTAAGGGGGCAGAGATCATCCCAAAGTGCTGTGTATGAAACACAGTGCCTTATATGAAAATGCTGCACTTCATCTTCACCAGCAGCCCCTAAAGAAAGTCAAATATAACAAATGTTTATTGAAAGCATTTTTATTGTACACTATTTGCAAAATCTTAGCTATCCCTGAGCATTCTTCCATGACCACCAACCCCAGATGGGGAAGATAGAGGAAGAGAGAGAAAGGGGGAAGGGGGGGAGGGAGGGATTTGAAGACACTTCACTTGCTTTGAAGATGATGGTAGGGAGGGAGCCAAGGAAGGCAGGTAGCCTGGACAAGCTGGACAAGCCAAGGATATGGAGCTTTTTCCCTAGAAGAGCCAGTAGCATTTTTGACACTAGTTTTAGCCCAAGGAAACTGACATTAAAGAACTATGGGTGTGCACTTCTCAAAAGCAAATGTCAAGCAAATGTCAAACACCCTCAAGGGCAACCTCGAATCCAAGGGCAAACTAGCCTGGAAAGATTTTGTGTGTGTGTGTGTGTGTGTGTGTGTGTGTGTGTGTGTGTGTGTGTGTGTGTACAGTACAGCATGCACGTGGAGGTCAGAAGATAACTCCTGCCACTTTGTGGGATAAGGTATGAAACTTAGGTTATCAGGCCTGTATGCTCATGCCTCCATCTTCTGGAGCACTTTGACAGCCTTGTAAAATCCTTTAAAATGTGTGTTGGATATTTCTGAAGTGTTTGTTTTGTTTTGTTTTGTTTTTTCATTTTTCTTTATTAACAAATTTTCTACTCACTCCGCATACCATCCACAAATCCCCCCTCCTCTCTCCTTTCTCCTCCCTCCTCCCTCCTCCCACACCCCAGCCCTCTTTCCCAAGCCACCCTGCATCCCCACATCCCCCAAATGAAGGTCTCCCATGGGGAGTCAGCAGAGCCTGGCACACTGAGCCTAGGCAGGTCCAAGCCCCTTCCCACTGCACCAAGGCTGTGCAAGGCATCACACCACACGCACCGGATTCCCAGAAGCCTGCCCATAGACCAGGGACAGATTCTGATCCCCCTGCCCGGGTGCCCCCCAAACAGTTCAAGCCAAACAAGTGTCTTCCGTATCCAGAGGGCCTGGTCCAGTCCCATGGGGGCTCCACAGCCACCAGTCCACAGTTCATGGGCTTCCACTAGTGTGGCCGGTCATCTCTGCACATCCTCCCATCATGATCTCGACGTCCCTCGCCTGCAGAATCTCTCCTCTCTCTCATCAATTGGATTCCCGGAGCTCAGCCTGGTGCCTAGCCGTGGATCTCTGTTTAAATGTAATAAGTATGCAGATTGCCAGTGTTTGCTGCAATAAAATTATGGACTTATAACCCTTCTATTGGTTGCTTTTCTGCTGCTGTAACCAAGACAATTCACAGAAGAAAAAAAAGTTTATTTGACTTATGGTTCCAGTGGATAACAGTGTGATGGCAGACCGGAGGTAAGAGGAAGCAGGCAGGTGGCACAGCCAAGGAGGCCACACCTTGAACCACAGACAGGAAGCAGAAAGGGCTGCTGGAAACAGCAGTTGTCTTTGAAACCTCGAAGCCTGCCTTAAACCTACCCAGTGTCACCAAATGCAGACCAAGAATTCAGATGCTCAAGAATATGGCAGACACCTCATTCAAACTGCCATAACCTGCCTCAACATTCTTTCTAAAGAACCTAAATTCTAATTGTCCTGTGGAAAAATTGTACCGCTTAGAAAGTCAGATGGATTAGAGTTACAACATAAACACATGTAGGCAGTACAGCCCAGGTGAGACATAGATTAGGTACAGACATCAACAATCTGGAGAGCATAGCCATGTCCAGAAGAAGCCTGGAATGTTCTACCTCCAGGATCCATCAAGAAACTGACCCCAGTGATGGCATATTTGGCAGAACTTCATTCCTCACAGACATGATAACAAGCCAAGTAGTGTTTGCTGTGGGATGGTCTGTATGTCAATTTACTCTGATTGGTCAATAAATAAAACACTGATTGGCCAGTGGCTAGGCAGGAAGTATAGGCGGGACTAACAGAGAGGAGAAAAGAAAGAACAGGAAGGCGGAAGGAGTCACTGCAGCCGCCACCATGACAAACAGCATGTGAAGACGCCATTAAGCCACGAGCCACGTGGCAAGGTATAGATTTATGGAAATGGATTAATTTAAGCTATAAGAACAGTTAGCAAGAAGTCTGCCACGGCCATACAGTTTGTAACCAATATAAGTCTCTGTGTTTACTTGGTTGGGTCTGAGAGGCTGTGGGACTGGCAGGTGAGAGAGATTTGCCCTGACCGTGGGCCAGGCAGGAAAACTCTAGCTACAAGTGTTGATGGACATAAAGCAGAGGCTGAGAATGGCTTGCATGTATCCCAAAGAAAAATGGTTATAAAGGGACCTCAATAGCCTTGTCTCACAAGGGAGTCATCAGGCCTCTATGTATCATTGACCTACATCCATTCATAAATTCAAAACATGTGGAGACAAGAATTGATAGGGGGAAGCAAAACTGTGGTATTTTGAGTCACAAGGCAGGCTCCTTCAAAACTGACATTTCACAAATCTTATCAGCTATCAAAATATTCTTAAAACAGAATCAATTATTTGGGGAGATATATGAGCTGACATTATGGGTCAGTGAAAGATAAGTAGAGCTCAGACTATCCACACTTGGTTCCAATTTTCCCGTCAGGGGAGGACCAACAGCCTCTGTGGAGCAAGGTCTTTCCTAAGTCAGGGTCTTCCGTACTGTCCTTGAGAGGACCTCAGTGGAACCCTGTCAGAAGACTAAGAAGTATGTCTACTAACAAGAGAAAGCAAAAGTTTTTCTCTCTGTATTGTAAGGAAGAGGTCATACTCTTCACATCCTCTAGTTTATTAGGAGGTGTAGTTTAATAAGTAATACAGTTCTGAGATTTGGATTCTGCCCTCAGCTGGCATTAACAGGCCTCCAGTGATGAGAACTCCCTGGGTTTGGGTGAAGTTCAAGACATAACCATGAAGGAATGACAAACTTCTGAGGAGTAAACTTCTGCTGGCTAGGCAACCTTTGCGCAAAGGTGAGTACAACAATGTTGTTTCAGATAAATTGGCTTTCGAGGTTCTGAAGCTAGTGTTGAAGCTACTGATTGATTTATAGTCTCACCTCTTCTGCTCTGGAGAAAGCAAATAGGTCATGTTGACACGGGGGCTTGTGGTTCTCAGGCCTAATGGTTTTGTCGTGTTGACGTAGGTGGTCTGAGTCGTCAGGTTCGAGCATGGTGCAAGGACACCTAGTCCCACTCCCTGCGCTGCACTCCAAGGGAAGTGGTATTGTGTATCTTGGTTTCAGACAATAGGCTACCAGGGGTGTGTGTAACCCAGAGTTGTGAGAAAGGGGTGCATCCTGGTGGCCGCTGCCATCCTTCCTACTGCCTGAGACCTGAGCAAAGAAAGATGTAGGAAAGAAACAAGATGGAAGAATCTACAGCAATTAAATAACTGAAGCTTTGCTTATATTTCCTGCACTTCAGACCTAAACCAACTCTGATCTATATTACAAAGAAATGAAGGTATTTTTTCAAACTATACTGTCTTTGGATGTTTTATAGCAATACAACCAGGATCCTAACCATAAAGCTGTTTCTCATTAATTTGTCTGTCCATCCTCCCTGGCTAACTGGTGTTTTCCTTTCACTTAAAGTCCATACTCAGTCCATCAGTATATTTCCCCAACAATCTTTGAAAGCTCATTCCATTCTCTCTGTCTCTGAGAGTCACTCTAATGTAGCTGTGCCCTCCCTCTTCTGGAGTACTACACTAGTGTCTCAGACATTTCTGGTTTCCATGTTTGGATCTTTTCTCAACTATGCCCTAGTAACCCCAAATTGACTATTTAGAACATAAAAATTGCAGGCATTTTCGTTTATAGGTAAACTAAAACCCATGTTGTGTGTGTGTGTGTGTGTGTGTGTGATACAAGCTATAACCATGGTCTAACTCCTACCTACCTCCTTAGTGGTGACTCTTTTTCTATTTTTTTACTCTCAATGTCCAGCCATAGCAGCCTTCTCGTAATATCAAACCCCTCTCCTCAGGGACCTTCCTACAGTTGCTAGTTGCTCTTACCTGGGCTGCTGCCTGATGTGGACTAATTCTTCTGTACACTATGAAGATTTATCGCTGTGTAGCTAGAGTTTTCCTGTCTGGCCCACAGTCAGGGCAAATCTCTCTCACCTGCCAGTCCCACAGCCGCTCAGACCCGACCAAGTAAACACAGAGACTTATATTGGTTACAAACTGTATGGCAGTGGTAGGCTTCTTGCTAACTGTTCTTACAGCTTAAATTAATCCATTTCCATTAATCTATACCTTGCCACATGGCTCGTGGCTTACCGGCATCTTCACAAGCTGTTTCTCATCGTGGTGGCTGGCAGTGTCTCTCTGACTTAGCCTTCCACTTCCCAGCTTTATTCTCCTCCTTGTCCCGCCTACACTTCCTGCCTAGCCAATGGCCAATCAGTGCTTTATTTATTGACTAATCAGCAACACATTTGCCATACAGAACATCCCACAGCGTCGCTGTAATTGGTTTAATAAAAAAGGTTGATTGGCTGATAACCAGGCAGGAAGTACAAGCAGGACAGCCAGACACAGAGGAGGTTGGGAAGAAGGAGGGGCAGAGTCAGAGGAGTCTCTAGGAAACACAGAGGAGGTTGGGAAGAAGGAGGGGCAGAGTCAGAGGAGTCTCTAGGAGACACAGAGGAGGTTGGGAAGAAGGAGGGCAGAGTCAGAGGAGTCTCCTGGAGATGAAAGAGAACAGGTAAAGTCATGAGCCATGTGGCTATACATAGATTAATAGAAACGGGTTAATTTAAATTATAAGAGCTAGTTAGCAATAAACCTGAGCAGTCGGCTGAGCATTTATAATTAATATGACAGCTCTGAGTGGTTGCCTGACAGCTGATTGTGGGACAAAATCTTCTGCCTACAGCTGTCCCCTCTGTTGCCCATTCCCATTGCTTTGAGCTACCTTCAGAGAGGACTTTGTATTCAGGCTTTCTTGGTCATCCAGGAACTTTAGCTCCCATCCCCTTCTTTTATCTCTCTATAATGAATCCTGTATTGTGTTCTTTTTAGTGAAGTATGTTTTGAAATAACTTTATCCTTTTTTGTTAGTTCCTGTTTAAGTTCTGACTTTCCTACCATAATTATGTTCAGAGAAGAATGTTAAACCAACTCACTGAGCATACCAAATTAGTCTCCACTAACCTGCCAGTCAAATCCATTACAGTTTACATATTACAAATGAACACAAGCATTTGAATCAGCAACTTTCCAGTATTACCTAATTTGAATGTTTTCCATACTTAAGACAACATTCTGCGTGTGTTAAACCTGCCATTTTCCAAACAACTCTATGTGTCATAAACTACTGACCCTGTAGCCTTCAATGCAAAATATTACTAAGAACTAGAATTGAAATTTGGGTTGATAGTTCAATTCTCCACGTGGAAGGTTTCTAATTTCAGAGCTGAGGAGAAGTAAAAAGGGATCTGTTTCCTAGCATCTGAAATCTAATTTCCCAGGTTTGAGACCTAAATCTAAAAAACAGAAGGAGGATGCCCACACCATGTGCTTGTTAAAGTGTCTACAGAAGGAAGTGTTAGCAAGTATGTGCAAAATAGTAGGGGATTTACTTCCATTTGTGCTGGAGCCCAACATCTGGGTCCAGAATGTGAGAACAACAGATTGGTATCAAAGTTGTTTACTGCTTTCTGTTACTGAATGCTGAATGCTGTTCTCATGTTGTAAGCTAACCCCTTAAACCTCAAAAAAAATATGGTGTGATAAAGCTGATCTTAGTGGTCAATTTCACACACCTGGGGAGAGGGAGCCTTGAATCACCTTTACCAGATTGTCTGAGGGGCATGTCCATAGGTGTTTTATTGAATGATGGTTGATGTAGGATTGGCTGCCCCACTGTGGGTAATGCTATTCCTTGGCAGATGGTATAGGATTGTATAGCTGAGTTGAGACAGGGAGTAAGCCAGGAAGCAGCATTTCTCCATGATTTAAGTTTCAAGTTCCTACCTTGCTGTAGCTTCTTTCCTGAATTTCTTCAATGATGGATTATAACCCATAGGATGAAATAAACTGTGTCTTCCCCTAATGCTTATAGTCTGAGTGTATACCACCACAGAAGAAAGCCAAAAAGAACATGAAGTAATATTGCCTTGGGATAATGAAATTTAGAAAAGTTAGTTGAGAATAAAAAGAAAGAATTAAGAATTATGTAAATATGTTCCCTGAATATTTATGTTTACATCCAAAGAAAAATGCTATTTTCATCCTTACCAGAGTTTCTCTTTGCAGTGAACGCAGGTGAGTGAAGACACACATAGCTTCCAAGACAGTAAAAATAAGTGACAGTTGGGGACTCAAACTTAAAAGAGAAGTTTATAACACCCCCTCTAAGGCTTGAGTCATATGGTGAAAGATAGGGTGACAAGAATATAGAAGCTAGAAGATGGGAAAGAACTGGGAAATGCCATCCTCTAGGCATGAGGGAGCCACTGCAAAGAGCACGGCCCTGCGGGGTAGGGCTTCAGCATGTCACTTGGTGTGTAGGTAGAAACAAAAGTCCATTACAAACAACATTGACAAAAACAGGAGGAAAAAGCAAAAGTGCATATGAATGGGTAACTACATTATAAAAAGGAAGGGAAAAACCCACAAAACATAATAAATCAAAGTAAGGCATCTTCATGTCAACATTGTGTAAGTGACTCCAACTAAGGCCACGTAGTATTCATATAAATCTCTGCAGTGAATGAAAAGCTGAAACAGAGATCAGAAAGCAAACAGGAACCTATCTGTGGCATCGTGAAATGCATTAATAAAGATAGTACTAAAAAACGTGCTTCATATTGAGTAATCAAACAATTGAAGTTGATATATTTGGAAAGATTGAACAAATTTTATAGCAATGCCTAGAATAACGTCAAGTTAAAATTATATTTTTTAAACTTCAAAAATATTCTTTTTATGAACTTTAAAATTTGTGGTTAACTGTTTTGGATCAAAATAGAAAAGAACCTCAAAAGTTGAAACTTTCCATAACCAGTATTTACTGTCAAAATCTTTTAGGATATTTTTGGTGAAACAAATATCAAAGAAGTTTTAAAATGTACATTTTCTCATTCATATAAGGCAGTCAGCACATTTTAGAGACTGTTTTCTGCAGTACCTAAATGTCGTTAATTATACAGAAACAGTTGTCTTCTGGTACTGTAGTTTTTCTAAAACATCTGTAAAGTTATGCTTCTACTGAATAGCATAGTTTCCAAAGGTCATATCATTTTTTAAAGTTCTACCATAAAAATATAGAGTGTTATGGTTTTACCCTATTAGAAAACTTAATGAGATATAAAAAGGAAGGGAAACATGGCCAGTATAACATCTGTATCTGACCTTGAATAACATGCATTGTTGTTTACGGAGTTATTTTTATATTAAGTAGAAAAACTAAATTAGCCAGGAAATCCTTTATGCACAGATATTTTTCCTGTGGAAGTTATAATCATGATTTTCAGTAACTTCAAAGGAAAATACTTAAGAATCCTATTCAAGGAGACAAGGATTAAGGGTGAGAGCGGGGAACAGACTCTCAGCCAGTCCCTGCACTGTCTCTCAACAACTGTGGTTTAACTTACAGAAAGAACACAAGTTTAGGTGAGGGGAAAAGTGGGAAAGAGATGAGGCACAGGAGAGGTTTGTCGCTGTCACAAATACCCAGCACTTCAATATTAAATTTGGTGATAAAAGACAAGTGGAGTCATCCGCATGGGGACACCGTGCTCTTATGCCTTGTGTTTTTTTTTTTTTTTGATTTGTTTTGTTTTTGTATAATCTTGTCAACTTAGGGGAATAACTAGCATTTTCCAAAACTTGAATAATACCATTTTTCAGATCATTGTCCAAAAGTAAAAGCCACAATTCTGTATGCATGGGACATTAGCTTTAAATGAAGCTGCTTTATTTTCCATAATTATTACATCATCACAATCTACCTGATTTCCATTTTGTAAGCATATTTACGTGGAGTTTTTATATGTTATTTAAAATATAATCATAACCTTTAGAATCCAATTTCTCCTTCAACTAATACTCCTTAGAGAAGGCCATTCCAGACTTTGGTTCCTTAGCACTTGTCCTTCTATTTAAATAATTATTTAAGACCCACTAGAGTTCTTTATCTGATCATCATTTTTTTTAAAAAACCCTTAAGCAGACAGCCTCCTGACATACCCACTGAGAGGCCATGCAGTTAATTTCTGCTTCGAGACTAGACATGAGATTATTCTACTATCAATTGTGAGCCTCGTCGTCTGTGGCGATGACTAACCACAGCAGCACTCACTGACCAAGCCCACAATCACTGCAATGCAATTCTTGCCATTATTTAACACCCTGAGACTCTCCTGTGAAAGATAGTAGTGTTAAATGAAGTCAGCACATTCAGGAGAATTAGAGCAAAGTTGATTTTTTCCTATTAGGTGGTTCCTTTGCACATAGGAAACCCAGTCCCAAATTTATTCACTTGGATTTATCGGAACTTGGATGCTGGGGATGTGGGGCGGCTACCCACCAACCCCACAGTTCCCCAGAGTCTTCTTGAGTGAGAGCAGCAGGAAATATTAGACAGAAGGACTTAGAGTGTGGAGATAAACAGAAAATACAGGATAAGCTCGAGAGGGCCTGGAAACTATTACAACAGACCCTGACTGTCTCTGCCCTAAGGTACTTATAGAAACGCCAAGGGATGGAGCAAAAGACCTCCCCTCAGCACAGCAAATTGCAAACCATTTTAGACACCTGCACTTAGGCCTGTGGTCCTAATCATCCTTTATGCAGACCTGCTGGGTAAAGCTACTAGGAACCTGAAAATGGGCTCCACATGGGGACTCATATACCTGACCATAGGACATGTTGCAGGCACATGACTATGTTGAATTACATGGTATTTCCATTCTTCACATCAATGATTTAAAGACTCTAGTTTATTGAGAAATAACCACCCTGAGAATTTCATCCATAAATCACAAAAATAAACCAATGTATATAGTCTATTATATTGAGAACAATATTGTTTCCTCAAACACAGTGCTCATGTTCTGGGGAACAAAAATGACCCACTGGAGTCTTCTCTTGTTTTTTTGTTTCATGTGAAACAACTTTAAGAAGGGATTATATTAAGTTATTTAAAGTAAGCCTGGAAGGAAAACGGAAGTAATTTAGGACTGTCACTCCTTTCTGTTTCAGCCATACTCCCTTTCAGAACTTTTCCCGTGTAGCCACTGACACAGATAAATGTTGTACATGGATCTTAGGGACACAATTATCTTCTTAACTAAGCAAGAGTCAAAGTAAAGTCATTTAAGCAGGCATGGTAGGTTCAGTGTGTGTTATTAGAAATACAAAACATTAAGTTAATAGGAAGAGAGGGAGGAAAGATTGAGGAATTAGTATGGGATTCTTTAAAGGGGGGATGGATGGGTTGTATCTCTGTTGTGATGGGGTCATGTGTTGAAGGACTTTGTTCCTACCCAGTGGCACTGGTCCTCTTCCTTCCAAGTTGTCTTACCTTCTGATTTCATGTCACATGTCATGTACCTTCTTCTCCCAGTTCAAACTATCTTCTTTACCTTGTTACCTATTTACCTTCATATCACACACATACACACACACACACACACACACACACACACTTAAATCTAAATTTCACATATGAGAAAAGTATGGGGCATTGGTCTTCTGAGTCAGGCTCATCTCACTTTATCTCCAGTTCTATTTCTTTTCTGGGAAATGTCATGGTTTCATGGTTCTTTGTTGCTGAAAAATTCAATTGTATGTATGTACCACGTTTTCTTTCTTTGTCCTTCCACTGATAGACCACGAAGCTGGTTTAGTTTCTTAACTACTATGAATAGTTCAGTAATTAGCAAGAATCCTTTTTGATTGGTTTCTATTGACCTATAAGGGACATGAAAACTTAGAGTCATTATACAATAATGATGGTAGTGGTTAGTGCTGTTGACCAAATAGGCTGTAGAATCAGCGGGTATGGGCCTATTGGAGATTAAAATAGTTACATTAATTGGGGGTGGGGACTTTTGGGGCTGGGATCCTGAACTATACAAATGGAGAAGGTGAACCTAATGGTATTTACATTAATATGTTCTCTGTTTTCTGCTGATGAGAACTGTGTGACAATGTGACAAGCTCCTACTGTCTTGACTTCCACACCACGATGCCCTCAGACTGGAATAAATCTCCTCCCTCCGAAGTTGCCTTTGTCAGAGGATTTTTATTATGGCAGCAATAGAAGCTAAGGCAAAGATTTCCTAAAATAACACTAAGATTCAATTTCAATTACAGAATGGTAGAAAGTTAGGAAATGGATGTTGATTAAAGATAGCAAAAAATATTCTCTTCATAAAAGCAATGAGAAAATTGTTCAGAATTAGTAGAATCGACACTTTTGGGATGCTGGAAATTAGCTAAGGGTCTATGACAATTCATTGAATGTCTATTCAGACAAAGAAGCTGAATCCAGGTGATAGCTGTGAACCCCATGGTATCTTAGTTGTCCTTCTTCCCATCCTCAGACACTTCTCTCCAGGAAAACCTTGAAAACTTAGGCCCACATCATGGTGAAGGCCTGAGGACTGGCAGTTAGTGGGAGGAGCAGGATGCACTTGTGTGTGGTGGTATTGTGTTCCCCAAAATATTGTGTACCCTAATAAATTTATCCAGGGTCAGAGAACAGAAAAGCAACTAGATACTTAGGTTAGAAAATGTTGGCACTCATGCCTTTAATCCTAGCATTACAGAGGTAGAAATCCGTCTGGGATCTCTGTGAGTTCAAGGCCACATTGGAAACAGCCAGGCATGGTGACACATGCCTTTAATTCCAGGGAGTGAGCCTTTAATCCCAGGGAGTGATGGTAGAAGGCAGAAAGATATCTAAGGCGTGAGGACCAGGAACTAGGAGCTTTTGGATGGTTAAGTATTTGGCTGGTTAAGCATTCAGGCTTTTGAGCAGCACAGTTCAGCTGAGAGCCATTCGGGTATGAGGACACAGAGGCTTCCAGTCTGAGGAAACAAGACCAGCTGAGGATCCGGCAAGGTGAGGTAGCTGTGGCTTGTTCTGTCTCTCTGATCTTCCAACATTCACACCAATAACTAGCTGCTGTGGGATGGTCTGTATGTCAAGTGTGTTGCTGATTGGTCAGTAAATAAATCACTGATTGGCCATTGGCTAGGCAGGAAGTATAGGCGGGACAAGGAAAAGAATTCTGGGAAGTGGAAGGCTGAGGGAGACACTGCCAGCCGCCATCAGGACAAGGAAGATGTGAGGTACCAGTAAGCCATGAGCCATGTGGCAAAGTAAAGATTAATAGAAATGGGCTAAATATAAGAGTAAGAGCTAGACAATAACAGGCCTGAGCTAATGGCCAAGCAGTTTAAATAATGTAAGAGTCTGTGTGTTTATTTTATAAGTGGGCTCTGGGACTGGCGGGACTTGGTGGCGGGAGCTGGAGAGAAATTCTCCAGCAACAAATGGCGCCCAACGTGTTGGCAAGAGTTTCCACCTAACACCTGAGTAAAAAGATTCTAAAACGGAGCTAAAAACAGCTTCCTAATTGTCTCTCTCAAATGAGCGGCAGCTGCTGGTTTGAGCTACTGGCGGGTTCCTAGAGTGCGTGCTCGACCCGCCGCCGTATGGCGGGAATGAGGCCTCTGCGAATGGCACATTAAGCTATGTGGTGAATTTAGCCTTTGCTAGCACAAAACAAAACAAAACAAAACAAAAAAAAGAGGTTTCTGCGCTACACGCTGCTTTGATAGAAGCATAGACCCACTGTTTCTGAGAGTTGATGGCTCCCAGAGCTGGCGGAAAACGGACTACCGCCATGTTGGGAAGAAGTGGGCGGAACCAGCAGCCACAGCGCCAGTGCCGTTTCAGGCTTAGAAGGCTACAGTTTAAAGCAATAGGCTCAAGCTAATATAAAAAAATAAGCCACGTAAAGATGGCTACCACACAGAGAATCTGGATTATGTTCTCTTTGATATTCGTAACTGCAGAAAAACATTTGATTGTAAAAGCTGTTGAGTTATGCCAAAATGTATATTTTAAAGGTACCTTGACTTCAAAATTTGGATATAAGGATATGTTGCTTTGGAAAAGAGTCTCTGCTTTTGTTTCCACAGAAAGCCAGAGACTATGGATTTGTTCCAGATTAAGATACATCAGGTTTGACCAGCCAAGACCCCCTGAAAGGTCTCCAATGACACCATGGCCCAGATGATTCAACATCCAGAATGGTTTCAAGTCAACTGGCTCAGACGATACAGCCTCACGGACTACTCCATGATCCTAAAATTTTCTTTCTGTCTCCAGAAGATACAGCGCCCCCCTCCAGCAGGAAGTAGTAAGAGAAGCTACGCCCAAATTCCCAAATATACCAAGCTGGCTTTAGAGATGGAATTGGCTCACTCCCCCTCTAAACCCAGACATATTGCTCAAAAAAAAAAAAAATGGTTAAGAGATTCTTGTGTCCCAAATCAGAAGAGCCCTCTGGTGTGGGACAGAGAAAAAACAATATTTTTATTTAAATCAGGTTGATTATAAATACAATCTCTTTCTAAAACAAAAAGGGGGATAGTTTAGATATGATAGGATTAAAGGGTAGATTAATGAACCTACTTTTAAAGAGTAACAACTTGTTTAAAATGTTTTACATTGCTATAGATTTTAGTTTATTGATACAAATTTAAACTTAATTTTGTTATACTGTATATATATTTCTATTCTTGTTTGAGGTATTATGTTTATGTAACTCATTTAAAATTGTAATGGATAATTAAAAAATAGATTAATAGTTAGTCATCTATGATAATATTTGTAGCCATGTTAGTTAAGTCTTCTAGGTATACATAGATATATTTCAGATAGATAGGTAATCTTCAAACACTTCAAAGACCTACAGAATATGGCATTTAAAATGTTTTAAAAGTTTAGACTTTTTGGACAGTGAGACATGTCTGCTCCTGACAGCACCGATTTACTTCAGAGAGGAGGATGGGCATCGAAGACACTCCATATGGAGTTTATCTTCACCTTGACAAAAATAGCCATTTGGGCAAGAAACTGTTCTTGCCTGGACTGTCTGATCAACTGGACATGCAGGACCCATACAAAGGTGACCACTGAACTTTGCTTGACAAAATGGTCCTTCAGGTTCCTGCTTTGCAGAGAAAACTGCCAGACATTCTACAGGACACAGAGAAAAGTGAATAAGAGACTCTAGGCCTGTGGGCTGAAGACAGATGCCCCAACTTTACAAGAGAACTTTGAATGACTGTCCAGGCTGCCAGCTGTCTCTGTCTACCCTACAAGACTCCTAAAAGTTGCTTATATCCTTCTCCATTTCTCAGGTAGTAATATATCCTTCTGAGGTCTTTGATGTGGTTAAAGACTAGATACTTACAATTTTCCTTAGTTATAATAAAAGATAAGTTAGATATAAAACCTTAAACTTACAAATATAAGATAGATAGGATCTCTTCTTTAATATTGTAACTGTAATTCTTGCTTGATAATTGTTTTGTTATATGTAATTTTACTATGTTAAAGTTAAAACCTTCCTTTTTAAGAAAAGAAAAGGGGAAGTGCTGTGGGATGGTCTGTATGTCAAGTGTGTTGCTGATTGGTCAGTAAATAAATCACTGATTGGCCATTGGCTAGGCAGGAAGTATAGGCGGGACAAGGAAAAGAATTCTGGGAAGTGGAAGGCTGAGGGAGACACTGCCAGCCGCCATCAGGACAAGGAAGATGTAAGGTACCAGTAAGCCATGAGCCATGTGGCAAAGTAAAGATTAATAGAAATGGGCTAAATATAAGAGTAAGAGCTAGACAATAACAGGCCTGAGCTAATGGCCAAGCAGTTTAAATAATGTAAGAGTCTGTGTGTTTATTTTATAAGTGGGCTCTGGGACTGGCGGGACTTGGTGGCGGGAGCTGGAGAGAAATTCTCCAGCAACAACTAGCCTCAGGTTTGTCTTTATTAATAAGAACTATTAAGATTCCTGCTACACTTGTGCCTCTTTGAAAGAAGCAGTTCTTGAGACTTGTCCTCTGAGGTGGCCCATTGGGAGGTTGGAACAATACCCATAAGCCTGCTTCCTTTGGCTTAAGCTACAATTCATCTATAGTCAAAAGAAAAACCTATTCTATGTGATAATTTGTCAGGAAGAAGCAATGATCAGAGGAGGGTGGGTGAGCAATGAAAATAACAGCAACTGTTTGACAGTATGTTTGCTAGAAATGTGGGACAATGAGAACAAACAGGAGAAAACTGAGCACTTACAAGAGAACTCTACAGAATGAGCTTTCCAGAGGTGCATTGAAAAGATACAAAGTATTTCTGGGAATACAGTAGATCATTTATGTGAGTCTTCCTCTATTCAAGAAGGACATGAGAGGTCCTCAGCTGCCTTACATGGGTCTAACCCTGGTTCTTTACTGTCAGAAGGTGAGGGCTAATGTAGAAAGGGCAAATGTCAGAGTTTTGAAGGCAAGCCCCCAAATAAATGTAGATTCCCCTCAGCAAAGCTGGGGGGCATATTAGTCCTAGAAACTTAAGGAACATTATATCCAATTAATGGTCAATCATGAACTTTAAAGACTTTGGCAGCCACACATACCAAATAATATGGATTATTCTGTTACTTTTTAGTATTCTACTAAAAAGTTAACAAAAAAACACAAAACAAACATTATCAACAAAAAAAAATTATAACCAGAAGCAAAATTTCAAATTCCGGGGCAAGGGCAGGAATCTACTTTTTCATGAATTGTATTATTATATGATTTTAAATAACTAATTTTTATTATGACAAGACATACAAAAACACAGAATATATGACCTATGGTAGGAAAACAGCAGTCTAAATAAACTATCCCCAAGGAAGACCAGACATCAGATTTACTAGTAATAGACTTAAAGTCAACTGATCAACATATGCCCACAGACCATAGGAAACCATTTTTAAAGACTGAATTGGGAGTCTGAGGTGATATTTTACTCCATAGAGAATACTGATACAGAAACAAATTATTGAAACAGCTAATAAAAATTCAGAAGTTTACAAGTGTGATTACATAATTGGGAAAAATGACAGAAATTCCCAATAGAAATTTGAACAATTACAAACTTAAAATGCCTATGAACTTGCAATTTAAGAAGCAAAATGAATGGGAATGTAAACTAAAATCTGGTTACCAATGGGGTATTGAGTGTATTAAGGCATGCATAACAGAATCTCAGGAAGGAAAGAGAAGAAAGGATATTGGAAAAAATGTTGGCTTTAAATATAATTTTGTTTGAAGAGATCAGTGCCATATACATTCCAGAGTCTTCAGGAAAGCCAAGAAAGATGAAGAATTCAGAGATCTATATAGAGTCATAACATAACCACACTGTCAAGATCCCATCCCAGGCTTCCCCCAAAAGTGAGGACATTGAAAAGAGCAGCAAAGGGGTAACACCATGTAGAGGAGAGTCTCATGAAGATTATGAGGTGATTTCTCACCAAATCATAGAGGTCGGAATATACAGAGATGGAAAGCAGCAGGCATCCCTTTCTGAAGGGGACACATGACAAAACCTGAAAGGATGCCTGAAACCACAGGCAATGTGGAACTCTTTGTGTACTACATTGTTTCCTGTGTGTCCATGATGATGATACAGTTTTGTCTCTAAATTAAGCAAGCAAGGAACAATGGAAACCATAAAAATCAGAACATTTACAATAATACACTTTTTTAAAAATAAGTAAAAGCCCATCTCCTCCACCCTCCTCCTTCCCTCACTAGTTTACTGCAGTTTTACATTTCAGTTATAGGGAGTTCTTTATGGATTATCTTAGGCATTGTCTCATTGACAGCATTCCTATTCTTGCTGTTAGAGCCATTTTTTTAAGTCAAACAAGACACAAGCACAGCGCTGCTATAACCACTGATCTGACATTAGGGTGTACCTAGTGAACACACTGTACAAAGGGATGGGGAACATCAGCAGCCACACGGACATGAACAGTCAGATTTCATCTCACGACTCACCACTCTCTACTATTTTGAACTGATGAATTACCAGATGTGGTGGCACATGTCTGTAATTCCATGTACTCAGGAGTCTGGGGCTGGAAGATCACAAGTTCAATGACAGCTGGGCAACTTAGTGAGATGGTGTTCCCAAAGTTAAAAATAAAGAGGGATGGGAATATTATATAAATAAATATATAGTAAATCAACATAAACATAAATTACATATATATGAGCACCTGCCTATTATGCTTGAGTTCATTCCCCAGTACTGAAAAACATGAAAGATAAACAAAAGTTTTAAATCCTTTCTGAAACTTTCCATTTAGCTTTGAAACTATGGAGTTTGTGTACAGAAGAGTACACCCTACTCAAAGTGCTGAAAAGGAAATGGTCAAACAAGAGTTCAGAATCCAACACTACTTATTCTTCAGAGATGAGAACCACAGAAAAATTAGATCAGCTAAGAAAGAGTGCTCATCACTAAAGCAGTGGGCTCCGAAGAGTATTAAAAGAATCTTTCAGGCTGTCATGACAGAATGTAGACCCTCATCCGAATGAATCTTCATTGGAAAAAGATCAATGATGCAGTTGAGTTCAAAAGAAACTACAAAAGCATCTTGTTACTAATTTTCACTTCTGCATTAAGAGACAAATAACTAAAGCAATATTTATAAATCTATGTTGCTTGGCATACAATGTCAAAAATGTCATTTTTGTGACAGTAACATCTCAAAAGAATGGGACAGAAAGCAGCTACTTAAGAGCAAAGTTTTGCACACCATGAAATGAAGTTGATATTAATTCCAACTAGATTATTACAAATGAGGTATTAATTACACTCCCCATGATGGTTACTGAGAAAATAACTCCAAAAACATTGTAAAAGAAATGTCCACAGAATTAAAAAAAAAAAGAAAATGTGTATTTAGCATGAAAAAAGGTAATCATGAAGAAAGAGAAACAAAGCAAGCAAAAAGCATTAAATACAAATAGAAAACTATGACCCAGTGTGCACTTTAGAAGGAGAGATTTTTTAGACTATTTGGGCTTGATAAAGCAAGATACACAAAGTTTAAAGGAATAGAAACTTCTAAATTATCTTATTTTTGCCTTCATCTGCATTGTCTTCTTGAACTCAGGAATCTCCTGAGAGCAAGTACATTATCTTCTAATATTTTGCATATAGTTAAAGACAGATAGGAAAAAATGCCTTTCAAACCACTTTGTGTAAGGAAGAATAATTACGCAGCTTCCAAACAGACCCTTCACTAATGATCACATTAGAGCATCCTGCCTGATGTTTGTGCCAGGTTAACGAGTAATTAGGAAACAGAGTAGGAGAAGGAGGGGTTAGGAGGAGGAAGGAAAAGAGACTGAAGAGCCGAAGGGGAGGGTGAGGAGGGTGAGGATGTGGGTGGAGGAGGACAAAGGAAGAAACCAAGTCACAAAAATAAAAACATCTCCTCCAGTGCCTTTTCAATAAAAACACACAGTATTATTCTAGTTTTATTTCTGATTTTTCATACATGAATCCCACACCCTAGTTAAACAAGTCCTCAAGACACACACTGCTGTTTCTCACATCTCTCCACTAAACCTTTCCATGTGGTCTTAGCCCAAAGCTTGTATCTTTTAGAATAGTACACTGCCCCCAAATAACACATTATTATCTTTAATCTTGATGACTTGGCGATTTATTACTTGTTGAAGAATCTATTACTTAACTGAAGAAACACACCTCAGGAACAAAGATGAGAACAAAAAGAAAATGTACCATTTGCTTATTCTTCTTCTAACATTTCTAAAGATAGTAATGATCCAGTGTTCAAATATACTTGACAAAATAAGTTTTCCAGAAACGATGCAAGCTAATTAAAGTATACTGAAGGTAAATCAAAGGCATAATGACATGTGGTCAGTATACTCTATCATGACCATATTCCAAAAAATAAATACAACATGGTAGCCTGGGCACACTTATACAAGAGCATCCCCCCAAAAAAAGAACTAAATACATTTTCTTCCTCAGTACTAACATAACTTCCCTAAGACTGAGAACTACACCTCACATTTACTCACTTTCATTGAATTATTCATTTAGAGAAATAAGAAAGTATTTATCAGGTTCACAAGAAAGGGAAGGGAAAACCCAGGAACATGGTTAATATGGTCTGTACTCACTTTAGAAATACATTACCCATACCCATAGACGCTACTCTCCCTCACATGTATTCCTTTTTTTAAAACTATAATCTTCAAGCCCCATGTAAAAGAAAAAAGACCTTGCTATCCTAGTATCTCAAAAATATATAATTATGATTCTTTGTTCATTTTGTTCAAACCAAAACAGAAAAAATTCTAATGCCATTTTATTCTCCCTATCATGTATTTTCCCAACAGGCTTTTATCCATCTACCAAAAAGCTATTGGAGTGATTTAAATCTTGCTTTTTTTTACTAATTTTTTTTTATTTACTTTACATACCAACCACAGTTTCTTCTCCCTCTTCTCATCCTGTTCCCCCCCACACCTCCTTTCTACCCCCCCACCATCTACTCAGCAGAAAGGGTAACACCCCCCATTAGAGTCAACAAGCATGGCATACCAAGTTGAGGCAGGACCAAGCCCCTCCCCCCTGCATCAAGGCTGAGCAAGGCATCCCACCATAGGGAATGGATTGCAAAAAGCCAGCTCATGAACCAGGGACACATCTTGGTCCCACTGCCAGGGGCCCCCAAGCTACACAACTGTCAGCCACATGCAGAGATCGTCCCATGCAGGCTCCCTAGTTGTTGGTCTAGAGTCCGTGAGTTCCCACGAGCTCAGGTCAGTTGTCTCTGTGGGTTTCCTGTCATGATCTCGACCGCCTTACTCATGTAATCCCTCCTCCCTCTCTTCAACTTGACTCCCAAAGCTCAGCCTAGGGCTTGGCTATGGATCTCTGCACTTGCTTCCATTAGTAAAACTTGCTTTTTATGATGGTTATCAGGTGCTTGAAAGAAGACTGAATAGGGAGCATTGTAGCCTAGTTGAGACAAATTTCATGTTTTCCCAAAAATTGTAAGATAAAACAAAGGTTGTACAAAATTTGAGCAGTTGTTTGGGACTTTTACTATGAAAAGATAAGGCACTCATAGGATCCAATGAAAGTACCAGAACTTAAAGTGTTTGATTTCTTGTTACTTTGTTTTCAGCATCTTGAGCATCCATACCAAGGAGCTCTTGTAAGAATTTCTTCAAGGTTTTTTGTCACTCATCTCTACTGAAAGTCATCTGACTTCTCAAACTTTTTATATTCATATTAAACAACTAACTATGATACTTGGTTATATTTATGTTTATAACAAATTATATATGCTAGATATGTCATTGGTGTAAGTCTCAACCTTTGGGAGAAAAAATAGAATAGTTTATTTAGTTCCCATAGGCTCCGATAGGTTACTAAGAAAGGATATAGCATGTATTTTTAAAAAAAAAACTTATACATCAGCATATACTATGTGTCATGATTTTCACATCTCCTTGAAACTAAAAAATGGCCAACTTAAACCTAAAACTCAAATTTTACTTTTTCTTGTACATCATGACCTTGCTTCACTACTGTGATCATAACAATGACCTTGTCTAGACACAGCCATCTTGATTACTTTGATCTTTACAATGCACAAGGAATACTTTCATCATTGACATTGATTTGTTATGCATTTGACTTTTGATGAAATGGAAGGGTAAAGCCCTCCTTGTTCTATTAGTATGATGGCACGGCTTTACAAATTACATGTTTGTTTTCTCGTAAAATATATATGACAGTAGAGAAAGCAATTTATTCTAAAACCATAGCATAAACTCCTTTATTTTCAAAGAACTGATGTAATCAAGTTGATAAACCATGAACCAGGCTTATTTAAATGAGTTGTCTTTTGGCATATGGAAAGAATTATTTTCTGTTATGAAAATCAAACAAGCTGTTAGTGAATCATAGAAGACAAATACAGAAAATTGCCTCATGAAATCACATTTCAGGAGAAGTCATTGCCCATGGCTATGATATAAGAACCACTGGAATATTAGAAAGAAAATTGCCTCAGAAACATGAAAAACAGACTCTTCTTCCCTGATCATGTTCTAAACAAATTAAGCATTAATCATATCAATCATGTCAATAACATGTGAAGAACTGAAATATGAACAGTTTCTCCCAAACCTACACAATATCAAGACTACTCCTGCTCACAATGTTGAATTAGATGCTCTGACTGCCCCTGTCTTTGCAAGCAACTGAAAATGCTTTATAAAAAAATTGCTCTGAACTTTTTAAACACATTAATGAAATGACAAAAGTTTTGAGAAATATTGAGACTTAACAGGAAGCAGAAGCCCATCTCAGAAAAGTAGGCATGGTACTAAAGTTTGTCTGTACATCAAAATGAATTTTGTTCATCAGTTGAAAGCCAGATTTTGGTTTACAAGCTATAGAAATATTTGAAGAATAATAACATTAAAAACTCACCTGGTCAGTTGATTAACTCTAAAAACAACACTGAATGGACTTAGTAAGCTATATTTATGTATTCATCCACTTATATGTATATGTAGCAATAATAGTTAAAGAGTAGGAGGCAATGAATTTGGGAGGGACAGAACGTGGATGAGGTAGGAGAACTGAGAGGGCAGAAAACCAATGACATTGTACATTAATTAAATAATTTTTTTTATTTTACATACCAACCACAGTTCCTACTCCTTCTCCTCCTCCCATTTCCCCCACTGTCCCCTACTCACCCCATCCACTCCTCAGAGAGAATAAGGCCTCTGGCACATCAAGCTGAGGCTGTACCAAGCCCCTCCTCACTGCATCAAGGCTGAGCAAGGAATCTAACCACAGGGAATGGGCTCCAAAAAGCCAGCTCATGCACCAGGGATAGATCTTGGTTCCACTGTCAGAGACCCCACAAACAGACAAAGCCACACAATTGTCACCCACTTTATTAGAAAAAACTAAACTTGAGTGTCTCCTGGAAGTATGTGGCCAGAGATATATCTTCTCTCAAATTTCAGGATACTTAATTCAGAAAGCTTAGAAGTTTACATAAATGAAAAGTGATCATGAGATGAAAATATCTCAGCCCATATTAGAAGCAATTATAAGTTTTTAATTATAATACAAACTGTAAAAATATTTAATATGCTTTCTCAATAACAAGAAAACATCAAGAAATAAAAAAAGTAAACAGAGACCTCAAACACATGAAGAAGGACATAGGAAGAGTAACTGTATCTGGCTGCAAAAAACCTGAAATGCTAAAGTTACCAAACTTGAATGCAATGTTTTTAAGGTATATGGAATTAAATAAATATAACAACAATGATGCAAAGAACAGGACACCCAATATGTTTTACACATAAGTCAACGGGAGTTATAGAAACAAAACAAAGACAACAAATACTAAAACATAAGATAGACATCAAAAACTTGATAGATGAATTAAAAAGCAGATTTGAGTCATTTAAGTGAGAAAGACTACAGTGCAATTTTTAATTTAAAATAAATTCAGAGGGCATCTTGAAATAGAAACATATATCATATAAAAACTGGAGTTTGGAAACCAAATACTAAGTGACAGAGTCCACATAGTATCTCATGGGAGCTGCGTAAATATAAAGGGAATAGAACAAAATCATTTTTAAGTATCATCGCTGAAATTTGTTTCCAGATATGTTGAATATTACATAGTTTCAAGAAGACCAATACATTGCAATATAATAAACAAAAGAGGATATACATTTATCACACTGTAGTAAAAATGAGAAACAGAAACAATTTTTTAAAAGTCAAACAGAAAATACAGAATTGAATAATAACTAGTCAGACAATTATCAACAGCAAGAGCAGGAAGAATTCAGTAGACAGCATCAGCAATGGGCCGGACAAAGAAACAGTTATTCATTTCAAATCAGATGTCTTTTAAAAAAGCTCTCAGGCTCAATATCAGGCCAGAAAGTTTCCTAGCATTAAAAGTTTGGGACAAAAGAGTAAGCCAACAATATCCACGTGCAGATATATAAGCAATACTAGGCAGTTGTGAGTTTGTAAAGTATTAATGATATCATAAAACACAAGGAAGGGTAGTGTGTGAATTTTGAAGGCTAGTGGAAGAGGAAAATTTTCTCTTCTGTTATAATGTATTAATTTCAAATTTTCAGTCATGGCATCATAAGTGAATATCATCTATTTTACATTTCCATAAAAGCTTAAGTCAGTCCAAAATAATCAAAAGCATGCTAGCATAATCTAAAGATGACTACTAACAAAAACTATTTAAAAAGAGATGAGTGTGGTTAAGGGAACACTCATGAGAGGAACAGTCTGGGGGCTGCTATGAGAGTAGGTTCAAGGGGATGAGAGAGGGGTGTTATAAGAATGTCTAAGGAGAACAGTTTATGGAAATGACTACCTTGAGAAGTGATACAAATGTGAGATAAAGGAACAGTGTAAACCTAAGAAAAACATGGACAGTAATAAAGAGCTGAAACTCCTCTCCTCCCTGCCATTCATTCTTCTTCCTGTGTACCTTATTTTATACTCTCTGCTAGGTGACCCATGGTAAAAAAAAAAAACCATGTCGCTTTAGTTTTTACTGGGGCAGAGCCCATGTTAGAGACCACAAGACAATGGACTTGGGAAATAAGTGTATTCCCAGTGTGCATATATGAGTGAGCTTCACTGCAGTGTATTACAGTGACAGAAAGTAATATTAAAATATGGTGGTGGACTGTTCGAGGATCATACAGTTGAAATGTGCTAAACTGTTGAAAGAATGTACAGCTAAAGTGCATTTGATAAGGAGCAGGAAATCCTAGGAATCATTCAGAAAACACATTACACACACAATGTGCATAAGGCAAACTTTAAAATAGTCACTCTACTGGAGAAGGCGGAAAGAAAGAGATATGTAGCACAACATAATAATTCTGACATTGTACAAATTGTCTCAAATATGTGAAGTAAAGAAATGATAAGACAGTTATGGTGATATTTTAATTGTACTGAAATGTGATTTTATTTGTATGTTAATAAATAAAGTTGCCTGAGGATCAGAGCTAATAGCAAACAATAGCAGAAACTGGGAGGTGGTGGTACACGCCTTTAATCCCAGCTCTTGGGAGGCAGAGCTAGGCGGATCTCTGTGTGTTCAAGGATACAGCCAGCATGGAGACACACACGTTTAATCTCAATACCAACCATAGAAGACCTGGAAGTCTGTACAGACAGGCAGTGATGAGGAGGTCATGTGGTTGGGTTTCAACCAATGAGAAGGCAGAATAGAAAGTCTGTAAAAAAAAAAGACAAACAGACAGGAAGTAGGTCTCTTGCTGAAGAGGACAAAAGCAGCAGTGAAGGGTAAGATTCTTAGCTCTGACCTCTTGGGCTTTCATCTCTGCATTGGCTCTGTGTTTCTTATTTAACAAGACCGTTCATCTACAGACAGTGAGGAGATCATCTTAAGTAGGGTTTTTATTGCTATGATAAAACAGAAAAACAAAAAGCAATTCCTGGAGGAAAGAGTTTATTTCATCTTACAGCTTGGAGACCATCATTCAGGGAAGTCAGGGCAAGAACTCAAGAAAGGAACCAGGAGGCAGAAACTAATGCAGAGACCATGGCGAAATGCTGTTTACTGGCTTACTTGCCCTTTACAAAAAATACCAGCAAAGACCACTGGTCCCGAGTAGCACTGGCCCCACTGGGTTGGGACCACCCAAGCACACCAATCATTAATCAAAAAGATATCCACAAGCTTGCCTCCAGTCCAATGTGGTGGGGACTTGTTCTCAATTAAGTTTGTCTCTCTCAAAATGACTCTATCCTGTGTCAATTTGACCGAAAAAAAAAAAAAAGCTAACCAGAAAAGAAGTGACAAATTAATAATCATACTGAGGGATTATGATACATCTCATGTCATTAAACAAATGTAGTAAAATTCACAGCAAGGTGTAAGCACAGAACTTATGAGGTGACCTAACACATTCATACCCAAAGTATACCCTAGCATTGTAAAATAGTCTTCTCCAGGATTGTAAGTAACATCTCATTTTCATGCCAGGCTCCCTTAACATAGATAAGTCTGATAAAGCATTAAAACCCTTAGCTAAAAAAATCAGCACAAACTAATTCAGTGAGCAGTGGGTGGAAAACACAATCTGAGTAAGAGAATAAAATGTCATTTTCAGCCTCACTCATTCTCATTTTCCCGTCACTTTTTTGCTTATTTATTGGTGGAAGTCAGAGTGTGTGCTTGCCCAGTTTTGGGAGGATATATAAACAAAATGTATCTGAGTTGAGCTCTGAGGATGAGGTTTATATGGCAGAAGTAGCCCTACCCAGTTCCTCATGTTTCAGTTGGAATTCCTGAAGGCAAAATTAAACTGTACGTAGACCAGAATCCACTCCCTAGTTTATTCTGGAAGACAATAAAGCATCCACTGATGCAAAATATTCTCACAGTTTTTTTTATAAACACTGTTCAGAGTTTCTAAAATGTACTCAAAAGCAAGTAACCAAATAAGATTAAGAAAATAAGGAAAACACTAGCAGTTCATACAGATACTAGTGTTACTGGAAACAAACAAAATATATGTACTCCATCTAATAAAGAAATAAGACACAAAGAAAATACCATTAGAGATATAAAAACTATTACATTTTTAAATAAATGGATGATACTATAACATTATATACTGAATGATGTAATCCAGACCCAGAAGGAAAAACATTGCACATTCCCTTTATTTGTGATTTTTAGCTCTGAATCTGTATAACCTAGAGTAGTCACAGAAACCAGGAAAGTAAAAGGAGGCTGAGCTGGGATGAGATCTAGAGTGGAGAATTGCAGGATGTAGGTGAAATGAAGGGGAAAATGAGGGAACTTTAACTGGGGGGGGGGAGAGGGAAATATAAATGGAGGGGGAAGAGGAGTAAATGACATTAAGGATGCTTGAAAGAGCATAAAAAAATCATTACTTTATACATACCTAAATTTACACATAACACATATAAATGTATGTGTATACACATGCAAAAATTATATTATATATATATATAATATATATATACATATATATATATATTAAAAAGAAAGTATACCACTTGGGGAAATAATGCTTCTACAAGAGCCATGGACTAACAAGAATCCCAGTACTACACATGAGAAACTTCTTCTTGACCTATTAACCAAGAAATTCCAAGAAACAACCCCCCAAGAAAAGCATTGTAAATATTGCCAATACCCTTTGTTGCCGCCCAGAAGTTAGAGTCCCCATTACTGAAGATGTGGCATGTGCTGGACACAGGACTTGCAGTAATCAAGCTAGAATTGATCTAGAAGTCTCATCACTAAGAAATGGCTTATATAGGACCAGAAGGTGGTGAGCAAGCTGTCAAAGGATAGAAGCCTTTTGTCATCCTACTAAGCTGTGAACCACAATACTAACTGGACTGGAAGACTTTCCACAATGGTGTGTTGTTCGAATCTTAGATGGTCTTATAATAATAAAAAAAAAAAAACCCAGAGCCAAATATTGGGGTGAAAGCTGAATGATCAGAGAAGCAGAACAGCCAGCCACTAGTTCTTACCTCTACAAAATTCTCAGCCTCAAGAGAGTAAGTTCCAGTTTCCTCATACCTTATATTTCTTTCTCTCCCCAGACAACACTTCTTGGGATTAAAGGCATGTGTGCTTGCCAATACTGGGATTAATGGTGTGTGCCACCACTGCCATTCCCAGTGTGGCCTTGAATTCACAGAGATTCAGACAGATCTCTACCTCCCAAGTGATAGGATTAAGGGTGTGTGCCACCACTGTCTGGCTTCTATGTCCAGTCTAGTGGATGTCTCTGTCCTCTTATCCCCAGGCAAGTTTATTAGAGTACACAATATATCATCACTACAATGGTGAAATAATGGCACTTTTATTTTGAGGGTTACCTGCTGTGAAATAATACTTTTGTACACTGGTTTAATAAAACACTGATTGACCAGTATCCAGGTAGGAAGTATAGGTGGAATAAGCAGACAAGGAGAATTCTGGGGAGAAGAAGGCTGAGTTAGGAGATGCCAGCCTGCCGACCAGGGAGCAGCACACAGGTAAAGTCACAGAAAATGTGGCGAATATAGATTAACAGAAATGGGCTGAGTTTAAGTCTAAGAGCTAGTCAGTAGTTAGCCTGGGCTAATGGCCAAGCAGTTATAATTACTATAAGCCTCTGTGTGTTTACTTGGGGGACGCAAGTGGGAGAGATTTGTCCAGACCGCCGGCAGGCTGGGACACAGGAAAACTTCTACTACAGTTACCAACAGCTGTCTAATTGGGTTTAAGGAGGGAAATCATGTCTAGTGCTATAAACCTCCGTGACTGCAGATGGCTTGCGAGGTCATAGACCCAAGAGCAGAACCTACTACTGCCACGTCCCTAAGCCAGCGTTCTGTCCTAACTGTACTCCAGATACTTATTGCTATACCTAAAAGTGAGTGTATGTCTCACTTCTCACCAAAGTTGCCTCTTTTTGCAGAAGAAGGAGACTAGTCAAAATGCAGAGAACTGCCTTATGATTTTCAGTTCCATTGTGTGTGTGTGTGTGTGTGTGTGTGTGTGTGTGTGTGTGTATAAAACACTGACTTACTCAGCAGGTTATATATTTCTATTTATTCATTTATATGCATAGGTAGCAACTGTGGTTAAAGAAGAGAAGGTCTTAAGAATTTTGGAGTTGAGAATGTGTTGGACATGGGAGGGATATGAGGGAGGTAGGGGAGAAATAAAGGGATTATATTTTAATTAAATTTTAAAAATTAAAATTTGATAAAGAAAACAAAAAGAATATTCAAACATAAATTAAAATTAATGTTTTTCTGGTTTTTCAAGACAGAGTTTCTCTGTGTAGCCCTGGCTGTCTTAGAACTCATGTGTAGATAAGGCTGGCCTTGAACTCAGGGGTGTGCCTGCCTCTGCCTCCTGAGTGCTGGGATTAAAGGCATGCGCCACCACTACCATGTCCAACTCTAAAATTAATATTTTTAAAGACTAAATTGGGAGCTAGAGAGATAGCTCAGATTAAGAGCACTTACTACTCTTGCAGAGGACCTGAGTTCAGTTGCCAGCATACACCCATCTAGCAGCTCACAACTTCCTGTAACTCTAGGCCCAGAGGATCTGACTCCTTCCAGTCTCCTTCTAGAGCTTACACTCATACATGCTCATAATCCTACACAGACATGCAATACACATAATAAAAAACAAGGTAATAAAAGTAAAAATAATCAATTATTAAATTAAAAATTTAAATAAAGTTTAGTGCATATAATTAACTTCAAATTCAAAACAATTAAAAGCAAAACTAATCAATTAGAAGATAGGTCCAGAGACACATAGGCAAATGAATCTTGAAGACAAGAAATGAAAAATATAAGATTTATATGGGACACTGCCAAAATTTCTACTATCATGTAATTGGAGTCCCAAGTGATTAAAGGAAAGGAAAAATCAATATAAAAAAAGTATTTGAGTATGGAATGGCCAAGCATGACAAATTTTGTTAAGGCATAGCAGTCCAGAAAGAAAATACATAACTTCAAAGAATGGACAAGAAGAGTCTAAGCTGATTTTTCATTAGCGTGCTGATATTTTCACTCTTCACTTCTCAGTGAAAAGTAAATGTAAACCTTGTGAAAAGTTCTGGGGGCTAATAATAATAACAATGACAATAATAATAATATCAATACTAATATAAAAACTTAAGGAAAAAGAAAATATAGCCACACATAAGGGACCATGAGAAAGTCACCTTCAGACAGGATACTGACCCATAGGAAACACAGAGATGGGAGAGGTAATCTAGTGCCAAGAAGAGGAAAGCAGTGTGAATTCAAATAAATATGGATAATATTTTATATACACTATCAAAATAATATTATATCTTTAAAAATATGTAGTAAATGAATGTAATTATGCTTACAAAAATATGCAAAATATAATTAAAGAGAATAATCTGAAAACCAAACTCTATTCATGGTCAAATTATACAATACAATGGCAATTACATTGATAATATAAAGATAATAATAGCAATTTTTCCAATATTAATCTGTGTTTTTCTTTTTTTAATTCAGGAATTTTTTTATTCACTTTACATACCAACCATAGAGCCCCTTCTCGTCCCTCCTTCCATCCCCCAGCTTTCCCCCTCCAGCCCATTTCCTATTCCCTCCTCCGACAAGGTAAGGCCTCCCATGGGGAGTCAGCAGAGCCTGGTACATTCAGCTGAGGCAGGTCCAAGCCCCTCCCCCTGCACCAAGGCTGTGCAAGGTGTCCCACCATAGATAGTGGGCTCCAAAAAGCCAGCTCATGCACCAGGGATGGATCCTGTTCTTAATGCCAGGGGCCCCTTAAGCAGATCAAGCTACACAACTGTCTCACTTATGCAGAGAGCCTAGTCCAGTCCCATGGAAGCTCCACAACTGTCAGTCTACAGTTCATGAGTTCCCAATAGTTTGGTTTGGTTGTCTCTGTATGTTTCCCCCTCATGATCTTGATGCCCCTTGCTCATAGAATCCTTCTTCTCTCTCTTCAACTAGACTCACAGAGCTTGGCCTAGTGCTTGGCTGTGGATCCCTGCATCTGCTTCCATTTGTTACTAGATGAAGGCTCTATGATGACAATTAGGGTATTCACCAATCTGATTACTGGGGTAGACCAGTTCAGGTACCCTCCCTACTACTGCTAGTGGTCTAAGTTGTGGTCATCCTTGTGAATTCCTGGGAACTTCCCTAGCACCCAGTTTCTCCCTATCCCCATGATGTCTCCCTCTATCATGGTATCTCTTTCAGTGCTCTCCCACTTTGTCCCTATTCCAGCTTGACCATCCCATTCTCTTATGTTCTCACCCCCCATCCCCTACCCTCCATTGTCCCCCTCACCCCCCCGTCTACTCATGAAGACCTCATCTACTTCCCCTTCCCAAGGTGATCCATTCGTACCTCTTAGGGTCCTCCTTTTTAGGTAGCTTCTTTGGAGCTGTGGGTTGTAGTCTGATTATCCTTTGCTTTACATCTTGCATCCACTTATGAATGAGTACATACCATGTTTGTCCTTCTGAGTCTGAGTTACCTCACTCAGGATGATATTTTCTAATTCCATCCATTTGCCTGTAAATTTCATGATGTTGTTGTTTTTTTTACTGCTGAGTAGTACTCCATTGTGTATATGTACCACATTTTCTTTATCCATTCTTCAGTTGAGGGACATCTAGGTTGTTTCCAGTTTCTGGCTATTATGAATAATACTGCTATGAACGTAGTTGAGCATGTGTCCTTGTGGTATGATTGAGCATTCCTTGAGTATATTCCCAAGAGTGGTACAGCTGGGTCTTGATGAAGATTGATTCTCAATTTTTTGAGAAACCATCATACTGATTTCCAAAGTGTCTGTTGTTTTTCAAACCAACATTGTAGCTTTCAAATCAGTTGAGTGGATATGGAAAATAAACCCTACTTGAAAAAAAGACTATGAATAGTCATGATAATCTGAGAAGTAGACAAGAGTGGTCCAGAAAATTTAATCTAAAAGTATCGTGTTTTGTTATTTATGTCAATATGGATCTAGTGGCCACCTAATGGGTAGCCTAAAAATAAGCCTGCACTTCTGGTAAAAGATTTCAGATCTGTAGCATGAATCTTAAATGGTCTTATTAATAAGATCAAACTCAGAGCCAGATATTAGGGCAAATGCTGGAATATCAGAGAGACAGAACAGGCCACAGCTTCCTCCACAGCTTCCTCACAGATCCTTTGAAAAGGAAAGTCAAGAAACAAGTATCTACTAAATAATACCTATATACTTTGGCATATCTATGAGGAGAAAGCCCTGTCACACACCATCCACAAATACCACCTTTTAATAAGCTGAAGCCAACAGTAACAGTGACGTTCTGAAGAAAAGCAAAATCTGCCCATCAACTTAGGGAAAGGAAGACTTCTAAAGCAAAACTATGGTTTAGTAGACACACAGAAATGGAAAATAGAGACAGATTTGACAAAGAACTTCTCTTTATTAAAAAAAAATGCCATGTGGTGAAATTGGATCATAAATGGAGTAAAGCAACTCACAACACATTGGCATCCAAAATCTATAAAGAATACCTACACATGAATAAGAAACAGACAAAATGTATACCAAAGCCATATGCAGTAGCTCTTGACACCCACCACCTCGTATGTTAGGAAGAATAAAGAACAGCTAGAATCATTTGTTTAATGTTGGGGAAAGATCATATTATTCTCAACAACCAACCCCAGAAGAAAATTATAAACAAATAAAAAATTATCTTTGCAATGTTCAACAGCTTAAAAAACTGAGGGAAATAAATTGAACCATTCACAAGGTGAGCACAACTCACTGTGACACACTGGGAAATTGATAGATGTAGATACTAGCTTTTTTCTTAAAGGTGGCTCAATAAGTCATTGTTATTGACATCTGACACCTATTTTATAAATAATTAACAAATATTTAACTGCTAATAAGCACAGCTTTCTAGAAGAGTTTATCCTTACATTATTACTAAAGTGAGCATACAAGTTTCCTGATAATTTCCAAAAATGATACACTGCCTCCAAAACCTGGACAAACTATTTCATAATACCTGACATGAAGCAACTTAGGACAACACTAGATATTTGTAACCTAGTTAGTGTATTCTTGGCAGAGATTAGTTGATAATCAAAGTCAAATTCTTTATTCTTGGTGTTGTCTAGTAAGTAGGCATGAATTATTATGGTGTTTAAATATGTGTCCACAAAACACGACAACCAGAGCTCTTTGCAGAGAGTTAATTATAACAGAGCACATCCCATGGAGACCACTTTATAACCTGCATATGTAAGTTCATTTGTATGGTCTTGAGAAGATTCCCTTTGCAAAGTTTCTTAGCAGTAAACATAACTAAATGTTGATCTTGAGGTCCATTAAAACTCAGATTTTTTAAAGGTTAAATCATCTTTTCTTTACTGAAGCTCATAGGAGGCTCCATGCCAAGCAAAGCACTGTGACTTCCAAAGGTAGTATAATGCCATATCTTCCCTGTTCCCCAAATACTTTCTTTATCACTTCTGCTATCTGAGGCTCTCATCCCACACTTCAGACCTCCAGAAATAGGCACAGTCACTTGTGGAGCAAAGACTTAACAATGTTCTTTGCTGATTAAAGAAAAACATGGGATAAGCATAGTCAGAGATCACATGACTCCATCAAAGAGGCCAGCAATGGAAGTATGGGATGCCTGTGTGCTGAAGAGACTACAGCAGGATTCAAACAGAGTGATTAGAAGGTAAATTCTACCTGTCAGATTTTATTGCCTTCCACCGTCTCATAAAGATCTTTATGAATCTTCACGCCCCAAGGGAAACAGCTACAAATGGTGCTGAAATGCAGACAGAAGGAAAACTACAAGGTTCTTCAATAAAAGCCCATGTAATCACTGCCAGACGCTGGGATTTTGATTGAGGGGTAAGAGAAATGGGTTGCATTTTCTAAAGCACTGTTTTATTGGACCTCGAAAGAAGCCTCCTCCACTACTTGCTTTTCCTCCTCAGTCAATGTGTCCCCCTGGAAAGATCAATTTATTATTGGTTTGCGCATGTAAAACATGTGTAGGAAATAAGAAAACCATTCAAATGAAACTTTTAACACAGTTTTCCTTTGTTAATAATTGATGCATTGAAAAATGAAATAAACAGTGCAAAAGTGCCCATGTCTATGTTCTCTCGTACCCTATCAGACACTACCAAGTTCCTCTGTCGAGTGTGATGGGACTTGACTGCACAGGTGTTGGTGCTACCGTATAACTCATTTTCTTATGATTTTTTATTGCTTTTTATGTATATGAGTGTCTCATCCACATGTATGTACATCCACCACGTGCATATCTAGTATCCTTGGAAGTCAGAAGAGGGCATTAGATGCACTGGGCCTGGAGTTACAGATGGAAGTGAACTTCATGTGGATCATAGAAACTGTACCCACATCTCTGCAGGGGAAGCCAGTGTTTGCCACTCAGTCACCTTTCCAGTCCTGTAATTTTTACATTTCAAAACTAATATTGAACGTAATTATTTTAAAAGAGTAAAATGCATTCATACTAGCAAATGGTGAGTCAATTTTTCCATCTTAAAAGTTATGATGTAAGGGTAAGTTAAGTATTTTCAATGAAAATTTCTCATCCAAGTTACAATAGTCTTCAGTGCACACTACATTTCAAAAACTTTGTACAAAAAAGCAAATGTGTAGTATCTTGTTAGTAATGTTTAAACTGGTGGAGCTGCACACTTGATGCAGGTAAGTGCATCTCTCAGAGAGTCTTCTTCAATAGATAGCTTTTATACAGAGACCCACAACTGGTCAAGGTACAGAGAACAAGAAACTATGATGTACTCAGTACTAAATGGTACAGCTACATCACACCCCTCCACCCAAGGCATGGAGATTATGGTGGAAGAGGGATCAGAAAAGACTGTAAGATCCAGAGGCATAGACAACTATACAGTAAAACAGCATTGCGGGGGGTGGGGGAACGCACAAAGGGGCACATATGAACTGGCATTGACTGCATTCAAAAGATGCACAAAAGATCAAGCTAGACAGAATCCCAGTATGAAGGGAGGAGGAAGTCAGGAAGTCCCACACCTAGATGAGAAATAATTTGAAACTGCCAGCTGCTGGGGCAAGGGCAGTCCATTTCCTTCAGCAATATGGTTCCTAAAAGCTATCTACAATCCAGTAGATGCCCCTACACCAATGCATATACTGACAACACAAGTGGACTCCACAGGCTTAATAATAAACAAGAGAGAGAACACTTGAAGCTGGGAGGGACATAGAATTGGGGAAGAGCTGGATAGGGTTTGGATTTAATCAAAACACATTTCATGCATGTATAAAATTCTCAATAAAGAAAATATTTTAAACTTTATATTAAAATGGCAATATTTGGTATATTGGAAAGATTAAGTGAAGCAAATTATTAAAATTAAATCTACTTGATGGTTTCTGCCTTTTGCATTATACAAAAGCAGAAAGAAAACTCTGAATAAAAATTGCAACAGGCATTGTATTTCTGTTAGACACGGTATTATGGAAGCAATCCTGGAAATATGGAATCTGTAGGAAATTTGAAACTAAGTCACATCCCAGCATGGGCTTCCTCAATTTATTCCTGTGTGGCCATAAGCAAATCACCATGATCTTCTGTACTTTGATGCCAATTAAAGTGATCACATTTAACTTACAAGATTATCATTGTGAATAAATAAAATACTGCATGGAAAAGA
The DNA here is from genome assembly GCF_949786415.1 of Peromyscus eremicus. Classification (NCBI taxonomy): domain Eukaryota; kingdom Metazoa; phylum Chordata; class Mammalia; order Rodentia; family Cricetidae; genus Peromyscus; species Peromyscus eremicus. The sequence continues at coordinate 8,122,371 of NC_081425.1, read as the reverse complement.
CTTCAGAAAGCTCCTAACTACTGGCAAGGACTAATTTTCAGATACACTTGTTTATAGTAAACAGTACATTCAAATTATCAGATAAGTGAAGGCTTATGAATAATTGGTCTGCTGTCAAATCACTGAGAATGGAAAGAGTGCCCTGAGCTGTGAGATGCCCAAGACCTCAGATTGCCCAGAGATGACTGTGTAGCACACAATCAACATGCTGATCTCTAAGTCAAAAGTCTGGTTCACTAATGGTTTTGATTATTTCAATGATTGCCTTTAACAGCCCAAAGCTATGGTCCACAATACAGTTTAATTAATATTATTATTAGTTGGTAATCTGCACAGAATTTTTTTAAAAAAAAAAAAAGAAAACTAGGGTAGGACATAAGATGTGAGAGTCTCGGGTTTGGTCAGGTGCCAAAGTGAATCAGTTCCAGTTTTCTTCCTGGGTCAGGAGACAAGGAGATGCAGAGTGCAGTTAAGTGAGTCAAACAGAGGCTTCATTCCTCATTCTTAAAAGATTTGTCTCCATTGGAAGGGGAAGGGTGGCATGGTAGAATGTTTGTGCAGATAAGGAACTCTTGAGACAAATTTAAAAGGCTATTCTCAATGTTAAGGCAGAATAGACCTGGAAAATAATTTGGGGCAGCTTGTCTTTGAAGAGGAAGCCCTCATTTTTAGAATCATAAAGAAAGCAGCCACTTTTAATCTTCTAACAAATATAAAGTCATAATTGAACCAGTTAATCAGTGTGTGCTAAATGATAGACTTAAATAGCCTAAGCTTTGCTAAGTTCCAATCAGTAACAGCAAAAATAAAACACACAGCAAAGTTATTCCAAATAGCATCAGAACAAGACACATTCTGTTGCAATCCTGAGTTTCTGAAATACAGACCACAGACAAAAATTTCTGTGGTGGCAAAAAAAGGGATGGGGATCATCTTTGGTGTGCATTGTATCTTATGATATGAGTTTCTTTATAGCAATTGGTAGCATTAGCTATGGAGTTCTTAGCCAACAGTTCTTCTAGAGTAATAAGCTTGTCTATGTCTGTATGATTCTATGGTACAAGTAGGTTTGAAGTACAAATCCTTAGAAAATAACCCCTTTGCACTTTTGGTGGTATGGAGAAATAATTTTTAACTGCTGCTACCAGTTCTTCAGAACATCATAAACTCACTGGACATCCAGACATGAACTCACTATAATTCTCTCCCTGCCCTTTATGCCATCCAGCCCCAGGTGAATTCCACAAACGTGTATTTTTTGCCTCACCTAGTTTCCTGTCTACTGATATTATTAATGTAATCCTGATGTAAAGCACAGGAAAAAAAACCTCTGACTTTTGCATCCTAAAGCTTTCTTGGATGTCATTAACAATGTAAGAAATAACTTTATAAAATTAGTAAGATAAATTAAAAAGTTTAGTTTTCAAAGTATCACTTAACAACAAATAAATAAATAGATAGATAAATAAATAAAATATCTGAAGAGAAAGTTAAGTAGTTTAGCTATTATCTTTCACAGCTGAGCCAATAGTTAACCCTTATGGACCATAATAATAACAAATACAAATGGAAAAAATTCCTCTTTGGTCAAAGCAAATGCCATAGCTCACACAACTTCAAAAGAAAAGTTAAAATAGGTCTTATCTGTGTCCTTATTGATCACTACACCAATATGAAGTGTAGCTTAAGTTTTCCTGCCTGGCCCACAGTCAGGATATATCTCTTTCACCTGCCAGTCCCACAGACTCTCAGACCCGACCAAGTAAACACAGAGACTTATGTTGCTTTCAAACTGTATGGCCATGGCAGGCTTCTTGCTAACTGTTCTTATAGCTTAAATTAATCCATTTCCTTTAATCTATACCTTGCCACATGGCTCGTGGCTTACCGGCATCTTCACAAGCTGGTTGTCATGGTGGCGGCTGGCAGTGTCTCTCTGACTCAGCCTTCCACTTCCCAGCTTTATTCTCCTCCTTGCCCCGCCTATACTTCCTGCCTAGCCAATGGCCAATCAGTGTTTTATTGATTAATTAGCAACACATTTGCCATACATCCCACAGCAATGAAGAGTCCTAAAGATACCCCACAATTATCAGAGGAATTTAGCATTTTTGGGTTTGTTCTAGCTGAAGTTTACCAACACAACTAGTGTGGAATGCTTTCAATTTACCCTGACCAACTGTCCAGCTGCTGAAGTTCTTCTGCACTCTCAGAGGAAGACAAACAGCCCTACAGAACACTACATCATCATGGAGTTCCAATCTTAAACATTTATCTTGAAAATCTTTTTTCTCACACATTGGACTAGAGACTAGGAGTTATTTATAATTATCATTCTGTGTAGACGAATTTCCATAACAAACATCTTCCTGATAGCGTAGCTTCATATGGTGATATTTTATTTGTATTAAAATGTTATTTGTATGTTAATAAATAAAGTTGCCCAGAGGTCAGAGCTATTAGCAAGCCATAGGAAAGCTGGGTGATGGTGCCGCACACCTTTAATCCCAGCATTTGGTAGACAGAGCTAGGTAAGTCTCTGTGTGTTCAGGGATACAGCCAGCATTGGATACACACGCCTTTAATCTCAATACCAACCATAAAAGACTTGGAGGTCTGCACAGACAGGCAGTGATGAGGCAGTCATGTGGTTGGGTTTACAACCAATGAGAAGGCAGAACAGAAAGTCTATATAAAGACTTTAACACAGGAAGTAGCACTCTTTCGGAGAGGTAGGACCACCACAGGAGGAAGGGTAAGGTTTTAGCTCTTAGCTCTGACCTCTTGGCTTTCTTCTTTGCATTGGTTCTGTGTTTCTTATTTAATAAGACAGTTGGTTAGATACTTCCTGCCTTGCTAAATCACAAACAATAAAATTGAGGCATGTTTCTTCCATTTTCAGTTTCCTTAATTCCATTTTCTCAAATGACCAGTTTTAAAAAAAATTGAGAAATGTTCTTCTTTAGTGTCAGTTGCCATATTTCTTGAATTTACTGCATAAGAGGTCTAGAAACTTCTCTGAGAAACATTTAAGGTTCATGCATGATTATTATGTATTAGTTCTTCATAATGCTTCAGACATTTCTATCTTCTAGTAAGCTTTATTTACTTATTTAATATTTCCCATCCTTCTTGGACTTCCAAATCCTCCCAACTTTCAGTATCTGTGCAGTGTTGTGGAGTTGCTTTCCCCGTGTTCTCACAGGGAGAAATTCTAAAGTATTTTAAAATATCCTCTTTGAGATTTGGATCAATTAATTGAAACATGAGAGAATGTGAACTTCATATTTTAGTAATGACTAAAATAGCTGAAGAGTAAATAATTCAGAAAATAAATGTAAAATCTTTAAGAATGATTTTGCTCTTGTATGTGGTAAAATACTGAAAATTGTGGTGTTTGGTTATAACTTTAAAGTACTCAAAAAAGATAAACATAAAATATAAACAGGCAAAATTATCTCTTTTATGTATTTTTCCCAGTATTTCTTAGCACTAATTTCATTTTTATGAGAATTGCTTTTTCTTTTGATAGGAAGCATGGTGTATTCAGTTAATGAATGTTCACTGTGTGCTTCTTGCAGACTGCATATAGACCTTTTCTGCCTGAGTGATCCCCATCAAACTTTAGGGATAAACATATTTATTTTATTTTCATTGTAAAATGCAACCAATTATTTCACTAGCCTGCAGATATGGTGAATCTACTGATATTGGAGAAGTTATGTTAAAGGCATACATGTGTAACTCAGAAAGTGTTGCAGAAACAATCATAGTGATATTCACTTGTGCTATTCTTCTTTGATATTAGGCGTTATGGCAATTTGATTAGTATGGTTTTATTTCCGTTGACTTCGCCTCATAAAAATCTACTTGTCTTGGTACAACATTTTCACATAAAATATAAAAGAAGACCCTACCTAGGTATGTAAGTGCTCTGATCTTTTAAAACATTTTATTGCTTTGATTATATTCTAACATTTATTATATCACAGCATGCAACATATTAATTTAAAATCATAAGGTGGTGTACATTAAACCAAGTCACCAATGCTACAATAATTTCAAAGCTCTTTTTCATGTTTATCTATTTTTCTTTCTCCTTTTTCGCTTGAAAATCCAGGGAGCAGTAATGGGCCTCTAGAGATGTATTTGTGAGCTTCAGAGAGCATCCATGACATTTCATTAATGCACATGTGTAAAAATGACTAAAGAGGCAGGTTCCACACAAAAGCAACAAATCACTTTGTGACTGGGACCAGTAGTGTTCTCTTAAAATATGAAAACTGAACGTATTCAGCAAAAACCACTTCTATCAAAATATTTCTTTGAATGTGGTCTCTTCCCTTCTGTGTATGAAATGCTTTTCAAAAGATGTACTGCCACCACGCAAGAGTATCTATTCATTATTGCATGTCAGGTAGTGTAAGGAGAGCTGGACTTACACACTTTATCATGTAGACTTACGTCAAACCTGAAGGGTAGCTTTTTAAAGTACAATTTAAATAAGATATAACAATATATGTTCCAGAAAAAATGTAATATGGTCAAGCTTAAACATCTGAAGGTTTACATAATCATGGTTTTCTCTTATGGATAGATGAAAAGTGAATTGTGCTTTTCTATAGAGCATTGAGAAGTCTTTGAAACATGGATAACTTTAAGTTTTCACTAAATTGACTTTTTCTTGAATGCATGAATCCTTATCTTTGTCTTGTGCTTACACTGAGGTACACAAGGATGACAGAGGGGAGCTTCAGTGTCTGAAAGCATCAATCTGAGCCAAAAGAAACAATGTATACGGTAGCACACATGACAGCTTCTAAAGCTGCAAGGGATCCATCACTCATGTAAGATTTCTTCTATTTATTAGTAGTTCACAGTGCTTTTCAAATGCTCCAAGAATGTCTGAGGATTTGCATTAGTCTCTATATGAACTACTAAACTCATCTGACTCTGCCTCATATATCCTACTAGGCAAACAGTCAGTTCTCACCACGTATTTCACCAGAACCCTACAACCTGTGAGACACAATTCCAAACTCCATAAACACTTGTAAAGAAAAATGTAATACTCAATCAGAATTTAAATAATAATTCCTGGTAATTTGATCAGATAAAGTGTAAAGAAACAATATAAATATATTTTACAAGGATACTAATATAAACCATGATAGTAGTTTTATATTTTAATTAAGTATTTACTATTATAAGAGAAGTTCAAAAATTATATTCAAAGGCTTTTAATAAACTAATTTCCATGGAGCAAAAAGCTACTGTTTAATACAAGTATTATATATTATCATTATGCTTTGTTCCTTTGGTCTTTAGTTTTGATTTTTGTTTATTAGCTCATTTCTTAGATTTTTGAATAGGGGTCTCATTATAATGTCCAAACTGGCCCCTAATTCTAGGCTTAGACCATTTTCCATGCACAGTCTCCATGATAGCTGGAGCTATAGACACACAGCCACTTACCTGGCTGTCTTTGACATTCTAGAATATCCTAAAAATAGGTCAATGATAGATGAAGTCATTCTTAGATATGCAGATACATAGTGAAACAAATTTACTTGTTGGCTCTTAACAAGTAAAATGTTTATATAGCTGTGAGATTCTAAAACTTTTCAAAGTTCTTGTTTACAAATTAAATTGATAAGATCATCTTGAGTTTCATGGGGACTGAAGATATTTAGTTTATCATGGTTAATTATCTACCTGAGAAAAATCTGTGCCTAAAATTAAACTCTCTGTACTTTGAGGATGCAAGATAAGGTATACCTCAGGAAGCCTAACTTTTTTTAATTATACATCATTAAATAAAAGGTATGTGGATGGCCAGATCTCTTACAGCTTTCACAGTGATTCAGTAAGCAGCTGAAATATCTGTAGTCAATATTGGTTTGAATGTAAGACAAAATTTCCAGGTAGATCATCTCAATTACAATGTTGACCTATTAGTATAAAATTGGACAAATAGAAATCTCGTAGACAGATTAAAGATAGATGACATATCACAAATAGAAGATAGATAGATGACAGATGATAGATAGATAGATAGATAGATAGATAGAAAGAAAGATTGATAGATAGATGATAGATAGATAGATAGATAGATAGATAGATAGATAGATAGATAGATAGATAGATGAAACATTGAAAGAGATACAGTTATTCCTCTTAAAATTCCCAGAATTAATTGAACATGATCATATAGCCTTTGGGTCAGAGAAATAATAGCAGGCATAAGCTTGAACTTGTAATATTGGCAAACTAACATTAGTTAATATCACTCGAACTCCTCAGATGGATAATTCCTAGAGAAAAAGACAGAGCTCAGCCACAGCTGCTCCCCTTGCTCAGTCTCCCTAGTAGCTGGGGCTGCAGTCATATATCATCACACCTAGCTCTCTATGGTATTCTAGAATAACCTAAAAATAGATAGCTGACCTCTACCTGAAACCATTGAAAGTCAAAGAAATTTGGCTGAATCATAAGTAGATATTGGCAGAAGTCAGTAAGTCAGCAATAAAATAAACACACTGCTAGGTGTTTATAAACTTATTGGTTTACTTGCTTTTAAAAAATATTTTATTTCTTTTTATTTCATTGAAAATAGATTCTTCTCTTGTACAATACATCCTGACCATAGTTTTCCCTCCCTCCACTCTTCCTAGCTTGACACTACCTCCCCACTTTCCCAGATCCACTACCTCTCCGTTTCCTCTGCAGAAAAAGAACAGGCCTCCAAGAGATAACAGCCAAACAGGACAAAACAAGATACAATAAGAGAAGGTAAAAAGCCCTCATATTGAGGCTGGACAAGTCAAGCCAATAGGAGGAAAAGAGTCTCAAGAACAGGCAAAATAGTCTAAGACATACCTGCCCTCACTGTTAGGGGTCTTACAAGAACACCAAGATAACAACCATACCATATACACAAAGGACCTGGTGCAGACCCCTACAGTCCCCATCTTGCCGTTTCAGTCTTTGTGAGCCCATGTGAGCACTGATGCGTTAATCTGGTGGACCATATTCTCCTGGTTTCCAAACTGTGACTCTGTAGAATGCGATAATCAAAACTAGGAAAATCTCTTTGGTTTCTAATAGTATTTATCTCATCTAATCTTTATTGTACCTCTATAAATGGTTTTTTTATATCCACTTCAGTGCTTAAAAATATATTACTTTAAGAATTTCTTGCATGTAAATGGGCATACAAAACTATTTGACTTTGTGATGACAACCCAGGCTCCAGATTTTCTTCCTTCTGAAGTCTCTATCTAAGTAGGTCTTGAGCAGAGACTGGCAATCCATATTATAACCAGCATCCATGGGGATTTTTATGCAGTCATTTTGGCAGGAACTATTTTCTACAAAACTGTTTTGTGAAAAAGATTAGCAGAGCCTATGTTTAAAAGACAGACAAGGCATATAATAAAAAGCATGTTTTTCTATTTTGTAAGGAAAACTTACATCTTTTAGCTAAAAGAAAAAATTGTTTAATAGTGTATGAAAGAAAACACCAGCGCTTTTAGAGTTCTGTTAACATGACAACTGAAGCAATAAAGAGATGACAGAATCATTATTTAAAAATAAAAATTAATCAAAAAGAGGCCGTAGGTGTGAAGGAAAGCACAGATGGGTGTAGTGTAGGGTTTGGAGGGAGGAAAGGGAAGGGAGAAATTATGTAATCATTGTATAATCTTAAACAAAAGAAAAGAAAACGCCATGTGGTGGCACACGCCTTTAATCCCAGCACTCAGGAAGCAGAGGTAGGTAGATCTCTGAGTTCAAGGCCAGCATGGTCTATAAAGTGAGTTCCGCAACAGCCTGGGATATACACAGAAACCTTGTCTTGAAAACCTCCCCCCCTCCAAAAAAAAAGAACGAAAAAGATAAAAACATACATCATAATAATTTGTCATATGTGTATATCATATGTAATTATAAGTTAAAATACATAGTTTCCAGTTTATGATTAAAACTAATAATAGTACCTACAGACACACTAGCAGAGAGCATCAATGTGGATCCAATAAAGTATGTGATACAACAGGTTGAAGAAGAAATTTATAAAAAAAGAGGAATAACTTCTGTCTTCAAGGGGTGTGGATCAATTACAGGGAGAAAGTAGATAGATGATAAACATAAAACACACACACAGAGAGACAGACAGAGACCCAGAGAGAGATTACACAAACAGGTAGAAATTGATAGATAATAGATAAAGAATCATAGATAAATGATAGACAGAATTAAGCCTTTTATACTGGGTGTTATTTTTATGAGTAAATGACTGAGTAAACTAGTTTTAAACATGAGTGTATCCCCTTGTGGGCAGAGCTGTGACAGAAGAGCCTTATAGACTAACAGTGACTAGGGTCTTGAACAGAAGCAGGTCTACGTGATGAGTGTGAAGATGTCATTCAGAGAGCATGGCATCTAGAACATGGACAGCAGATTAAGATGTGTGGAGTGTGTTGAACCCAGAGACACTTACTAGCTCTGGTCTTGGAGTGATCCATGTGAGAGCTACATGGCATTTCCATGGTGATGCATATTATCTTAGAATGTGTGTTTATTCATTCACTCAACCAACAATCACACACATATGAAATTTTATTACCATCAGTCATTTTATACAAGCTAATAAACGTTATTACCTCTCTTGAATTCTGTATTTAATTATGTTAACAACCTTCCACCACAAAGACAGTTGGCTAAAAAATTTTAATTAACAAAATTATTTTGTAAATACAGCTATTTTGTCTTCTTATGCTATCTGCAACATCACAATTTCAAGTCTGAATCAAAACTAAATGAACTGGAAACAAAAATCCATAAGTATAGAAAAACATTCTTATACTGGACATTTTACTTTAAACAAAAAGAACAAATGTGTTTTATTAAACACAGCAGACGAAAGCCTCAGACAGCTTTGTGTCCCATGCTGAGGTCGTGAGCTGACCAGAGTAGACAAAAAGAATCTTACTCCCTCTGAGAAGCATCATGGCTCTCCTCCCCTGTCTGCTTTCCCTCTTCCATTCATCCTCACTGTGCATTTATTTTTTTCCAATTGTTTTAAACTCATGCACTAGCCCAGCATTAGATTCAGTGGTAATTCAAACCTAGACAACATCTGTTGAAATCTTCACTGTAATAGCAACCCTCTGAGATTTCAGCTTCATATATAAATTTCTCATCAGCATCACTGCAGTTAGACTTCAGATGACTGAAGTACATAATAGTGAGTATATGATACACACTACCCCATCCTACCGGGAGAAAATACTACTGTAACTGGCAAGTGATCTTTCCCCCACTTCCTCTGTGCTTTGTTTTTTATCACTTCTTTAGACTGAGCTTGCAAGCACAAATACAGAACCCATTGTGAAATGGCTTTTTTTCCCCCATGACCACTCAATATGCTACTGGTACACTACACACTGGAAATGTGGTCAATTGAATTTACTTGACAGACAATGCAGAACAGTTCACACTGTGATGTCACACAATGCAGGAGAGAATGCTGGCTGCGTGTGCTGTTTCCACTAATTTCTCTTCTAATTCCAGCCTCAGCTGTGATGGGCAGCAGCATCCAAATTCCAGCTGATAACGATTCACCCAAAGCATTCATCCCTCTGTCTCACTCTGTACTCTCTGCCAAGACAATTCTCCAACACCGTTAGGTCTACTTGCCTATTCAAGCACAGCCCAGGATTGCTGGGTTCTTGTCTTCAGCAGCAGCTCCTATAGAAAGAGTGTGATGCATCCTGTTTTTGGGGTGATGACTATGACTTGGGTGGATACTCTGTATACTCTTCAGAAGGACCTAGTGGAATCAAGTGAAGACTGTGTAGAGCCAGAACCTGGACAATATACCTGGATGCTAGCATATATTCTGTCCCTGACTTAGTTCACCCGCTTCTTCAGTTCTGATTCACTCCGTTTCTAGAGTTCTGCTTCCCAAGAATCCAAGATGAGACAGAAAACTTTGCTATCAATTTTTTATTCCTAGAATAGGGCTCAGCAAACTTTTTTCTGTGAAGGGGAAAAATTAGGAAAATATGTAGTTTATGAAGACTTTGTTACTGATAATCAAACTTTCCATTTTAGAGTAGGCAATATACAAGGAATGAACATGATTGTGCTCCACTAAAAATTTATTCTAAAAAATCCAGTAGAAGGTACACTGGGTAGATGTTTCCAGAGGTAAAAGCCCTGACCATGCATGTGAGTGACTTGAACTTGGCCCCTGGAACCCATATAAAAAGCTGGACACAGTGGCCTGCACCTGTAACAGCAAGAAGGAAGGTAAGACAGGAGCATTGGTCCAGGAGTTCAAAGTCAAGTATCCTGGAGTAAAAAGCAAGGCAGAAACAATACGGGAGAAGGGAACTGAATCCTGAGCTGTCCTCTGACCTCTGTGCACAGAGTCATAGGTGCATACCTTCATGCATGTGCCTTGTGTGTGTGTGTGTGTGTATACACGTACGTATGTGCAATTAAAATAAACAATAATAACTAATGGTTGGCTGCTATTCATCTTTTGTTCATGGATTGACTCTCCCTATGAAACTCATAAATTCTTCCTCTAATTCATTAGAATAGATGTAGTTCTCCTTGAATGTAAGGACCTCAATAATAATTGATAAACTTAATAGTTATCTTGCTGTGAAAATGATTATATAAAGTAACTATTCTTAGACATTTTTGAGATTTTAATTCCAAGTCCAGAAGCACATATGTATTGTAACAATTCAGCTTCCTTCAACTAGACCAAAGTGCTTTATTTGATACTTCAACCAAATGTCCTAAAAATACAATATTAAATCTATGCATATTTTTATTGCAATGTTAAAATTTTAATTTTAACTGGTAAATCTTATCTTCTAGTAAAATTAGCAGATCTCAATGGCCACCATGAAAATGCTGTGCTGAAATAACCCGGCCTTAAGTGTTGTACAGGAGAGCTATTGTCATGGATCACTCTCTTGTAGTTGGGCTGTTAAGTCAATGCCCTCTCCAATTGTCTTTGACTTATTATTATCCTTTTGTCAAATCACACTATTCCTAGAGTTGTATATAATTCCTACAGCTGGAGTCATGAAACTCACATTTCTTGAAGAAAGCAGAAAAATAATTGAATGTCAAATTTAATTTTGTAATAATACTTATTTCTTATTAATGAGTAAAATTGGAAAAATCTTTGACTAGTTTTGTTTCTAATTATAGTCAATCTTCTTGGATTCTGCTTTATAAAAATATACGCCAAAACACAAAACATTCTTCTTTATTCTTTTTTTAAACATAATTTTCTATTGATTCTTTGGGAACTTCACATCATGTACACGAATCCCACTCCCTTCCCAGTCCTTCCACATCTGCCCTCTACCCTTGTAACTTCCTCCTAGAAAACAAAATTTTTAAAAATTTAAATTATTTAAAAAAATTTCTCACTGACCCCCACCCCCACCCCATCCCCCCCTCCCCCCACCTTCCCACCCCTCCACACCTCCCCTCCCGACTCTACCTTGCTCCTCTCTCAGTTGCAGCTTTCTCTCATTCCACCCTCTGCGGTTCTGTCTCACTTGTACCACTCTGCTCATCCTTCATTCCCGCTTCTCTATCACATACTCATTAACTGTCCCGGCATTGCGAGCTGTGGTGTGTCACGCAGCATACCCTTTTGCCCAAAACAGCTTTACTTGCAAATGTCCGTTACTATGCGTCGTTGGTCTGTGCCAAGGCCTCTGGCTTCGGGAACGCCATCAATACTGGACTCTGACTGAAACTCCTCTGGATATCTTGCTGTTGCCCAAGTCATGGAGATTCTGCCGCTGTGGTTCAAGAGGATGGGTCCCTTCACACACTCCAGCAGTTTAGTAGATGGGGTGGATGCTGGAGTAGGCCAGCTCATAGCTGTGGATTTGGACGTGGATGGTAGCTGAGTTGGTAAGCCCAGGTCTCCACCAGGTCTCCCCTCCTCAACCCCCAGCAAGGGGAGGGGGCAGTTCTGAGCCCATGCCATTGCCTATGCTCTGCACAGGCAGCGAGGGGTGGGGCCAGCTCGCCTTTGGCTGGCAAAAGGCGGGGTTAGCTCACCACAGCGCTTGGACATCAACACAGCTTCAGTCAGCACCCAAACCATAGACATCTCCCCTGGACTTTCATGGTAACACAGGTCACGGACATCAACACAGACCGTGGCTGCAGTGGGACCAGGGACCCAGACATGGCCCTTGGTGGTAACTTGGGCCCAGAAGTCACCATGGCCTCAGGTGGCTGCACGGGTCTCTCACATCATCCTGCTCCTCACAGCCTTCCAGGCTCCAGTTCCATCTCTCTCCACAGCTCAGGAACCATTCTGCTTTGCTTTCTCTCCCATCTCTCAACCAAATGCTCTTATCTTTCCCAGCTCTCCTCCACATATTTGCTCATCATAGGGGCACGCACAGTCCAGCAGGCTGGGATAGGTGTTTGGGTGTCTTCCAGCCACTCCAAGCCACAGGGTTATTCTTAAAGTGATGGAAATTATTCTAGTTTACTGAACATCTCAATTTTTTCTCATACAGGGCCGTGAACTATGTTCTATACTAATTCCAGTAGTAAATGCCATGATTCTTCAAATTTATAAGCTAGCTAACTTTATATCATTTGCTCTACAAATGGAACAAAATGCTGCTTTAAAAAATAAAATAAACAACCATTTAAAAAATACACCATTTAATATTTTGTTGAATTCATAAACATATAATAAATGCAAAGTGTAGTTTTCACCAGAACTTCCTGAAACTCAAGGGGCTGATTTAATTTAACATTATTTGCTGCCTCTAGAATGGCAGCGAATGGAAACATACCAACATTCAGCTGCATAATCTCTCAAAATGTTAGTAAAAATCAAGTTCCAGTTAGATATTGCTCATCTCTCATTTGTAGCTGGAAAATTTTAATATCTTTTTAATTTTTTTATTTTTGAGATTATAATCACAAATCTTCTTCTTTCCCTTTTCTTCCTCCAAACCCTCCCGTACACCCCTCTCCATTCCCCTTCAAATCATGATCTCTTTCTTCATTAATTTTTGATGTTTATTGGAGTTGATATTCTAGTGATTGCTATTGAGGCTTAATCACAATTTCTTATTACCTAATCATCCTTTACTTTTCCTCTTTTACTTTTCCATGGTTTTCTAATCCTAATTTTCTCATTTTGTTGACCTTACATTTGGAAAAGTAGTTTGAGGGGAAATTTCATGAATGGATTCCACTTCAAGCCATAGAATTTTGTAGCAATAAATGAGACCATTATAAGAATATTTCTTCACATTCCAATAATCCCATGATGTAGTGGGTAGCCATTCCAGCTTTGATCTGGAAGTTCCAACCTCCATTGAGACTTCAGCAACTGTCACGCCTACAAGGTGGGGCACATTCCAATAATCCCATGCTGTAGTGGGTAGCCATTCCAGCTTTGATCTGGAAGTTCCAACCTCCATTGAGACTTCAGCAACTGTCACGCCTACAAGGCGGGGCCAAGGGAGGCGCCTGGGGACCCGAGATCTAGATCAGCGGACACTCTCTTGGTTCCAGGACCCTGGATGGTGGAGGTGGACAAAGCAGAGCTCCAGAGAACACCGCTGGACTGTGATACACCTTCCCCAGACCCCGCGACCTACCTATCCCTTAATTTGTAAGTTACACCATTAAATAAATCTCCTTTTAACTACGTGGAGTGGCCTTAATAATTTCATCAATACCATGCTTTCATTCAAATCTCGACACAAAGGGAAACGTACATTGTACAAATATATCCAAAAATAATTAACTTCGAAGAATTACAAATGTTCAAAACTGTAAAACTGTGCTATGGAGTTAGAATTTTACAAATTCATTTTTTTTTCTTTAAAGAGATTTTATTAAAAGTTCCTTTTAAAAGAAAACATTTTTAAAACAATAGAATTAAATTGGTGCTGGGGGTTAAGAGTGCTGGTTGCTTTTCAGAGGATCTGGTTCAATTCCCAGCACCCACAAGGTGTCTCATAACTGTAACTCCATTTCACTGGAATCTGGAGCCCTCTTCTGGCCTCTGCAAGCACCAGGCACACACATCATACACAGACATACATGCAGGCAAAATACAGAAGCACATAAAGAAAAATAATTTAAAATGGTGAACTAAATTTTTAAACACCAACTAAAATAAATAAAAATTCAAAACATAGGTCGGGCAGTGGTCATGCCCACCTTTAATCCCAGCACTGGAGAGGCAGAGCCAGGTGGATCTCTGTGAGTTCAAGGCCAGGCTGGTCTACAGAGAGAGATCCAGGACAGGCACCAAGACTACACGGAGAAACCCTGTTTCAACAAACAAACAAACAAACAAAAATGAATTTAAAACATAAGAGGGAAATGAGGAATAGAAGAACAAAAATTATATAAGATATGTAGGAAACAAAGAGCAAAATAGAAGACATAAAGCCTAGCATATAATTCCATAGATGTAGATGTGCTGAACTTCTAACCAAAAGGCAGAGGACGGTGATAGTGGATGTGAAATCAAGACCCACCTGTATAGTCTGCAAGAGATACATTTCAGATCGAAACACAGAAACATATTGAAAGCGAAGCAGTTAAAACACATGCAGTAAGCAGAGGGAGGGAGATCTCTGTGAATTTGCGGTCAGGCTGGTCTACATAGCAAGTTTCAGGCCAGTCTGGGCTACACAGTGAGACCCTGTAAAAAAAGTGTGTGTGTGTGTGTGTGTGTGTGTGTGTGTGTGTGTGTGTGTGAGAGAGAGAGAGAGAGAGAGAGAGAGAGAGAGAGAGAGAGAGAGAGAGAGAATAAACACAGGAATTGCCAGAGAGCTTCAAAGGCTATATTAATAAACCTTATGAAAAAAAATATTACTAGAGACAAATAGGTACATTTCATATTGATAACAATATTCAGGAATGTAAAAAGTACAATGTATATGCCTCTAATGCTAGAAACCCAAGGTATATAAAGTAAAATGAACAGAATTACAAGGAAAAGACGTAATTCAACAATTACAGTTGGAGATTCTAATATTCCCCTTTGGAGTTTTAACAGAACTATTAGAAAATGTAAAGGCAATAGGAGACTTGAACATTAACCAGCTTGACCTAACAGATACTGCCAGAACTCTCTACCCAACAATGTAAGAATGTGTTTTCTTTTCAAGCATATATAGAACATTTTCTTGAACATCTGATACATGAGGTACTAAAATAAATCTTTTTTTTGCTTTTTGAAAACACACAAAAAATATAAATTTATTTTTATATTCACTTTTTTGAGAATACTGTGGACACATTAAACGGCTTACATTCCCTTTTTATAGGAGTAACTCCAAACTGAAAAGTAAAATTTGCAGTGCCATTTGGCTGCCTAATTTATCTAAAATATGATAACTGTAAAACCAGGTAGAAGGTCATAATTATAATTTTTCCTAGTGAAATCTGTGATAGATCTCCACACATTTAGAAAATTCAGCGTTTTTCAACCATTCAACATTCTAAAGCTATTTTTTTAACCAAAGAAGAAAAACAAAAATGCAATCCTTTACTAAAACTGTGTATATAAAGCAAACACATGCTAATGACCCTTACAGTTAAGGAGGAAAAAAATAAAACCTTTCTTTACCCTAAACATCCAGAAGAGAGGTCCTATTAATTCAAGGTCTCTTACCCTTTCAAAGGAAATCATCTAAAATTTTATGCGGCCGTTTAAATGATTGCTTTGGGAAATTTATATGGTAGTCATGGGAACAAGTAAAGAAGTCAAGGCAACGTTGATCATTTTAATAGCGTGCGAGTGATCCATCCAATTTGTAAATACCTTGGACAACTCTTCTAGGTCATGAATGATCAGAAAAGACATTTATGCAAAATTAATGAAATAAAATACAATCTCATTAATATCTACAACTCCCTAAAGTTTTTTAATTGGTTGCATTCTCTGTAAATACTCAGGGTTTGAAAGAGAGAGAAAAAAAGATGCCTTCTCCACAGGGTTCCTGCATGCATAAAGTACAGAGATTTTCTCTTTGTTGATTCAGAGCTAATTCTCTTGCTTTTTTGTTTTCTAACATCTTATTTCCTTGAACACCACTTCTGTACAAAGCATTTGTCGATGATTTCATCAAGACTTATCTGCCTAGAGGATATGCAAAAGTCTCACTGAGTCTACTTAATATTTTACCTTCATTAACACCAGAACTCATATGAACTGTGTAGACCAGGTTATTTTTAAGGAAGCTGAAATGGGTTTGTATAATTGGCGTCCCTGGAACACAGAACAGCAACAATGAATATTGATAGCACTCTTATTTTACAGTCTTGATCTGGATCTTTTCTAGACTTTTTCTGTACACCCATAGCCCTAAAATGAATTTTATTCTTGCACCATTTTTCTGGCCAGTTTCCACCATGGCCAGGCCAGTGCTGAATCCAATAAGGAGTGACTTATTTGCTTTTATTTTTTTCAATGATTTTCTTATGAAACAGTCTCTACAATATGTCTTGTAGAGACATATTGAAATACAAAAATACCTAAATGCATACACTAAATGTTACCTCACTGTTCTCATCACAGCTGACCATAAACTGGCCAAGAAGTGAAGGATGCAGTACACTCTTGCTCTATGTTGCTAATCTTCGTTATCACTTTTTGTAGAAACCAGTTCTCAGAAGCCTCGTAGGCTATGTGAACAGACTAGGGCTTAGCATGGCTGAACTACTTAGGTGGCATGATTTAGTAGGAGAGTAAAATCCAGAAAGTGTCAGTTCCTGTGGTTTGCAGAAAAGGTTTCTGGAAATTCCTGCAAGACTGAGTACAATGCTTCATGTCAAACATTTTTTTTTTTTGCATCATTTCCATGTTGTAGCACTCATGAGGTAAAGACAGCATGGTCTTCACTGGATTTCAGACTGTCAGAGATCTTCACTTATAGTTTTGGTCCACAGAACACCCACTTCCTCTGCCTCAAACCAAAGCCATGTTGATTCCACTCAGAGCAAAGTCTAAGAACTTTAGGAAAATTGAGGTACAGTTTCTCACTCTCATGCTTCTCTCACACTAGCCTTCTGCGACATTTTTAAACAAAGAAAAGAATCACCCATAATATTTTCTAATTATTCAAATCAAGAGATATATTTTGGATTGACAATAGGTCTTAAAATAGGGACCAAGGCTGTGTCAAATGAGACTCAAGCAAAGCATGAACGTGTTGCTGCCTGAGGTTTTTCTTATTTGCTAGAATCCTTTCATCACCGTGGGAAATGACCCAGACTGCACAAGCAGGTGCTATCCCTGATGGACCAATGAATGCTCTTTGAGTGCATATCACTCAGCCTTAGGTCAGAGCATTCCAGTTGATCCTGGAACTGTGAGAGACTAAAGACCACTTCATGTTTGAGATGGTTTGCTAAGCCTCAAAGCATATCAAAATATTCTGTTCCATAAATGTTATAAACTAGTGGCAGAATGAAGAACCTTAATAAGTGTTATTGATATGAATCATATCTTTGCTACAGCATACCTTCATGTTTTATCACTTTCTCAGAAAAATCAATTACAGAATTTTCTCTGTGTTGGTGAGCATGTCAGACAAGGCATGGCCTATGTGGCAGCGCACATTAACTTAAGAACATACTGCTTATATGTATATTCAAAAATGGGCATTTCTTCCATTTATTGTTATTATCAATGTCAAAGTGAAGAGTTGGAATGAGAGTTTATTTACTGGTCTTTAAATTACTTACCTTGAAAGGTACTCCCAAAGAATCGGCATTTTTCCCTGAAATGAGAACACTTCTGAGCTGGACTTCATTCCTGTTCACATATATGATACTGTGCTAGGTTATGGTCCACAGTAATTTTATACTATAGTAGCTTCACTTACATTTTCTTCTTTCCTTTATTTAAGAGTAGTTCTTACTGATTAACTTTGTCATTTCATGTTTTCCCATATATAATCTGATTACTCACTCTCCTAGAGTCTCTAATCTCCCTCCCAACTACTGGGGATGTCTTTCTGTACGCTGTGAATGTATTGCTCTTATTGATTGATAAATAAAATGCTGATTGGCCAGTAGCTAGGCAGGAAGTATAGTATCAGTGGGATAAGCAGAGAGGAGAATACTGGGAAGTGGAAGG
Source organism: Peromyscus eremicus (assembly GCF_949786415.1). Taxonomy (NCBI): domain Eukaryota; kingdom Metazoa; phylum Chordata; class Mammalia; order Rodentia; family Cricetidae; genus Peromyscus; species Peromyscus eremicus. The sequence continues at coordinate 8,104,193 of NC_081425.1, read as the reverse complement.
CTGAGTCAGGAGATACTGCCAGCCGCCACCACCGTGAGAAGTAAGATGTAAAGTACCAGTAAGCCACAAGCCATGTGGCAGCTTATAGATTAATAGAAATGGGTTAATTTAAGATATAAGAATTAGATAGCAAGAAGCCTGCCATGGCCATACAGGTTATAAGTAGTATAAGTCTCTGTATTTACTTGGGTCTGAGTGGCTGCAGCCCCAGCAGGACTGGAGAAATCTCCAGCTACACACATCCCTATCAATTGCCCCTCTCCTCCTTACCTGCCTCTTTCACAGGTTTATGTTTCCTGATTTTCATTCATGATTCATTTAGTTTCACCAAGGAAATCTGTGTTGCCATTAGATTTGGAACTAAGCTATCCATTGGAATCTGGTGAAGTTATCAATGGACTCACAGCTGAGAGCAATGACTACCTATCTCTGTCAGTATCAAATAGTTCAACAATGAGGGACATAGCCTCCTCAGTACCTCCTCTGACTTTTCTTTAATAACATAAGCAGCTACTCACAGAAACCTAGCCCTCCTCCCCCTACACGATGAGGAAGATGCAGTCTGCACAGTGTGTCTGTCTGGGATACAGTTGGATTCTGGCAATAAGGATTGACAAGCATGTTCAGAGGCTGAAGAATGGGCCTCATTTTATTTATGACTCTCTTCTGACTTTCCAAACTCACTTTTGCCTTTATGATCACACTCACTTGTTGCTTGAGTTTTCCTGCCTGGCCCACAGTCAGGGCAAATCTCTCTCACCTGCCAGTCCCACAGCCACTCAGACCTGACCAAGTAAACACAGAGACTTATATTGGTTACAAACTGTATGGCCGTGGCAGGCTTCTTGCTAACTGTTATTACAGCTTAAATTAATTCATTTCCATAAATCTATCCCTTGCCACATGGCTCGTGGCTTACCAGGATCTTCACATGCAGCTTGTCATGGTGGCAGCTGGCAGTGTCTCTCTGACTCAGCCTTCCACTTCCCAGCTTTATTCTCCTCCTTGCCCCACCTATACTTCCTGCCTAGCCAACGGCCAATCAGTGTTTTATTGATTAATCAGCAACACATTTGCCATACATCCCACAGCACTTCCCCCCTTTTTTTTTTTTCAAAAAGGAAGGTTTTAACCTTAACAAAGTAAAATTACATATAATTTGGGAATTTGGGCGTAGCTTCTCTTACTACTTCCTGCTGGAAGGGGGCGCTGTATCTTATGGGGAAACAAAGAAAATTTTAGAATTATGGAATAGTCCATGAGGCTGTATCGTCTGAGCCAGATGCCTTCAAACCATTCTGGATGTTGGATTATCTGGGCCATGGTGTCATTAGAGAACTTTCAGGGGGTCTTGGCTGGTCAAACCTGATGTATCTTAATCTGGAACAAATCCATAGCCTCTGGCATTCTGTGGAAACAAAAGAGACTCTTTTCCAAAGCAACATATCCTTATATCCAAATTTTGAAGTCAAGGTATCTTTAAAATATACATTTTGGCATAACTCAACAGCTTTTACAATCAAATGTTTTTCTGCAGTTAAAAATCCCAAAGACAACACAATCCAGATTCTCTGTGTAATATTCATTTTTATGTGGCTTATTTTTTATACTACCTTTACTGTCTCTTTAAAGACTTTATTTTTAAAAACTATTTATTTCTTTATATAACTGTATATATTCCTTTTTCTCTCTCTTTCAAGCCTACGTACATTTTTACACACATCGTAAACTATTACATCTGAATCTGTCTTATTGTGAATCTATTGCTTTCAACTGCAGCAGCTGTGGCTGCTGGGTCTGCCCACCTCAGCTTCCCAATATGGCTACGTTTACCACCAGCTCTGGGAGCTATCGTGGGTCTATGCTTTTATCCAAGCAGCGTGTAGCCCAGAAACCTCTTTTTTTGTTGTTTTGTACTAGCAAAGTCTAAATCCACCATGCAGCTTAATGTGCCACTTGCAGAGGCCTCATTCCTGCCAAACTGCAGGTCGAGCGCGCACACCAGAAACCCACAAGTAGCTCAAACCGGCAGCTGCCACTCATTTGAGAGAGACAATTAGGAACTGTTTTTAGTTCCGTTTCAGAATCTTTTTTCTCAGTTTTTAGGTGGAAATTCTTGCCACCACGTTGGACGCCATTTGTTGCTTGAGTTTTCCTGCCTGGCCCACAGTCAGGGCAAATCTCTCTCACCTGCCAGTCCCACAGCCACTCAGACCTAACCAAGTAAACACAGAGACTTATATTGGTTACAAACTGTATGGCTGTGGCAGGCTTCTTGCTAACTGTTCTTACAGCTTAAATTAATTCATTTCCATAAATCTATCCCTTGCCACATGGCTCGTGGCTTACCAGGATCTTCACATGCAGCTTGTCATGGTGGCAGCTGGCAGTGTCTCTCTGACTCAGCCTTCCACTTCCCAGCTTTATTCTCCTCCTTGCCCCGCCTATACTTCCTGCCTAGCCAACGGCCAATCAATGTTTTATTGATTAATCAGCAACACATTTGCCATACATCCCACAGCACTCACTACTGATTCCTTGTGGGGTGTGAACCTGGCACATCACTATGCTTCATTTTCTAAGATCCTGAAAAAACTCACTCACCACATGGCTTATTTCCCTGTATGTTATCCACAGATATGAACCACAATTAGAAAATTGAAGAATTTGGACATTAAAAAAAAAACAGTTTAAAACTTCTAATCTGAAGGCAATTACTTTCAAATGTTGAGACATTGCAAATAACTTATCACACACATTTTTTTTAAGAAGGCTCCACATCTATAAAAGTATTCCTTCTAGTTTATCACCAAAACCCAAGCAATGATCAGCAGATGTATGGATTGCTTCCTGTAAAATTTCCTTTTCAATCACTAAGTCATTAAACAGTCATTTAGACTGATAAGGTCCATGAATTTCATGGTCTTGGATCTTCCAGGAGAAAAACATGAACAGTGGATCTTTAAATGTCCTAATGTGAATGGATGTCACTTCAAGTTATAAACAATGATTATATGAAATATATTCAATGTGAATCTACTGATACTTTTAAATTTTTAAGCATCTTTAGTCAATTCTACAATGAGAAATTTAAAGACAAGAGAAAGATGCTTTTTTTGATACTAGTATATTTCTCTTGAGATATATATACCAGATATTTTTTTCCTAGAAACAGATGAACGTCTAAATAGAATTTACTGCTATTTTCATATGCTCAAAAGCCAAATGATATTTGTGATTAAAAACAATCCCTAGCTTCCAAAAGTCAACACAAAACTTCATTTTGAACCACCCAGGCTATCATTCAGGAAAACAAGCCAGGGCTCTTGAGTTCATTTTGTCTTTTTGTTTGTTTGTTTGTTATAATATAACCAATAATGTTTTTTTTATTTTTTTAATTTTTATTTTATTTTATTTTACAATATAATTTAATTCTACATATCAGCCACAGATTCCCTTGTTCTCCCCCCTCACACCCCCCTCCCTTTACCCCCAGCCCACCCCCCATTCCCATCTCCTCCAGGGCAAAGACTCCCCTGAGGATTGAGATCAATCCGGTAGACTCAGTCCAGGCAGGTCCAGTCCCCTCCTCCCAGGCTGAGCCAAGCATCCCTGCATAAGCCCCAGGTTTCAAAGAGCCAACTCATGTACTGAGCACAGGACACGGTCCCACTGCCTGGATGCCTCCCAAACAGATCAAGCTAATCAACTGTCTCACCAATTCAGAGGGCCTGATCCACTTGGGGGCCCCTCAGCCATTGGTTCATAGTTCATGTATTTCCATTCGTTTGGCTATTTGTCCCTGTGCTTTATCCAACCTTGGTCTCAACAATTCTCACTCATATAAACCCTCCTCTTTCTCACTAATTGGACTCCTGGAGCTCCACCCAGGGCCTGGCCGTGGATCTCTGCATCCAGTTCCCTCAGTCATTGGATGGGGTTTCTCATTTTATATTCTCCATATCTAAAAATATTAGTCACCAACTGCTCTCTCATTTTTACAAGTCCTTTATTCTCTAATGCCCCACATTCACTGTTTCTTCATACTGTTGAGATTTTTACATAATGTAAATATTAAGAATGATACTATTTGCTGCTGATATTCTCTGGTGAAATGAATGAAGCCAGTTTAATGACAGTAAATAGAACCAAGTAATGAAAGAAAAACTATAACATTAGTCATTCAAATTTAGGAGCTAGTTCACATACTTTGGTTCAATAATGATTTTGAAAAGAATTTACTCTATTTGCTGAAAGATAAGAATAAATGGTAAGCCCTATGAATATTAATGAATATCATAATGCCATAAAGATCCTTTGCAACATCCCTTCTTATAGCAAATATCTCTCTCTCACACACACATGCATACACACATGCACACACACACAAACAAGCACACACAAACATTAAAAAATTGGAGTCAATAGACATACGCTGGTACAGAAGAATAAATGTCCAAGTGTGAAGAATGTGCATCTTGGGGAATGTTTACAATATGAAGTTAAGATAAAATCAGACTTCAGTCCAGAATCTGCACTGTGTTTACATCCTTGTCAAATTGTGTGTGTGTATATCTTCAAGAAATGGAAACAATTAAGGAATACAATTCAAAACGGAGTAGTGGAATTTTTTAGATGAAAATTCTTTAAAAAGTTTCCACATTGTTCTATTTTTCAAATAACAATCTTAAGAAATATTATGTGCTTCTGGAAATGAACTGATAATTTAATTTAGATAAAGGCACCTGGTGGGGAGCTCAGCCTACAAGCCTCCATCATGAAGTATCCTGCTTCACCCAGGGCTCCTTTGTACACCTCTACTCCTGTGTCATAGTCACCCCAGGAAAATCCTCTTTTGAGAACTCCATCCTTGTTTGTCTACATTCTTCAACCCTTGATGGTTTTCCCTCTCACTGTGTGACTTGACCACCGAGGCTCTTCTATATCTATTTGCTTTGAGATGCTTGCACCACTCTGAGGGGAAACAAAAGGGTAGGGGAACTGTGGGTAACTTCCATTCTCATATGGACTTGTAGTTAGTTAAGTCTTGGTTCCTTTTCCTTCTAGGTAAAAGGATTGCTCTAAACCAACATGGGGCTATTAAAACTGGAAATGCCTGCTTGCCTGTCTTCATAGGTATCCTACTTAGTTCCTTTACCACGGCACCTTAAGTCTCTTACCATCAAGTTTCACTTAGAAATTCGTAGGGTCCTCCCTGACACCCTATTCCTCATGGGAAACTTTGTCACACTTCCTACACTAAACTTTGTCAAGGTAGCTGGGGTGATGGAGGGAATGTAAAATTTGGTGATTCTTCTCATTCATCTTGCTGTTGTCTACTAAATGTTTCCAAAGAAAAATTACAAATTCAAGGAAGACGAGAAGAGTTGGTTTTGCAAAAAAGAGCATACATAGAATTTTCTTTCATGGAGTTTTAATATGGGAGAGGAGAGACTTAAGATAGCAAAGAAAAGAGAAATAATTGATTTTCTTTTTAATGTTAAACAATCATGACATTTGATCCATTTTGACGGGTGTAAGATGGTATCTCAGAGTCGTTTTGATTTGCATTTCCCTGATGTTTAAGGATGTTGAGCAATTCCTTAAATGTCTTTCAGCCATTTGAGCTTCTTCTGTTGAGAATTCTCTGTTTAGCTCTATAGCCCATTTTTAAATTAGACTGCTGGTTATTTTGATGTCTAATTTCTTGAGTTCTTATATATTCTGGATATCAGCCCTCTGTCAGATGTGGAGTTGGTGAAGATCTTTTCCCATTCTGTAGGCTGTTGTTTTGTCTTGTTGACCTTGTCCTTTGCTGTACAAAAGCTTCTCAGTTTCAAGAGGTCCCATTTATTAATTGTTTCTCTCAGTGTCTGTGCTACTGGTGTTATATTAGGGAAGTGATCTCCGGTGCCAATGTGTTCAAGACTATTTCAGAGTAACTGGATTTATGTTGAGGTCTTTGATCCACTTGGACTTAAGTTTTGTGCATGGTGACAGATATGGATCTGTTTGCAGTCTTCTACATGTTGACATCCAGTTATGCCAGCACCATTTGTTGAAGAGGCTTTCTTTTTTCCATTGTACAGTTTTGGCTTCTTTGTCAAAAATCAGGTATTCATAGGTTGCGGATTAATGTCAGGGTCTTCTATTCGATTCCATTGGTCCACATGTCGGTTTTTATGCCAGTACCAAGCTGTTTTTACTACTGTAGCTCTATAGTAGAGCTTGAAGTCAGGGATCATGATGCCTCCAAAGGTTGTTTTATTGTACAGGATTCTTTTGGTTATCCTGAGTTTTTTGTTTTTCCATATGAAGTTGAGTATTGTTCTTTCCAGGTCTGTGAAGAATTGTGTTGGGATTTTGATGGGGATTGCATTGAATCTGTATATTGCTTTTGGTAAGATTACTGTGTTAATCCTACCTATCCATGAGCATGGGAGATCTTTCCATTTTCTGACATCTTCTTCAATTTCTTTCTTCAGGGACTTAAAGTTTTTGTCATACAGGTCCTTTGCTTGCTTAGTTAGAGTTACCCCAAGGTATTTTATATCATTTGTGGCTATTGTAAAGGGTGACATATCTCTGGTTTCCTTCTCAGCCTGTTTGTCATTTGTATATAGGAGGACTACTGATTTATTTGAGTTAATCTTGTATCCTGCTACATTGCTGAAGTTGTTTATAAGCTGTATGAGTTCCTTGGTTGAATTTTTGGGGTCACTTATGTATACTATCATGTCATCTGCAAATAGTGAAAGCTTGACTTCTTCCTTTCCAATTTGTATCCCCTTGATCCCTTATGTTGTCTTATTTCTCTGGCTAGAACTTCAAGTACTATACTGAATAAGTATGGGGAGAGCAGACAGCCTTGTCTTGTTCCTGATTTTAGTGGAATCACTTTGAGTTTCTCTCCATTTACTTTGATGTTGGCTGTTGGTTTGCTGTAAATTGTTTTTATTATGTTTAGGTATATTCCCTGTATTCCTGATCTCTCCAAGACCTTTATCATGAAGGGATGCTGGATTTTGTCAAATGCCTTTTCAGCATCTAGTGAGATGATCATGTGTTTTTTCTTCTTTCAGTTTGTTTATATGGTGTATTACATTGACGGACTTTTGTATGTTGAACCACCCTTGCATCTCTGGGATGAAGCCTACTTGATCATGGTGGATAATTGTTTTGATGTGTTCTGGAGTCTGATTGCCAACAATCATGACATTTACACTCACATAATTTCAACCATATGTTAACATGAGAAACCTTGAAAAAGTGTGGCCCAAAATTAACCTTGGCTTTATTATATTGTCATATATTTCCCTCTACTTAAAAATGCTCTTATGTTAATCAATAAAGCCAATACAGCAATGGAATAGAAAACAGAGATCATAGAGACACTCTGGAAACACAGTTGGCTGATATTTGACTAAGAAATAGAAACAAAACAATAGAAAAGATATTAATTTTAACAGGTGGTGCCAGAGTACCTGGATATCTTCATACAAAAGAATGATGATGGGTGTATACCTTGCATCCTTCACAACATCAATCCAAAATAGACTATAGAATCAAATTTAAATCCAAAACTAGACCATAACAGAGGGGAAAATATAGATGATTTTGGATATGTGGCTACAATTGCTTAGACACAGCATCAACTGTACTAACTGATCTGTGAAATAATTGATAATCCAGTATTGGTGAAATTATTAAGGTCACTCCACGTAGTTAAAAGGAGATTTATTTAATGGCGTAACTTACAAATTAAGGGATAGGTAGGTCGCGGGGTCTGGGGAAGGTGTATCACAGTCCAGCGGTGTTCTCTGGAGCTCTCCTCTGTCTACCTCCACCATCCAGCGTCCTGGAACCAAGAGAGCGTTCCCCGATCCGGATCTCGGGTCCCCAGGCGCCTCCCTTGGCCCCGCCTTGTAGGCGTGACAGTTGCCGAAGTCTCAATGGGGGTTGGAACTTCCAGAACAAAGCTGGAATGGCTACCCACTACATCTCCCCCTTTTTGTCTAAATAAGAAAGTTCTAACCTAATACAAGACTATATACAAAGGAATGGTTATCAAATATTGTCCAGGAATAATGAGGGATAATGACCTAGATAAGATGGAACTACTTCCAATGCAAACAATATCAAGCAAGAAACACATATTAAAATCCAGAGAAGTATAGAGCATAGATAAATGGCATGTTACAAAGATCATTCCAAAAGGTGTCCTACCCTAAAGAACCTGAATCTAATACTTAATATGTTCTAGGTAGAGTTTTCCTGCCTGGCCCACAGTCAGGACAAATCTCTCTCACCCGCCAGTCCCACAGCCTTTCAGACCCGACCAAGTAAACACAGAGACTTATATTGGTTTCAAATTGTATGGCCGTGGCAGGCTTCTTGCTAACTGTTCTTATAGCTTAAATTAATCCATTTCCTTTAATCTATACCTTGCCACATGGCTCGTGGCTTACCGGCATCTTCACAAGCTGTTTCTCATCATGGCGGCTGGCAGTGTCTCTCTGACTCAGCCTTCCACTTCCCAGCTTTATTCTCCTCCTTGCCCCGCCTATACTTCCTGCCTAGCCAACGGCCAATCAGTGTTTTATTGATTAATTAGCAACACATTTGCCATACAGAACATCCCACAGCACTTCCCCCCCCCCTTTTTTTTTTTCCAAAAGGAAGGTTTTAAACTTAACAAAGTAAAATTACATATAATTTGGAAATTTGGGCGTAGCTTTTCTTACTACTTCCTGCTGGAAGGGGGCGCTGTATCTTATGGGGAAACAAAGAAAATTTTAGAATTATGGAATAGTCCATGAGGCTGTATTGTCTGAGCCAGATGCCTTCAAACCATTCTGGATGTTGGATCATCTGGGCCATGGTGTCATCGGAGACCTTCAGGGGGTCTTGGCTGGTCAAACCTGATGTATCTTAATCTGGAACAAATCCATAGTCTCTGGCTTTCTGTGGAAACAAAAGCAGAGACTCTTTTCCAAAGCAACATATCCTTATATCCAAATTTTGAAGTCAAGGTACCTTTAAAATATACATTTTGGCATAACTCAACAGCTTTTACAATCAAATGTTTTTCTGCAGTTAAGAATATCAAAGAGAACATAATCCAGATTCTCTGTGTGGTAGCCATCTTTACGTGGCTTATTTTTTTATATTAGCTTGAGCCTATTGCTTTAAACTGTAGCCTTCTAAGCCTGAAATGGCACTGGCGCTGTGGCTGATGGTTCCGCCCACTTCAGCTTCCCAACATGGCGGTAGTCCGTTTTCCGCCAGCTCTGGGAGCCATCAACTCTCAGAAACAGTGGGTCTATGCTTCTATCAAAGCAGCGTGTAGCGCAGAAACCTCTTTTTTTTGTTTTGTTTTGTTTTGTCTGTATGTCAAGTGTGTTGCTGATTGGTCAGTAAATAAATCACTGATTGGCCATTGGCTAGGCAGGAAGTATAGGCGGGACAAGGAAAAGAATTCTGGGAAGTGGAAGGCTGAGAGAGAGGCACTGCCAGCCGCCATCAGGACAAGGAAGATGTAAGGTACCAGTAAGCCATGAGCCATGTGGCAAAGTAAAGATTAATAGAAATGGGCTAAATATAAGAGTAAGAGCTAGACAATGACAGGCCTGAGCTAATGGCCAAGCAGTTTAAATAATATAAGAGTTTGTGTGTTTATTTTATAAGTGGGTTCTGGGACTGGCGGGACTTGGTGGCGGGAGCTGGAGAAAAATTCTCCAGCAACTAATGGCATCCAACGTGGTGGCAAGAGTTTCCACCTAAAAACTGAGAAAAAAGATTCTAAAACAGAGCTAAAAACAGCTTCCTAATTGTCTCTCTCAAATGAGCGACAGCTGCTGGTTTCAGCTACTGGTGGGTTCCTGGCGTGCGTGCTCAACCTGCAGTATGGCAGGAATCAGGCCTCTGCAAGTGGCACATTAAGCTGCGTGGTGGATTTAGCCTTTGCAGGTACAAAACAAAAAAAGAGGTTTTTGGGCTACACGCTGCTTGGATAAAAGCATAGACCCACGATAGCTCCCAGAGCTGGCGGTAAACGTAGCCATATTGGGAAGCTGAGGTGGGCGGAGCCAGCAGCCACAGCTGCTGCAGTTTAAGGCAAGAGATTCACAATAAGACAGATTCAGATGTAATAGTTTACAATGTATGTAAAAGATACGTAGGCTTGAAAGAGACAAAAAAAAGTGATATATAGAGTTATAGAAACAAATACATAGTTTTAAAAAATAAAGTCTTTAAAGAGACAGTAAAGGTAGTATAAAAAATAAGCCACGTAAAGATGACTACCACACAGAAAATCTGGATTATGTTCTCTTTGATATTCGTAACTACAGAAAAACATTTGATTGTAAAAGCTGTTGAGTTATGCCAAAATGTATATTTTAAAGGTACCTTGACTTCAAAATTTGGATATAAGGATATGTTGCTTTGGAAAAGAGTCTCTGTTCTTGTTTCCACGGAAAGCCAGAGACTATGGATTTGTTCCAGATTAAGATACATCAGGTTTGACCAGCCAAGACCCCCTGAAAGGTCTCCAATGACACCATGGCCCAGATGATTCAACATCCAGAATGGTTTCAAGGCAACTGGCTCAGACGATACAGCCTCATGGACTACTCCATGATCCTAAAATTTTCTTCGTGTCCCCATAAGATACAGCGCCCCCCTCCAGCAGGAAGTAGTAAGAGAAGCTACGCCCAAATTCCCAAATATACCAAGCTGGCTTTAGAGATGGAATTGGCTCACTCCCCCTCTAAACCCAGACATATTGCTCAAAAAAAAAAAAAATGGTTAAGAGATTCTTATGTCCCAAATCAGAAGAGCCCTCCGGTGTGGGACAGACAAAAACCAATATTTTTATTTAAAGCAGGTTGATTATAAATACAATCTCTTTCTAAAGAAAAAAAGGGGATAGTTTAGATATGATAGGATGAAAGGGTAGATTAATGAACCTACTTTTAAAGAGTAACAACTTGTTTAAAATGTTTTACATCGCTATAGATTTTAGTTTATTGATACAAGTTTAAACTTAATTTTGTTATACTGTATATATATTTCTATTCTTGTTTGAGGTATTATGTTTATGTAACTCATTTAAAATTATAATGGATAATTAAAAAATAGATTAATAATTAGTCATCTATGATAATCATATTTGTAGCCATGTTAGTTAAGTCTTCTAGGTATACATAGTTATATTTCAGATAGATAGGTAGTCTTCAAACACTTCAAAGACCTACAGAATATGGCATTTAAAATGTTTTAAAAATTTAGACTTTCTGGACAGTGAGACATGTCTGCTCCTGACAGCACCGATTTACTTCAGAGAGGAGGATGGGCATTGAAGACACTCCATATGGAGTTTATCTTCACCTTGACAAAAATAGCCATTTGGGCAAGAAACTGTTCTTGCCTGGACTGCCTGATCAACTGGACATGCAGGACCCATACAAAGGTGACCACTGAACTTTGCTTGACAAAATGGTCCTTCAGGTTCCTGCTTTGCAGAGAAAACTGCCAGACATTCTACAGGACACAGAGAAAAGTGAATAAGAGACTCTAGGCCTGTGGGCTGAAGACAGATGCCCCAACTTTACAAGAGAACTTTGAATGACTGTCCAGGCTGCCAGCTGTCTCTGTCTACCCTACAAGACTCCTAAAAGTTGCTTACATCCTTCTCCATTTCTCAGGTAGTATTATATCCTTCTGAGGTCTTTGATGTGGTTAAAGACTAGATACAATTTTCCTTAGTTATAATAAAAGATAAGTTAGATATAAAACCTTAAACTCACAAATATAAGATAGATAGGATCTCTTCTTTAATATTGTAACTGTAATTCTTGCTTGATAATTGTTTTGTTATATGTAATTTTACTATGTTAAAGTTAAAACCTTCCTTTTTAAGAAAAGAAAAGGGGAAGTGCTGTGGGATGGTCTGTATGTCAAGTGTGTTGCTGATTGGTCAGTAAATAAATCACTGATTGGCCATTGGCTAGGCAGGAAGTATAGGCGGGACAAGGAAAAGAATTCTGGGAAGTGGAAGGCTGAGAGAGAGGCACTGCCAGCCGCCATGAGGACAAGGAAGATGTAAGGTACCAGTAAGCCATGAGCCATGTGGCAAAGTAAAGATTAATAGAAATGGGCTAAATATAAGAGTAAGAGCTAGACAATGACAGGCCTGAGCTAATGGCCAAGCAGTTTAAATAATATAAGAGTTTGTGTGTTTATTTTATAAGTGGGTTCTGGGACTGGCGGGACTTGGTGGCGGGAGCTGGAGAAAAATTCTCCAGCAACAATCCAGGGGTAATTCAATGTAAATGTGCTGACCTAGTAAGAATGATCAAGAGAATAACACCAGGCACACACTGAGAAATATATTTACTAAAGACATCTGATAAAGGATTATTATAAAAAATAGACAAAGAACTCTAAATACCAATAATATAAATCCAACACCCAGTTTCACAATAGGCAAAAGGCATGAGCATATACCTTGCCAAGGAAGATATCTATATGGTAAATAAGCATAAGAAAGCATTTTCTACACCTTATGACATCGTGGAAATGCAAATTAAAGCAATAGGATGTAGCACAAATCTTAAAAGGTCTTATTAATGAAAATAAACCTGGAGCAAGGTATTGGGGTGAATGCTGGAAGATCAGAGAAGCAGAACAAGCCACAGCTTCCTCACCTCGCCAGTTCATCAGCTGATCCTGTTTCCTCAGACTAGAAGTCTCTGAGTCCTCATCCAGAATGAATCTCAGCTGAACTGCTGCTCAAAAGCCTAAAAGCTTAACTAGCTCTAGTTCCTGGTTTTCATGTCTTATATACCTTTCTGCTTTCTGCCATTACTTCCTGGGATTAAAGGCATGAGTCACCATGCCTGGTTGTTTCCAGTGTGGCTTTGAACTCACAGAGATCCAGATGGATCTCTGCCTCCAGAAGTCTAGGATTAAAGGTGTGAGTACCACCATTTTCTGGCCTCTATGTCTGTCTAGTGGCTGTTCTGTTCTCTGACCCCAGATAAGTTTATTGGGGTGCACAATATATTGGGAAACACAATACCACCACAATAGGATCTTGCTGGACACCTGTTAATGGCCAAATCCAGAACATTGACAATGCCACAAGCTGGCACAGAGTCTGAACAATGGAAACTCATCTGGTTCTGGTAAAAAACAGAATGCTTCAGACACTTTTGAAAATAGTTCTTTATAGAACTAAATTTGCCTTTATCCTATGATCTAGAAGTCATGCTCCTTAGCATTTACACAAAATGTTATAAAAACTGTGTTTACACAAAAACCTGAAAAATGATGTTAATAATGGCTTTAGGCTTACATTTCAAACCTTGGAAACAGCTAAGATGACAATTAATAGATCAGTAGATTTTTTTTCTTTTCTTTTTTTCTTTGTCTTTATTCTTCTCTCATGTGATACATCTTGACCACTGTCTCCCCTCTATCCTCTTCTTCCACCCCCCACCTCCCCTCTCCACCAGATCCACTGCTCCTCCATTTCCTTTAAGAATAGCCACCATCCCCTCCCCAGTGATATCAACCAAACACGGTGTAACAAGATGCAGTACGACTGGGCACATACCCTCATATCAAGGCTGAATGAGACAGCCCAGCAGGAGGAAAACAAGCAGGCAAAAGAGTCAGAGACACCTCCACTCCCACTGTCATGAGTCCAACAAAAACTCCCGAGCTAAACAACCACAGCATGTATGCAGAGGAACTAGTGCAGACCCATACAGGCTCTGTGGTTGTTACTTCAGTCTCTATGAGCTCTGATGAGGGCTGCTTATTTGATTCTGTGGGTCATAAGAAAAATAAAACATGGTATGCTCACACAACGGGATATGAATCAGTATTAGAAATAAACTATGAAGTTACAAATAAGTTTTGAAAGAAAGGCAAATGCAAATTCCTATGTGAAAGAAGGCCATCCTAAGGCTGTATGCTGAATGCTGAATGGTTCCAATTGTGTGGTAGTCTAGAACAGGGAGAGATCTGGGGTAGTAGAAATATTGGATGTTGGGATTTGGATGAATAGGTGAAGAACGGAAACTTTGGGGGGAATTTGGAAACATTCTATATGACACACTATAATGGTGGGTAAACATTATACATTTCAAAATCTGTATATCACACAACACCAAGTGTGAAACTTGGCATACACTATGAACTTCATATGAGTATCATATGTCCATTATCAAATGCTGATATATCATGCATGACCTCAAAAATGAGGAAGGCTATGGACATGTGGGCCAAGAGTTGTATGGGAAATCTTTCTGTCCCAAATTTTACTTGAAAGGAGAAATGATTAAAACAAGTGGAAACTCAAAGGATAAGGTAAGATCTATTTCTCAAAGCTATGAGACATCACTAAACACAACTTGTTTACTGTAGTAAAACATTTTACAAATTTTCCGAAGCATCTTTTTACCTTTTCCCCCAGAATTCCTCTTTTGCTAAAATGTAACATATGTATTTAGTCATTACTCCATAGTATTTTCCACTTAAAAAATAGAATGTTTTCAATAATGTTTAATGATATTTAAAACATTGTCTATATATTTTAGTTATTAAATTTCTATTATTGAGATCTCTGTCATATTTAAACTGACTGAACTTCTTCCTCGGTAAATAAAGGAAAGAGTAAACATTCCCACCATTCCCAGCACAGTAACTATATTGAGATTCTATCACTTTAATGGGACCAATAATTTACAATATTGTGTAGAGTGCTGATATAAAATTAATTGAGAAAACTCAAAAGGACTAATATGCAAAAATATGAGTGTGTATAAATTTACTATACACTGAACTTCTCAGTGAGGTTGATTCTCCACCCAGGAATGAGATGGGAAATCATGGGATATTCTACCAAGGTCATGGTCATGCCAAAGGCAGCTAGGTCACCTGCAGAATATCAGTCAACTTCTTTATATTCCAATGCCATTTTACATTGTATTAGAGCATGTATGTGCCTAAAAAGGGTGGGGGGTTCTCTTTGAAGAAAAATGCTGGCCCTGGGTAAGCGTGTTACTATGCCAAACCTCCAGAGATAAAAATCAATCTAGTTCATCTTTAATTATCTTATGAATGTCAGCCACTAATATACCCAATTTCTAAAGCTAGTGGGATGTCTCTCAATCAAGGTACAACCTCCACAGTGAACAGATTCCCATCATCAACCCCACAGGAGACAGTCATGCTCCAGAAGGATGGAAACAAACTCACCAGTTACTTCCTGAGTTTCTCTCCCTTCATCTTTCCATCAGTTCCAATCCATAAAGATATACACATTTACTGTATAACATTAACTCTTTCAATGGCCTCTCAAATTACAATTTAAGACTTCTCCTCATCTTTCTCTGGAGAAGTGTGTAAAACAGTGATATCATGTTACATACTCCCTCATTTGTTAATGAATTATGAAAGTTTGTTATTGATTTCCCTCATATCTGAAAAGCCACATGATAAATTCTGAGGAAATGAAATCAGTATCTCAGAGAGTTATCTACATGCCTATGTATGTAAACCAAAAGCCAAGCCATGCAATCAAGCAAGAGGTCTACAGATGGATGAATAGGTAAGAAAATGAAATATTATTCAGCCACAAAAATAATTAAATCTTATCTATGGCATTCACATGGTAGGTCTTGGGGGTCATTGTTTTAATTGAAATAATCCACAAACAAAAAGATAAGTATCACATGTTCTCACATATGTATGGGAGATAAAAGAGTTTATTTCATAAAAATGGGGAGTAAAATATTCACTAGGGTCTAGGAAGGAATTAGAAGGAGTCTGGAAAATGAGTTCTGAAATAGTTATATGGAAGAAATCATTTCTAATGTTCTTCAGTACGGTGGAGTCTATATTTTCAAAGTATCATGAAAAAAAATCTACAAAATCCACAGGTTCTTGTGTCACCAAGTTGGAACACTGGGTAAATATACCTGGATGCAATCTCTGGAATCTATATGATGAGAGAGGAGAACTGACTCCATAACTGTACGCGCGCGCATGCGCGCGCGCGCGCGCGCGCGCGCGCGCGCGCACACACACACACACACACACACACTTACATACACACACATACATAGTCACACATAGCTACAAACACACCTATAACACACAGTCACACACGCAGACACATAGCATGCACATATGTACACATACAAACACCACACACATATACACACAAACATACACTCTCACAGACATAAACACACACAATTCTTTTTAAAGAAGTACAAAGGTTCTTAACATCAAGAAATGATACACATTCAAGAAGATGAAAAACTTAATGCCTTGATTTGATCCTTACATACTACAAATAAATTCAATGATCACACTGCAGCCCACATATGGGTACAACTACCAGCTGTCACTAAAAATAACTGAATTTTTTTTAAATGTGACTTCTGAACCTAGCTAGATAAATGAGTAGGGAGTTGGAAACAAAGCAGCTAGTTTGTGACAGATGCAAAGTATATAGAACTCAACATCATTTCTCCATAAACATCTGCCCCTCATTTGATACTGGTATCATCATGCATTTGAGGAATTTGGTCTCCTGGAAGCACATGAAATTATCCAGTTTAGAGAGTTGAAGCAAACAAAGGTCATTTCCTGTTATTGTAAGTCTGTTGTCTTTTGCCTGGAAGGCAGATTTTGAAACTCCAGTGTCAGGTATTTGATCACACTCATTCTCTGCATTTTGTCTGTATCAGCCTTTCCCAGAGGTCACACCTAACAGGAAGACACGGTAGTGCCAGGAAGTACAGCTCTCAGCACTGACAGTCAGAGCAAATGCTTTCCGTGGCAGAAGAAACTTGATGTATCACCTCCACGAGTGTCTTTACTTTCTTTTTATATATAAAGAATGGGTAATAAGAAAGATCCAAGAGGGTGTTACCAAGAATACCCCAGCCAACAGGAACTGTGGACTGTATCTCTGATTCCTACTTCAGCAGTGCTCCATAATTCGATTATAACTGAGCTTCCTACAGCAGTGCCTCATTTCCGCTTGTCTCTTTAGCCCCAGTGCCTACAGACCATATGGAAAAGAGGAAATGTTTAATGTTGGGCGGACAAGTAAACCACGGTTCTAAAAATACCCTCTGCCTTCATTTGCTGTTTGTTTTTTGCAAAAGTTCTGCCAAGTTTGCTTTTACAGGATTATTTTGAATTGTTACGCTTTTGCATTTCTTTATACATCAAGCTTTTCGATACAAAGCTCAGGTCAAGCCTTGTCAACACAAAGAACCTCAGGTCCAGTGAAATCTCCAGAAGCAGAGCTCAAGCAGGGAAAGGCACTGCTATGCTTAAGTTGCCATTGTTCACCCTCCGGGAGATGGAACTCCAAATCCAGACTGCAGTGATTATTTAGAAAATCACTGTATCATCAGCCTTATTTATGAAAAAAAGATAGTGAGCCATTTTCTTCATTGATAAATATGAAAGTATTAAAAATTTAGGTCTATAGACTGGATTATTTTCTAAATTGGATGAACATTATATTCTAGAAAAGAATAATATTTTAATACATGAAGATACTGATTTGACATAGAAAAATTACATTCGTTGTCTTCTAAGAATATGTCCTGAAAAAAAAAAGAATCTATTTGTAAGTTATATTTTAAAATGTAATCTGAGAAAGATACCACACATAACTAACCTACTAGGAAGAAAATCTACATGCAAGACCCTGACATCATTTTTTCCAGTTTTGTCATGTAATTTACAATTTCCTCATTTCATAATGGCTAAAATGAACCTTGGTATAATCTAGCCCTGTTACATTATCTGCTAGAAAGCCACGTGTGTATCTCACAACACATGGCCTCTGCCTTCCAACTCTAATTCCCATAATCGTGTTATCTTGCTCTGTACGAATTACAAAAGCCCATTTCGGTGGCGTAATTGCAGGTGAGTGATATCAAGGACTGAGAAAATGTAGATGATTCGATTTAGCAAAATGTTACAGCATGATTCATATTTGTGGATTGTGAAAATGCTTCAGGGAGATTGAATTAGCAGAAAAGGGACCTTTTAAGGGGTTCAGAGAAAAGAATCTCTCAGGAATATAATTTTGTAATGAATTAAGTTATTTGTGGATCCAAATGAGCATGCCTAAAAATTAATATAACAACAACAAAAAAGAATGGTACATAAAAGCAGAAAGTAAGCATACCAGCTAGATCAGTTTTGACATTTGACAAACAATTATCATCCTGAGAGTAACTGTGAAAATGTAGGATGACTGTCTTCCTCTTGATTAATTCTGCCTAGAGTATGACACAATTACCCAAATACTCAGACAAAAATAAAAATACTAATTAGAAACACATTTTTCTGCTTTACTGTGATAATTGTTTTAGCTATATAATTAAACATTCTCCAGTGTTTGTAATTTTGCTTTTAGAGTAATTATTGATTCTTTTTCTGTTTATTTGTGTATGGATTTTATTGTTGTTGTTGCTTTGGTATAGACTACGTAGCTCAACTGCCCATTTCTCTTCTTCTTCCTTCTTCTATAATGTTTTTAAAGTAAGGATTCACTCTGTACTCCACAATGCACTGAAATTCACTATGCTCCCAGGATGGCCTTTGAACTTGTGGCAATTCTCCTACCTCAACCTACCAGAGCTCAGATTACAGACATATGCCACCATGTTCAACTGTTTCATTTTTTTCTTTCACTGAAAAATAGATCTTTTTCATACAATGTATCCTGATTATGGTTTCCTTTCCCCCTACTCTTCCAGCTCCTCCACAGAAAGAGTGTAAGAGCCAGAGGGAATGGAAGATGCCAAGGAAACAAGGCCTTATAAATACAACAGGAGTGATGTGCGTATGAACCTACAGAGACTGAGGCAACATGCCCAGGGCCTGCATGGGTCTGTACCAGATAGGATCCTAGAGAGCTGAGAGGAGAAGAGACATCTGGATCCATATCCTTTCTGTTCCTGCTTAGTAAGTGAGCAGGCATCTGAGGGATAATAATAAAATATAATAAAACAAAAAAAAAAAACAAATCGGAATAAGATAAACAGAAGGAAAAGAGCCCAAGAGAAGTCACAAAAAACAGGTATAGATGCAGAGACCCACTCATTAACACACTCAGGATCTCATTAAAGTACAAAACTGGAAGCAATAATATATACATGAAAGACCTGTAGGGTAAAATATAAAATACAATAAACGAAAACAAAAAGATAAAATTAAAAAAAAAAATCCCTGACTTGACAAGGAACCTCCAAAGATGAACTTGAGTTCCTTTTCTGTTGGCTATCTACTACTGGGCGTGTGGCCTACCCTTAAGAGTAGTCTGTTTTTCCAGTGAGACTCTCTTACAGAAAACTAAATTCTCATTTGCAAGTGGTGATCAAATGGAGATAGCTTCTGATTAGAGATGAGGGCTTGTCTACCTCCTGCTTTCAGCTCTAGGGCCCCATCTCATGCAGACCCATGCCGATCTTGGGCATGTTGCCTCAGTTTCTCTAAGTTCGTATGTGCATCATTCCTGTTGTATTTATAAGGCCTTGTTTCTTTGGTATCCCCCATTCCCTCTGGCTCTTATACTTTTCTGCCTACTATTCCACAAAGCTCCCTGAGCTCTAAAGGAGGAATTTGATTGAAACACCAAATTCAGGACTGAGTGTCCCAAGGTCTCTCACTCTCCACACGTCTGACTGTGGGTCTCTGTATTTGTTTCCATCGGCTGCAGGAGGAAGCTTCTCTGATGATGGATGAACAAGGCATTGATCTATGAGTACAAAAGAATGTCATTAGGAGTTATTTTCTTGCTATGTACCTTTCGTAGAACAGTAGTACTTGGTTTTCCCCAGGCTATAACTAGTCTCAGGTTCTTGGTCACCCAGTCAGTGTTGTGTGTGAGTTCCATGTGGTGATATATTGTGTACTCCTAATAAACTTATCTGGGGACAGTGCCAACCACTAGATTAGACATAGAGGCCAGACAGTGGTGGCACACACCCTTAATCCTATCACTCAGGAGGCAGAGATCTGTCTGGATCTCTGTGAGTTCAAGGCCACACTGAGAACAAAGCCAGGCAGTGGTGGCATACAACTTTAATCCCAGGAAGTAATACAGCAGGACACAGAAAGGTATATAAGGTGTGAGGAAACAGGAACTCTCGCTCTTGAGGCTGAAGATTTTGTAGAGGTAAGAGAACGTGGCTGGCTTGTTCTGTTTCTCTGATATTTCAGCTTTCACTACAATACCTGGCTCTGGGTTTTTCTAATAATAAGACCTTTTAAGATTCGTGTTACAGTTCCATCTTACGCAGTGAGCCTTAAGTCAAAGCAGACATTGGTTGATTCCTCACTGAAACTCTGTTCTACCCTTGTGCTAGAACATTCCAGGCAGGAGGACAGCATTGTAGAAGGAAGGGTTTGTAGCTGTGTTGATCTGTACATTTCTCCTTTGGTAGCCTAGGCTTTTGTTTTGTTTTTATTTTTACCCTTTCTCATAAATGAACATTTGTAAGTCAGAACTGCACAAGCTTCAATCCCTATTTGAGTTTGGTTCCTGTTGCTGCGATAAACACTGACCAAAAGTGGCTTGAAGGAGAAGGGGGTTTATATGACTTGAAGTTACAGTCCATCGTAGAAGGAAGCCAATGCATGAACTCAAGGTAGAAGCTTGAAATAGAAACCATTTGCTTTTTGCTGTCTTGGTTACTCTGGCTCCCTTAGCTGCTGTTCTTGTACAGCCTAGACCCACCTACCTAAGAATGGTTCCAACCACAGTGAGCAGGGCCCTCATAACGCAGAAATTAAGAAAATGTCTCACAGACATGACCACAGGCCAGTCTGCTCTAGACAAGTCCTCAGCTGAGATCCTGTCATCCCAGGTGACTCTAGGTTTGCATCAAGTTGGCAGCAAGCCAACTATGGTACCTCCCATCAGAACTGGCCCTGTCGTCTGCTGCAGGGTAACTCAGGTAACAGCAGATTTGGCAGAAGGCGTTTGTGCCGACCTTCGGCCTCACTCTGGCTCTCGCTCCCCTTGTCTGCTCCGCACTAGTTTGTATCATAGACTCAAAGCCCACATTTTGTCACGGGTGGAAGCCAGGAGACCATTCCTGACAGTAAACAAAGTGGCCAGGGCAGAGTGTTATTCTTGAACTTGTACTACACACTGTATCTTTTCTCCTACCAAAACAAAAATACAGTGTAAGGAAAGGAAAGAAAAAAAAAAAAAACACCTGAGAAAAGCCATCCATGCTGAATTAATAGGCTGCAAATGAGAAGTTATTATGTGCCTTACTGAAAGGACATGATGCAATATGTTAGCACACAAGAACCATTTCATAATGAGCAAAACCAGTTTTAGATTTTTCTCATAAGTGTTTGGCTCATTTAATAAATGAACTGAAGGGCACTGCAAACCAAATAATTGGGGTTGGAGATGCAATTCCTCCACCTCAGTAGATGGCATTTGGGAGTTTTCTTCCTCACTCACAGTATTACAAAAAAAGGTGATTTGTGATGTGATCTCGCTCGATTCCTTCCCCATACATATTATCTCCACAAGATGAATCTTCTTGGAGACATGGATTGCCCTTTTATGCTGGCTGCATGCGTGTGTATGCATAAAATGCCACATTTCCAATTAGGATGTGTATCCTTGGGAAGGGTGACATATCAGGGCTATCAGACAGAAAACCCTACAGCTCAGGAGAATTTTCCAGATCTGCCTACAGGCCTGCAAGGATTAAGGATTCATCTATTGCTTTTCCTCATTTTCTGTTCTTACCTTGTTTTCAAACTCATCTTTCTCTAAAATTGGATATTTTTTTAGATAGGTCTAGAAACAAAGGGAGTTGGTAATCTCTTTAATACATGAAGAATATTTTGTTAGCCCAATAAGATAGACTCCCTGTTGTTTCTAACATGGATTTGTTTCCAACAAGCTTGCTTTCCTTCTTCATAAAGAGAAATTGCTGTTAAGGTGATGGTGAACAGAACTGACTTTGGTGAAGGGGCTTCTGGGGAGAAATTTTGCTGGAAAACTTTCAATTCCCATTTTTCTGAGGGCCACAGAAATATTTATATTAATTGTCAGGTCAATTAAAGTGTAACTTAATTGAGTGTGTGACATTCATGAACATGATTTGCGTCCTCACAAGGTTCAACCTAATGGTAACAGAAGTAATAAGTCTGTGCCGAGCTCGGAAGTGACACAGCCGAGGTGGAGGATTTGTGTT
Source organism: Peromyscus eremicus (assembly GCF_949786415.1). NCBI lineage: Eukaryota > Metazoa > Chordata > Mammalia > Rodentia > Cricetidae > Peromyscus > Peromyscus eremicus. The sequence continues at coordinate 8,081,919 of NC_081425.1, read as the reverse complement.
CTGAAAGGCACTGAAGCACTGCAGAGCTGAAGGCATCAGACTTCACTGGCAACACCATTCTCATCTTTATTACCCCCAGAGAAGCCGACAAGATCACAGCACCTGAGGGAGCAGTAGAGCATCCGGTCCATATTTTCTGATATCCACAGTTCAATTGCCATATTTTTCCAAGCGAACAATCAATAATGCATTCTAATGCTTTCCCTTTGGTTCTCCACAAGATTGGCTTTAATGTCCTGAGCTTGTTGATGAAGTTCCTGTTCTCTGGCTTTCTAGTTGTCCCACATTGATCTTTTTAAGAGGGAAGAAGGAATAACCATCTAATTGACAAAGTACATTTGCTCTCCTTCAAAGGCTATTCCAGAGAGCATTCGCTTCGGACTTACTTTCTGATTATATGGGTTGAGAAGGAAGTCTTTCATTCTCAGAGAGAACTGTGAACAAGAAGAGTGCATTTCTCTAAGTTTGTTTATTCAACATAAATGTGGACATGAATCTAGGTGTGTCTACTCTACTTGTTATGCTTTGACACCCACCATTAAAGGTTTTCATTTTATCAAAAGTTTAATGAGTAGGATTCATAAACTGGGACAGACTAATTTTTTTCCTCTGTGTAGTCTTTCTTTTGTGATATGCCTATGCTCTCCAGATGGATTGATGGAAGCACAAAAAAGGATTAAATGATTTCTCGAGGCCCTTGTCAAACCGCAGTGGCTCAGTTCAAACCAGAAACCAAGATCAGAGCCTTTTGCCCAGAGATCCACATGGCTCCCAGGTCCATAAAGCAACACCTCACACAGTGAAGGATACATGGTATAAGCTGGACCTTGCTGTTAGTCAGTGCCATTAACTTCCAGTCATTTCTCCTTCCTTTAGCAATGACTATCAAAACCTGTGCAACACAGGTAAGAGTCCTCCTAGTCTGAATGAAAGGGTTTAGTGTACAACAATATCCTAAAACTAAATGTAGGTCTTATATTATATATATATATATATATATATATATATATATATATATATATATATATATATATATAAAAGCTTCTAAAATTTTCACTTCAAAGAAATTAAGGGAACAGTTTAATGAAATCCTTAGAAAATTTTCTAATGAGTCCACAGTCTTAGAAATAATGTCTTGGGGGTGTGTTATTCAAAGCTATTATGATAAATAAGCTATTTAGAACTACTGGCTGCGGACAGATGCTAGAAGAGAGAGAATCACTGTCTGTAGTTGTATACCCTCTTGCTGAACCCATCAGGCTTCAGGAAATAGATGTAAACCCACAGTCACACAAATGGCCCTGCTTAATCTTGGTGGATCACAAAATAAAATTAATAGATTTGAGTACAGGAAAGAGATGTTTTTATTTGTTGAGAGACTGGAAGGTTGGCAGTCATGGTAGAGAAGTGGGAGGTAAGAGTAGAAATTATGCAAAGTATACATTTGTGAAACTTTAAAAATAAATAATTTTTAAAAATCTATAATATAGATTTGATAGTTATATAACTGATATTTTATGTAATTTAAGTACATAAAATTACAAATTACAATCCCAAGAACATAAGTAAGTGTTACAAACAGCAATAATACACAGAAGGATGTTTGATAAATTGTTGGAGATCTTGTCCTAATTCCAAGCCAACATTCATTTAGTGATTTTATAATTATAATGATTTAATGAAACTAAAGTTTGCGACTCAGTTGGCAGTATTTAAATCAAACCGTTCTCGCTGCAATTAGATGGCATGGTAGCGTGCTGCTGAAAGAGTGCATGGTGTTGGTTGTTCTTTGTTCTTTTGGGGGGCCGCCACCCAGCTCCCAAGTAAATTCACACACGGAGACTTAATATTACTTATGAATTCCCAGCCTTAGCTTGGCTTAGTTTCTAGCTAGCTTTTCTTAACTTAAATTATCTCATCTATCTTTTGCCTCTGGGCTTTTCTCTTCTGTATCTTACTTTTACTTGATGGCTTGCTGTGTAGCTGGATGGCTGGCCCCTGGTCCTCCTCCTTCTCTGGCTGCTAGATCTTAGATCTCTCCTCCCAGTTTCCTCCTTCTGTATATACTCTTGGTCTGCCAGCCCCACCTACCTTTCTCTTGCCTTGGTATTGGCCAGTTCTTTATTAGACCATCAGGTGTTTTGCACAGGCACAGTAACACAGCTTCACTGAGTTAAACAATGCAACATTAACAAAAGTAACACATCTTAAAATATTCTACTACAGCATGGTGTGTGTTCAGAACCAAGGTCGTGGTGAAGTCATACAATATAACATGGTCCACTGCTATGGGAGACTCTTCAGATTCATTATGTCTTTAATTTTGATTTAAGTATCGATCAGAGCATTTTCAGAAAACTGTTACTGCTGCCCAATTGTTTGTAAGCTCACCTGTAGTTGTATCATCCCATATGTGGTCATGACCCACGTTTGACAAGGTGTGATTTAGGAGATTCTGTAGCAGCAAATCCAAGTCAAGCCTTGGAAAAGCACTAAGGATTAGGTTAGCTTATGTAACTGGAGTCTGGATGACACATGCAAGGCTGAATCTAGTGTCCTTACTCTTCTAGTTCTGCCCATCTCTGAGCAGTGCTGTCTTCAGTCTGGCAGTTAAACATCTGTTGGCATGACAGCACCCAAGGAAAGAAAGAAGTCTCATCTATTTCCATGACTCTCAAGATGCAAGGAACAGGTCCAGTGTTTCACAGCACAGGGGGCTGACTAGAGTTTCTAAGTCAGTACATACCTTGTGAAAAGCAAAAACAGAGGAGTTGAAAGGCTCAACACATGAAGAAGTAATGTTAAGGGCACACAAATGCTAATTATTCTGATTACATCATTGTTCATTGTGTAAATGAACCACCAACCACACTGCACCCCACAAATATATGCAACTATATGTCATTAAAAAGAACGTTAAGTAGAGTAAAGGAATAGTCTTCCCTACAGGAAATACATTTGCTCAAATTAATTCTCCTGGGATTTTTTTTCTCTCCAAAACAAGTTTATAGGATCATTGTCTTAGTTGACGTGGAAATTCCTGTAACAGTCCCTGGTAAAGTAGATGGGGCTCCAGACACCTGCAGGCTACCTTAGGAATTAACGGCAACCTGACCACTCAGCCTGTCCCCCGGAGGTTAAGGAGGAAACCGTTCAGCTACAGCTTCAGTGCCTGAAGTCCAGGACCTTCCTAAGCTTTGTTTTGTACAGGGGTGTCACCTGAACAAATAATTCTACTAAGCAGAACTGATGATGATGATGCTATGACTTGAAATATATAAACTTAAAACTTACGACTCACTGACAAAGTATCTCCAGAAGGAATCCTTTGAGTGAATATCTGGATTATCTAAACATTGTTTACAAGCTGTTAATTTTTATAAATCCCATAGTAAAGTCAAGAAAGCAAAAGATGATACTGTAATAAGAATGTTCTATGTGGAAAACATGTTGTGTGCCACTGGTGGCAGTTCAAACTGTGACCTAAAACATTTGGAAGTTTGTATTAGAAGTACAAATTTATCCCTCTGAATTCATTTCCTTTGAATTAATAAGCATTGCAACTACAGTAGGGAGAAAACAAACAAAAAAAAATGTAATCCTTTCCAGAAAGAAGAATAGCATCGGGATTTAGGAGCTTTCTGGATGGTCATTGGCCTCTAATTGGAACATGTCATGAGGTAACAATCAGGACACAATTGAGACTCTGCATACAAATGGTGTTCCCTCTAACGGGCCAAACCTGGAAGGCTTCTTAGCAGCCACAACAGATAAACAACCAGATAAGGAGTTATTCCTACAATGACATGGCATGTTACATAAAAATATCCCTCATGATTCATTAAAATAATCAGTATAACATTTTTAAAACACAAGGACTCGAATATATGCTTTGAAAAATGAAAAGTTTTGAGAGGAGCTTTTTTTTTGTAACATAATGACCCATTAAAGAGCCCCACTACATTTAAACTATTTTGAATTAAAAAAAAGACAAAATTCCATGTGACCGAGAGGAAAATAGCAAGTGATTTCTGAATGTGTTCACGTCAGTGTCTTTTCTATGCTTATCCCAGCTTTCTACAAGGAAGTGTTAAAATACGGGTAAAGGGCTGGACTTGGTGGTGTGCACAATTAATCCCAGCACTTGGGAGGCAGAGGCAGGTAAATCTCTGAGAATTTGAGGCCAGCCTTATCTACATAGTTCTAGGACAGCCTGGGCTACATAGAGAGACCCTGTGAGAAAAAAAATTAAAATAAACAAATAATTTTTAAAAGTGGGCAAAAATGGAAAATTGAAAACTCACTTGGATTATTAAAGCAATAAGTAATAACAACTCAAAATTGTTGAGTTTTACCATGAGCCCATCATTGTTCTGAATGTGGAAATATGTGAATACAAATGGATTAGTTAAAAATGCGTGTGATCTGTGATCCTCGTGATCCTCTGAGTGCTGTTCTCATGGTCTTTGAACCACAGTTTACAGTGTTTGGAAATAGTCCAAGCCCTGACACAGATGTGAGATGCTAACCATACCAGGAAGTGGTGAGTGCAGTCTGGTTAACTGTTTAATTCTTTGTAATGGGGATTGCTGGTTTCTAGTGGAATTGAATTAACTTATATAATAATAAATGATGATAACACCTACTGAGGCCTGAGCTTGTGCAAAACTCATGCTCTTACAAAAAAGGCTAAAAAATTCATGAGTCCCCTCTAAGACCCAACTAATTAATACTTTCAGCCCCACATTAAAGCTGTGTTATCTGCAACATAGATAATTAAAGGAGCCTTTCCAGACCACACTCAATGGAAAAAGAAGTACTTATAAGGACCACACATTAAGCAGATTGAATACTTTTCTGTGAATCTGAGTTTATCACTTCAAACTTTCATGCTGTTCTTATTTCTATCTTTTTACTCTTTATATAGGAAAGACCATCAAGTGTTTGTTTATAGATATTATAGTTTTATTAAATCTCTTCATTTTCAAGATACAATTATTAGTTTCTTTAACAATTTTTTATGTTGACACTTTCAGTCTTTAATTTGAATAATCTTAAATTGATTGTGCAGAAAACTGGAAGGAAATTTGTCTATTTTGTCCAGTTCCTAACTGAAATTTATAAATACATGAACAAAAAAATCTTATTCATTCAGAAGTCACAGTTTTATAATGTGAATAGAATATATTTATTTTCATAGATTTTCTTCTGGCACATCTTATGTTACTAAGGCTTCACAGCACAAATTGATAGTGTCCTTCCACTTCATTGCTGGCAACTCTATTTTGGAAATGTTTGTAACATAACTATTACTAGCTCACTTGTGATTAAAAATGAGGTTCAATAAAGTGTTTGAAAGGCATTGAGGATTCTATTCACACACAATAAGATCACAAGACCTCTTTACAATGCACATCTCTATAGACAATAGATTTTGGAAAGGATTGTGAAATGTTTTCACTATTTGTAAATAAACTATTTGTATTTCACAGTGGCATCTGGTATACTGGCTGCTTGGTGAATCTTAAAAATACCTCCAAAAGCTCCTAGATTTTCATTTGGGTCTGCATACATGTATTTGAGATTGAATTAGATAAATTGGAACATCATGAAAATGAAGTAGAGTTAAGCTATTGAATGGTTTCTTATTAGGAAATAATATAATTTTGTCACGGGTCCCTGGTGCCCTGGTACTACATGAATGCTGCAGCCAACAGTAGGCTTTTAGCAAAACCTGTACTTTGACAAAGATCCAAGATTCTGGCTCTCAGCTAAGATGCTCCGTGTTTGTGGTGGGTTTCATGATTCCATGGACTAATCGCTGTGATACTTGATTGTTAGTGCAGGATTCTCCTTGATGCCTTTTGGTCCAGGAGACCTACATATTGAAAATTGAAGCTATACCGTACTTAATAGTACAAGTGAATAACTTGTCAGGAATTCACACTGAAACCCTGACAGTCTAGTCCTCCTGAAGTAAAGATTCTCTTCTCTTATTCCCACTCCTCCACCTACGCTTCTGCCTCCTTCTGCCTGCCTGGCTGCCTCAAATATTGTTCAGATTGTCAGCTGTTGGCATCTGGCAAACCCAATTCTTACTGGCCCAGAGAATGTGCTAATTATATCCTGCAGCTAATTAGAAAGCAGCCTCTTTGCTAGCGAACAGTGTATTTAGCTCATCAATGAATAAGATTTGGTTTGAATCTTGATTTAAAAAATCAAAAGGAAATGGAAATGGGATGAGGTGCACCAAAAGATGGCCTCTTAAAGAAAGGAATGCTCGTTAATTAAATTTTAAAATACATATATTTTAGTAAAAGCCAGAAGGAAGGGAATTTGCACTAAAACTAGAGAAATTAGAGTACATTTACATTTCAAGAATGGAAATTATGGTCATATATTATTCTCAAATCTCAGATAGCTGGAGTAGCTGTGACCAGAACCTAATTTGAAGACTAGTATAGTTACCAAGGAAGGGAATCATACCGGTGGGTGTTTTTAAAAAAAACAGCAGCCATGAGTCAGTATTTATGCTGAAGTTTATTACTTCAGGAAAAAAAAAACAAATCTGGGGGCCAGCAAGTTGACTCATAGGTAAAGGCGCTCACCACTTAGCCTGAGGACTTGACTTTACTACCTGGAACCCACACAGCAGAAGGAGAAAATCAAGTCTTAAAAAATGTCCCCTGACCTCCACATACTGTGTCATGAATGCACGCACAGATATGCCTGTGCACACACTGAAAGAGATAAATAAATAAATAAATAAATAAATAAATAAATAAATAAATAAATAAATGTGAAAAAAGCATTAAATGATGAAAAATAAAATTTCTGTAATCTTTGTTTATGTTGATTATTTATATTAATTTGCTTCCTTATTTACTGCTATTGTTTGTCGGGGGCATCGATGTCATGGCATCCATGTGGAGGTCAGAGGACAATCTGTGCAGTTACCTCTCTCTTTTCGCCTTCCTATGGGTTCCAGGGATCAAGCTCAGGTTGGCATGCTTTCTCAGCAAACGCTTTCTCTGTCTGACATCTCACCAGCCCAATGTGCAGTTTATTAAGGCACGGTTACAGACCCTCACACTGCCTGCGCTTCACCATGCATTTGGTGGGGATAGGAAGGGTAAGGCATTAACCACTCAAACAAATCAAAGGCGCACAGTTCACCGACCTTCCCGATTCCCCGCCCCGATCTTCGCCTTCAAGTCCGGCTACCACAAGGAACAGAGAAAGACATTTTCATGCTAAGGTTTTCAACTGATACCAGTTTAGTATGACTGACTAAAGTGTGAGCCTGAGAGCCCTCAACGGCAGTGGTGTCCCATCAGGCTGTACTGCAGAAGCATCAAGGGACTTTTCCTGACAAGTCATCCTCCATCTCTGGGCCTGGGTCCCAGGAACCAATATTTTTTTTTTTTTTGGAACTGTCTAATGTAGTTCCAAATGTAGGACTGAGAATAACCACACTGCAAAATAATTGGTCCCAAAAGATTGGGAGGCTGTAAGAATGCTTTCTTAATTTGCTTAAGCAACAGATTAAAAACAGGAAGTTGATGAAAAGTGGGGAAATCAGTTTTATCAGCTCGAGTGATCTCAGAGACAATACCTGTATCTCCTAGGGCAGAGTTTTGTAAGCACACATTGGGATGTCTGATAGTGAAGTCGTTCCTCTAAGAGTCCACCACACCTTCACAAGCACATGGAACCAGCATGGAAAGGATATCTTTCACTGAGAATCCAAATCCTACTAGACAGCTCTCTGAACCCTGACAAATCCCTGAAGCCTTGAAAGAAGAAATAGCCACTGGGACGAAAGAGCTCAAAATCAAGACGTGGAACCTAAACACTGTAAGCATGGGCCTGCCACAGAACTAACATGTGCAGCCTGAAATACAGAGACCATAGCAATTACTTGTCTCATATTAAGATAAATAAATAGGAACCTCATAGGGAGACATTCATTTCTAACTCTACTATTGTTAACCTGCTGTTTGCCATATTTCGCAGCTAAAATGAAGAGACCTCTGGATTGCCTAACTGGGCTGAACTTCCTGTACCACTGTCAAAAAGGGAAAAAAAAGATTTTAACAAATTTTACCCATTCAATTTTTTTTAAATAATATTGGGTGGATACTGCTAAAAGACTTCCAAATTTTAAAGCCATTTAGATTTCAACCTCAAGTTGTTGAAGGGTGCCATAGCTATCCATTTCAGGGCCTTTTGCAATTGGAATTTGTCTCATTCTCTCTCTTTCAGATATTCTCACTCAATGCTTCATGATTTTCTTTGAACTGGTCTCACACAAATCATGCTCTTTCAATTTCTTCAATCCAGCTTTCTACATCACAAACCTAAAAGTGTGACTCAGGTGTTAAAATCAGCTCTGAGACCAGTCTAACTATATTCACTCAGCCTAATAAATTCTAGATTATTCTATGCTTTTTTTCTAACAGCGAATTATCAACCCATCAGGTAGTCTGAATCAAAGGGTCCCTTAGATGTTGAAGCATTTTGAATTCACTGGTCTTTACAAGTAGACCAAACTATAGAGTTACTTTCTGAAAGTTAAGAACATTATAAGATTCCTATTCATGCTGTTTTTAGAGCCTTTTTAGTCAGTCTTTTATCCCTGATGTCATTATTAATAGACAAGTAGCAGCGAGGTTCATATCATAGGCATAATGAACAGTATACCATGTGTCTCCAAGATTGGCAGGAATAATGAACTGATACAAAGACAAAAAAAAAAAAAAAAAACCCTACTAAGACACAACCGGATCTCTTTAACACATTTCTACACAGAAATGTACCTAAATTGATCTTTGGAAATAACCCTTCATAAAACAATGGAACGTTACAGAGATGCTGAAGGCCTGGCCCTTGTGGAATAGTGTTTCTTGAGTCTGTTTTTGTAATTTACTCCTCTGTTAATGGCCACCAATTTCAACTTCTTAGGTAGAAGCACGTCTTTGTTTACATATTGTATTTAGCTCCTCCCACAGTTTCATATGTAGAAATTGAGTGGGGAAAATCTACAAAGTTCAAATGATTCCAAAGTTATCCCTACGGAGCACAAAATGAATTATATAATGCCTAAATTTTTTATACAGCAATTTTTTATTAAATATTAAAGAAAGGTGGAAGAAATCAAAGACATTCTTGCCAGTGGATCCAAGCTAGTTCAAAAGAGCATTTTATGATTCTCATAAAAACTTATCAAGAACTTTCTGAAATATATATATTTATTCAAAGGCCATACTTTTCATTATCACCATGCTACATCCTTCATTAACACCTTTAGTGTTCCGTAGTTATCTAAACAATTACATGATAGCAAACTCTGGCACCTGAGATGTTTACTTCCTAAGAATGTTTATAAATAGAAACTTCCAGATGTGTAGTCATCAGAAACTAAGCTCAAATATTAACAATATTGAGAAGCAAAATAACACTCTATAAATTCTAAGGCTGAGCTTTGAGTCTTCTAAAGCACACTGAATTATGCCAAGCCCATGAGTCTTTACATTAAGAGACTCAAATGACATTGCAGCCAAAAATCTACAATTGTGTTATTTGGTGATCAGCAGCCCGTGCCTCAAGTAATGGCTTCATGCCTTCTCAGAAATAGAAAAGGCCGGAAACATTGGACAAAAATTAAAATATAGAAAAACAAAATCTTGAGTGGAAACTTACTTACAAAAGGAAGTCCAACTAGCACTGGTGTTTCAACACCTTAGATTTCACTGAAGTTCAAATCTGGGTAATAAGAATCCTACTGAAATCACGTTTATACCATTTGAGTTGAGCATAACTGTAGGAATTTTCAACTGCTGTAGCTGAGGATGCCAGCAGTGCTGTTTTAACTAATAGAAGCTAGGCTTTGCCAGTTTAAAGCTGCAAATATTAAAATCAGATAGGATGGTGTTTAGGAAATAATTGAACAGAGTATTCTTCATTATCTCGTGTATGGAAGGACAAGCATTCTCCACCACCCACCAAATAGATTTCTAAACATATCCAGATTAGTGCTATCCCTATACGTAGTGGGTAACTGCTCCACCTATGACCTTGAGGTACCAGCTCCAAGGGCGTGGCCTCAGGGCTAGCTTAAGACCAGAGGGTCACATACTCCTCAATCTCTTCTCTCCCTTGTGGGCTTGGACGATGTGGACTGACTCTGGCAGCAGAAGCAGTGTGGGTCTGTCCATCAGCCTTCCAGGACTCTGTGATGGATTTGCCTTATCCTGTTTAGTGAGCTGTTCTCCCCATTTATATCCTAATAAATTCCCTAATACTCCTTAAGCAGACTCCTGTGGATTTCTCACTGTACCTATAGGTCATTTAAAAACTAACAAAAGAGATTAAATATGTGTCTATACTAATTACTCACTTAGTTGTGAGAGCTGCTCTCACAGAACATCCCAAATTAGGTGATGGTCTTAGGGACAGGAAAGTTCAAGACCAAGGTGTTGTCAAACTCAGCATGTGGTATGCCATGTGCTTTCTTTCTTAGATATTTACTCCCTCTGCAACTTCACATAGGCAAAGGGTCTAGAAGCTCCTTCAAGCCTTTGACACTAACCCCACATATGAGAGCTCTGGTATCATGATCTAGTCACCCCAAAGAAACAACCTCTTTGCACCAACCTATTGCAGATTAGATCTCAGCATACAAACTTGAAGAGGGGCAGCAAACTTTCAAGTATGATGCATACAAATAGCATGCAACACCAATAGAAATAAAGGACTCATGTACTAACATCAGCCAGCAGCCTAGCGGAACACACCCTGTATGCCAGAGTGGATTTCTTTTTTTTTTTTTCTTTCTTTTTTTTCAACACTTCAAATTCACTTCCAGGATTTTTATTGGCCTGTGGAATTCTTTTATTCATTTTTTTCCTACTACTGCCAATTTACTTATTTTTTAATTTTATAATTAATTTAATTTTACATATCAGCCACGGATTCCCCTGTCGTCCCTCCTCCCACCCTGACCCCCGTCCTCCCCACAACCTAACAAGGCAAAAGAACAACCTTTGTTTGCAGCATGAAGGAAAGCCAGCCTGACTGGAATGCTGCTATACCCCTCAGTGATCTGCTGATATCTGTGCTTAACATGCTGCTCTCATCAAATTCCTTCCTTCAGTTGAATCATGCCCACTCTGATGTTGAGAAAACGTGCACACTTCATATGCAAGATACAATAGGAGCAGAACTTGCTCTCTGGATTTGATCAAAGGTTATTTATGAATGTTGAGCAGTGCAAAATTGTGGTTATGTGCAGAACCTCATTAATTACACCTCATACTATGTCTGCAAGAGGAAATGCTTTTTGACATTCAATGTTCTTTCTTCACAATTATTTGGATTTCTGCTGCATGGGAATAGAAAACAGGTCATTATGCCCATAGTTCAAACAGCAAGACAGTTTGTGTCAGAACTGTGAAGAGAGTTTCCCGTCTGTTTGAGGTTCTACAGGGGAAAAAATGCTGCTTTCTTTGTAAATGTGAGGTGCTGGAAGGCTGTGACTTCTCTGAATTAGATTGTGCTAAGGGTAGTTCTACAGTTACAAACCCCCTAAGAGTTCTAGACTCTATCAATTTAACTTCTCAGTAAAATAATAAATCTCACAGTGACTGGAGACATGGCTCATCAATCAAGAGTGCTTCTTACTCTTCCAAAGAACCTGAGTTCAGATTCTAGAACCCATTTCAGGTGGCTCACAACTGCCCGTAACTCCAATCATGGGCATACCTTCCTCTTCTGGGCATCTATGGGCATCTGTTACACTGGTAGCATCCCCTCACACGGGTACAGACACACACATAAAGTATATTAAAACTAAACTATTTTAAACGAAATAAAATGAATTCCATGAATCAGAAGCAAGGATAGAACTCTGTAATCACAGCACGAGTTTGAAACAGCAGAAGACCAAGCTCCCTCCCACCCCCATGGCATAAGATCTGATTGGTTGTCCATGAGGCTGTGGAATTTGGTTGATGTTTGAGTGGCAATTTTGCCCAAGGTACTTCTATACCCACCTCTGATCACCAGCTCTTCTCTGTGTTATAATTTAAAAACTGGGGGAAAGAATCACCCCAACACAACAGGGCTCACATGGGAGGTTTATTAGAAGAGGACAGAGAAGGGGCAGAGAAGAGGGCAGAAACTAGTCCCTGGGAACAAGAGCTGTGGAAGAGCAAGAGACTGATGGGCAAGGCCTGCCTTTTATTTTGTTTTATTTTATTTTTTTATTTTTGATGGTTATTGTGCCTGATTCTTTTTTAGTAAAAACATTTTATTCATTTATAACAACTACAGATCCCCCTCTCATCCCTTCTCCCACTCCCCCAATCCCTGCTTTCCCCCCACCCCTGCCTAACTCGTCCACCACCACCACTCATCCACCCTATAAAAGGGTAAGTTCTCCCATGGGGGGACAGCAAAGCTTGATAATTCAGCTGAGGCAGTACTCAGCCCCTCCCCACTGCCCTGAGAGTGAGCAAGGTGTCCAACCATAGGTAACTGTAGCTTGAGTTTTCCTGCCTGGCCCACAGTCAAGGCAAATCTCTCTCACCTGCCAGTCCCACAGCCACTCAGACCCGACCAAGTAAACACAGAGACTTATATTGGTTACAAACTGTATGGCCATGGCAGGCTTCTTGCTAACTGTTCTTACAGTTTAAATTAATTCATTTCCATAAATCTATCCCTTGCCACATGGCTCGTGGCTTACCAGGATCTTCACATGCAGCTTGTCATGGTGGCGGCTGGCAGTGTCTCTCTGACTCAGCCTTCTACTTCCCAGCTTTATTCTCCTCCTTGCCCCGCCTATACTTCCTGCCTAGCCAATGGCCAATCAGTGTTTTATTTATTGACTAATTGGCAACACATTTGCCATACAGAACATCCCACAGCAGGTAACGGATCCAGAAAGCCAGCTCATGCACCAGGGATAGATTCTGATCACACAGCCTGGGGCCCCTCAAACAGACCCAGCCACACAGCTGTCTTTCGGTCCCATACAGGAGCAAATCATAAACCCCATGAAACTATATTTCTCAAGGAAACTGTCTCTGATTCAGTCTAGAGTCACACTTAAAAATAGAACACGGTATTTACTTAATAAATTGTGGTTGAAGTTAACTAAAATCACCTCTGATTTAGTCCATGATCATATGGCATTGATGAAGAATCCTTGTCATCAATTAAGGTTAGAAGTCTAAACAGAAGGGAAAAGCCATATAAAATGCACTTTCTTTTTTTTGATTAAATATGAAATTGTTTATCGAATTGTTCGTGCACACAGATTAGTTGTAAAGGCAAGAAGATGAGAGCCAGGGCACAATCACACCATAAAACAGCAGACAAGAGAGCACCTGCTGATGGGCACCACTGAGTCTTGGAAGCCAGTTTACATTGTTGGTGCTTCTTGGACACTGCTTTTCAGTAGCCTACTACAAGCGAGAAAGGGGTGACCCTTCACCTCTTCTTCTGCTTTAGAAGTGCCCAGACTGTTTCCAGTATAGGAGTGACAGCTGCCTGTGGCAAGGGATTTGGAGAAAGCAAGCGTGTGGCATGTGTAGCTATTATGGAAGGGGAGTTTCTCTCCCTGATTCACATTAGGATTTATTAAGTGAAACTTTCTCCAAACACAGGAAGGGATTCTGAAAGCTGGACACCTCTAAGAACAGTATACAAGTCCTATTCTTGTTCCATGTTGTTATTCCACAGGAATCCTCTGCCTGTCAGCTCCCGTACAATGTTCTACTTGGGATGGGGTTAATTTCCAAAGTGAGGAAGTCAACCTCTCTATTACAAAAGAATGTCTTATGCCAGAAGCTGTAGTTCCAGCCCAGGTCTCAATATGATGGTAGGTCCTTAATGTTTTCCTGGACAGATACTCCACTCCTCCAGGTGAATGTCACCCAGGATCCTTTAAAATGGGCCTTTTGAAATAACCCAATATAAAGTTAAAAGGTTCATTTCATCTTCTTGGTGGAGCTCCAAAAATTGTTCCTCTTCTTGAGTTCACACCGGTGTCCTTCCCACTTGACCACTGGGCAGTTTTCAGAGAGGGTCTTACTTAAGTTGTACTCTTAGAAAGTCGAAGAAAGCTGTCATTTTGATGCATCTGGAATTGAGATGGGGTGGTTGCCAAGTATTGGTGAGCATCCTTGACTTCCTTCCTGCAATACAGTTTCTAGAAAAGCTTCTATTTGATTTGAGTTTCTTGGTGCTTAGGATCAAACCTCTGGCTTATCATATACTCTACTAGTGAGTATCATCCCTAAAAAATGTCAGTCTTTAAATGTGCTATAGTCCGTTTTCTACAGTAGAGAGTATATAGTATGAAATCAGTCAATCATATATGCATATATGTATACACATGTGTGTTTATATATGCATGCATGCTTTGTGTGTGTGTGTGTGCGTGAGTGTGTGTGTGTGTGTGTGTGTGTGTGTGTGTGTGTGTAAGCCAGAGGTTGTCATAATGTGTCTGCCTCAATCATTTGCCCACATCAATTTTTTGAGATAGAATCATTCACTGAACCTGGAGTTTATCGGTTTGTCTGAACTAACTGGCTTACAGGCTCCAGGGGTCCCCTGTCTCCACCTTCCCAGTGCAGAGAGTATGGTCATATGTCTCTGTGCTAGACTTTTACTTGGATTTTGAGCATCTAAAGTCAGTTTTTCAGGCATACATGGCAAGTATTTTACTAACTCAATCATCTTCCCAGCACTAAATTTATATTTTTTTTTTCAAAATTAGGAGACAGTGTAGAGGTCTAGAAAAACCCAGATTTGAGGCTGGAAGGATAAGGCAGATTTTAATTTAATTTGTGACAAAATTGTGTGGTCACTGAACACACAGGTAATGATAATGAACCTCATTTATTTATTCACTTCTTAAGTGGAGGTAATAGCTCCTACCTTGCAGATTTGGAACAAAAATAAGATGAGATTATGTAAGGAACATGACTGGTGCATCCTGAGTGCTCCATTCAATGAACATCCATGAATGTTCTCATTAATGTTAGAGTAGTGATTATTAAATGTGAAGTCAGTGAATGAATGAATGGATATTATGAGAAATTCCATGGAAACAGAAATTGCTCTCACTTGTATGTTTCTGATGATTTGGGTTATTTGAGGTGTTGAGTTGTGGAGAGTAACAACACTGAAGTTTGGTCATGAGCTACATCCTCATGGCTTAACCATGAGCTATGTTGGGTAACCAAGAGCAATGACAACCTGTGTTATTTTGAAGACCTCTGGGGCCTCCCCAACTTTTAAATCATAGGGAGGTATCCCATGCCTTGTCTTAAAATTTTCATTTAATAATCCATGTCCTCTGGGAGCTGCATTGTTCACTCATATAGGATAATTCCATTTTAATTATTTTTTTTCAAAACAGGGTTTCTTTGGTAGCCCTGGTTATCTTAGAACTAGCTCTGTAGACCAGGCTGGCCTTAAATTCACAGAGATCTGTCTGCCTCTGCCTCCCAAGTGCTGGAAGTAAAGGCGTGCGCCACAACTGCCTGGACCATTTTAACTTTTTTTTTTTTTTTTTTTTTTTTGGTAACGAGTATAATGTATTTTCTTGGATGGCTTTGAGTCAATAATCTTCAGCTCCTAAAGAAATAAATCCCTGCTTCAACTTCCCTAGGAGCACACTACTTAGCTAAACTCCATTCACAATGGTCAACATCCTATCCAAGTTTCTGATATTCCTGCACCTGTCACTATAATTTTGACTCTGTGTAGAGAAAACTGAAGAGGTTGTTTTCTTTGTTCATGTGCTTAACAAATGTAGTTTGTCTGTCAGAAGGCATTGGTTTCAATCACACTGAGAGGCTTCCCACTGACTTCTTACCCTTCCATTGCCTAAGGTTTACCCATATGTGTCACACAGCTATATCCCTAGTCAGACACCATACACTCAGAATCTTACACACATGCATGCATGCAACCATACAAATGTACGCTGTATTCTTCATGTGTGCCGGCTGTGTAGAAAGCAAAGAATACTTCATGGAGATCACAGCATGCACAATATTTGATGGGATGTTTCCTTGTGTGCCATCCTCGGCTTGTCTGCTCAAGTTGTAGAAAATACTAAGAGATGTGTGCAGGTGTGTTTTGGGGGGAAGGGAGGAGGAGGAAAGAAGGCGAGTAGGAGGAGAGAAGAGAGAGAAAAGTTGATTAGTTGGTTGATTGATTGATTGATTGATTGATTGAAGGAAGGAAATGGTCTGTGTAAGTGAATGTTTTAGGTACTGCCTTTCATTGGCTGGATATGGCTCATTCATATTATAGAAGACAATCATCTTTACTATGATTCTACTGACTTAAATTGCTAATGCTCTTGAAAATAATCTTTACAGAAGCATCTAGAATAACACTTGACTAAAAATGTAACTACTGTAACAATTCTACATGCCAGGCACTCAGGTTTTCCTGTAATAGACAAAGAAACTTAATCTTGCTCATACAACAAAATGATCAGCCTTCTTGTAAGGCTAACGCAGTTTTCCTTGTTAATCATCAGTTGGGAGAAATCAGGAGATGAGTAAAGGGGACACTACATGTCCTTGGCTCTGTATCCTGATTTGATGGAAAGCCCTTTAAACAGAAACACATAAGGCTTGTAGAATTAAGTCGCTAGCATAAAGTGTCATCCTTTATTACACATACTAGGAGAATCTGCACTTCTCATAACATTTGTTTCTTAACTATCCACCATAAAACTTCTTTATTATAGAGTCCATAAAGTATTTGAACCTCCTAAATTCAACTCTTGAAGTAGCCATTAAGTGCCTACATTGTGCACATTTGTAATGTTATTAATAGCAATTATGATACCAACTCAAGCCAGCAAGCAGAGGACAGCACACAATGAAATATCACCTTAAATATCCTATATACTGTTATCTTCTCCATAAAGTACTCTCTGCCTTCTACACAGCAGCACACATGAAGTTTGCTCCTTCTCCTTTATTTACTGAAACCTGTTTTCTTGGGTGATAAAGAATTCAGGGAAAGGGACAGGTATAAAGTGATTCTCATTGTCACAGCCATTATCCTAGAATGCATCTCATGTCAAGTAACCACTCAGTTTTGCCTGTGTGGTCAGTAAATTAATCCTAATTCAGTTTGTGGTTAGTTTTTATATAGCCTGAAAGCTTAATTTTTTAAACATTCTTCAAGAGCTGTAAAATGGATGGGGAAATAATTGAAGAATATGACAGAAAGCATTTGTGGACACAGACCCTAAAATATTTACTATCTGGACTTTTATATAACAAGTTAGCAAGTTTGCTAGGCACTGGCCTTGGAGACAGAGTACAAAATCCACTGCAAGACATTCAAGAGTGCACACATTATGAAACCAAATTGAGAGACTAAACATACGTGAGATGTCACTTATCCTGACATGCTGTTTTCTGCCTCTATCATCTGTATTCAGCTGTCCATCAAGGGACAGCTCAAGCTCATCATCTCTACAAAACTCCATCTGGTGATTCAGTCTCCTAGGAATTCCTTCTTGGGAACTCTAGCAGGCATCTGTGTTTGCTTCACTCAGGCATAGCCATGCCCCATCCTGTCTCCTGTTTTTATGTGACTCTGTCTCCTTGACATGAGTATATGATTCTCACACCATTTTCTTCTAACAAAGTCATGCAGAACAAGAATTGTTAGTCAAGAATTCCTGGGACCTGGAAGTCACTGATATTTTATAAGCAATAGCTGATGAGCATCATTCCAGAAGACCTGCTATTAATTGTCAGACCTATACATGCTCTAATTCTTCATTAAACCTCCCAGAATTTTGATGATACTTCATTATTCTAATTTTATGCATGAGATTGAGGATGTTCATCTCATTACTAATAACATTTATATGAATTAGGTAGTATACCCATTTTATGTCAGCATTAATTCACTAGGTGTTTATTCAGCTCTTAATGTGTGCCAAAAAGTGAAAGAGTGAACAACACAGATAAAGTGCCCTGAGACAGTGACAGATACTGGATTTAAACTGCATTGTGGTTTTAACCACTATACAACATCATGTGCTAATACTTTCTTACAACAACAAAAAATGAGCATAGCTTTGATGAAAATAGCCATACTTGCCCTTGAAAAATTAAGAAAGAGTTGAAGTATGTAGTGTGCAAAGACCATAAGAACCAGGGCAGAAATGGGTCTGGAAGAACAAACTAGAAAAGGGGCAGGAAGAGATAAACAATAACTCCAGTATTTACAATGAATTATATTTATGTAGATTGTGCAATTGTAATAAGGAAAACTTTATAAAGACTTGACTGGTGGTTACACTTAAAAATTCCTGTCACTCTACAAGGAAGCCTTAATAATCTCTAGTTCCTGCAAAGATTACAAATTTCATGGTGTTCTTTTTGATTTTGGATTTAGCAATTATATCCTAGGTCAAGGACCAAAATCAAAGATAACAAAAGTGAAAACAGATACATTGGGCTAAATTAAATATTTTTTTGCATCTAAGTAAGTAATTAATGTCAAGAGCAAGTAGAAACAAGAGGAAATACTTGTAAATATGTGAAATAGAGTTTAATCCTTTGATATAAAAAGAACACATGCAATTCAATGACACAAAGTGACCCAGTTAACAAATAAGCAAGGAATGGGAATAAGTATTTCTCTGAAGAAAATCTATGAATGACAAAAATAGCAGGCTCATGTGCTCAACATCATTAATATTTAGCCCAGTGCAAATCAAAATCACACAAAGACAACCACCTCAAAGTTTTAAGGTGCCCACTGTTACAAATAATAAGAATAAATAATAATAACAGGGACTGGAGTGTTGGCTCAGTGGTTAAGAACAGTTGCTACTCTTGCAGAGGACTGGATTCAGTTCCCAGCACCCTCATGACAGCTGTAATCCTCCTGTAACTACAGCTCTTATGGATCCACTGCTCTGTTTGATTACTGCAAGCACTGCGTGTGCATGGTGAACTTAACATTCATGTGCACAAAATACTAATACACATAAAATAATAATAAATAAATCTTTCATTAATGATGACCAGTGTTGTCAATGACCAAGAACTTGACCCATTTATCAGTGTTGACAGGAGTGAAATATGGTACAGTCTGGCAGTTTCTCAAAAAGTTAAAAGTAGGATTACTATGAGAGTCAATTATAACCTTAAAGAACTTAAAATCAGAACTTAAAGAGTCATTTTTACACATACTTTTCCAATAGATAGAAATAACCTAAGTGTTCATTGATGATTGAATCAGAGCAGAATTATATCTCAATAGATAGAAACAACCCAAGTATCCATGGATGACAGACAATATGCAGTAATGGATGCAATGATTGTCAGTTAGGCTTAAAAAGGAACTGATACATGACACAACGTGGAGTCATGTTGAACTCATTGTGATACAAAAATTAATATCGACACAGAAATATAACCATCTTATAATTAAACATCTAAAAAACATCTCAAAGAGTTTCTGTTCATAGAGACAGAAAGTAGTAGTGAACACAGGCAAGTTCTGAATGAAGAGAGGAGAGAGTTGTTTAATTGGCAGAGAGTAAATCTTGCAGTAGCACAAAGTTCTGTAGTTAGTTTATTCAACAATATCAGTGTATATTGGCTGGGAATTGATTACTAAACCCTCTGCAGGTACCAGAATGTACTGGTGTTCTGTTTCTTTATGCATAATGACACAGCATTTACATCTAACCTGTACATATCTTCCAGCAGACTTACATCTGTTGTAGGTTATTATGACTCCCAATACAATCCAATTACCTTCTGAATCCTCATTATGTTATTTGGTGTCAATGACAAGGGAAGTTGTCCATGTACATTGATATAGATGCAACTTCTCTTCTGACTTATTTTGGACCCAAGGAGGGTTGACTCAAAGATGTGGGACCTATAGATGTGGATACTCAGTGATACTGAGCATTACCAGGCTGCAAACATAAAATGAC
Source organism: Peromyscus eremicus (assembly GCF_949786415.1). NCBI lineage: Eukaryota > Metazoa > Chordata > Mammalia > Rodentia > Cricetidae > Peromyscus > Peromyscus eremicus. The sequence continues at coordinate 8,061,911 of NC_081425.1, read as the reverse complement.
CTAGAGAATAAGTATTATGGAATCTATAACAATTTTTTTACAGTTTTATATATATACTTAGTCATGTGTGCATTTGTGTGTAAGTGTTCATGCTATGGCATGTGTGGAGGTCAGAGGACAACTTCCAAGAGTTAGTTTTCTCCTTCCACCATGTGGGTTCCCGGTATTAAACTCAGATCCTCAGCCTGATGGCAAGCTCTCTTATCCACCAAGTCATCTCTTTGACTCTACAATTGTTATTTTTTTTAATAAAATAAAGTCAATAGAGTTCTTTTATTTCAACACTGAAAGTATTTTCAGCAAATTCACAATACTTGAAGTCATTATTTGAAGCTTAAAAAGCCAGCACCACTTAAACCAAGGATTCTTAAACTCGACCAGAGGCTCAGGCACATGAAAAATGTTAACATCTGTTTGTTTTTCACACCTGTGAAATGCTGAAAGGTTAATGCATTCTCCGCTTAGGTAAAGAAGTTGTAAGTTTCGGGAAATTCTTTTCCTGTCTCTGGCAAAGGGCTTTGCTTGAACTGAGATGAAAATACTGAACATCTTATCATTTACGAGTTCACTTCAGTTTTTCATCTCTTGCCTTTTCAATGTCATGGAGAAATTACTTGGAAATTCAAGCTTTCTTTTGTTGTTTTAGGAGATGGGGCTATGAGTTTGGAGGACATGGGATAGATGTCATTTGCTACTGTCTCCACTGTAATCAGAAACCCGTGATCATAGCCACTGAGACACATGGAGTGTTTGAAATGACTGCAGCGCATCAGGTCATCCAGATTCTCATGCCACAGAATAATCAGATCATCAACTATTTAACTGTCTGACTAGAAACCACAAGGGCTTAATAACTTTGGGTAAGGACTCTGTGTTTCTCATTTAGAGAAACTTTAAAAAGTTGGAGGAATAGCTACACATATGAAAAGCTAAGTATCCACACTGAACTAAGAAAAAAAATTAGGGAAGAGGGGACTTGCATGTTAACTTAAATTTTTCACTGCAGAAGAGATTGACGAGAAAAGCTGTTTTCTCAGGCAGGACTCCAAGAAGTTATAAAAGATAAATAGCACACCAGAGGTTGGGAACAGTAGAGAGAGGTGTTAGAAGGGCAGGGCTAATGGCACAGCAGTGACAGTGAGAGAATGAATCTCTCCTAATGTCCTATCAACTAACTTTAAAATTGGATGGCAACAATTCTATGTTTCAAAATATATAGGAAAGATGATTTTGGATATTTCCAATATTTAAAAATTGATAAATGGTTAATGTGATAGGTATTCCAATTTTCCTGATATGAATATTACATAGTGCATACATGTGTTAAAATAGTATGCCATCTGCCATAAATATGTGGAACCACATGTGAGTTTGAAATAGAAATATGTGTGTAGGGAAGGAGACACTAGACAAGTCGTTCACAGTGGGGATGACATTACATCCAAGTGAAGTAGAACCCACCCTAAAAGTATTTACTGTCATGAACAGGGAAAGCTGCAGCTGTTTTGTGTATGTGGTTCAACACTGTTGATCACTGCATGCTGCACAGGCAGACCCCAGAGCAATGAGTTATCTGCCCTGTCATGTCAGGAGCACTAAGGCTGGACACTTGGCGCCTTGGCGCGGGAGTGAAGCCTGAAATCAACAGGGTTTTACCAATGGGCTAAAGGACTGTAGAGAAGAAAAGGCATGAAGAGAGGTGGGTGACAGTAGACGGAGTGGATGAAAGCTGTGAGACAAGGGACGTAACTAGGACTTTAGACAGGCGTGGCCAGTCATTAGAGACAGACTGGCAAGGCCTGAGCTGCAGAGGTCTGCTGCTAGGAGAAAGGAGGATGTACACAACTGTTCAGCCCCTCCAAGCCCGACTCTCCTTACCTATGCACAATGGTAGCAATATTTTCCTCTCATATTTGTGGTCAAGGTCAAATGAGGTGACATTATGTGCCTTTCCCCAAGGAATTACAATAGAGAAAGATAGACTCCAGACAGGGAAATGTCCCTTCCTCTAATTCTCTAGACTCTGGAAATTGCAGAATTTCTCTTTGATGGTGCTCAATCACTGTTGCGTTAGCCAAAGGTGTATTAGTTAAATCTTCATTATCTGTTCTGTCCCTTCATTCATTTAGTAAACAAACATGTCTCCAAGGGTCCTTCCTTTCAGTTCCCTTAAAACAACTGCCATTTTCTCAGACTTTAAAAAAAAATTATGTTTTTTTCTAGTTCCATCTATTTGCCTGCAAATTTCATAATGTCGTTGTTTTTTACTGCTGAGTAGTACTCCACTGTGTATATTTACCACATTTTCTTTATCCATTCTTCAGTTGAGGGGCATCTAGGTTGTTTCCAAGTTCTGGCTATTATGAATAATGCTGCTATGAACATAGTTGAGCAAGTGTCCTTGTGGTATGATTGAGCATTCCTTGGGTATAATCCCAAGAGTGGTATTGCTGGGTCTTGAGATAGATTGATTCCCAGTTTTCTGAGAAACCACCACATTGATTTAGACTAATACCTGTGGAGCCTCCATGGGACTGGACTAGGCCCCTGCATAAGTGAGACAGTTGTGTAACTTGATCTGCTTTAGGGACCTCTAGTAGTAGGATCAGGATCCATCCCTGGTGCATGAGCAGGCCTTTTGGAGCCCATTACTTATGGTGAGACACCTTGCATAGCTTTGACGCAGGGGGAGGGGCTTGGTCCTGCCTCAACTGAATGTACCAGGCTGTACTGACTCCTCATGGGAGGCCTTACCTTGTTGGAGGAGGGAATAGGGAGTGGGTTTCAGGTGAAGGCTAGAGGGACAGGAGGAGGGAAGAGAGGGGGATCTGTGGTTGATATGTAAAATGAACGAAAAAAAATCCTTAATAAAAAAATTACAAAAAAAGAAAAAGGCAAAAACAGATTCAAAAATTATGTTTTGAACAAAAATGGGAATTTCTTTTTAACAAACAAAAATTTGAGTGGAAATGTTCATGAAATGGGGAGAAAAGAATGAGTCCTATCCGGGGAACTGTGATCTAAAGGTGAAGGAGTGCTCATCCAAGAAAAGAAAAGAAAAAAAAAAAAAAAGGAGGGACCATAGTCAGGCAAAAACAACAGCTTAGAATAAAAAGAGACTTTCTCATTGGGAGAAAGGCATCACAAACTCACCTCCACTAGATATCAAGGGACAAGAGGAGAAGAAAAATAGTAAGATGAGAGGATAAGTAGGACATTGGAGGAGTTAGAGGTTTCCAAACATTTATGTGTAGTCATCCAAGAATTTTCCCGAAGTAAACATCTTCATATTTGTTCTTCTAGGAAAGTTACACTTCCAACTCTAGTGGGCAAAATGGATCAGAAAGGCCAAGCTCTATTAGGCATTTGCAGCAAGTTCACTGCAGAAAACACATGACTTATGTGCTTGATCTGGAGATGACTGTACCAAATCAAAGGTTTGGCATGTAATGTTGTATATGCCTTAATCTGTATATAGCATGATGTGTTGAAGACATTCCATGCTCAGTATGTTAGTCAAGGTCCTCTATAAAACCAGAACCTATAGGCTGGAGGGGTGTGGGGCGTTTACCCAACAACCCCCACAGTTCCCCAGAGTTTTCTTGAGTGCGAGCAGCAGGAAATATTAGATAGAAGGATTTATTGTGGAGAATATCACAGAGATAAACAGATAAAAAATAAAGGATAGCCTCAAGAGGGCCTGGAACCTATTCCAACGGGCCCTGACTGTCTCTGCCCCAAGGTTTTTATAGAGATGCCAAGGGGTGGAGCAAAAGACCTCCTCCCCCAGCACAGCCAAGTGCAGACTATCCCAGACACCTGCACTTAGGCCCGTGGTCTAATCATCCTCTATGCGGACCTGCTGGGTAAAGCCACGAGGAACCCGAGAACGGGCTCCCACAGGTCCCCCTTTCTTAATATATAAAAAAATAACTATTAATGGCTTACAGCAATCTCCATAGCTGTTACATCTCCCAGTATGGGAGTAGAGGATGATATAGATGGCATTTCTCTTTTGAATCAGGTCCAAGGTGACTACAGCAGTCTTAGCTGCCTCAAGCCCTTTCTAAACCAAAAACTCTTAAGGCGACTACAAACTTAAAGAATCCCTTAGCTTCATCATTACCATTAACAGGTTAACATAAATATTGCTATACATAGTCACAATTCTCTCAATCTTACAACTCAAAGCAAACTCTTAACAGAAGCATTTGAATTAGAATATATGGTGCTAAATATAGTTAACAATTTTTTCCATCTTACAACTTTAACTCAATCATTTGAATTTTCTTGCTAACAGAACATAGGAAAAACTTCAATGTATTCACATCAAACTTAAATATTTCCTTAACTCCACAAAACCAGGGTGCATTAATATCAATAGGGTAAATATAATTTCTGCAAACATAATTCAATCTCATAACTCCTCCTTTTCTTTATAATTTTATAAACAAAATCTCAAACCTAGTTAGAAGAACCCAAACTCATACAATTCCTACAAACCCATATTGAAAAGCAATCTTCTCAATCTAACCATTAACACTTTGAAAACTTAGCAAAACATCCAAAAGCAGTTTCTTAATAAAACTCTTTACACTTTAAAAGTAGTCTCTTAATATACCCCATTTGCATTTCTTACTAACAAAAACATGACATTAATCCACTCAAACAACTTTTGAAATTAGACTAAGGAATATTAACTCTCCCCCTTTTCTTTATAATTTAAGCAAAATCTCAAGCCTAGTTAGAAAACCCAAACTTTTCCATTTGTAACACAAAACCAGTTCTGTAAGTAATTTCATTTTTACATAGATAGTTCCACAAAACAATTCATGAATCACCAATTAATAAAGCATATATGCATACACAAAACTGCATCTTGATTCTAGGTAGAAATTTCTTCATTTAAACAGTTCCATTTTTAACCCAATTCCAGCAAACAGTTCCTAGGTCATTACTATAAGTAAACTCAAAATTGTCCCATTGCAATGAAATCTCTACTGTTGATTTCATTTCTTAAGTCCCAAAATTCAAATGATAAATTCTGGTACGAGCCTTCCAAATATGAAGAAATCCATAACCAAAATCTTTTTGTAGTTTTATCTCATTTTAAGTTCAAAAAGTTCAAACAAATAAATTCTGGTATTAGGCTTTCACTTCAAAATATGAAGAGACGTTTTTCAACCAAAACTTTTTGTAGTTTTGTTTAAACAAGTGTCTCTGAACTTATTCTCAAGTCAGAGACCTTTTTAGGTACAGTAGTATTCTAAACCACACCGTTTTTGATGTTAGCTCAGGTTTTTCTGTGTTGCGTTGATTTTCCACAGATCTCAGCTGCGGATGCCTTGTTGTGCTGGTTCTGGCGTCCACCATTCTTAGCGGCTTTTGGAGCTTTTGAAAACCGCTCAGACTGCCTGCTTTGCAGTCTTCTAGGACACTTCCTTCCATGTCTCAGTTTCTTTCAACCATATACATTAAGAATAGACTGACACTTAACATTTACACTTTACAAACTCACATATAACATTTTTTTCCTTGCAAAGCATTTAGACTCACATTCAACATTTTACAAACTTACATATAACATATTAACATCTATTTATACTCCTTAAGGAAACTATAGAACTACTTTAGCAAATATATTTCTTATTACTTCTTATATACTTATCTTATTTCTTATTTAAACTTACATTTACAACTCGTATCTTTACTTCTTACAAGCTTATTACTACATGTCTTAAGACTACCTTAGATATTTCTTGCAAGCTTATATTCTTAAAGGAACTCTATAGATCTATTTTACAAACTTATACAGGGCTACCATTAGTATATATCTAACTTAGCAAACACCTAAAGATTTCTTAACACAGATCTAACAAGAGAATTTTTACAAACTCACATATCTTATTTTCATCTTTTTCTACTTCTTACTCTTAATATCACTATCTCTATTAGATTCTCTTAACTAGACAGGAAGTATGTACATCATTTCTAAAGTTTAGAGTTTATAGTCAGCTTTGTTATAAAGCACTGGGATTTAATGAGTGGTGTTATAGAATTGTGATAGTTGTTGCTAGGGGACTGTAACATTCTCAGGACGAAGCCACACCCCAAAGTTGCCAGTTCTCTCAGCCGTTCCGGAACCAGCAGAGATGCACTGTCAGCGCTAGACGGTTTTTAACTAGAGGCTGTCCCTTCGCCCAAATTCATAGTAGTTCCCCTAAGTGCTTCAATTCAGACAAACGTTTCTATTACAGCAGTACTTTTGGTTTGCTCTACCAAAAAACTTCACGCTGAGGGTGAAATTACCGTATTTAGCTGCTGTCAAGCTCTTCGCCAATACCGCACAGCTATTAGGTGATATAAAGTATTTTTCTAAAGGAGCTAGTAAAGCTACAAGTGACACTGCTCTGAACTGTATTTAGTATTTTCTCTTCATTAGCTTTAACTCCTGGTGTTATTAGCAGCTGTAATATTTAGCATTGATTTCTTATAAGGAACTTTCAGGTGAAGCAACTCTTTTGTAAGACAGCTAGATTTTCTGAAGTTTGTTTCCCATCTATAAAGCAGTCATTTTTTTTGAATGCCTGTTTCCTTATCTCCTTATTAGATTTGCAAAGAAATCACTCATTGCAGGCTGTTCATTCAAGGCAAAGAACTTAAATTTCAGCATAAGTTTCTTTATATCTAAAACAACATTCAGTGTATAACTGCTTTCCCTTGTTTTCTTAACGATATAAAGTGGCTTGTTTGCTCTTAAAAGGTAGCTTTTTGTCATCCAACTACCATAAAAACTTTGCACAGCTATTAGGGTAAATAAGGCAAACCGTGAAGCACCTAGTTCTGTATCCTTTCAATTTTTCATTGGAACTGACACTTAAACTCTTAGACGATTTTCCTCCTTATTCTTTTAAAAGCTGTATTTTAAGTTTACCAGGAACGTATTTTCAAGCTGACAAAAGTGTTTCAGGGCAATGCCGCCATCTTTAGCAGAAAAACTACCTTTCCCAGAATGCATTTCCCTTATATCAGTCCATAATAATATCAGTCCCTTATATCAGTCCTTTATCTCATGTCCCTTATATCAGTCATTTCCCATAGTTCTTTTCAGGTCTGAGAGTCAACTTCTAAGTTCTTTTTTACCAGACTTGCTTACAAATTCTTGCCCGGGAGGTTTGAACAAAGTTTTTTGCTTTTGCAACGGGAGATTTGAACAAGCATTTTACATTTTCAGCTATGGCACATTGGGAGATTTCTATTCTCTCCTCAGCTGGCTTCAACAGGTGTCTCTCCTTCATTTGACACTGGCCATCAAATCAGAACTGCACCTGCCTCATTAGCGCGCATTGAGGCTGGCATTTCTGATAGCAACTTTCCTCGGGGCTTGTGTTTGTCTTAGGCAGTCAGTGAAAAACATTCACAACAACTTTCCCATAGCTCTTTCAGAGAGATTTTCTCCCACTGATTTTATTCTCATTTTGCTTGTTCCTCCCCCCCCCCCCCCCAGATGCAGAGCTTCAGGTATCTGTCTGCGGCTCTGTACCTCTGCTAGCTGCCTTTGGAGGTAGGGTTTTTATTTTCTCCCCGCAATCTGCCTCAGATTCTAGCAGCTTTTCACAGGTCATGCATTTTCTGGGGAGGAATATGTCCCTTCTCTTTCTTCAGAGTCTTTTTCCCAAACAGTTCCCAGTTTGGTCTCAGTTTATCCCCTCTACCCCAGAAACAGTTTCCGACACTACAGTGGCGGCTTTCCCTGCTACTGAAGGTAGGGGCTGTTTTGTCTGTTTTCGGGGTCTGTGTGGTTTGCGTACAGACTGAAAATCTAACAAGGGAGGTTTTTGCCGTTTCTAAACTCCCATTAGGACAGGTGCTTTGCCTCATCAGGCCTTCACCTGGCCCAGTCCCCCAGTGGGTTGGGTTTGCTTGTCTGGGTGCTCAAGGACAGAGCTTAGGCCACAGGCAATCATCCCTTCGGGCTACACTCATCTCAGGGAGTCTGTTGAAATAAAGCTTTTCTCAAAGAGGTGCTTTCTCTGACAGAAAAGAAAGCTTTACTCCTGGATAGTTCTGTTCTGCCCTGGCTGGGCTCTTTCCCCAGACAGCATTCTGACTCAGCAGCACAACTGCTTCAGACACAGTTCAGCTTTACTGTTTTCCCAGAAAGGTCCTTACTCTGATAGGAAAGCTTTTTCTCAGATTTCTTTTTGCAGCTGTGGACCTATCAACCCAGGACTTGTAGGAAAGCAGACAACTGTGCCGTTCCCACTGGCTTTAGCTTTGGTTGTTCATTAGCAATCTTGCCCTGGGTCCTGCACATTCCTGCCTCAGCTTTGTGCTCCAGGAAGTTTACAACTGCAGGAACCCTAGTATCCCGGAAATGCACTCCAACTCAGAGAGGCTGGCCAGTGGCCTCTGGGTTTTTGGTCAGAAGCTAGGATACAATGCTTCAGGGGATCTTTGCATTAGGAAGATTAGGAGCACCTTTTCAAATACGCTCACTCAGAAACAAAACCCTTGATGCCTCAGCTGGGCTGTAACTGAAAAGCTTGGCTTTTTTGCTTTTCCCAGTAAAGTTTCCCGCCCTTTTGGGCTCTCTGTAGCTCTTTACCCACTCTCTCCCAAGCGTTTCCCTCAGGGTACTCTGACCCACTGTCTTTTACTAGCTTGAAGAGACAGAGCTTAGAAGAGGTTTTTAAGAACTTGTCCCTGCCTCCTGCATTGCAGGGAGGATTTTTAAAGCTTGAAAGAGAACTTAGGTTTTGCTGTCTTAAGAGGTTTGTTGTTTTTCCCTTAGAGCTAATCACAGGTGGTCCCCATACTAATATCTTCAGGTGATTCTAATTTGTCCTTCTGAGAGAAAATTAAAGGCTTTAGTTTTTAAGTTTAAGAGAGCTTTTAAGATGAAGGCTTTTTAGAGAGTTTTTCCCAAATTTTTCAAGAAAAGCTTTTTAGTTTAAGAGATTTTTTTCCCCAGGAGAAAGACCAACTTTTCCCAAAACTTCCCAACTTTAAACTTTGACTTCTTACACCCCCATTTTTGCCTCAGGGAGAAAAACTCTCTCCTGCCGCTTGGACTTAGCATTTCAGCTGTCCCCAGGTCAAAAGCTTCCATAGGAAACTTTCTTCCCCCATAAGCTCAGAGAAGAGCTTTTTTACTACCCGTAAGGCCCAAAGATTTTTTCCCCCAGTTTGCGTTAGAAAATTGTAGAGTTTTTCTGTCTAGTTGCCTTATTTTTTTCTACACGATCTTACACTTCTAAGTTTTTCCTACGCTATACCTTATACTTATTTTTCAGATAGAAATTGAGAAAGGGATAGAAGATAGAAAATTTTGACAGAATTGCGCTGCAGCATCGGACATCCTTCCAGTCCGCTTTCCTTTTCTCTCGAGGATAAAACCCCTGCCTCTCAATATATATAAAAAATATATATTTTCCATAAAAACCGGCATGCCTTATCCACTGGCAGGGCTGAACTCAGCACTTTCGCCAAAAACTCTGTAATAAAACTATTATTTTCCTTTATCTTTAGTCCCTATTACTTTGTCTTTAGTCCCTGTTCATTTGTCTTTAGTCCCCCCTTTTTTTAGTCCCCCCTTTTTTTCTTTAGTCCCTTTTTTTCTTTTTTTTTTTAGTCCCTGTTCGATCACCATTCTGTGGGGTGTTTACCCAACCACCCCCACAGTTCCCCAGAGTTTTCTTGAGTGCGAGCAGCAGGAAATATTAGATAGAAGGATTTATTGTGGAGACTATCGCGGAGATAAACAGATAGAAAATAAAGGATAGCCTCGAGAGGGCCTGGAACCTATTCCAACGGGCCCTGACTGTCTCTGCCCCAGGGTTTTTATAGAGATGCCAAGGGGTGGAGCAAAAGACCTCCTCCCCCAGCACAGCCAAGTGCAGACCATCCCAGACACCTGCACTCAGGCCCGTGGTCTAATCATCCTCTATGCGGACCTGCTGGGTAAAGCCACGAGGAACCCGAGAACGGGCTCCCACAGAGGGGGAAGGCAGGAAAGCGGGGAGGGAAGGGGAGGAGACTTTAACAGTAGATACCTTACTAAGTTGGGAATTCCTGTATCAGATAATGTTGAAATGCAGCAGAAGGAAAATGAAACTCTGCACTTCATTACTTCAGTCTCAGTCAGAAAGTCACATCAGGACCAAACAGCCCAACCACATCTCATTCCATTCACAGTAGTTTTTGAAGTGTCGGTTTACATAGCTACCCAGATGTTAGCCACTTGTCAGGGTTGGATTATGGGTAGGAGCAGTGGTGACATTCCCATCTCTCCACAAAGACATCATGTCAGGGCCTCTCAGGGCCTTTGCGTGGCTAGAGGTGGAGTCATTGGAGTCCCCAAATGAACCCTCATCATGCTGTTCCTCCTGTACCATCCTGATGTAAAAATAGGCACTACTCAGAGGTCTCAGAGCAAAGACTAAAAGGATGTGTGCATGCATGGTGAGGAGATTTAGGTTTGGCTATTTGTTTAAAACTCTGAAATTTGTATAATGAAGATTCAAAACAAAGAAAGTGCTGCAGACCTAATCTAAACTCTATCAGCCGTGAAGATACAGGAAGGTGCTGAAGCCGTAGTTAAGGACCAAAGGACAGCAAGGGGAATGCAGAAAACAAAATGACAGACTCCTTGGCAGCTTCAGTCAGAGGACTGAGTTTGAGGAACCCTGAGTAAGGCCTTAGAATGCAGAACAAAGATCTGAACACTCACACCTTCCTGTCACATGGCTTTCATCTTGGGCAGTGAGTTATCTCACAGTATGGGGTGAACTAATCAAACAAGAAATGTGCAATTACAGCAGAAGGCAAGTCATTCCTCTTCATTTGTCATTTCACCTAGCAATGTACATCACAGGTAAATGGCCATGCTATCTAAGAACGATTTACTTTTTCTCATAATTACAAGTTAATTTAAAGATTAGCATTATTTTGTTTATTTGTTTGTTTGTTTGTTTGTTGTTTGTTTTGTCCAAGCTTCTAATGCTTTTATGATAAGTTATGATTCTTTATCAGTTAAGGTACTGACTTATAAAGCTATTTAGACATCATTAGGTTTACTGAAGTTTCTTGGCTCAACGTTTACAGTACTGTCAATAGTCAATCATTCAAGGTTTTTCAAAAGAGAGGACATGTAACCAAACTATGCCTCAGAAATCAAAATATCCTTCAGATATTTCTTTTCAGAATGTTGTCAGGGACATAATTATAGTATCACAGCAAGAAAGATAAGAAACTTGATGAGATAGTGAAGATGGAAAGGGAAAGTAAGGACAGATGGAGAAGGCATAGCAAAGCACAAATAGAACCTACTGGCTTGGCATGAGTAAACGGAGTCACTATTCCAAAACCAAAAAAGGGAGACAGGTGGCGGACCAAGTATCTTGGGAGGAAATCCTGAGCTTCATTTCATAACAGCTAAATTAGTACTGTCAAAATGTAAACTGCTGGGAAGATGGCTCAGCGGGTGGGGTGGGTAAGGTTCTTGCTATCCAAATAGGAGAGCTTGAGTTTAAATAGCCAGTACTCATAAGAATGCCAGGAATGCTTGCAACAACACCACCACCATGGTGGACAAAAACAAGAGGCTCCCTGGGCCTTTCTAAAATCTCAGAGAAGCTAGTTGTCAAACCTAATTGATCTCTCCCAATTATACATCTGATGGAACAGTGGTTCTCAACCTCCCTAATCTGCAATCCTGTAAAACAGTTCTTCCTATTGTGATGACACCCCCAAATCATAAAATTATTTTCATTGCTACTTAATAATTGTGATTTTCTACGGTTATGAAAGGTAATGTAAGTATCTGTTTTCCAATGGTCTTAGGCAACCTCTGTGAAAGGGCCACTCAACAACCCCCGAGGGGTCATTAGAACAACTCTGGTAGTGGATCACATTGGTCAACCCTCATGGGAGACATTTCTTGCAGTAGACGTGAATTAGCACACAGACCTGCAGCTGGACAATGCACAGAGAGTGAGATACTTTAGAGCACCCAGCCCTAAATGGGATGTCAACATCAAACCCCTGCCCTCGAGGTTCAGGAATCTATGCAGAAGAAGAGGACACAGATTGAAAGCGCCAGAGGGGATGCATGAATCCAAAGAAACAGTCTCTTACCAAGCACAAGAGAAGAGACGCACAGATGAGTTCACAGATACTATGGCAGCATGCACATGACCTGCACACTTTCAAAGCAGACAAAATCCCTGCACGGAGAAGAGAAAGTGGACAAAACCCATCGTGTCAGTTCTTACCCTGTGCCTCAGCTCTTTGTCATAATCTCAGAACAGTTGTACTGCACTGTCTTCTATGGATGTCAAGCTGGTAGCCCACCAGCCTCCACAAGCCAGATGCCTCATATGCATTGCATCTCCTTTCCTGAAGCTGCCATCTCTCAGTAACAGTCTTTCATAAAGGTTTTCTCTTCTTCCCAGTGGTCTAAACTAGAAATCTGGAAGTCAGTCCAGGTCCCTGTACTTTCCACTTATTATAACAAAGCAGATACTTGGGTATGCTTTTTTAGTCACTTAAGCATGTCTTTTAAACACTTTCTTTTCCATTTCAGTTGCCATTACCCTACTTACATCATAACTATCACTCATCTATAACATTGTCCAACTGCATTAGGCTCCTAATGGACTGGGCCTCTTATCTTACCTTAAATATTGGCATCAACTCGCTTCTCCCTCCCAAACATATGCATTTCAAATAAACCTGCCAGAGGGATGGTTCCAAAAGGCTCCACGTAACACAATTCCCATTCGTAGACAGTCCTCCATACATCCTGCAAAAATCAAATATGTACAAATACTGGATTAACAATGTGCTTCAGCTGGGCCTAGTGGTGCAAGCCTGTGAGCCCAGCTCCTCCGGAGACCGACCCAAAAGGATCACAATTTAAAGCCAGTCTTTAGCTATAGAGTGAGTTCAAAACCAGCCTAGGCTGGTTAGTGAGGCCTAATCTCAACAGAAACTTTAAATAGTAGAGGAGGGCTGGAGATAGAACTCCTGGTGGCGTGGGAAAGGCCCTAGTTTTAAGTCACAGCACAGCAAACAAACAAACAAACAAAAATTTTCTGTGACCTAATTGCTCCCTAACTTTCCAGTATTCTCCTTCCTTCTTCATGCCATATCCTACTCTCTTTTGTGACTAATGAAATGCTGTCACTATTTCTTTCTTGAGTTGCTTGGTACTTTCTGCTTGAATGCACCAGATGCTAGGGACAGTGTTTAATGCCAGAGATGCAGGCATGGATAAGGAACGCATTGAACATAGCCAATATTCATATATATTTGTGTTTAATGAATGCATGAGGAAGAAACTATAAGATGTGTGGAAAATGATGGCAGAGAAGAAGGGGAAGCATAGGAGAAGAATTTAGCTGGTCTGTACGAGCAAGCACAGGGAATGAAGAAGAGCTATGTAACAGGGTGACCTTAGGATATTGACTTACTGGGTGAACAGGATGAGAGAATAACTCTATCCCCAAAAAGTAGTCTCAGTTCAGATAATAAAGAATATACCATGCTCAAAAACAATGAAGAGAATGTTTGATTGCACATACAGAAAGGGACAAGAAGCACCAAGAAAGGATGAAGCTGAATGGGAAGGGCTAGAGGAGAAGCAAATGATTAAGCTGGACACACACACAGCCATGAGGGAAAATAATCAAAGGATTTGTATATAAGTTAGTTGTTAGTTGTTGCTAAGAAAATGAAAAAACTGAATGGAAATATTTCCAGAGACAGGCAGATATAAAGGGCAAAGCCAGAGGTGAGGATTAGCCATTGCAGATTGTTGCTGTGGCTCCACAATTGGGTGAGCATGATTTGAGCAACATCAGAAATGGCAAATGGGGGAAGGGTTCCTGAGGCCCAGCCATAGCTTATGAGCTATTGGCAGTTGACAGTTGCTGGGAGGAGAATTACTTTTCTTTGGAGTGTGGCTACTTGTAGGTTCCCCATGCCTCAGTGGATGACCCACAGCCATGCGCATATAGACAGCATTAATTGGACTCAATGTATTAATAAAATCTTAAAAGGAGAACTTGAAATTGAGAGGAAGATGTGTTGGGGGAATTCCAGCAGGATTTGGAGGGGAAGTGGGAATGGACATGATTGAGACACATTGTACTCATATATAAAATTTTTAAAAATAAATGAAGTTTAAAAAAGAAATGGCTAATAGGAAAGTACATGGGTGCTGTAGACTAAATTTTTTATGCATACACGCATACATGCATACACATACACGCACACACGTACACACACATACACAGAGCCATGGGCTTTGTTGAACTATAATTAGTGCAATGATATTGAGAGGTTAGGCTTTGCTTTGGGGAGATAAGTAGTTCATGAGGGTAGATCCTTCAGGACTAGGGTTGGTCGAAAGAGCTGCCTTGTCCTTCCCCCATGTGCGTTCATAACCAAAAGGAGCCATCTCTATGCCAGAAAGCAACATTTCGGCAGACACCAAACCTGCCTGTATCTTCACCATGGACTTGCCAGACTCCAGACGTACGGAAACTTCATTTCTAGTGTTGGTAAGCTGGCTGCTTTTTGTATTTTGTTATGGCGTCCTCTGGGCTCAGGGTGAACTACTGAAGAGACAAACACAAAGAAACTTAGTGTCTGTTGTATGTGGTCTGAGGTAGAGTGAAAACTGAGTGTTCCCCATCTCTTCCAGCTAACGTGACTTGCTGGATTCTGCTAAGGTAACTCAGCCTGTGCTCTGGAACTCAGAGCTTTGATTTATTGGTTTAATGGTTTGTCTTTGGTCAATAACAGCTAGTATCGATGATCTTATATCAGCATGCAACTCATTTGGCTACCACACTCAAACCAACATTCATTTTACAAAATGTGCTTGTTTAATATTTATCAGTTACATTATAGTCACAAACTTTTCTTCTTCCTGGCAACTCTAGAGGCATATTTGTTTTCGTTTTTGTTTTTTTGCATTCATCTTGTGTCTCCAAGGACTGTATTGCTATACTCAATATTATTTGTTTTCAAATTAAATACATTCATCTTCCACCTGTAACTTAAACTATGAATTTTTAAGACATATATTGATTAAATGTCTTTAAACAGCAGTTCACACTTGCTATTTCACCCATAAACAAGAAAATCAGAAATTTTAATAGTCTCAATGTCATACTGCCCCTTTCTGCAGTGTGGATTTAACTGGAACCCAATCTACTTATTCCTGTCCTCGGTTAACAATGCCCAAAACATATGTGATGTGCTAACAGCCAAAATAATTGAAATGTGCACGATGCTTGGCTCCTGAAAGAGCAATACCAAAGCTTGGAAGCGAACAAGAGCTGCCAATCATGCATTAACAGAACTGGGAGCTGGGTAACTTAGCATCTAGTAAGAGCCACTTATCATGATGAGTTGTACAAAGTTGCCTTTGGCTGCAAACTACTGGCAGTGAGGTGCCTGCCATTGGCTGGTATTCTGCACAAAAGGTGTTGCTTGCACATCAATATTCATGAGCTCCTTAGAGAAAAGTAGTAGGGACCAGTGAATTGTAAGGTTCTTCCACCTTTCATCAGACAATTAGTCTAGAGAAGCCAAAATTACGAGAAGCCTCCCATGCAGCCTTATACAATCTTCTATGCTAACTGCAGATTGCAAATGCTCCACAGAGAGAAGGGAGTCACCATCCTGTTACTCTGACAAAGTACTTAACGAAATCAGCTAACAGAGGCAAGAACTGTTTGGCTCATGATTTGAGATGTCTCAGTTGCTTGCCTGCTGACTGGATTGCTTCATTGCCTGAGGCAAGGCAGGATATTATCATAATAGAAGTTTGTGTTGAGGAGGCTGTTCATCTCAGGAGAGCTAAGAAGAAAAGGAGAGAAGAAGGGGACAGGGTGGAGAAAAGAGGGGAGAGGAGAGGAGAAAGGGAAGGAAAGGAGAAGGAAAGGGGAAGAGAAGAGAGGGGAGGAGACAGAGGAGAGGGGAGGAAAAGAGAAGGAAAAGGAGGAGAAGAGGGGAGGGGAGGGGGAGGGGAGTGGAGAGAGAGAGGGGGAGGGGAGGAAAGGATGAAGTCAGGGTCCCCAGTATCTTCTTTAAAGTCTCAGCCCTGTGCTTCAGTTCCTCCAATTGTGGTGATATACTGCGTACCCAGTAAAATTTACCTGAAGATCAGAGAAGCAGAGCAAGCCACAGCCACTACCTCTTACCTCACCAACTCCTCGGCCTGAAAGAGCCTCAGTGGATAAGCCTCTAGCTGAAAGGGACGCTTGTGCTGAAAAGTCTTTAGTTCCTGTCTCCTCACACCTTATATACCTTTCTCCACCCAGCCATCACTTCCTGGGATTAAAGGCATGTGTGCTTCCCGGTACTGGTTTTAAAAGGGTGTGCCACCTCTGTCTGGCTCTGTTTTCTCTCCTAGACTGAGTCAATCTCATGTAGTCCAGGGTGGCTTTGAACTCACAGAGATCCAGATGGATCTCGCCTCTCGAGTGCTAGGATTAAAGGTGTGTGCCACCACTGTCCGGCCTCTATGTTTAATCTAGTGGCTGGCTCTGTCCTCTGATCTTTATGTAAATTTTATTAGGGTACACAATATATCACCACAGCTAGTACTTCTACCACATCTCAACAGCAAAAAGAGTCATGGATGAAGGCTTCACACATGAGCCATTGGAAAGCATTAAATTCCAGATGTAAATTATAACAGGACTCAGTTAAAGAACTTCCAATTCCATTCAATGGACAAATTTATACATTTTATAAAGGATATGTAAATGTAACCCATATTAGAGCTGACAAAGAAACTGATGCTTATAAATATTTAATGTCTTGCCTAGAACCCGTTTTCTCAGTTCCAATACCTATTCACTAGTCCAAATCAGGCTTTTCACATGAACAGCTGTAATTTTTTTCAGTATGCTTGTTAAGTATGC
Organism: Peromyscus eremicus; assembly: GCF_949786415.1. Lineage (NCBI taxonomy): Eukaryota > Metazoa > Chordata > Mammalia > Rodentia > Cricetidae > Peromyscus > Peromyscus eremicus. Next base: position 8,044,968 of record NC_081425.1, on the reverse strand, counting down.
AAAGTTTAATAGTATTTGACAGAAAAAGAGATCGGCTTCACCCTCACTCCTACTCCCACAAAGAGGCCAACTAATCAATTGTTAATATTATTCTTCATTTGTGAATATATATTTCTAAAATATATAATGCAATCCATCTGCTGTCAGCCAGGACATCAAGAGGCAAAACAGAATACCCTCAGATGGTTGATTTCATGTCGTGTCTAACTACCTCACCACATAGTGTAAACAGTGTCAACCTAAATACCCTGCCTGCACACTACTTAGTGAATCTTCTTTTTTCCTACGTTGTCTATGTCTCTGTGTTTGCCCCTTTGATGTGTAAGTTGGAGACCTTGTTTGTCAACGACACTATCTTTAATCATTTGATGTTTTTACCTGTGTTAAACACTTGAGATGGAATTCTCTAGTATTGTGAGAACATTGTAAGGCAGAAAGTTGAATTTAGAGAGATGAAGTAATCAGGCCTGACTACGCACATCATCTGTTAGCCCAGAGGATTCAGAGGCTGAGCAGGGAAGATCACTTAAGTCCAGGATGTACTGACCAGCCTGGGAACATGGCAAGACTTCATTTGAGATTAAAAAAAAAAAAAAAATGAAAGAAAAGAAGAGGGGAGTGTGGGGAAGAAGGGGGTGAGGGTGGGAAGAAGAGAGTTTAAAAAAGAAAGAAAAAGATTCCTGCCAGTGAAGTAGGTAGGCTAATGGCAGATCTTCAGGGCTCCCTCGGTCACTCCAAAACCCATGCTCCAGTCTTATCCCCAGCTCTGCAGTAGATCTGCACAGCCTCTCCTCAATCTCTGTCCCCACTCCCAGGGGACAAAGGAGATCCTGGTGGAACAGCCTGCTTTCCTCATTCCTTTGGCCCCCTCAACTCCCTCCATAGATTACCCCTATTCCTGAATGTCAGCTCCCAATACCTAGAAAAACATTTTACCTGGAACCCCCAGTGGTCACACATATCAGGACCCCAGAAGAATTTTCTACCAAGCAACCACAGCCAACACACTCTCCTAAGAACCAGGGAGGGCAACAGAAACCAAGGAACAAAATACCCACCCCCAAAAAAAGACAGGCTTAGATATCAGAATCTAGAATTACAACCTTCCACAACCCAGATGACTAGATAACCATGTAAAAACAAAATCAGTAACAGTCAGGACACTAGAGCCCAGGAACCCTACCAGAGCAGAACACTGAATATTACACTATAGCTGAAGCACAATGTAATACGAATCTTAAAAGATTTTATTAATAAAAACAAACCTGGAGCCAGGTATTGGGGTGAATGCTGAAAGATCAGAGAAACAGAACAAGCCACATCCAACCTCACCTTGCCAATTCCTCAGCTGATCTTGTTTCCTCAGACTGAAAGCCTCTGAATCCTCACCCGAATGGATCTCAGCTGAACTGCTACTAAAAGCCTAAAAGCTTAAAAAGACTCTAGTTCCTGGTCCTCATGCCTTATATACCTTTCTGCTTCCTGCCATCACTTTCTGGGATTAAAGACGTGTGTCACCATGCCAGGCTGTTTCCAGTGTGGCTTTGAACTCACAGAGATCTGGATGGATCTTTACCTCTGGAATGCTAGGATTAAAGGTGTGTGTGCCAACATTTTCTGGCCTCTATGTCATCTAGTGGCTGTTCTGTTCTCTGACCCCAGATAAGTTTATTAGGATGCACAATATATTAGGGGACACAATATCACCACAGCACAAGATACAGACCTTACAATAACATTTATGAATATTATAGAAGTCTTTAAAGAGGAAGTGAATAAAGCCCTTAAATAAATCTAAAAAATACAAGCTGTGGAGAGAAATAAATAAAACAGTTCAAGACATGAGAGTAAAAATAGATCCAAACAAAAAAACCCAAATTAAGGGAAATCATAAAATGAAAATTTTAGGAACTGAAAAAGGAACCATAGAGGCAAGCTTCACTACAGAACACAAAAGATGGGAGAGAGACTCTCAGGCCTTGAAGACGTAAAAGAAGAAATGGATACCTCAGTCAAAGAAAATGATAATCTAAAAAAAATCCTGGCACAAAACATCCAGGAAATCTTGGACACCGTAAAAAGAAAAAAAATCTAAGAATAACAGGAATAAAGGAAGGAGAAGAATCCCAGCTCAAAAGCCCAGAAAATATTTTCAACAAACTCACAGCAGAAAATTTTTCTAACCTGAAGAAGGATATGCCTATAAAGGTACAAGAAACATACAGTACACTAAATAGATTGGACCAGAAAACAAAATCCCCTTAGCATATAATAATAAAAACACTAGAAATACAGAACCAAGAAAGAATATTAAAAGCTGCAAGGGAAAAGGCCAAGTAACATATAACGGCAGACCTATGAGAATAATACTTGACTCGTCAATGGAGACTTTAAAACCAGAAGGCCAGATGCTCTACAGATTTTAAGAGACCACAGATGCCAATCCAGATTACTATACCCAGCAAAACTTTCAGTCACAATAGATGGCTAAAATAAGACATTCCATGATAAAACCACATTTAAGCAATCATCTACAAATACAGTCCTACAGAAGGTGCTAGAAGGAAAATTCTAACCTAAAGAGGTTAACCACACCCAAGAAAACACAAGAAACAAATAGTCTCAGACTAGCAAATCAAAACATGTGAAACCACATACACACACACACACACACACACACACACACACACACACATACACACACACACACACACACACACACACACAAAACCAACACAACAACAACAAAATCAAGGAAATAATAGGAATCAACAAACATCACTCAACGTCTCTCAACATCAGTGGTCTCAATTCCCCAGTAAAAAGACACAGATTAAGAGAATGAATGGGAAAGCAGGATCCATCCTGATGCTGCATCCAAGCAACATACCTTAACATCAAGAATAGACATCACCACAGAGGGAAAAAGAGGTGAAAAAAGATATTCCAAGCAAATGGACCTGAGAAGCAAGCTTCTGTAGTCATTTTAATATCTGACAAAATAGACCTCAAACTAACACTAATCAAAAGAGATGGGGAAGGACTTCATACTCATCAAAGGAAAAATCCACCAAGATGACATTTCAATTCTTAACATCAATGTTCAAAATACAAGGGTGTCCACTTTTGTAAAAGAACATTACTAGCTTAAACCACATATTGACCCTCACACACTGATAGTAAGAAACTTCAATACCACATTCTCACCAATGGACAGGTCATCCAAACAAAAACTGAAAAGATAAATACTAGAGCTAACAGATATTATAAACCAAATGGACCTAAGAGATATTTATAGAACATTTCATCCAAGCACAAAAGTGATACACCTTCTTCTAAGTACCTTGTGTAACTTTCTCCAAAACTGACCACATACTTGGACACAAACTACATCTCAACACATACAAGAAAATTGCAATAACACCCTGCATCCTGTCTGACTACCAAAGGTTAAAGCTACATATAATCAGCAACAGAGAAAACAGAAAGTTTATAAACTCATGGAACTTAACAATTTACTACTGAATGAAAAATAGAGTAAGACAATTTTTTTTTAAGTTTGGTCCTTCTTATCCAATGTCTTTAGATCCCCTAGCCCCCTCTCTCTATATTTTTTATTGTTTATTGTTTTATCCAACATATTATGGAAGAAATTAAAAATTTTCTAGAATTAAATGAAAATAAATACACAACATATCCAACAAATGAGACACAATGAACATGGTTCTAGGAGGCAAGTTCATAGCCCTGAGTGCTTACATCAAAACATTGGAGAGATCTCATACTAGTAACATAACAGCACACCTGAAAGCTCTAGAACTAAGAGAAAAACCATACCCAAAAGGCATGTGCCAAGAAATAATGAAACTCAAAGCTAAAAATCAATAAAATAAAAACAAAAAAATTACAAAGAATCAATGAAACAAGGAGTTGGTTCTTTAGAAAATTAATAAGACTGACAAAGCTTTATCCAAATTAACTAAAAGGAAAAGAGATGATGCCCAAATTAATAAAATTAGACATAAAGAGAAGGACATAACAATAGGTACTGAGGAAATCAAGAGAATCATAAGGACATACTTTATTCCATTAGAAAATCTAAAAAGAAATGTCTAGTTTTCTCAATACATACTACTTACCAAATTTAAGTCAAGATCAGATAAACAATTTAAACAGACCAATAATGCCTAGTGAAATAGAAATAGTCATTAAAAGTCTCCCAACCAACAAAACCCTAGGGTCAGATGGTTTTAGAGAAGAATTCTACCAGACTTTCGAAGAAGAGTTAATATGAACACTCCTCAAATTATTTCACAAAGTAGAAACAGAAGGAACATTGCCCAATTTGTTTTATGAGGTCCCAGTTGCTCTGATACCTAAGCAACCCAAGAATGAACTACAGAGCCATTTTTATGAACATAAATTTAAATAAAGTACTTGCATAAATACTCAATAAAATACTTGCAAACTGAATCCAAGAATACATCAAAAAAATCATCTTCCATGATCAAGTATGCTTCATCCTGGAGATGCAGAAATGATTCAACATACATAAATCAATAAATGTAATCCACTACATGACTAAACTGAAAGACAAAACCACATGATCACCTCATTAGATGCAGAAAAGGCCATTGACAAAATCCAACAATGCTTCATGATAAAAGTCCTGAAGAGATTAGGGATACAGGAATGTAGCTCAACATAATAAAGGCATTTTACAGAATGCACATTTCGAATATCACTTTAAATGGAGAGAAACACAAACCATTTCTACTAAAACCCAGAAGAAGACAAGGTTGTCCACTCTCCATACCTGGTTCAATATAGTATTTGAAGTCTTATCAGAACAATAAGAAAACTGACATAGATCAAAGGGATACAAGTTAGAGAGGAATCAAAGTATCTTTATTTGCAGATGACAAGATAACATACATGTGACCCTAAAAGTTCCATTCGGGAACTCCTAGCCCTATAAACACTTTCAGCAAAGTAGCTGAATACAAAATTAATACACAAAAATCAGTAGCCCACCTATAAACAAATGATAATGGACTGAAAAAGAGATCATGAAAACACCTTTCACAGCAGCCTCAAATAGTATGTCTTGGGGTTTCTCTTACCAAGCAATTGAAAGACCTGTATGACAAAAACTTCAAGTCATTGAAGAAAGAAATTGAAAAAGGTATCAGAAAATGGAAAGCTCTCCTATTCTCACAGGTCAGTAAGATCATTATGGTAAAAATGACCATCCTACCAAAAGAAATCTACAGATTCAATGCAATCCCTAGAAAATTCCAACACAAATTATTCAGAGATCTAGAAAGAATAGTTTTCAGCTTGATATGGAAACACACACACACACACACACACACACACACACACACACACACATACATTAAAAAAAAAAAAACAGGGTAGTTAAAAACAATCCTGAATAATAAAAGAATGGCTGGAGGTATCGCCATTCCCAATTTCAAATTTTACTACAGACCTATATTGATTTAAAAAAAAAAAAAAGTGTGGTATGGCACAAAAACAGACACATGGATCAATGGAATTGAAGTCCCAGACATAAATCCACACACCTAGAAGTGAAAAGGTCAAGGAAGCCTCCCATTCAAAACCACATAGAAGTTTGTGTTGGAAAGATGGCTCAGAGGTTAAGAGCACTGGCCACTCTTGTATAAAGGCCAGTGTAGCTAGAGTTTTCCTGCCTGGCCCACAGTCAGGACAAATCTCTCTCACCTGTCAGTCCCACAGCCGCTCAGACCCGACCAAGTAAACACAGAGACTTATATTGGTTACAAACTGTATGGCCGTGGCAGGCTTCTTGCTAACTGTTCTTACAGCTTAAATTAATCCATTTCCATTAATCTATACCTTGCCACATGGCTCGTGGCTTACCGGCATCTTCACATGCTGTTTGTCATCATGGCGGCTGGCAGTGTCTCTCTGACTCAGCCTTCCACTTCCCAGCTTTATTCTCCTCCTTGTCCCGCCTACACTTCCTGCCTAGCCAATGGCCAATCAGTGTTTTATTTATTGACCAATCAGAGCACACATGTGCCATACAGAACATCCCACAGCAGGCCAGGTTTGGTTTTCAGCACCTACATACATACCTTTCACAGTATCAGATCCATGGGCTAGCATCCTCTTCTGGCTTAAGTAGGCACCAGGCATATATCTACTGCACTTACATACATGCAAAAAAAAAAAACCAGTCATATAGGTAAAATAAAAGTAAGTATTTTTTTATAAAATGGTAGCTCAGACCAGAACATTGAACATAGAATTGACATCTGTCTTCTGGGGCTGAGCTCTTAGTCACTGGGATTATACTCAAACTAGTGTTAAATTGTGTCATAGTTGCTGTCAAGTAGAGAATGTATTTCTTGATATTTGGAGAAACCCTATACATGCCTTACCTGAGATTTTTTTCTGTATTATATATGAAAGAAGAGAAGAAAATCAACTTGTTTTGCTCACTCAGACCACAGGTTGCAAACCTGCAAATATCTTAATTGTGCACTAATGCTACCTTAATCTGCAAAAGGATGGCATGTCTAAAAGTGCCGCATGTTCTGTTAATAAAAGATAAGAATATTCCTGAAAGTCATAGGTCTACCACAAGCTGTCTCCATGAATGAACATTATAACTGAATGAAACTCTTGGGGAAAACATCGAAATGAAAAGTGAGAAATCTAGTCGACCATCTGGAATTTTCATACACGATGCCAAACATCCAGATACTTGCTAAAATCTGGATGAGCTCTGGCTGTCATTTGTCATGAGGATTTTGTCAACATTCAGATGGTGCTAGCAAAGGTTGACTTCCAGAAACTGGGATGCATCACTAAGAGAGCATTTCAGCAATAGCATGAGACTTTTCCATTTTAGTGTCAACACTGAGAGCAAAAGCCTGTGATTAATAAATCTCGTAGCGACACAACAGCAAGTATCTGTTTACCTGTCAAAACACCATTTGAGCTGAAATCCCCAAGCCTAATCCAAAGTCTGGCTTTAACTTCAGTTAAAATAAAGATATGAATGTATTGGCTGCCTCCCCCATCCCCCAATTAGCAAAGAATGGCATTTATTGCTGGAGAGGAAACCTAACTCAGTGAGGCACACAGAGAGCAAAAAAACATCTGTAAAGCAGAGGGGGCCTTCTGGAAGCCAAAATCCAGTCTTTCCCTGAGGTCTGGGGTATTAAACATCTTTGAGGGGTCCTTTCAGGTTTCATCTTCTAACTTAGTGTTGGTCATTTTGAATAAGGACAACAGGGAGGCTGGTAGCCCCACAGCTTTGTCTCTGGCCTTGAATATGTCAAACTGGTCCACAGGCAGTGGGGGCCCCACAGGCAGAAGCCAAAGCCTGCCAGGCCTTTGACTTAATCTGCCAGCTGCCAGTCTTTTGTCTCGGGGAAGGAAGGTGAGGAAATAGCTAATCTGTCTCTTTTATCTTTAACTATAAAAAGAAAGTATGAAGGTTTAGCATGTCAGGCTTGCTAATACCAATGGTAACCCTCCATAGACTTAATTGAATAAATTCTTTCATGAAAACAACTATTCCATTATTAGTCACCCCCCCAACATAATTCAGTGAAAAATTTAACTATTCTATAACCCAATACTTCAGGACAGAAGTAGAATGTTTCCCTAGCCATATATGAAACCCTGTGTTTATCTTTAGCAACTCTCAAACTTCTATTGGGTTTCATGAAAACTGAATATTCATTATTATCATAAACAAAGATACTGTATGGCCAGGTCAATCTGTACATTGCAATGGGTTCAGTGCAAAAGCGAATGCCAGTAAAAGATGTGTTGGCATCTTCTGATAAAAGACTATTACAGTAAACTAGAGGCAAGCATGTTAAAAATCAAGTCACCAGGAAAAAAAAAAAAAAACAAAAAAAAACAAAAACCAATAATCCTGAGATAAAACTCAAGTCATTTGAGGTTTTCTATTTATCACTCTGAGAATTTCTGAGGAAAATCAAACTTATTCCATTTGGGATTTTTAAGAATTATGGAAAACTTTATAAAAGAGTCAAACCATACGTATATAACGTTGTTGTACATACTTTAACCCACGGCTAGGTCTATTTTTTTCAGACCAAAACATTAAGAGGAAGGGCTCACAGATGCTTCTGTATTAGCCCTGATTGCAAGGAGCACCTGAGATGGGGATTGTGCTTTGGCATAAACCTAGCTGGCTGGCACCAGTGTTAGTAACAGGTGGCAGGCAAATCGCAAAGGCAGAGCTGTTTGCATTTCCTGTGCTAACTTGGTCTTTTCTGAGTAGATATAATTCCCATGATTACAAGAACTTTTGTTGTTCATCTAAACAGACTCTCCCAAGCATATTTATTTATTCATAATGATTCACCATGCATACATTTTTAATCTACGATATCAGAAATTATAATGGCAGTATGTATGATCCTTTGACAATATTTGAATCCCTTCATAGGTGTTGCTTTATTTATTTTTTCCACTTTTAGGTATCAATTTGATATTTTTAAAGAATGAAGTATATTATAATAAGCCCATTTTGGTGGTGCATGCCTATAACCCTAGCTATAGTAAAAGCTAAGGTAAGAGGGACACAGTTGAAAAGCCTCCCTGAGCTACAGTGAGTTCAAAACCAGGAAGCTTAACTTGGCAAGGTTCTGTCTCAACATTTAAAATGAGGGATGGAAATACTGGAGTTATTAGAGTGACTGCCTCCCATGCACAAAACCCTGGGTTTAATCCCCAGTATCACACACAAAAAGGGCTATACTAAGAACCTCTATCATCGACTTGTCTGGTCACTACTGTTTTATGTCCATTCTTTTTCAAGTACTCCATCTATTGAAACACTATTGATTTTGATTATTACTGTTATAAGCACTTTGGAACTTTTCTTACATAAACGTAATATTTTGAGATTGTCATTTCAATGATCTTACTTTTGTTTGGATTATGACTTGCAATGTGTTTGAGTTTATTGGTATTAAACTTAGAAATATGAGTGAAAATGTCTTTGGCAAGATTTACATGAGAAAATTCAGTGGCAAAATTCATGAGAATGTACATGTTTGTGTTCTTTTACAGTGTAACTGAAGAAAACAGTCCATGGTGATGGTCATAAAGGAGGTTATTTTTGGACTTTGACAATCTTCCTCTTGCATCCCTGATCTCTAAATTTTAATGAGATAAATAGCATCCTGCTATCTACACAGAGTCTTTCTGACGGTTGTGAGGGAAGGACCCACTCCAGGCTTGCTCAGCTTGTTTTTGATGTTCAGCTTTCCCAAATTCTCCTTCCATTGTGGCCAGCCTCTGAATAACTCTGTCTGAATGCCCATTTTTATGAGAACATCAGTGATATCATGCTCCCCACCAATGACCTCATATTAACATCACAGCCTGTGTAAAGCCCCTGTCTCCAAGAAAAATCAGATTTGGAGGTACAAGAAGTTTGAATATCCGTGATAAAGATACTTTAACTCTGGTCACGGCAACAAGCACTTAGGATGACAGCTAAAAATGTCTGCATTCTTTATAGCACAAGGGTGCAGGTATGAAATTAGAGTTTTATCTGCATCATTAGGACAAGTCTGTGGCCTGTTAGAGTTTCATCTGTCCGTCACACACTGAGATTTGTTTCCATGCCTATCAGCGGTTCTTCCTTCATCATTTTGCATGTTTTCATTGTCATGCAGCCTTTTATTTTCTATAAATCCCTCGGTTTTGCTGAATAAAGATTGAAAATGTACTAACACTTATCCCTCCTGAACATCTGACACACTGTGACATGTTATTGGTCTTAGTGACATCCAGTGGCCATGACAGGTCAGTGGCAGGAATTCAGATCTTCTCCAGAAGCAGCTGTGCTGCGTGGTGCTGACCAGGAAAATAGGCAAAGACCGTACTCTTCATGGACTGGTCACTTTAACACAAGTATAGTAAACTATCAGTCTCTTGTGATTCATAAATTAAATTATTTTCATATAGAAAAAATAGTTTATTATGCTTAGTTTGCATTACATTTGCTAATGTAATAATAAATCTTCTTTAAATGTGTGTAACCAACAAAATGTGTAACCAACAAAAGCTGTTTTAACAGATTAAAAGTAGACATTAGTTATAAAGTGATATAATATTTTCTTTCCATGAATCTTCACCATAGAGTACTTTTATTTAAATAACATATAAAATATATATTTTTTCAAAAACTCAACATGTTTCTTTAGATTCTCTTGATTTAATGTATTTTAAACATTATATATATATATGAGATATATATATATCATTAGAATGTAGTAAAGAAATGGGGCTGAATCTTGATTTTCTTTTAAAGTCTGACTATATTTTAAAAGACAGATGAAGTGGGGACAGAAAGACAGGGGTAGAAGGGAATGAGAATCAATACACAAAACATACATTGCAAGTTTTTGTTACATTAATATGTAATATTTGTTACATTCAGATATTTCACTGTGATTGGTTTAATAAAAAGCTAAACAGCCAATCACAATCAGAGCAGGGAGAATGCTGAGAAGAAGGGTGGAGTTCTGAGGGAGGAGTCTCCAGCCAGACACGGAGGACTCAGGAAAGCAGCATGGGCAGAGTAAAGGTAATAAAGCCATGAGGCAGAAAGTAAGTTAATAGAAATGGGTTAATTTAAGTTATAAGAGCTAGTGAGAAACAAGCCTAAGCTACTGGCCAAGCTTTCATAAGTAATAAGAAGTCTCCATGTCATGATTTGGGAGCTGGAAGGAAGGACAAAAAAAAAAAACTTTTAAAAATTAGTCATGAAAACTCAAATTAAATTAAATTGAATCTTTCTATACAACAGCAAGGTAATCTGTGTTAAGCCCCTTTTATTATACAGCCCCCAACTAGAGCCATGAACTATTAGAAAGTCTGTACAATACATATTTGTAGTGGATAGAATCCAGGATGATGATCCTTACTATTTCACCAGGGAACTGATATACATGATTCTAAGGAAGGGCTCAGAAGAATGTATAATTAATGTGAGATTCTGGGTGGGGGAGGGAAGTCAAGAGAAAGGGCATTGGGGCACAGTGACAGGTAAAAGCTTCAGAAGGAAGGGCTGTTCTTACAAAGGAACACGGGCTTTAACTATGGGAGAGAGCATGAGGAAAGGGAGAGACAACACGGTTTATTTCCAGGCAGGAAATGAAGTCAAAGAGGAACAGGAGGCACAAATGTGGAAACAAGCAGGGCACACATTGCCACAGACACAGCTGTTTGGGAGAGAACAAGACACAAGGCAACGTGTGGCCAGCCGCTGCATGGCTTGACCACAGACTGACAGACACAAAGGCCAGAATATGATCACTATAGATTTTTAGAGTTTAATGATGTAATATGAAGAAAGACACATTGAGTTCAATGAGTGGCTATCAGAGAAAAGTAGACATGTTCAAAGGGTTAGAAGGCAGTGCTAGGAAAGATGGAAGTTCTCCAGGACACTAAATGAATCTGATTATTGGCAGCCTCTGCAAGGCAGAAGTCAACAAGAAGCCAAAAAGCCATGTGTGGTCTGGGCTGGATGGTATTGCTTCAGAAAGAAAGTAGGGAATATTTTGGGAAGGGGCACTTGTTTAAAAAGAAACTAAACTTCGGCATTATGGTAGTTGGAATAAGAATGGCCCCGTAGGCTCATAGATTTGAATGCTTGATGCTTAATCACCAGGAAGTGACACTATTTGAAAAGATTAAGAGGTATGACCTTGTTGGAGGAAGTGTGTAACTGGAGGTGGAATTTGAGGTTTTCAAAAGCCCAAACCAGGTCCAGTGGCTCTCTCTTCTTGCTGCCCACAGATTCACGTACAGAATCTCTGCTACTTTCCAGTAACATGTCTACCCATGTGCCACTAGGCTTCCTGCCATGGTGATAATGGACTAAACCTTTGAAACTGTAAGTAAGACCCAATTAAATGCTTTTTTTCTGTAAGAGTTGCCATCGTCATGGTATCTCTTCACAGTAGTAAAACACTGACTAAGACAGACAACTTTAAAAGGAAAATCCTACAAAGAAATAGAAGTGTTAGGGATTGAGGTCAAAGGTGAGAATTTTATTCCAAAGCTTGTATAAGGCAATGTTGTCTTCCAAAGCCTAATGGGAAATAAGAAGAATATTAGTTAAGGTTAGGAAAAGACTGGAATGCTATAAATCATGTAAAAGTAGAGAAGGAAGAATATGAATGGAAACTAACAAGAAAATAATACTTACAAAAATAATCGAAAAGATGAAGTGTGCACCTCAGCTATAGAGTGTTTGCTGGTATGAGAAAAGTCCTGAGTTCAATCCCAAGCACCATACTAGAAAATTAATAACTGATAGCTGTGTTTGTTACTTTTCTGCCACTGTGACCAAGTGCTTGAGCTGAGCAACACAATGTAAGGGAGACAGGATTTTCTTGTTTGTGGTTTCAGTGCATTGTGGAGAGGTGGGCACAGTAGAAAAGCTCATATCACAGTAGTCACTACATAAAAACAATGCCTGCATTGAGTTTCTCCTATTGTCTGTTTCCACTCCCTCTGCACCAGCATAAGGAACCACGTCATGGAGTGACTTCCTCTGAATTGAAAGACTCCCTCCTGGAGAGAGGAGCAGGCTCAGAAGACTGATTTATAGAAACAAAATATTTAAGCATTGTATAGCTAGTGTCTACTTCTAATTGCTTAAAATGGCTTTTGTAGGTTATAATCTTTGAAATTATAGAATATACTATCTCATTAGCAAACGTGAAGCAAAAATAAAACTAAGTATGATAATCTCTACTTTTTTCAATCTGAGAAATAATTTATGAATAACAAAAGATGGGGTGGTATTTTTTTACATTTATCTTGAAGCGGCCTGTGGGTGAAGAATATGGTCCTTTTGCTATTTTCTTGGTCAGTAGAACGTAACAAGCAATACTTAAATTCTCAGTATGCTGAAACTTACAAGGTTCCTCTCAAAGGCTGTACAATTGCTGGGGAGGGAAGACTCTTCTATCAGCTGAGGAGTCTGCAAGTCATACGGGGAGCTCTAGGGTAGACTTTCCAATGACTAAATTGCCTTTGGGTCATCTGTGTTCCTCAAGTACCCCCTTGACTACATTCCTCTAAGAAATGCCTACAAGCTCATAGGCTTATTAAACTAGACCTGAATGAAATCATTTTTTTTAATTTTTTATTTATTTATTTTTTTTGTCTCCTAACAATACTCTCTCTGTAGGTAATAAAGAGAAATCTGTCCCTATCTTCCCAAGAAATGCCACACAACAGTTGTATTGCTGGGATTCTGGAATCCAGATGAATCTTGTCAACTTAGCAAATCATAGAAGCACCTACACAGATCTATCCTGATGAGGTTTTTACTAGTTTTCCATGTCTTATTCATGACAATCAAAACTAACCACCATAAATCTACCTCTCAGCAACTGACATCCACATAGAACTCTAAGACCATCACATTCTACTGTTAACCTCCAGAGGCTCATGCCAATTTCACAATGCAAAATGCTTCACCCTGTCTCCAAAAGTATAGGTAAGTTGGCATAAATAAGTAAAAATGTAGCAGTGAAATAATAAGAATCCATGCTGATCACATCCATTCAGCTCAGTTGGGACAGATAGAGAGAAATAATTCTTCCATTCACAGCTTTAAGGGAAGTGTTTTCACGGAGTGACTGGGCCTCCATCCAAGATCCTGGAGTTGAGGAGAAAAGATGTTACTGTGGAATTTCATTAATTAAATGGAACGGGGTCATTCATCCACAGACTCTGATTGATAACAGAAAACTGGTATTTGGAAGAGATAAGAAGATACACTTTTCAAAAATCACTTTAAAAAGAAAAAGAAAACTGAGATAGTTAGAGAGAACACCAATGTCAAAGGTGTACAGGACGTTGATTTGCAAAGTCACTAGTTAACTTGGCTCTCCCAAAGAGGTATGTGCCTCTGAGACATGATTGAATACAGAAGTAAGAACCGAAAAGCTGACTAAAGGTGAGAAACCTAATGGGTTAGGGGACTAGAAATATAAAGCAATTAGTGGAAAAAGTCTCTGTGTCCAGTGGTTCAAGGAGTCAGTGAGGAAGTGGAGGACTAAGTAAGAGAAGCCAACCATGCTGAACTTGTAAGACAGGCTCACCAGTTAGCCAGCTATGCTGAGCCACACAACTTTCTCCAGCATCTCTGTTTTCTGCCAACAGAAAGCAATCCAAGACTAAAGACAGGAAGGGTTGTCAAGGGGGTGGAGAACACTGGCAGGAAAAGCATGCAGGCAGCTGACCACTTAATCCATGGTGGAACAGAGTCAGAGTGGTCTGATGAATGAATCTGCTCACAGCACAAGAGTGTGACTGACAAATAACACTGGAGTTCCCAGGCAAAGCAGAAAGCATAATCTGGCCCTTGTAGCAGAGTGGGAGAGAAGATGACATAGGAAGGAGCTGAATGTGACACTTCTCAGTGATCGAGAGCAGTACTTTATGATAGAGCATTTCAAGATAACAGCTGCTGTGTGTAAGTCGGGTGACATGGAGATATTAACCAGAAGGTCAGGGGTTCTATTAACAACTTAGATAGTGAAAAATATACTTTAGGGCATAAGAGGGAATGAAACCGTGGAGAATATGTGAGAAGCTGGATACTAACAGTTTGGGGAAACATTTATTTTTCTTATAGTAGTTCTCAAAACTGGGCTTCAGAACACATTAGCAGAGGCTACAAATCCATATTCAATTGTGTTGGTACCATTTCTGAATTAGAACCTGAGAAATAGGGTACTCGCCTATTTTCTGAAATTAAAGTTATTAAAGTGTGTGTGTGTGTGTGTGTGTGAGAGAGAGAGAGAGAGAGAGACAGAGAGACAGAGACAGAGACAGAGAGACAGAGAGACAGAGACAGAGAGACAGAGAGACAGAGCCCTCTGGAGGTCAGGGTACAAATTCTGAGAGTGGAGTCACTCCTTCCACTTTGTGGATCCCAAGCATCAAATTTAGGTCATCAGGCTTGGCAATAGTCACCTTTAACCACTGAGTCCTCCTACTGGCCCTGAATTTTAAGTTTAATATATGAATTTATGGTGTCAAACATGATATTTTGATGTGCACTTACATAGTGAAATTATTAAAATTCATATACCCATCACCTTCCATGTCTGAAGCAGACTTTTGAGTAGTTTAACGCACACGTTTGAAAAAAATAATCAGTCTTAGAGAATAGAGCCAGTTATATAGAAAGGCCTTAACTGTTCAATAAAATCAAGATGGATATTCTAAAATGACTAATACCAATAATAATAGCCAACTACCAAATACTTAGGTACACCTTTAGCATCTCAGGAGATGGTTTCCAGTATATTCTGTAATTTAACCTAAGGCAGAAAATAACTTCAGTTCATAGAATTGGAGGTTTAAAAAGAGCTAAAAGTGGAGTTGGGGAGTGAGATGTAAAGTGTTCTGAGTGGGGAAATGTTTTTGAGATAGTCTTATGCAAGGGCATAAAATTTAAAGCCAAGGGGAGTTTACTTAAATTGACAATTCTTTTCCACATAGCACTATGTGTACAGCAAACAAAGGGAAATATAGAAGAAGAATAAACACAATTAAGTTTCATGGATACGAGGGCAGTTCCAGGAGCGGTAGGTTGTAGAGTAGTTGGCTCTGGGTGGCAGTGGAGTGCCATCAGGAGGTGGGACCCACTTAAGGTAGAAAAGGAGATCTAAATATGTGGACTGTATTTTTGCTTTGGAGTGAAAACAGGTTTAAAATGTAGTGCTAACATATACTAAGCATGTGGTATTTTAGCACAATTCTCCAGCACTCAGATTATCATTCCATGAAATAAACACTTACCTCCTATTTTATTGAGATAATGTCTTGGTTAGGGTTTCTGTTGCTGTGATGAAATACCATAACCAAAAGCAACTTGGGGAGGAAAAGGTTTATTTTACTTATCCTTTCATACCACAGTACATTATCAAAGGCAATCAGAGCAGGAACTCACACAGGGCAGGGACCAGGAGGCAGAGGCTGATTACGCAAAGGCTGCAGAGGACTTTACTGGCTTGCTCAGCCTGCTTTCTTAGAGAACACAGACCACCCTCCCCTGGGGTGTCCCCATCCACAACAGGGTGGGTCTCCCACAGCAATCACTAATTAAGGCTTACCTGCCTAAAGCCTAATCTTATGGATGACTTTTCTCAACTGAGGTTCCAGCCTCTCAGATGGCTTTAGCTTGTATCAAATTGACATAAAAATGAACCAGTATAGATGGTGAGGTAATGAAAAGAAATAGCATGTGCATCATCAGTACCTGATGCTTACTAAGTGCAAGACTAGCTCCCCACATCTCTCTACAAAACTTCTGAAAGTATGAGTTCTTCTTATTAGTATGAGGAAGACAGATGTATTCAGTATATCGTGAACAGAGAGGCATGAGTATTTTGAGAAGTGAGGTTTATCCTGACAGCCTTGATGGAACTAATACGCATTCTGGCTAAAAAAAAAAAAAAAAAATTATAACAATTTCTGTGCTTCTTATATTCTAACTGGAGCTATCTAGATCAGCAATTATAGGAAATGAATTACTATTAGCAGATGCCATAATTGGTTAATATTAATTCCATTCATGAACTCAATCAATGTCTAGTGATTACTGAGGCGATTCTCTACTTTAGAGATATGAAGTGGATGAGCAGGAACTCCTGGGCATGTGTAGAAGGCTGATGAAATATGTTTAAAATAATTTTGAGAAATGGATGAGTGGATAATATGCTTGATCTGAAAGTGTGAAGACCCGAGTTTGGACCCTAAGCACCCACATAAGCGCTTGGTTCAGTGGCACATCTTTAACCACAACACAGAACAGTGGATCCCAGAGGCTCACTGGACAGTAACCCCAGCACAGAGCAGAGTGGATCCAAGGAGTTCACTCAACAACCATTCTACTAAATTGGTGAGCTCTAGGTTCAGCAAGAGACCCTATGTCAAAAAGTAAATAAATAAATAAAGTAGAGCTGGGTGGTGGTGGCACACGCCTTTAATCCCAGCACTTGGGAGGCAGAGGCAGGGGCATCTCTGTGAGTCTGAGGCCAGCCTGGTCTATAGAATGAGTTCCAGGACAGCCATAGTTGTTACACAGAGAAACCTTATCTCAGAAAAAGAAGAAGAAGAAGAAGAAGAAGAAGAAGAAGAAGAAGAAGAAGAAGAAGAAGAAGAAGAAGAAGAAGAACACAGAGAACAATAGTGGAAGGCACCAATGTAGATAGACCTCTGGCTTCCATGCATGGAGATGTGGACAGATGTACCCGCCAACACACTGTGCACACTAATGTACACACACACACACACACACACACTCATACACTCACACACACACACACACACACACACACACTCATACACACACGTATAAATATGACAATTTAGTTTTTTGTGTAAATGTCATATATGGAAGAATGGGATGCCTAGAAGATACGATATATAAGCTAAAAGAGGAATTAAGAGAAGGAAAACAAAATCCACAATAAATACTATATATAGTTGAACAACTTGGAAAAATACATTGAAAGACCCTGAAATCCTATCCTTTTTTTTTTTTTTTTTTTTTTTTTTTTTTTTTTTTTTTTTCATCTAATTTCTCTGGTTCCTTTAGGGGAAAAATTTGCAAGTTCCTGGTAGCTCAAAGCTTCCTTAACTTTCTGTATTTTTTTCATGTGATTATTCATGCCAAGGAGATAAAGTCCGTTATCATTTATGAAAATAATCACTGCATGCATAGGGCCTCTCAGATGACTGATAAATAAAAACATCAGGGAGGATCATTTTATAATTTTCCTCAGATCAACTTGAATAAAAATACATCAGCATTTAAGAATATTATTAACTAGTTCTGTGTTTACTCTCTAGGTCTGATTCTAACTGCTAAATGTTCCCCCTCCTTGGAGGAGGAGGAGGAAGCAATGGATTCTCGGCTGAAATTCCAACTGTACCAGCTCTTTAATGGTAGCTTGTTAAGTAATGAATACTTAACAACTGTTTCACAACAAAGAATCAAAAACTGCAAGAAATAGACACAATGTTTTGAGATACTTATTTTTAAAACTTTGAAAATCAATAGTATCACTAAGAGTAAATAGTAGCTATAACTTGTAACATAATAAACATGCCATTGCTGTGTGAGTTTTTTCCAGACGGAGATCTGGCACCAATATTCCAGAGACTTGTGACAAGTTAGACATGTTACAATTTCCTGGTAATCGTTATATGAAAAAAATACCATTCCTTATTAGATGATTTACATAAAAACAATTTACAGTGCCATTTGAATTTATTTAATTATTGAAATGCCAGACTAAATGTGTTCTCTGGAGAAATCTTGGTAAAATTGTAATTTCATTAGTAATTGGAAACAATGTTGCTTATTACTTTCTGTGCTGTGTACTTAACTGAATTCCTTAATAATTCCCAGTGATAGACAAGATGGGAGTAAATAACTGACACAGATTAAGCAGACTGTGTCTATACAGAGCATCTAGAAGTAGGAAATGCACGCATGCATACTAGTCTCCGAAACCTGTGTATTCATTTTAAATAATTCTTAATCAATGAAATGCAAATAAATTACCAATGAAGTCAAAAACCACAGCCTTTTAAATGCTATTTATTTAAAAAATTAATTGAGATTTCCTTATTTACAATGGCACCATATGTTTTTTGTCTTGTTTTGTTTTCAATCTTAATGTGTTTTGTCAATTGTAGAATTCAGGAAACTCAGATAAGCAAAAGAAAAGACAATGGTTATGTTTTTTAAATTTCATTTTATGTAATTAACATTTTTAAAATTTATTTTACATACTGACCACAGTTTCCCCTCCTTTCTTCCCTCCTGCACCCCACCCCACCCCCCACATTTCCCTCTGCCCACTTCCCTATCCACTCCTCCTCTGTCTCCTTTCAGAAAGCATCAGGCTTCCCATGGGCTTAAACAAAGCATGATTCCATCAAGTTGAGGTAGGATGAGCTCTTTTCCCTGCATCAAGGCTGGGTGAGGTAATCCAGCATGGGGAACAGGTTCCCGAAAGCTAATTAAATGCCAAGGACAAGTCCTGATCTTACTGCTAGGAGCCTTACAAACAGACCAAGCTACACAACCGTCACACACATGCAGAGGGCCGAGGTCAGTCCCATGCAGACTCCCTAATTGTTGGTCCAGAGCCCATGTGCTCCCACAAGCTCAGGTCAGCTGTGTCTGTGAGTTCCTTCGGTATGACTTTGATTGTCATCATAGAGCCTTTATCCAGTAGCTGATGGAAGCAGATACAGAGATCCACAGCCAAGCACTGGGCTGAACTCTGGGAGTCCTCCTGAAGTAAGGAATGAGGGATTGTATGAGTTAGTGGGTCAACAGTCATATTTTTATCATTATAAATTATCATTTATATACTACATATTACTGGTTACGCAAAACCATCTGCAATTCTTCATCATATATATATATATATATATATATATATATATATATATATATATACACACACACACGTGTGTACTTAGACATTTTTTCAGTTATCCAAAATCCATATTTCTTTATCAATATTTTTTCATCTTACCTAACAAACCATCTGTGAATTATAACTTTTCCAATTATTCCTATTAAAGTTGGTTTATATAACAGCACCTATACATACAATTTGGTTTATAGAAATCTTGAGTCTGGGGCTGGAGAAATGGCTCAGAACTTAAGATCATGAGCTGCTTTTGCCAAAGACGTAGGTTTCAGTGCCTGCGACACACGTGGTGGCTCACAGACATCTGTGACTCCAGTTCCAGGAGATCTATGGCCTAACTCCTGTTAGAGTAGCTGTTATCAAACAGATGGAAGACAAAAGGGCTGGCGTGTATGAACGAGGTGAGAATCCTCGTTTTATCACATGGAAATAAAAATTGGTGTAGCCATTATAGAAAACACTTCAGAGAAGCCCCAAATATTAAAAATAGATGATTGTGGAATATTCCTTTTCATTGTGTAAATATATGTCACTGTGATTGGTTTAGTAAAAAGCCAAATGGCCAATAGCTAGGCATGATTTTCAAGCAGAGAGAACACTGGGAAGAAGAAGGACAGAGACATTAGGAGTGACCAGCCAGATGCTGAACAAGTCAGACACATGAAATGGGATAGAGGTAAAAGCCACATTGTTGGACATAGATTAAAAGACATGGGTTAATTTAAGTTATAGGAGCTAGTTAAAAAAAAAACTAAGCTATCAGCCAAGCTTTCATAATTAATAATAAGTCTCCATGTTCTTATTTGGGAGCTGGATGGTGAGACAGATAAAGACTCACTACAAACAGAATCTAAATAGGATTCAGAAATCTTGTATATATATATAGAGAGAGAAATACTAATGTCATTTTCAGTATATATACTGAAAATGACATTAGTATTTCAATAATGAGTCTGCCTTGTGGTTTTTTTTTATTCATGATAGACAAGAAATAGAAACAATTTAAAGTGTCCATTGCTGTGGGATGTTCTGTATGGCAAATGTGTTGCTAATTAGTCAATAAATAAAACACTGATTGGCCATTGGCTAGGCAGGAAGTGTAGGCGGGACAAGGAGGAGAATAAAGCTGGGAAGTGGAAGGCTGAGTCAGAGAGACACTGCCAGCCGCCACGATGAGAAACAGCATGTGAAGATGCCAGTAAGCCACGAGGCACGTGGCAAGGTATAGATTAATGGAAATGGATTAATTTAAGCTCTAAGAAAAGTTAGCAAGAAGCCTGCCACGGCCATACAGTTTGTAACCAATATAAGTCTCTGTGTTTACTTGGTCGGGTCTGAGGCTGTGGGACTGGCAGGTGATAGAGATTTGTCCTGACTGTGGGCCAGGCAGGAAAACTCTAGCTACAGTCCATCACTGGATGACTTGATTAAAAAAAATGAAACATCTGTATGCAGCCCAGCTTTGGATTGAGAACTATGTAATTCGGAGTAAAGTTAATTAATCTGGGAAACATTGTCCTAAGTGAAATGAGCCAGGCAAAGGAAGGTAAATGCTGTGTATCTCACTTAGATTTTTAAGTATCTCATTACAAAAAAAAAAGAAAAACTATAAAAATACAAGGTTATCACCTTGTTGAGGAACTGAGTAAAATCATCCCAAAACATCACACTATACCCTATAAACATATATGTTTGCTATTTATTAATATTAAATGTCAAGCAATTTGTTGTTCTTGCCCATATCTCATTGACACTGAGGAGGATTACTCTACTCTCTGTCCAAATACAAAGAGTTTGATATACTCCAATAAGTGATATCATCTCTCAAAATACAAGTGTGTAGTTTTACTAGAAGATAATAATATAAAATGAAGTTACAAAGTACCATAATTGGTTTTGTGAAGTGCATGGTGTCCTACCTCACCTGCATCATTTCTACTGTTCATTCTCATTCTTCAATTCTTAATTTCCAAAATTCCCTTAGTTTAACAGTTTTGACATTTTTTTATATTTGAAATTGGGCTAAAGGAGAGGATAGAAGACATATTAGTCACCTCAAAAGAAAAAAAAGTCTTTTTGATTGGTTTTTTCCATCTTGCTCAAGACTGATCATGTAGGGGTGACAAAGTCATATTACTGCACAGGAAATGAAACAGTGGAACAATTTCCTCAAGATTTCACAGAAAATCATCTCATTCACCATGTTTATTTTATTTGCTTCAATCTATAGTGCTAAAGGATATTTTTTCCTTAAAGTCTTTTGAGGTTTCCCAATGTTTCTTTTTTTTCTTTTTAGTATTTTTATGTTAGATATTAAATCCATACAGGGTAATATTTTTATTTCCAATTATTAATCCATTCACAGGTATTTGCACATAAGTGTAGGTATGCAAGGAGGCCAGAAGAGAGCATCAGATCTTCTGGCTGTGTAATTACAGGCAGTGGTCAGCTGCTTCATGTAGGTGCTGTGAACCAAACTCAGGTCCTCTACAAGAGCAGTAAGCATTCTTCACCACTAAGCCAATTCTTCAGCCTCCAAAAGCAATATTTATAACTGATAGGTAAGATATGACATGAACTTATTAAAGAAACTCCAGCCTTGATGGTTCTATTGAAAAACATGCAGGGATCCTACAAGCAATAAGACGTACTCCCCGAGGTAGATTTCCTCTACAAAACTGAGAGCTTTCAGCTTTTGTCCCGAACAAACTCCTAACTTTTCCCATGTCTCATGAATACTAAATATTTTTATTCTATGATGTTGTCAGTGAAGTGATGGGTAATTTTAGATTTCTTCTTACCTAGATTAAGGAATACCTAGTGTTAGTTTTTTGGCTGCGTTGTGTTCTTACCCAGCAAGGAAATGCCACGAAACACGACAGAATCCGCTAACAAAGAGTTTTATTAAAGGTAAAGGGACAGAGAGTGAACAGGCCTGCGGGAAACACGTGTGTGGAGAAGAAGGAACCAGGAGCATGGCACCTGATTTTTTAAAGGCTGGGCGTGGACAGATCAGCGTCACTACTACACGCAAGCGCGTAGATCACATGGCCACGTTGCACGCTTACGTGGCCAGTGAAACGTCACGCATCTCAGTCCCGCGAGATGCCCTGACCCGGAAATGGCTATCCTGACCTGGGCCTGGCTAGGCGGAAGTGTCCGCCAGGCATATGCGAACACGCCTGACCGTGGGGGCGTGTTGTAAATCTTTCATTCCTGACTCTTTCTTTTTTTTAAAAAAGAAAAAAATTGTGGTTGACTGGGTATGGGGGCGACGTTTCTCTCAAAGACTGCTTCCAGCTGAATAGTGGGCGTTGGTTGGCTCTTGGGGGCAGGGGGATGAGAGAGTATCTTGTGAAGTCCTGGAATGATGGTGGGCAGGTCCTGGAATGAAGTTCTGCCGCTGTCCATCTGTGCTGTGGCTGAGAACCTTCCGTGCTGTGGCTAGGAACCTTCTGTTTGACAAGATACTGTTGACATAGAAAAGGCGCCTGGATATTGATGGTCCTTTTTTGCCTCCGGCTCTGTGTGGCCCTGGTTGGGAAATGAAGGGGTGATACCTTATTCCTCTGGAATTGGTGACAAGGCAGTGGATCCTGGTGTCCTCTGGAGCTTGAGAGTGAGAGGGGATACTGAGCTTGGGTGATATACCTGGCAGGATCTTGTAGCTGGATAATAACAGGCTGATGGTGCCTAGCAATAGAAGGGTTCTGGGTATCCCAGACTTTTGGGTCTACCTGAGAAGCTGGTAGGGGAAAAGAATTGTTAGAGTCAGAAGAGTGAGTAGCTAGGAGAGGTCTACCTGAGAATCTGGTAGGGGAAAAGAATTTTAAAGTCAGAAGAGTGAGTAGCTAGAAGTAAAGGAGCTGCTGGCGCGTCTGGGATGAGGCGAATGTGTGGAGCGAAAGAAATGGACGCTCCTACCTTAGCTAGAAGATCCCTCCCCATTAAAGGTACAGGGCAGCTTGGCACCACTAAGAATGTGTGTGTGAGAGGGATGCCCCTGAAAATGCAATTAAGTGGTGGTGTCTGGTGAGGTAGATAAGGCTGTCCCCCAACCCCGACAATAGGGAGACGAGCAGGAGAAGTGGGCCCCCAAAACTCTCTCAGGACACAGTTTTGACAAGGCTTTGTCGGTGCCCTTCGTGGGCCGGCGGTACAAGCCCGGGCCCAATGGCCTTCTCTCCCACACTTGAAACAGGGACCAGACGGCTTTCGGGGAGCCGGTCGGGCAGTGCTTGCCAGCATCTGGCAGCTCCTTCTATGGGCTTTTTCATCTCTACCATGGTACACCTTAAATGCTATCGCCAGCATATCTGCCTGTGGAGTTAGAGGGCCGTTCTCCAAACGTTTAAGTTTATCCCTAATGTCAGGGAAGCTCTGTGATACAAAGTGGGTCATTAGCAGCTGCCTGCCCTCTGGGCTCTCTGGGTCTAAGCTAGTGAACTGAAGTAGAGCCTTGGTGAGCCGCTCTAGGAAATGAGACGGATTTTCGTCCTTATCTTGAATAACCATTTTTAGTTTTTCATAGTTTACTGGTTTTAGGGCAGCCTTACGGAGACCTGTCAGGAGACAGGTAATAAACCTATCTCTGGCTAGACAGCCACCCTGGGTGTTATAATCCCAGTGTGGCTCCCGGTCAGGAACCGCCTCAGCTCCTGGAGGGTGTGAAAGGTTAGTTTGATGGATTTCGTCTGCGTGAATCCTAGCCTGCTCCCAAACCCGCCTGCGCTCCTCAGGAAGTAAGTTATTAGAAAGTATCATGAATATATCATGAAAGGTGAGACTATAAGATTGAGTTATATATTGAAATTGTTTAATAAATGCAGCAGAATTAGAAGTATAAGAACCCAGCTTACTTTCTATCTGAGAGAGTTCTGCTAGAGAGAATGGAACATGAACTTTAACCAGTCCATCCACACCAGCCACCTCTCGCAAAGGGAGAACAGTGGAAGGTTTTGGATGGCTGGAATCCGGCAATTTAGCAGCCCGAGAGCGGGTAGTAGGAGGAGTGAAGTTTGGAGCTAGGGCAGGGCCTTTGGAACTGGCCGCTGCCGAGGAAGGAACAGCTTTAGAAGAAGAATCCGGAAGAGGAGCGGTAGGAACAGTCGTTCTAGGAGCCGGAGCTGGAGGCCGAATAGGTGGAGGTTCGTTAGCAGGATCTAGAGTCAGAGATTCCGGAGTTAGAGAATCCTCCGGTTCAGGCATAGCTAAGAGCATATGAGCAGGAGAGAAGGAATCCAGAAGAGACGGTTTAGCACTGAGAAAGAAAAACGCAATTATGTACGGAAACTCTTTCCATCTGCCTGAGCGCTGACAGTAATTAGATAACTCCCGTAAAATATCGGGATCTAAAGAGCCGCTCGGCGGCCATTTTTTGTTGTTTTCTAAAGCATATTTTGGCCATTTTTTAGAACATAGATGAATTAGCTTAGGAATCTTTATGTGAGGCATTAAACTGAGAGGTTTTAAAGCTTCAACAAGACAGCCTAACGGAGAGGAAGGAGTAACAGGGTTGGAAGCCTTGTTTCCCATGTCTGCAGCAGAGAGGCAGAAAAAAATAAAAAAGAAAAAAAGACAAACGTGATCCGGAGCCAAGGCCCCAGGCGTCCCCAAGGCCAAGGACGGATACCAGGCACAAGCTGCTCCTTGGCTCGTCAGCCACAGAAGCAGGGGCCTCCTGCCACGTGAGGAAAGGATTCCCCGGGAATCCAGACAGCGTCTGCCGCTTCGTCAAGTCGGATGAACGCGTCGGCCCCACGTGGCCCCCAGGACGCACCCAACGGCGGTGGTCCCAACGCGAGATATATCTCAGGCTGCAGACGTGGGAGAGGGCTAGAAATCTCAGGCCTGCGATAGGGGCCGACCGTAGCCAATGAAGACCGTGGCCGGGGGTTCCCCCGGTCTCAAGAATAATTGTGAGGCGCCAGACGATCAACGGTCGTTCTCACAAATTCAGGAAACCGTTTACGCTGGCCAAAAAATGGGGGGACTCACCAATCGGAGAAAGCAGTGTTGCATGGAATTTTTGCGGTCAGGCGAAATGGAGAGCGGTCTGTCGCGTACGGAGCAGAGTGTTGCAGTCCCCGGTTTACGGGTTTCCAGGCGCAGGGCTCCTGGAAGCGCCCATCCGAGTCACGGCACCAAAATGTTAGTTTTTTGGCTGCGTTGTGTTCTTACCCAGCAAGGAAATGCCACGAAACACGACAGAATCCGCTAACAAAGAGTTTTATTAAAGGTAAAGGGACAGAGAGTGAACAGGCCTGCGGGAAACACGTGTGTGGAGAAGAAGGAACCAGGAGCATGGCACCTGATTTTTTAAAGGCTGGGCGTGGACAGATCAGCGTCACTACTACACGCAAGCGCGTAGATCACATGGCCACGTTGCACGCTTACGTGGCCAGTGAAACGTCACGCATCTCAGTCCCGCGAGATGCCCTGACCCGGAAATGGCTATCCTGACCTGGGCCTGGCTAGGCGGAAGTGTCCGCCAGGCATATGCGAACACGCCTGACCGTGGGGGCGTGTTGTAAATCTTTCACCTAGAGACATGTTAAAGCCTGTTTGGATAAATATGTGAGGATATTTCCAGAGGGCATCATATTGGTTTGAGGAGATTAGGTGGGAAAGACTCCTCTACAAAGACAGCAAGATTCCAGTGAGTTGGGACCAGAGACAACAAATACAGTTGTGTTTCCTCTTTCCCAAGAGCTGAGATCAGCTTGTTTGGTGCCATGCACCAGAGAACACACTCTCTGTTGCTCAGATATACAACCGATACCTTCCTCTCTGAGGTTTTAGTTTTGAAATGGGTGCTAAACTATCAGTTGTCCTGGTTAGAAGCCTTCTAAGTTACACTAACTCACAGTCATAGTTTACCAGCCTACATATGACCTATTTAATATAGCCTCTTCTTGACTTAAACACATCCTGACAGCTTTCCAGTAGTGTCTACAACACCCAAACAGCTTTACATGAAAAGATTCATTACAATGAGTCACTGGTCTGGTTCAAGGTTTCTGGTTTCTGAATCACCATAAATACTGGACTCATCTTGGACATCCTGTAGTTTCCCAGAGTCAGGGTGGTCTTGCAGCTAGGCAGGTCGTCCGTGGGCAGGATCCCCAAGATCTCAGACCCCCCACACATACCTTCCCGTCTTCAGTGCCAGCTGCCCCTCTGCTCAGTGAGCACGACCACTGTGCTTACAGCTTGTTGGCATACCCTGTGGTATTGTGTTCCCCCAAATATTGTGCACCCTAATAAACTTATCTGGGGTCAGAGACAGAGCAGCCACAATGTTAAACATAAAGGTTAGGCAGTGGTAGCACACACCTTTAATCCTAGCGTTCCAGAGGCAGAAATCCATGTGTTCAAGGATACAGACAGGCATGGTGACTCATCACGCCTTTAATCCCAGGGAGTGGTAGTAGAAAGCAGAAAGGTTTGTAGGGCGTAAGGACCAGAAACTAGAAGCATTTGGCTGGTTAAGCATTTGGCTGGTTAAGCTTTTAGGCTTCTAGCAGCAGTTCAGCTGAGAGCCATTGGGATGAGGACACAGAAGCTTCCAGTCTGAGGAAACAAGACCAGCTGAGGATCCGGCGAGGTGAGGTAGCTGTGGCTTGTTCTGTCTCTCTGATCTTCCAGCGTTCACCCCAATACCTGGCCTCGGGTTTGATTTTATTAATAAGAACTTTTAAGATTCCTGCTACAGTGCCCAGCTCTCCCTTCCAGCAGGCTGAGCAGCAGCAGTGGCTTCACACTGCAGTGAGGCCGTGCTCCTTGTGTGAGGAGGCCGCATGCTCCCGTATTGCTCCTGTACCCTCGACACCACGCTTTGCCGTTCTCCATGTAGCTCTGATCCGACACCTTTTCCTCCAGTTTCATGAGACCGCTTTTTAAAGGCATCTTCCCATCATACCTGCCTCTTTCAGTTGCTGCAGAGACAGTGTGGGCTCTACAGACTCCTTCTTGAAGGAGGGTGGGTGCTCTAGCTTGGGCTTGGGTACCCGCAGCTGTGGCTCCTCCATGGTCACTGTAGGGCTCTAGGTAATAGTTCTTTTATCAGCCAAATGCAATGAAAACAAATTTTCCAACTGGTTCTCTTGTCTCTTCTCTCTTTTGTGGTGTCTAAAAATTTAAGTGTATCAATATTTGCCAATATTTTATTGTATAATTATTTTTATGTGATATATGATATAATCCATTTCAATCCTAACCTAGCTTTTTGCCTTTTCTTCAATAAATTGTGTGATTTTTTTCCCTATCATATTCAGGTCTTTACATTAATTAATTTCCCTGTATATTTGGGTTTCTTTCTTCATTACTTTAATTTCCTCTTTTCATTCTATTTTTTACAAAATTAGTCCTCTTTCTCCTGAATTTCCAATAACATCTCTGTCATTGTGTCAAGGATTCCAACATTTATAGGTTTTTTTTCTTGCCCTTTCTAATCTTTTTCTTGTTCAGTTATTTATCCCCCAAATGTCCCAGTCAGAATAGCAGTAGCTTCATAAGAGACCTGCATGCCTACTTAGGAGACTGCTCCAGTTTTGCTGACTTGTTTTTTGAGGCAGGGTCTCTCTGTGGAACCCTGAATTTCTTGGAACTCACTATGTAGACCATGATAGTCTTGAACTCACAGGGATCTGCCTGCTTCTGCTACACTGGTGCTGGAATTAAAGGCATGCACAACCATGCATGAGACTGTTCTATTTATTTCCCCCTTTTCCTTTTAAATATAATCAGTTTTATACATTATACAAAACAATACTTATTAATATTTTTAGTGACATTCATTAAATCTCTAGATCTTTTGGCAAACAAGTGACATTGTGTATTTATTCCATTGCTTTATATTGATTCTTTTGATCAGGTTGATTGCATGGATACCTGGTCTTCTTTTCTTATAGAATAATTTAAGACTATATATTATCTTCTTACCACAAAATATTACATGTAATAATCTCAGCATTGTATCATTCTGAATTTTTTCAATTTTGTATTATTTTGGGGGTCAATTATTTGGATGTTTTAAGTATCCAAATACGTGAACTTTATTTTTCATTTCAAATTGAAAAAAAAAATATTGTGATCCAAGTGTGTGATCAGATGATACCAATTCATTACTATTTGCTGATAGTTAGTCTATGGCTTTTATAATGTCAATATTTGTAAATAACTTACATCCCCAAAACAGCCTATTTTCTAACTGTGGAGGTTGACACTTACATGCATCTTGAAGATAACTTGATTTCTTATGTTTTATATGTCCATTTCATTTTTGCTGCTTTGTTAGTTAGAAGGATATTTGAAAAAGCAGTCTCTTATTGTTATTGCTAATCTGTAAGTTGAGTTATGGTTGTTCCAAGTTATAATTTACTTATGTTGATATTTATGAATTAGAACTGCTACAACCAAAATGTTCAGATAACTACTCTTATCGTTATAGAGTAACATAGTTTGTCACATTAAGGCTTCTCTATTAAATTTTCTTGCTTAGCACTAACATTTGTTTACTGGACTCTGAGGTTTACTGGACTCTAGTTTTCTTCTTACTCAGTTTTTCTGGCTGAGTCAAGGACCAAGGTGAGCAAATTTCCTTTTCAGGTATCTTGCTTTGGTTATCCAAGATGGTAGCATTTAAAAGACCCTAGTTCACATTGTGTGTTTATCTCCTATCACATTAGTACCCAGTCAGCACTTTTTTGCTAGCACTGAGAGTTCTAGAGAAACAGCAGGTAGCAAAACTCCCTGGGACACTCTCATGGGTACCTGTCTGCCACTCTGTTTGCCTTTCTGCTTTCTCAGCACTGGGGCATCTGGGTACTAACTGTATTTCCTTTCAGTCCACATGTGCATTTTGATATACATTTATTGCACTTTACCCATCATTTCTAGGTATTCCAGTATAAGATATTTTCTGTTTATTGAACTAGAACTTACAAGCTGATTAAATCATACTGATGAAACCATTATCTCGCTTCCATGCTGAGCACTGGCAGTGAGTTTTGCGTCAGCTGAGTTAAAATAGCTTATTGTGCTTTTCTTATTTTTAATTACCAGCATACGATAAAAACACAAATTAAAGATATCAAAATGGACATTATTAGGAAAGGAACATAATATCACAAATCTTAAAATGTGCCATTTTGAAATCCAAAACAGAACAAAGCACATGCACTTATATTTGCTCAAAGGGCTAAATCTTCATAATAGAATGTATTTTTATGATGAAAAATTATTGACTTTGAACAGCTTTTCATAAAAGTACAGATATAAAATAAGTACATCAAATATGAGAATGTTAACTCTGTTTTCATTTCTTTAAATTATCAGTTTTATAGCCTTGAAAGAAAAAGATACTTTTGTAAAAGTCAAAGGATTGGAACCCATAACATTCAGTTATCTACATCAAGTAGGGCACAAACAGAACCTGTGGAAACATTTTTCCCGTAATGTTAATTTGGCTAAGTCAAAGGCAATATAAATGAACCCTTCCTACTCCATAACTAATGACAAGGAACAAGAGTCCTATTTGATTTCAGAGTCTCTGCTTAAGTCTGCTGCCATTTATTCATCTTATGAGTCCTTTATTCTCATTAAGAAACGTATGTGAGGAATTGTTGCATGAGCTTAAATACTGTTGGCTTTTTCTTCAGGGTTTGTTGACGTAAGATAGGCAAAAAATATTATGTTTTGATATACATATGTGCAAAATGACTAATACAGTGAAGCTAATTAGCATGCCTGTTACCTGACTAGTTATGTGTGGCTGTATGTGTGCTGTGGTGGGTCCTTACCAACAGATCAGTATTGTCAGAGTTCTAAATATTACCAGTTCTGGTTGTGTATTTTTATGCTGACTAGTGGCCTGTCAACTTGACCCAAGATGGAGTCATTGGTGGAGAGGAAATCTCAACTGAGAACATCTTTATCCCTGAATTGGCCTTTGGACAACTCTGTATGGTCTTTTCTTGATTAATGATTAATGTGGGTGGACCCAGCCCACTGGAGGTAGTACCACCCCTAGGAAAGTAATCCTGAATGGTATGAGAATGCAAGGTGAGCAGGTCAAGCCATGAGGAACAAGCCAGTGAGAAGCATTCCTCCCTGGTCTCTGCTTTTGTTCCTGCCTTGAGCTTTCTGACTAAAGTTCCTGTCCTGACTTCCTTGGATGGTAGACTGCAAACTGTAAGATGAAATAAATTGTTTCCTCCTCAACTTGCTTCCGGCCTTTATGTATCATCACAGTAATAGAAACTCTAAGACATTCCTGGAATTTCATATTTATTGCATTTAGATTGTTTCTCTCAATAACTGGTAATAAAATTAGTTACTTTCTTTATTGCATCCCTATTGTATATGTGTGCATTCATTTACAAATCACTTTTTCAAATTCTCTGCCTACCTTTGTACTAAGTATATGTTTTCCTTACTGAGTTTTGTGAAGTATGAACAATGTTTAGTTATATTGGTTTTAAGAATCATCTATTATCCTACTTAATATTCACTTGTTTCAAAGATTATGTAAGGAATGGGAGGCTTTACCATGCACGTGCTCAAAACCCCTGCTTTCTTTTTCTAAGGTTAGTATTTTTTCAACTTAGGAGATGTTCTTACCATTTAGTTCTACTGTTGAAGACTAGGGATCATTCCAAACATTTTGGTTTTGATTTCACTTCCAAACTGAATGCTCAGAGAATTTTACTACAGAGTGTGTTGTCAGCACTCACTGTATATGTTTCTTTGCATGCCTTTTATTGTAATTGAATCCCTTTCTAGTCATAATTTTATAAAAATCTTTGTTCATAACAGTAATGTATTTTATTAAAAGCATTTCTGCAGTGTTTTTTAAGTAACTATTATCCTTTTATTCCAGAATATCTCTCTCTCTCTCTCTCTCTCTCTCTCTCTGTGTGTGTGTGTGTGTGTGTGTGTGTGTGTGTGTGTGTGTGTGGTCCATGTTCATGTGTATGTGGATGCCCCTGTATGGAGCATATAGAGGTCAGATCAGCACATTGAGTGTGTTCCTCTAGCACTTTATGCATTGTTTCCTTGTTACAGGGTCCCTCACAAATAATGGAAGTTTATTGCTCAGACTATCCTAACTGGCCAGCAAATTGCAAGACCCACATGTCTCCAGTCCCCAAATGCTGCGGTTATGGTCAAGCAAAGCCTTGCCTTTTTTATGTCAGAGCTGAGGATTCAAACTCATGTCTTCATTCTTGCCAGAGAAGAACTGTTACCATGGAGCCATCTCTCCAGTCACAGAGTTCTCAATAAGAGAAATATTTAGAAGAACGTGCAAGGAATATTTAGTATTGAAAAAACTATTACGTTCGTGAAATACACTTGCAAGCTTTTCACATCATACAAAATATTTCTCAATGTATGTTGCTGAACTTAAATTTGGGGCTATTTTAGTTAGTTAGAATTGTGCATCAGTGTTTATGAATAAATGACTGTGGCATGCATGAGTCACTAATGTTCCTGTGTGGTTTTGCTGTCAAACTCATTTCAACTTTATAAAATATTTTGTATTCTTCAAGTGTCTGAAAGAATCTGTATATATTTGTTATTTTTTCCATAAATGTCAAGAGCATCATCCTTTATGGAAATTTGCCCTTCAGACTTTGGACACCTCAACCTACACAGGATCCAATGTCTGTCTGCAAGCCTCCACAAGAAGAATGTCATTTTCTGGGAACTGCCCCATGAGGACCAGCACCAGGGTTACTTTTATGCTTTAAATCTCTGTCAAGAGCTGAGATGAGGCTATGCTCTGTCCTAAGTCACTCTGTATTGCATGTAACAGCAGCTTCTTAGGCACTATCTTGTCATGAAAGATTCTACTTTCCAAGTAACATTTGACTCCATTTTGAGTCCAAACACAGGGGCAAGATGACTCTGCACCTTGTTAGGTATGTAAACAGCACCATCTGTCTGGTGCCACCCAGGAGACATAGATCGAAAACCAACACATTCCTAAAACAGAAAGGATGCTACTTTGTAAATTTATCAAAGTAAATTGTGACCATATGTGAACACACGGGTGCATTAAAATCTTACCAGGAAAACCGGGCCTGAGAACTTAGTGAACACATCAGAATGAAAGAGTGAAGGACTCCCATAAAAACAAGAGCACCTAACACTGTGTTAGTGTTACTTTGTAACCATTCTGACAAGAATGAAAATAAGCTATCAGACTAGTAAAACAACCGACTCCCCAAAACAGGAATTTTCCAAGAAGCTTCATGCCAGAACAAGGAAAAATTTGGAACCCTAGCACCAACCAAGGAGGGAACTCGTCTTTGGGGGAAAACAGTTTACAATTTGTCAGAGAACCTTGAATGAAAGACTAGAGACTTGAAGATTGTGGTTGCTAATGATGAGCCGGACCACACCTCATCTGAGACTGCTGAGCTATGTATACCTCTTTCTTTGCATTCAAACCTAAACCTCATGTTAGAATCCTGGGGAGGGAGAGGTGGCAATTGCTCTTTGCTCACTGTTGTTGTGGCCTACCTATTTTTCCATCTGGACTCAGTCTGTCCCTTGGATCTGACTGCATCTGTGATTCCACATGGCCTCCATGGCCTCACACATTGCATTAAATCTTGCAGCTCATCACAACTCTGACTTTGTGGTTTGGACTCTTAGACCCATGCCTCCCAGTAGATTCATTAGCATCTTATCTAACAATTGACTGTGTTTTGCTTTGATCTGTATCAGCTTCCTGTCCCTGCCTTCAAAGTGAGGCTTCTTTGTAAATCCTTGAACTTTCCTGCAGCTTCCTTAACACTTTCACAACCATTCAGTAACCTACATGGACAGTGGATAGATTGTGGTGGTATTGTGTTCCCCAAAATATTGTGCACCCTAATAAACTTATCTGGGGTCAAAGAACAGAACAGCCACTAGATACAGAGGCTAGAAAATGGTGGCACTCACACCTTTAATCCTAGCATTCCAGAGGCAGAAATCCCTCTGGATCTCTGTGAGTTCAAGGCCACATTGGAAACAGCCAGGCATGGTGACTCATGCCTTTAATCCCAAAAAGTGAGCCTTTAATCCCAGGGAGTGATGGCAGAAGGCAGAAAGATATATAAGGCGTGAAGACCAGAAACTAGAAGCTTTTAGCTAGTTAAGCTTTTAGGCTTTGAGCAACAGTTCAGCTGAGATTCATTCTGGATGAGGACTCAGATGCTTCCAGTCTGAGGAAACAGGATCACCTGAGGAATTGGCGAGGTGAGGAAGCTGTGGCTTGTTCTGCTTCTCTGATCTTCCAGCATTCACCCCAATCCCTGGCTCCAGGTTTGATTTTATTAATAAGAACTTTTAAGATTCCTGCTACAATAGGTGGATAGATTTACTGTGTGTTGTGTAACACATGTTTTTCTGTGAGTTAACAATAGTGGTTAAGATTAATATGAAGGAGTTGTGTTTGCATCATCTGGCTGTCAAGGAAAATCAAAACAATTTGGCTAGTTGCAGCCAGTAGAACCAATGTAGCTTCTAAATTTATTGTTATTCAATAAATTCTGAAACTGTGGAGTGGCCCTTTGGCAGTATGGATGAGAAGGGCCCTCATAGACTCATATTTGAATACTTAGTCCTCAGAAAGTGAAACTCTTTGATAGGATTAGGAGGTGTGGCCTTGTTGGAGGAAGTGTGTCACTGGGGGTGGATTTTGAGACTTCAAAAGACCATGCTGGGTCCAGTCTCTCACTCTCTGAGGATCAGGATGCAGCTCACATCTGGCTACTCTCCACAATGAGGATAGTGGACTAAACCTCTGGAACTGTAAGCAAGCCCCCAATTAAATGCTCTCTTTTATAAGAATTGCCTTAGTCATGGTGTCTCTTCACATCAATAGACTAGTGGCATGCTCACAATGTTAAGGAATTTATCAATATTGTTTTGAATCCTCCACATCCAGTACAACACCTGTGTCTCACAGGAAGGAAGGACTTAATCTTTACATGTCCATGGTTCAGGTTGGTTCTGATTTTGTTTTGTTTTTGAGATAAGGCTCTCCTTAGTTGACCCAGGCTGGCCCTGATATCATGATCCCTTTGATTCAGACTCCCCTGTGCTGGGATTCAGGCATGAACCAAAAGTTAATGCTGCTTTTTTTTAGAAGTCAGCATGTTATCATACAGTAGTCTGGATGAGGGTCATTTTCTCTGCTTGTTGCAGAACTAAGGCATCATGTTATATCAGCCTTTCTTACAGAACTAACCCTATAATTAGCCCATAAACTATCATTTTTCACTCACTCTGGTCCTTTACAACACATCCTGTTTTATTTCTATCATATAAAATGAAAATTTCTGCAGAAATAAAACTCAAAGTATGATGCAAATCTGTATGTATAATGTCATTATAACTGTGTTTTATATATTTCAGGAAACCTTTCAAAAGCAATTAATTCTAAGACAAGATTTTAATAGAAAGCATTGTTATATTAATAATAAATTAAAATAAATGAATTATTAAAATATGATTTTATGAAAGTTTTAAAATTAAGTATAGTCTCTAGAAATTATACCAGACATATTCTATTTTGTTCACTGTCAGAGTTGACGTTCCCCACTGTTAGAGTTTATTCTTCACGTCTTTCTTAGAAAAAACAATGCAATTGCAAGTATCTGCATCTAAGAAAAAGAACCATGAAAGTTCCATATCTATTACCATGCTGGGCATTAAACCCAGTACCGTGAGTGTGCTAGGCTAATCATTATGTTCCATTTCTGTAAGTTTCAATGATATGAAAAGACTTCTCAAAACATTAAATAAGAACTTTATGTTATTTAGAAGATAACTGTAAATTTTTATTCATTTTCTAAGATATCTACACTTCTCCTTTCATGGAAGTCATGGACAAAATAATAACATATGCAGAGAGAACTGGGGCCGATGGAAAAACTCCCTTTAGTTGGAGGGACCTTGGAGCACTGACCTCCCTGAGACCACACACACCAACTTGAGGGAAGAAAATTCTCCCCAAGAATCCTCCAAATAATTTTGGGTGCATCATTCATCACTGGTTAGAAAGCTCTGGATAAAGGCACTAAGGTTTTCGTGGCTTGGAAATCATTTTCAAAGCCAAAGTCATTTTAACAATAAGTTGATGAATTGAAACAAAGACAGGCTCATTTAAAGTATACTTTTCACACATTCCCTTAGAGGAAAAAGCTTGGGAGTGTTAACTTTGTAAAATGTTATTGTATCATCATCCATTAGCATTTATTGAACAATTAATCATTAGGGAATAAGGACATATGACTTCATGCTAGAAATGGCTATTCTCTAAAGATGCTTTCAATTTGTTTGGCTCATATAATCCTGATATTTTGTGACATTTCAAGTATGTGGTAAGAACAATAATTAAAATTCTATGTTGACATTTTCATGTTTTTTTAATGAATTTCTCATAAACTTATTGAAATGCATATGCAATAAGTTAGAATTTATTGGGAATAAATCTTCAAAACTTCAAAAAGGAGCAACTATTCCTTGCATTACCCACTTAAACACTCAGCTGATTTCATAAATTTGAGACATTATCACCAGCAATGATCTTCTCACTCTGAAACTGTATTTATATCTTAAAAGTCTGAAGAGACTGTAAATGTGTATTCAGGCAAAGTGGCAGCTTAGTAATGAATGGTTCACATGGGATCAAACAAGCCTTTTTTCAAACTATTACATAAACGTAATTGTCATTTTCTGCAAATAGTGGTGATAATGTAATAACTAGATGCCCTTTAAAGATCCCCTGCTGCCCTTCATGAACAGGAACTCACTGACATGCCTTCTGAGAACAACCCTTCAAAGTGAGTTTATTGTCCCTAATTAGCAGATGATAACATGATGTTTGGAGAGGTTAAGAAATGTCCTTCAATTCACAGAATGAGTAAATGATAGCATAGTTTATGGTGATCCCAAGAGCTCACATGAGCCAGGAATATCCTTGTTCTCACACAGCTTTATATTACTTTGCATTTGATTGCCCTTTGTATGCTAAAGTTAGTTGCACCCAAGTCTTTCTTTTTTAATTCCAAAGTGGGTATCTGCTGCTGTCATGACAGTCTTCATGAATTTCTCTAACTAACCCATGAAGAACTGATTACCTGATAGTCTAGCCCCACCAGAATCTCTATATCTTACATCCAGGATTTTAGTCCCACCAGCAGAAGCAACTCTTATTCTGTCCTATAGATAGAGCTTATATACAAACCTGATTTGGGGTAAAAGGCCAAGGCTCCTTGTCAGCTACTGAATTCAGTTCCATGCATTCTCCACTCAAGAAAATGAAACTCAAGTCAAGTTGCTTAGATGGTGAAGTAGAAATAGAAATAAAACATATACTCTGATCTTAAACAGACAAGAACCATGGAAATATTATGCTTCCATACCACAGTCTTCATATAACACAACTAGAGATTATTAAGACATAGATATATTAATCATCTGGATCATCTTTGAGTATAAGCAACCAGAGATGTAAGAAGGCGAATGACTACCAACAAAATTCACTCTTCATCCAGCTACATCCCCATGAGGGGAGACTAAACAATTTTATAAAACACGGCTTAGCTCTTTTTTAGAGCAGAAAAGGAGTCTGTGATCATTGTGCATCATGGTGATACACTGTAGAAATACTTTCCTGCTCAATATGGGGTTAAACTTTGTTTTCTCTTTCTTTAAAAGTAGTGACTTCCCTGAGTGGGGGGAAAGCACTACTCTTGCTCTGCTAAAAATAATAATAATAATAATAATAATAATAATAATAATAATAATAATAATAGTTAAGCGAATAAGTGCATCTTCTTGTACACATGTGGAAATCCTGAAAAAGGTGCAATCCGTAGAATGATGTCAGGGGCTAACACTCCTTGTCTTTGCAGAACTGAGTGTTTCTGAGAAGCAACACAGCTGTCGAAACCTAAAAAGAAAAAAAAAAAGCATGAATTGCCGAAGAAATCCTCCCTGCTCCCACTTCATATGTAGATGCCAAAATCCGGCTTGGTGGACAAGGATGAGATTATCATGGATACACAGTGGCAGAGATCTCTAGATGGTAGCTTATGAAAAGGGAGTAAAACCCTGAGACAGGGCAGAAGCTCAGGCAGAGTCCCAATGCTTCTCTCATCTTTGTATGGAATCCCACTAGGTACCTTTGAGAAAGTCTAAGTCATTGAGAAATTTAAATATATGTTTCTCAGTTGTGGATTTAAAAATCTATTTCTAAGTTGTGCTTCAAATATAGCCAAGATGGAAAGAGGAGAAATGAGTCATGCTCTTCTAAATTCCCTTTTGTATTCTCCTATGGAGCTCAAAGACCTATAACTCAGAGCTGTGATAGATGTTGACCAATAAGCAGTCAGTACACAGTGAGGCTTCAAAGAATGAAGAGGAGCCACAAGTTTCTAAGAGAACTATAGGAAAATGCCAGAGTAATAACATGTCTGAAATCTCATAAGAAAAGCACATGTCAAGGTAATGGAGACCAAGGTTACTCTTACTTGCTCAAATACCATCAACAAATAATGATAGCTTCATTATTTAAGTATGCTTTCAACAAAAATATATTAACATCCTTATTCTAGAACTGTGGTGAAGAGATACAGAATATGTTCAATTGTCTTTGCTCTTCAGAT
Organism: Peromyscus eremicus; assembly: GCF_949786415.1. Taxonomy (NCBI): domain Eukaryota; kingdom Metazoa; phylum Chordata; class Mammalia; order Rodentia; family Cricetidae; genus Peromyscus; species Peromyscus eremicus. The sequence goes on along the minus strand of NC_081425.1, from coordinate 8,006,765 downwards.
AGTAATTCTCTAATGTAGAACATAGTTAAATCAACAGAGCATGATACATGAGTGGTATGATCGAGGTATGTAGGTATGGCTGTGGTAGAACATAGGAGAGTAGTCTTATTGAGTGGGAAGAAAGTGCAAAAGTCTTAACAGAGGCAGTGATGTCCCAACTGAGTACTCAGGAATATAATTTATCTTAACAAAACCTGTGTCTGTGGAAATCAAAGAGTGAGAAGAAATTTTGAAGTTAGTTAGAGGGAGGTAGAGGGTCCAAATGCAAAAAAAGCACAGAAGACAGATAAGCCATGAGTTAACAGGGGCTCTAAGTTTGTTCCTGTTTTAGTCACTGTTCTATTGCTATTAAGAGAAGACACCATGACCAAGGCACTCATAAAACAAAGCATTTAATTGGGGGGTTTGCTTAAAGTTCCAGAGGCTGAGTCCATTATCATCATGGCAAGGAGCATGGATGCAGGCAAGTGTAGTGCTGGAGAGGTAGCTGAGAGCTATATCCTGATACACAAATAGGGAGTGAGAAACTGGGTATAGCATGGGCATCTGAAACCTCAAAGCCTCCCTGAGTCACACATTTCCTCCAACAAGGCCTTACCTTCTAACCCTTCTAATCCTTTTCACGAAATGACACTCCCTGGTGACTAAGCATTCAAATACATAAGCCTATGGGGGCAATTCTTATTCAGACTACTTCAATTCCTTACAGTGAAATCTACTTACCAAAGTAGAGACTGGTGAAAAATGAGGCCTGAAAGCTGGGAACATTAAATCTTAAACTTGAATTTAAAATTATAATTAAGGATTTTGTAAGCCAATATAAGACCAGCCATTATTCATAGAATAATTTGCCTGTAAGAGAAAGATACATTGTGCCAGGGTTAGCTGACTACATCAGTTTGTTCCTATGTTGATGACATCTACAGATGCTAAATCCTAGATCCAACATTAATCGAACTAAACCAGGTGACTGGCAGGATTTCACTTTCCATAAACCAACACGGCCTTACCAAGGATGGCTTCCAGTCCACAAGGTCACATTCCCCATTTCCTCAAGTACTGCAAGGAGATAACAGACTGTCTAGTCAGAAAAGTTTCCAGGACAGAAACATACCATGAACCCCTGCAGTCCTAAGAAATAGCAGAAGAAGGTGAGTAGAACAGCTAGAATAAACCATTGTCCAAGATATTGGTGGGGACTGGGAGAGCATTCTTCAATGCTTGAATCTTTGAAAAAGAAAGGTACCTCTAGCCTAGAAATCTGAGTTCTAGAAGGTTTGTAGACTACATGTTTTCTGAGACATCTTGAGAAGACATTGCTTTTGGTCTGGACACAGCACTCATAATGACATTGGGACTCTAGGTGATGGATTCCTGCATGCTGAAGAAATGCTTGGCTGAAGACAGCACACAGGAAGGAGGACCAAACCATCTCAAAAGGCTCAGTTCTTTGGGCAATGACCTAGTTGGCATCTCTTCAAAGACCGGGTATGAGAGAATCAAATGCTACTCTTTATTGACACTCTTCAAGGTCAAGTTCAGACGTTGGACTTATCTGAACCAACTGAGGGAAAGCAATAAGCTCCTTGGGTTATCTAGATGGTATCTTGTTTATTTAACAAGCATAGACAGTGTGTAGATGCTCGGAGGTGTCAGACATTCTATCTCTGTGTCCCACTTTACTCATCTAAGAATGAGCACAACAGTTGTATTGCCTTTATGTCATTGTTGTGAGAATTGAGTTCATGTTTGTTAAATACCTTAAGCCTCCATTGCTAGTTGGTGATTGAATCCTGCCTTAATCAGACTTCCTCCTCCTTACTATTCATGTTTGATTTATTATTATTTGTTGAGAAAATAAGTGTATTATCAGTAATTGTCCGCAATTTTACAAAGAATATCCTGCCATCTATTTTACACTTAATTCCTTTTTTTTTTTTTGGTTTTTCGAGACAGGGTTTCTCTGTGTAGCTTTGGTGCCTGTCCTGGATCCCACTCTGTAGACCAGTCTAGCCTCGAACTCACAGAGATCTGCCTGGCTCTGCCCCTCGTGTGCTGGGATTAAAGACGTGTGCCATCGACGCCTAAGCTATCCTTAATTCTTACAATAGCTCTTTGAGAGGAACTTTTCTCTTTAATTTATAAGTGAGACTGCATGTTCATCGGTGCCTAAAAATTCAGACATAGAAGAAGTGGTCAAGACTGAAACACAGGTTGTCTGATGTTAGGTAAGAGACCTTTTCACTGCACCACACTCTCAGCTTCTCAGAAGGCCTACGGGAAGGGAGAGAGAAGTTGTAAAGAAGACAGATAATCTTTCAGAATATTTTAAAAAGTAAAACAAACAAACAAAAAAAGTGATTCAGACTGCCTGACATGCTACATGTATATCAGCTTTCATAACACATCACAGTCAGTACTCACAGTAGAATACGAGACAATCTCTCCGCTACTGTGGCATTGTCAAAGGCCTCTTAGGAACTGTAAGAATCTGCTGAATTCAGGTTGCAAGCCAGGCAGTTACCAGAACTCTAAGGAAATTAGACTCAGATCAGAAAGTGCATGCAGCCCATCAGCAAGGACTATAGATGGACACAGTTTCTAGTCAAAGACCTGCAGGTACTCATCCCTGGTCATCTCAGCTCCAGAACATCAAGAGAATAAGAACTACATAATGTTTGGCTTTCCTGGAGTACAGAGAGATTTGGAACCTATGAATAAAGGTCAACTCTAATGAGAAAAGATGAAGAATAAACAAACATTTGAAATAAGTGACTTAAGTAAAAAACTATTTCCATTTATTAGCCGTGTTTCTTATAAAACATCATTGTCTTGATGAAACTGGAAAAAAAATACTTGTCTTAGTTAAGGTTTCTATTGCTGTGAAGAGACACTGTAACCATGGTAATTCATAAAGGGAAAAATATTTAATTGAAGTGGCTTACATTTTCAGAGGTTCAGTCCATTATTATTATGGTGTAACATGGTGGTGTGCAGGTAGACATGGTGCTGGAGCAGGAGCTGAGAGTCCTTACATCTTGATAGGCAGACAAAAGGAAGTGGACTGAAACACTGGGAGGTATCAAGCATATATGAGACCTCAAAGCCTGCCTCCACAGTGACACACTTCCTCCAACAGGACCACACCTACTCCAAAAAGGCCACACCTCCCAATAGTCACTCCCTCAGAGACTTGTAGCCACATTATAATGCAAAAATGCATTCAGTCCAACTTCAAAAGTTCCCATAGTCCATAACAGTTCTAAACCTATTTAGAAGTCTAAAGTTCAAAGTCTCCTGAGATTCATGCAGTCTCTTAACTGTAATCACCTGTAAAACTAAAATAAAAAAGCAAATCATATGCTTAGAACATAAAATGGCACAGGATATACATTACCATTCCAAAATGTAAGGAAGGGAGCACGGTGAGGAAATACCAACGCAAGACTGAAAACAAGCTGGGCAAACTCCAAACTCTGCATCTCCATGTCTGATATCAAAACACTCTTCAGATCTCCAACTTCTTTCAGTTTTGTTGACTGCAACATACTTCTTTCTCTTGGGCTGGTTCCACTCCCTGTCAGCAGCTCTCCTCAGCAGGTATCTCATGGTGAAAAGTTCCTGCACCTGGATAAGCCTCTCCACTAATGCAGCCATCCAAATCAGACCAAAACAAACTGAATTAGAAAAAGCCCTGGTTTAGTGGGTAAAGTGCTCCTGGATGATTTTCTGTACATGCCCCCAGATAGGAAATGAGGAAGAGAGACCCCCCTCAAAAAAAACCACATCTGTTTTCTGGGGTACAGTTTAAATACCCTGTGGGAGTAGTCTTGAGCATCTCTGAGGGAGGAGTGGTGTTTGGCAGGCTTGAAACCGGGCAGGGTTTGGGGAAAGAGAGATGAGGGAGGGGGGTTGAAGTGGAGTTTCCACCAGAACACAAGGCCTTCGCATCTCCAACATCCTGGAGTCGCCAAGGCAATCCAGACTTCACCTTCACAGCTTCATGCAATGGCTTCTCTAGGCTTCCATTATGGGACACCTGTTAGAATTCCTAGCCACTCCCCCATGACCATGCATGTGCTGGCAAGATGCTTAGTCATCTCAGAGCCTTACCTATGTAATCCGCATGCTGTGTGATCATGCAATCTATGCACATACATGGTGTAGCTACGTAAGTCCATATGAACATATGTGGGGGAATCTATAAAAGCATGTTCCACATATCCTTCCTCCTCTTATATAATATTTCCATAGGCCTAAGCACCCCCTTCTTTTTCCTCCCCTTAATAAACTCTTATAGTGGGCTTTGTTGTACCTCGTGGCTTTTCTCACATGGTAAACAGCACCACTTAATGAATAACAACACCTTTGACATACACTTGACCTCAGCAGCTTTCCTTAGTAGCAGAGGCAAACTCCGTAGTCTTTTTTTTTTTTTTTTTTTTTTTTTCCTATCCTTAACTCCACAACCATGTGGCTGAAGCTGCCAAGTTCTGCTGCTTACTGGGGCTGGAACATGGCCCTCTCATTCAATTTTATCTTTACCAACATTCTATTTTTGATAATTTCCTTCACTGCCTGAGCTTGACTGTCCTGAAACTGGATCTGTAGACCAAGCAGGTTTTGAACTCAGAGATTTTTCAATTACATCTTCACCAGCTTTCTGTTTTTGATGGTTACCTTCGCAGACTGAGCTTGTTTGTTCTGGAACTTGCTCTGTAGACTATGCTGGCTTCAAACTCAGAGATGTTCCAGCTTCTGCCTTCTGAGAGCTAGGATTAAAGGTGTGCACCACACCCCACACCTGGCTCTAAGCTTTTCTTTAATTCCTTTTCACAAGCTGGAAACTTAGCTGGGTGAGGTCACCACTTTCTTTATTCCATTTCTTAATCTGTTTATCTCCTTGAACACAGACCCTAACTCCATTCCACTTCCTGGTATTCCTTTTCTCCTCCAATTTTACATTTTATAAATTACCCTGCTCAGCTTTCTCCTTTTCATTATAAATCTTCACTAGAGTTACCACTAATAACCGCATGACAGAATCTTTACTAGGCTGTTTTGAGATTTCCCCTACCAACAGAACTAACCCCAAACTCTTCACGTTAGTCTCAGGTAGACTCTTTGGACAAAGGCAAGAAGCAGCCACATTCTTCACCAAAATATCACAAGAATATTCTATAGGACACATATTGATTTTATTCTCCTCTGAAATATCTTGAGCCCGGCCCCCACAGTTCATCAAATCACACTCAGCACCACTGTCTTTCATGCTCCTACTAGTATGGCCCATAAGCAGCATTTAAAATGTTTAACTGCTTTTCTAAATCACAGTCCCAAGGTCCATATTCCTTCAAACAAAAGCATTATCAGGCTTATCATAGCAATACCATAGTCCATGGTACCAACTCCTGTCTTAGTTAGAGTTTCTGTACTGTGAAGAGACACCATAACCATGGCAACTCTTATAAAGGAAAACATTTAATTGGGTGGCTTACAGTTTAGAGGTTTAGTTAATTATCAACATGGTGGAACATGACAGTGTGCAGACAGATATGGTGCTGGAGAAGTTGCTGAGAGTTATTCATCTTGCTCATGCAACAGGAAGTGGTCTGTCTCGCTGGGTATGGCTTGAGCATATACGAAAGCTCAAAGCCCACCTCCACAGTGACACACTTCCTCCAACAAGACTCCACCTACTCCAACAAGGCCAAACCTCCCATTAGTGCATTCCCTTTGGGGGCCATTTTCTTTCAAGTCACCACAGAACTACATTAAAGCGTAAGTACTTCATTTATTTCCTATTTATCTTATGTTTACTCCAAAGAAGATTTTTTTCATATTGTGCTATCTGGTTCCCTCTCCTGTCCTTTGATTTATTCTCCTTTGTGTGTCTTGGGGTGGACTGCATTTATATGTATACACCTGTGCATATGAACATGTGTGGATGCCAGAGGTTAACATCTAGATGTCTCTTACCATCAGTTTTCTACCCTATTTCTTGAAATGGGTTCTCTGAGTGAACCTGGATCTTGCCCTACAGACTAGCCTGACAGTTCAGTGAGCACTTGAAATCTTGCTTTCTCAGCCCACCAGCTCTGTGCTTCCAAGCTCACACAGCCATGCTTGGCTTTCTATGTGGGTTCTAGGGATCCAACTGCAGTCTTCATACTTGCACATAAGCACTTTAAAAACTGAGCCATCTCCTTAGTCTGTCTTATTTGTTTCCAATGCCAAAAGATGTATAAGGAGTGAGCTTATATTTTGAACTAGTCAAATGATTATGAATTTTAAAATCATTTGACATACATATAAGTTGTAAAAAGACTACTAACCCTACTTTTGTAGTTGTTGCATAAAGACAGTAACATACCATCATGAGTGATGCTTAAAGGTATTCTAACAGCATAGTAACATGACTACAACATAATACAGAGCAATATAACTAACTACAGAGTTCTCAACTTAAGGAAAACAGCATGCTTTGTACACATGAAGTGTGAAAGACAAACAGGGTAGGCAAAATATGGACTACATAAAAGAATAATAAGTATCACTGGAAGACAACAGAAGGGTAGAACTGAGCTTCACAACCACCTGATGCCCAATCTGTGGGTTTTCTCTCTTCACCCTGTCTGGTGGTGGATGTCTCCTGTTAACCACCGTTTTAGCAGAATGGAATGCTCTGCTTTCCAGAGGTCATGAGGGAAAATCCCCAGTACAGCTTCCCCAAAGGTACATCTTCTCTCTTCAGTACAGCCACAAAGGGCTAAGGTCTTTAACACCAAATTGACATTTATCTCTAGGCTGTGCACTAAAATGGCAACTCCCTTGAATAAATAGGGATGGAGAAAGAAATGTGTCCTAAAGGGTAGGACAAAAAGAAACCCATAAGACAAACGAAAGTATCCATCTTCATGCACTGGTCAAATCCTTGGAGCAGAAGTCTTGAAGAATACCTAGCCCCTGCATTACATCATGACTGGGGAAGAGCTAATGACTCCTTTAAATGATAGTGCAGATGTTATTCCCTGAAGATCAACCAGAATCAGAAAACGTTGAGTACTGATTCCTGGAGAGTCACAGACTCTGAAAATGCACAAAGGAAATAACCACCAAAGTACATAGTGGAATCCCTGAAGTAATACTCTTCAAAGGCAAAACATTCCTGTTTTCCCTGTTCATCAATCTCACCAACTAACACCGTCACCATTTCCAAAAAGTGCCTCTCCTAAGAAAAGCCCATGCCTTACAAGAAGTTGCAAGGGCACAGTTCACATTGACTAAAGTGAAAGTCTAATGTAACAGGGCTTCATTGTTTGCAGAGAAAACTTACCTAACAGTTAATAATATGCAAATGGTCTATCAGAGGTACTGTAATGTACTCAGGAATCATGTACACAGCACTTTAATCCAGGTTCGGGTTTCATTTGCATGGAATAAGAAGATAATACTCAAAATACATAACAACAACTATAATCCATCTTTCTAGAAAGAGAGAAACTGAATCTATAACTATTAACAACAACAAAACCATTGCAAACCAACACCTGTATTTATTATCAGAGAATTTCATCTCTCAGGTAACCACTGTAAAATTTAATAAAGCAGCTATTTGAGATCATAATCCTTGCAAGGACATAGTAGAAGGAGATGGAAATAGTGTGAAACCTAATAACATGCACAAAATTCCATAAGAAAAATACATATTCTAGTGTCAACATGACACTTGAAATTCAAGGTTGAAGGTACATCCTTGAAATGGTGAAGTATAGCTCATCTACAAAATACTTGCCCCTGAACAGCTGGAATTAATTCATTTTCAAATAAAAAAAAGCAGGGAAACATTTTGTGAAGTTTTAGAGAAGAAAATGTTCCCCAAGTTGATAAACATGACACTTGTTACAAAAGCTAAGAAAATATTAAAATAAAATATTCATGGGAGTAAAAATTGAGCATTTTAATCCAGAAGTTCTAAGACTTGGACTTCCCTACAGAGAGTATCAACAATGTTAGATTTTTTGATGTTTCTTCAATAGTCAGGTGCATTCTAGAATTCAAAAGCTTGAGTAGTAAATTCAGAGTTGCCAAATAAAACCAGCCCCCCAAGATCTAACACAGAGGTATTTTCTTCATGGCTCACTAGGTTATTTTCTACAAATATCAAGGCAGAATAAATAAATGCCTAACTGGGTAGAGTTAGAAGATCAGAGAATAACTTAATAACCTAGTTGGGGAAGGGGTCTTTAAGAATAAGAAAATTTATCCCCAACATCCCAAAAAGAAAAAAAAATGAAAATACATTGTTATATGCAAAATTGCACCACAATAAAGATAACTGTTTTCACCTTTGCCAAATTAAAGCTTAAACACTTTCCTGTGTGTAAATGAAGCAATCAATACCAGAACAAAGATGTTTCTTTGTTCTATTGACTAATGTACAGCACACATCTAGAGCAAGGGCAAGTTGGCATGTAATAGAAATTCAATGGATCGTCAGATTGGTTAGTATTCTTTCTGTCAAACTCATTCTGCCTCAGTGTATCATAGACAATGTATCATGTAGTGTTATTTACTGCTTCCCTCTTTAACACCCCCCCCCCGTTTCAATTTCAGGGGGTAACTTTTTCTGAATAGAAGCAAATAGAGAACTATACCGTGTATGCTCTCTCATGACACGAGACTATTAGAATCTTAAGGACATATCAGGAAGGGGCTGAGAGTTATGGCTGAGACCACAAAGCCAGTAGCTTTTTACATATGCAGAGTGAGCCATGAACTCATTCCTTTCTCAGCTCTCACAGTAAATAGCAAGGTGCCCAGACAGTCACACACTGCTATAAATAAATAAATAATACTCTTATTAAGACACAGGAGAAACATTAACACATCCTACTCCAAATGATAAAAGCATGCATCTCAAGCAGTTGCCAACATTATACTTCATTAAAAATAAAAAGTCAAGGATCCCTGTTATGAGAAATATTCTTGAACACAGTTTAGGACATAATAACCAGTAGGATTTTATGAGAGAAAAAACTGAGCAGATATAAAGGAAAATATGAACTACCATTATATGTAAAAAAAAAAAAATGCATCCTTCTGCCTTGCCTTATCTCAATCCTTTGTTTCTTTGCATTATATTTCTCCCTGCTAGATCTAAGTGCTATGAGGAAAGGAATATTGATTTTTGTTGCTCACAAAACAGAGCACCGTTTTGTGCTCTGAATGATGCCCCCCTCTGGTAATGAAGAAGTATTCGATAAAGTTTGTCAAATTAATGAACAAATGTATGAAATGTTCATATGTTAAACAAACAAAGAGTCAAAACATTCAAGTAGTGTATATAAAATAAGAGAATGCAATACAATCAGTAGCTATATTATGTCATTGAAGTTATATAATACTAACATCACACATAAATATACTATTTATTACAGAATATATTATTACATAATAAATAGATCATAGATATTACTAGGTAATATATGCATATAGAATGCTTGCCATGCTGAGAACTTCTGGGTCACTTGGGTTCAGTTAAATAATTTAATCCCTTCTAAAGCTCTATTAAAGATTTCTTTACAGAATCCCCTATCACTTTCCCATGCCAAACTTTCTAGGCTGTTCAAGCACTACAAAATAAACTCTTTTGCTAGTAACCCACAGGAGATGAGTTACTGTCAGATTAGACTGACTGATCAGATACCTACAACAAGCAGAAGACAGACAGGCCAGGAACCTCAGACAGGCGGAAAGAGAAAAGAGAGTTCAAACTTAGGCTCACTTTTGGTTAAACTAACCCAAGAGGAAACAAGTGATTCTATTCCTTAACGCCACACTAATGCATTTTAGTGCCTCCTGGTTATCTTTAATGCATTTAACCAACACAGTTACTAATTTGTTTATATACAACCTTGCTTCCCAAATGTTCAAAATTCTTAAGAGTAAAGATTATGTTCTAATTTCCATAACAACACATTCTGTGCTTAGTCTAGAAGATAGTATTAAGATATTTTTCCACACACACAGAGACAGAGACAGAGACAGAGATGTCTGTTTTTATCGATACACAAGAGAAACATTTTTATCTTAAAAGAATCCAAGGACTGTAAAGGACCAATGGAAAGAGGAAGGCAGTAATGATGTAGTATCTGATATCAGTAGACACCTTCCAATACTCTGAGTAGTGATAATGAACCTATATGCAATAATAATAGAAATATGTCTTTAGTGAGATTTTGAAGAGCTTAATTCTGTGGGGTCCCAGTGACTCCTGTGGAAAACTGTATCTGTGTATGAGAATGTGGTCTTCTCTTCTACCTGAAAATGAAAAGTTATTTTACAATGATGTCAATTTCTTAAACAACCCAAATCAAATTTCATCAAAATAATTAAAGATGCAAAATGAGATATTAGAACTTTTTAACTTGCTAATGGCACAAATCTAACTTCATATTGTTTTAATATTTGAGGTGGACAGAGACTATATTTCTTTGTAAAGTTAGAGAAATACCTGAAGATCAGGGAAATCCACATCCCCGAGAAGTGAGCTCTTGAGTGCCCCAGGACTTTGTTCCAGCTTTCACAGACAGTTATCTCTACATGCTGACTGTCTCTTTGTCTTTGCAGGCCTCTTTCCCACCTGGGACAAACAGAGCTGCCTGTGTGTCCCAAGTGTCACATCAGTATTAGTTTCCTAAGGCTCTGATAACAATAGACCACAGACCAGATAGCTTTTACAAAGAAAAAAGTGTATTGTCTCCCTTTTCAGAAGACTGAAGTTTGAGATCAAGGTGGTGGCAGGGCCAGGCTCCCTCCAAAGGCTCAAGGGAAGGATCTATTCTTGGCCTCTGAGTTCTGATAGCTCCTTGACTAAGCCAGCATGACTCCAGCCTTCGCCTAAAAAGTGTGTTTTTGTGGCCAAATTCCTCTGCAGATACATACTTTTTATTTCACAGAGGTCTTTGGCTTTGTTGCTTATTCTACTACAGTTTTCTTCAGCTCTATTGTTATATAATTGACAAATTATTATACATAATGTGTACAGTCTGATGTTTTACGTACATGGAAAGTGGTTACCACAATCAACATAATTGACACAGTCATCATATCACAGTCACCTTTGTGCTTTTGCATATACATGTTTGTGTGAATTTGGTGAAAATACTTAAGCTTCTGCCCTTTCAGCAAATTTCAAGTATACTTTATATAATATATGAGGCAGAGACTAGAGAGATAGCAACACAATGAAAAGCACTTGCTGTTCCTCCAGAGACCATGAACGAGTCCAATCTCATTCCTATATCTTACAATAGCCTGTAAATCTATCTCCAGGAGATCTGACACCTCAGAACTGCACTTGCAAGCACATATCCACACAAAGACACACACACAGAGAGACACAGACACACATAAACACAAACACACACAAACATAAACACACACGTTGACACAGTTTAAAATAGTAAAAACAAATCTTCAAAATAATAATTTTCAGGTACAGTAGTATAGGTGAAATTAAGCGGTATATATACCCTTTGTTCTTAGGACAAAGAGCAAAAATATAGCCTGATGCCAACAGGTAACTAACCTAGAAATGCCACAGTAATAAGAATATTAAATAAATAAGTAAGCATATATTTATTAGATGTCGTGTTACTGTAGTGGGTAGGGGGTCAGTCTCATAAATGTGTTATGACTTACCTTACACACATGTCTTAAGGATTAGTCATCATTTTATATAATTTCAGCCCATTTTCCCTCAGTCAGCTTGCAGATGCTTAGTAGAACTGGTTTCTAGAGTTTTACTCAAAGAGTATCATTTGGCACCCAACGTGGGGCACGAACCCATGACCCTGAGATTAAGAGTCTCATGCTCTACCGACTGAGCTAGCCGGGCCTGCTGCCAAGCCAAGCCAAACGGTTTTTAATGGATTCTTGTCATTTAGGAAGACATAAAATTTTTTAGATAACATACCCAGACGCCATTTCACTCTGTTTCTTAGGATAGACGATTTGTCCCTTTTCTTCAGTTGTCTCATTTGTCTAGTGTTCTTCAAATTCCTTAACCTTCATTCTCCTAAAAGACAAAAACAAAAACCTTTCCCCAAGGGTTTTTTTTTCTTTTTTTATTAAAATAGAAAAGGGGAAATATGGTGATATTTTATTTGTATTAAACTGTTATTTGTATGTTAATAAATAAAGTTGCCCGGGGGTGAGAGCTATTAGCAAGCCATAGGAAAGCAGGGCAGTGGTGGCATATACTTGTAATCCCAGCACTTGGTAGGCAGAGCTGGGTAAGTCTCTGTGTGTTCAGGGATACAGCCATTATTGGACACACATGCCTTTAATCTCAATACCAAACATGGAAAACCTGGAGGCCTATACAGACAGGCCATGACGAGGCAGTCATGTGGTTAGGTTTACAACCAATGAGAAGGCAGAACAGGAACACTATATAAAGACTTTAACACAGGGGTAGTTCTAGTTCGGAGAGGTAGGACCACTGCAGGAGGAAGGGTAAGGTTTTAGCTCTTAGCTCTGACCTCTTGGCTTTCTTCTTTGCATTGGTTCTGTGTTTCTTATTTAATAAGATGGTTGGTTACATCTACAAAAAGGTATTTGGAAAAGGGCAAAAGGCAGCCATTCTCTTCACCAAAATATCAGAAGAACAATCTGTAGGCAATATACTAAAGTATATTGAAACCTCTTGAGTGAGCCTCCACAGTTCACATAACCCTTAACACCACGGTCTTCCATGTTCCGACTAGGATGGGCCATTAATCAGCACTTAAAGTATTCCACTGCTTTCCTAACCCAAACTCCCAAAGTCCATAGTTCTCCGAATAAAAACATGGTCTGGCCTATCAGAGCAATACCCGACCTACTCCAACAAGACCACACCTCCCACTAGTGCCACTCCCTTGGGGGCCATTTTCTTTCCAACCAACACAGTGTTCTTCCCATTTTCAAATTGTAACTAGTCTTACCAAACTCCTCAGAGCCCCACTTGGAATCCCAACATCCTTCAGATAACTTGAGAGGGTTATCAACTGCTCAGATCTGTATACTGTTCCTTCCCAATTTGGAATGTCAACAGGGTTCTTACAATTTTTAGTCCAAAATTCAGATACAAATCTTCACATTTTTTGTGACTTAATGCCCCCCCCAGGGAGTGGCACTAATGGGAGGTGTGGCCTTGTCAGAGTAGGTGGGGTCTTGTTGGAAAAAGTGTGTCACTATGGAGGCAGGCTTTGTGTTGTGTGATATTTTGTTTGTGTTCTGGCAAAGCTTGCCTGGAGATCAAAGATCCCCAAGGGAGCTAGCCACTAGTTAACCATAGAGGTCAGGTGGTGGTGGTTCACACCTTCAATTCTAGAACTTGGGAGGCTCACACTTTTGATCCCAGGACGTGGGAGACTCATGCCTTTAATCCTAGCTCAACCAGGAGGTGGAGGCAGGAATGTAAGAGGGGTGGAGACAGGATCTCAGACCCCTATTGGTCCCAGGATTGAGAGAGGTAAGAACTCTCTGGTGGCTGCCGATCTGCTTCTTTTCAGATCAGCTTTTACCCTCATATCTGACTCCTGGTTTTTATTGATAAGACTAATTAGGATGTAGCTTCAGCTTTGAGATCTCATATTTGCTCAAGCCATACCCAGTAAGACAGACCACTTCCTGTTGCCTGCACAAACTAAAGAACTCTCAGCAACTTCTCCAGCACCATGTCTGCCTGCACACTGGCATGTTCCACCATGATAATGAACTGAACTTTTGAACTGTAAGATGCCCAATTAAATGTTTTCTTTTGTAAAAGTTGCCATAGTCTTGGTGTCTCTTCACAGCAATAGAAACCTTAACTAAGACAGAAACTGATACCAGGAATGGGGTATTGCTCTGATAGGCCAGACCATGTTTTTATTCAGAGAACTATGGACTTTGGGAGTTTGGGTTAGGAAAGCAGTGGAATGCTTTAAGTGCTGATTAGTTGGCCATCCTAGTAGTAACATGGAAGACAGTGGTGCTAAGGGTTATTTGAACTGGGGAGGCTCACTCAAGAAGTTTCAAAAGAGTAGAATTTTAGTATGCTGCCTAGAGATTGTTCTGATATTTTGGTGAAGAGAGTGACTGCCTTTTGCCCTTTTCCAAAGAGTCTGGGTGAGGCTAAAGTGAAGAGATTTGGATTAATTCCTTGGCTGAGGAATCTCAAAACAGCCTAGTATAGACTCTGTCATGTGGTTATTAGTGGTAACTGTAATACAGATTTATAATGAAAAAGAGCAAGCTGAGCAAATTAAATTACAAAAATGTAAAATTTAAGTAAAAAAAGGAGCACCATGAAGTGAAATGGAGCTAAATCCTGTGTTCAAGGCAATAAATGGATTAAGAAATGGAATCTAGGGAGTGGTGACCATAAGGCAAGATCTTACCCAGCTAAGTTTCCAACATGTGAAAAGGAACTAAAGAAAAGCTTAAAGCTGGATATGATGGTACACACTTTTAATCCCAACCCTGAAAAGGCAGAGACTGGTGGATCTCTGAGTTTGAGGCCAGACTGGTCTAGAGATTCAGTTTCAGGACAGCCAAGCTTAGGCAGTGAAGGACAGAAAACTGGTAAAGATGTAATGGATCAAGGGGATCATGTTCCAGCCCCAGTAAGCAGCAGAATTTGGCAGCTTCAGCCACGTGGTTTTGGCTTTAGACTTAAGGATAGAAGAACCAGGTTATGGAATTTGGCTCCATGCCTAAGGAAAGTTGCTGAGGCCAGGCATGTTTTCGGGTATGTCCCTGAATGGAGGCTTAGAGAGGCCATTGCATGAAGCTGTGAAGTTAAAGCCTAGATTGCCTTGGAGACCCCAAGATGTTAGAGATGTCAGAACCATGGGATACCTGCTGAGGAGAGCTGCTAACAGCAAGTAGAACCAGCCCAAAAGAAAGAAGTGTGTTGCAGTCAACAAACCTGAAAGAAGTTGGAGATCAGAAGAGCATTTTGACATCAGATATGGAGATGCAGAGTTTGGAGTTTGCCCAGCTTGTTTTCAGTCTTACTTTGGTTCAGTATTTCATCACTATGCTCTCTTCCCTATATTTTGGAATGTTAATATATATCCTGTGCCACTGTATGTTGGAAGCATATGATTTGCTTTTTTATTTTAATTTTACAGGTGATTACAGTTTAGAGATTGCATGAATCTTATAACAGACTTTGAAATTTAGACTTTTAAATAAGTTTGAGACTGTTGTAGACTATGGGAACTTTTGAAGTTAGACTGAATGCATTTTTGCATTATGATGTGGCTACAAGTCTTTGGGAGCCAGGAAGTGGAATGTGGTAGTTTGAAAGAAAATGGCCCTCAAAGGGAGTGGCACTATTTGGAGGTGTGGCCTTTTTGGAGTAGGTGTGGTCTTATTGGAAGAAGTGTGACACCATGGGGATGGGTTTTCCAGTCTCACATATGCTCAAGCTATGCCCAGTGAGACAGACCACTTCCTGTTGCCTGTAAGTCAAGATGTAATGACTCTCAACCACCTCTCCAGGACCATGTCTGCCTACATGCCACCATGCTACCTGCCACGATGATATTGGATGAAACCTCTGAAACTGTAGGTCACCATCTCAGTTAAATATCTTCCTTTATAAGAGTTTCCATGGTCATGGTGTCTCTTCACCAATAGAAACTCTGAGATAAACACCATAATTATAGAAATGATGGTGGATTCTGAGAACATTTGCTATTGTAGAGGAAAGCTGATACAAAACAAAACAAAACCAAAACAAACAAACAAAAAAAAAAAAACACTTTCCAGGTAAAACATGAGGATATTGTGTAGGGACTTGAAGTCCTTAGAAATAAAATTCAAAGCCTAGATCTGCTGTATTTTAAAGCTTCCATCAGTCCAACTTTATCCCCTCTGACTGGAGAAATTGCTCACAGTCAGAGCATATGACCACAAGCAAGTACCAGCATCTTTTCATTGCTGACTCATGACACTGCAGCACAGCTCAGTAAAGTGTTTGACTTAAGATCAAACACTTCTACCCCATCACTCAGTTTCTGGTCATTTATCTTTCTGATTACAGGAGGAATATCACACCCTGTACTTTATGCCATCTGACCCAGAGCATTAGCCTGTAACTCGGGCAGCCTGATAAGATTTGGAGAGGCAGATGTTTGCTCTGAACCCATTCCCACACACTATGTGGTTCTGTAGATCAAACTCAGTGACTTTGAAAAGCTGGTATCTAGATGGTAGAGTTAGAAGTCATCTTTAGTTCCCTTTACAAACCAATGGATAATCTTCCAATGGGGATAGATGTTTATACTATTAGGGTCTCTGCATACTAGTGTTAGTTCCCATACTTTATTATCACAGTGAAATAAATTACTCAGCATTCTGATGCTATACATTATATGGTTATAGATAATCATTGACCCCCCAACATCAAATCATTAACTATCAAATAATTAGATTAAAATAGTCAAATGATATTATTTTAGCATTTTATGTAGAGAATAGTTTAGATAAGATATGAAGAAGGAATTTGAAACAATAGAAGGAGTATGTCTTTACGGTGTTCTATAGAGAAGATATTATCTTAGCCCAATAAGTATATTATGTAATCTATCTGGAAGATATAAAGGAGTAGCTGTAAAACCATACTTCCATACAGGGATTAATATCTAGAATATACAGAGTATGCCAAATAGCAACACAAAAATACTTGTCAGCCAATTCATGGATATTGAACTGAACTGGCAGTTTTCAAACAAAGAAATACAAATGGCCAATAAATATTTTTAAACATGTTAAACTTCCTTAGCCTTCAGGGAAATACAAATTAAATTAGTTTGAGATTCCATTCTATCCCAATCAGAATGGCTAAGATAAAGCAAAAACAAAACAAAAATCAACCAATAAGAACAACAGCAACAACAAAGTGATAACAAACGCTGGTTTGGATGTAAGGAAAGTAGAGTACTTATTCACTGCTGGTGGGAGTGTCGAATGGCTCAACCATTATAGAATTAATGTAGAAATTCCTCAGCAATCTAGAAATACATCTGTTGTATGGTCCAGCTATAGCACTCTTGGTCATACAACCAAAGGACTCTATATCTTACTTCAGAGACATTTACTCATCCATGTTCTTTGCTGCTCTATTCACAATAGCCAGGAAATGGAAAGAGTCTAGATGTCAATAAGCTTATGGATGAATCAAGAAATGTGGTAAATTTATGCAACAAAATACTCATCTGTTTAGAAAAAATGAAATTAGCAGTTAAATTGATAGTCCAAGAAACAATCATTCTAAGGGAGCAACCCAGCCCCAGAGAGACATTGGAAAGACACAGAAAACATGGTTTCATCCACATGTTTTCTCTCCTATGTGGATGAAAGCTAAATGGTTAGTTTTCAAAGTGTGGGACAATGCAATGCATGCTAACAAAGGAGAAAAGTAATCACCAATCTCACCCAACTGAGGACCCTAAGAACTACAGCAATGACTGGATTAAGAATTGCCTACTGGTGCAATAATACAAATGTTATGGGAGCCACCAGCCAATCCCAGGGCCAGATGGATCCCAGGTCCTAGGGGGAATTTACTACAAGTACTCTGCTAAAGTGGCATAGCATTGGAACAACTCTCAATGAATTACTGCTATGCTGATAGATCTGGGCATCTGTCAGCTGTTGTAGAATATTATTTTAAAGTGTGTTACTTCTGTTTATGTTGCATTTGTTTAACTCACTGAAGTTGTGTTACTGTGTCTGTGTAAAACACCTGACTGGTCTAATAAAGAACTGAATGGCCAATAAATAGCAAGGCGGTAGAAAGATAGGTGGGGCTGGCAGGCAGAGAGAATGTATAGAAGGAGAAATCTGGGAGAAGAGAGCAGAAAGAAATGGAGGAGTGAGAGGAAGAAGCAGCCAGAGAAGGAGGAGCCAGAGAAGGAAGAGGACTCCAGGGGCCAGCCACCCAGCTACACAGCCAGCCATGGAGTAGAAGCAAAGCAAGATTTATAGAAGTAAGAGAATGGGAAAAGCCCAGAGGCAAAAGATAGACAGGTTAATTTATGTTATGAAAAGCTGGCAAGAAACAAGCCGAACTAAGGCCAGACATTTATAATTAAGTATAAGCTTCCATGTGTGATTTATTTGGGAGCTGGGTGGTGGGTCCCCCCCAAAAAGAAAAAAGAGTTAAAAAGAAAAAACAACCAACAGTAGTGAACCCTCACCAGAGACCTTCTTTCTTGAGGCACATGGAAACTAACAGAGATCCATAACTGGTCATTGTGTAGAGAGTAAGAGACTGTGTAGCACTCAGCCTTAAATAGTACATAGATGTCTCACATTCCTCTTCTCAAGGTTCAAGGATCTTCTCTGAAGAGGGAGGTAAAGATGGAAGAGCCCAGTGGGTAGATGACTACAAGGATGACTACAGTGAGTCAATTGCTCATGTGGACTCTTACAAGGCCAATCTTTGTAAGCCCAAGGCAGACAGAATCCCAGTGTGTTGGGGGACAGTGGTCAGGAGGTCCCACGCTTAGCTGAGGGGCTATTGTCATTTGGTAGCTGCTAGAAGGGGTGTTTTAAGGATATGACCCCTGGTAGGTCTGTTCCAGGTCAAGGACGGCCTCACACCAAAGAGTATCTGGATAACACAGATGGAGTATACAGGTTTAAAAAAGAGAGAACATCAAGTTGGGTATTTACGGAGGTGGGGGTAGATCTGGGAGGAGTTTGAGAAAGGATGAATATAATCAAAATACATTGTATAGAAAAATTAAAGAATCAATAAAAAAAACTATTTTAAAATAAAACATGCTCAACATCCTTAGCCATCAGGAAAATGCAAATTAAAATTACTTTAAGACTTCATCTAACCCCAGCCAGAATGACCATCACCAAAAACTAAATAAATGGCTGGTGAGATAGCCCAGAAGTTAATGTGCTTGCCATTGCCATCCAGCTGACAACATGAGTACATGTATCTTCTACACACACACACACACACACAGAGAGAGAGAGAGAGAGAGAGAGAGAGAGAGAGAGAGAGAGAGAGAGAGAGAGAGAGATACAAATGTAGTAAAGAAAAAATGACAACAAATGCTGACAAGGATGTGGGAAAAGAAGAATCTTCACTTACAGCTCAAAGCAAACCAGTGAAGACAGTAGAGAAATCAATGCAGAGGCTTCTCAAAACCAAGAATTAAGCAATCATATGACCGTTCTGTATCACTTAGGGGCCAATACTCAAAGGATTCTACGTCCTACCACAGAGATACTTGCATATCCTGTTTATTGCTGCTTTCGGTGGGTTAAATAAGAATGGCCCACACAGGCTCATGGAGTTGATGGTTTAGTCATCAGAGACTGGCAATATTTGAAAAGGATTAGGAAATGTGGCCTTGTTGGAGAAATTTTGTCATTGGGGGAAGACTTTGAAGTTTCAAAAGTTCATGCCAAGGTCAGGCCCGCTTCCTCATCTGGAGAATGTTGGTCCCAGCTATTTCTCCAGAACCACACCTGCCTGCATGCAGCCATGCTCCCACCATGACGCTAATGGACTAAACCTTTAAAATAGTAAGTAAGCCCCAAATTAAGTGTTTTCTTTGGTAAGAGCTGCCTTGGTCAAGGTTTCATCACAGCAGTAGTAACACTAAGATACTTCTCTACTGCAATAATCAGCGGATACATTCTGCGTGGATCAACAAAAACAAATTATAGATGAAAATGCCATAATGAAATCCATCACACTGCACTCTACTTTTAAAAAAATAAATAGCCAATTAAAATAAAGAAAAAAGTGACTGGAAAACACTTCTTCCTTGAAGGGTGGTGCCTCTAAACTGCTTCCAGAGCCTATTCGTACAACAACCCACATTTACAGGACACATGCTATCGGTGCTTCTCCTACACCTGTTCTCTTCTATCAAGCATTCTGTTATTTTTTCCCAAAATCTAGGTTGTTTGTTTGTTTTTTGCTTCAAGTCCCTCTGTCATATTTACCTTTGTTACAGGTTATTTTTAGCAACAACATAATTTTAATAGAAGAAACTTATGGAAGAGTATGTGGGAGTTCTTTCTGGCTGGTTATTTTTAAACCATTCCACCCCGGAGGTGGGGAGGGGAGGGCAATCCACAGTCCCAGGCTGACTGCACTCTGTGGTCATTCTCCACCAAGCTGCAAACAAACATGGACTCCTGAGCTGTAACTTCAACTCTATTAGTCACCTCTCTTATACCCCTATGGAAACTTCTTGAGGCCTGGGCACCTTTACTCGCCTTCATTTCCCAGGAAGCAGCTTCATTCAGGCCTCGTGTAATGTAGTAGGAACATCACATTTTTGTTCACGGAAGGCATGTCTCTGAAGTCTCAAACCTGCATCCGTAGTCAAACTGTTGACACCAGTCCCCAGAGTGTTCTGAGGCAAATCATCACTAGGCAGCAGGTCTGGGTAGGGGGAGGACTGCTCTGAATTTTAAAGTGGGTTTGATTTACTCACAAGCTGGCAGAGGGGGAACGTGGTTTGAGATCTCTGGTTGAAGAAACATTTGATACCATTGGATGTTCTTTGGCAGGTTCCTCCAGAACTGGGACCAGTGCTAAAATTGTATTTTCCCACATCAAACTCCTGTGCAGGGCAGTTCTTGTCTAGGTCTTGACTGGAACCTCACATTTTTAGGCTATCCTTGGAGAAGACCAAGGCAACAAAGATAAAGATGTCTGCAGTTCACTGCTCTGTTACAGAATTTGTCACACTGCGTAAATTCTTTACGTGTATGAGAAAGGGAACCATACTATACCAGCCTTTCTCCCAAGGATGTAAGTCCTGGTACCAATTTTGTGTTAGTTGGGGTTACTAGTGCTGTGATGAAACACCATGACCTAAAGCAGATTTGGCTTAGGCAGCCACTCACTGTACATTATTAGAAGAAGTCAGAACAGGAACTCAAGTAGGGCAGGAACCTGGAGGCACGAGCTGATGCAGAGGTATGAAGGGTGATCCTTAGTGGCTTGTTTTCAGTGGCTTGCTCAGCCTCCTTTTATATAGAACCCAGGACCACCAGCCCAAGGATGGAATCACCCGCAATGGGCTTGACTCTCCCCCATCAATCACTAGTTAAGAAAATGCCCTACAGGCTTGCCTACAGCCCAATCCTAGAAGAGGCATTTTCTCAATGGAGGCTCCCTCTTCTCTGATGACTCGAGCTTGTGTCAAAGGTTGACATAAACTAGCCAGCACAGAGCTTATCACACAGTAAATACTAAGAAGAAGCTCGTTTAGTAAATAAGCCAATAAATGTGTATCCCAGTGACGTCTCTCAAAGGGTGGTCAGAATGGAACTCTGATGGTTTCTGAAAAGACTGGGAAGAACTGCGTTCTTCCGTTCTGCACACGAAGCATGTATTTCTCCCAAGGTAAGAACATAGGATAGGCAAAGAGAGCATAAGAGAAAGTCCACACAAAACCACAAAACCATGACAAGGGCAGTGGAGTTCTCTTCCTGCTGTAGTTCAAAGACCACACGAGAATGTCTGATTGTGCAGCTCTATCAATTGGCCCTGTATACACGTACCTACAATGAAGTTTAATTTCTAAACTATGGACACATGAGTGTCTGATTCTGTGGCTCTTACATACTCCGAGTATACTGATTTGTCCCATATAGACATACCTATACCTATGATAAACTTTAATTTATTAACTATGGATATGAAGAATCAACAACAATAACTCATATGTAACTAAAGCAATTATAACATCACAGATTAAGGAAAGTTATTTAAAGCCTATCATTTTCTGGAACTTTCTATGAGGTAGTTTGGGACTGCGTATATCTCAGGCAACTGAAACTAGGGAAAGTGGTACCGGGACTAAGAGGAGGCAATGACAGAGTGTTGTCATTTCTTGCAGTTCTCAAATTTGATTCTATTTCCTTTTCTACATGGGAAATCACACTTGCCTTCGACCCTCACATTGTAAGGATCTTTCAATTAAAAGTAATTATTGTGGAGAAAATATGTAACTCTTAGAATTTGATTTACCGTCAAATAATTTCAAACTTTTGTTACAATTAAAAGGGAGAGTCACATCATGTGTTAAAACTTACTTCATAATGCAGTTGAGGAGCAAATTTGTAAAGTTAAATTGAAAGCTAGTTCTCTAGAGAAAAAATGTTTAAATTTGTTTACAATATGTTGTTAACATGCTATAAATGGTTATCTTAGCATTCTAAGTGTAAATCCTAGAATAATATTCTTATTTGAACTTTAATTTGCAAACTATCGTGTCCTTTTGCATATTTGGTTACAAATTTGCATAAACAGTATAATTACAATTATCTGCTTTCCCCAAAGATTAGAAAGGGAAAACTACTAATTAATCTCATTTACATGTGGATAAGGTTAATTGCTAAAACTAATTTTTATTTTCTCTTGCTAAGCTGTAATAAATGTTGTCATGCTTATTAAGATACAGCATAGATATTATACTATGTGTCAAATTGAATAATAATTATATTCATGTAGTTTTTTTTCTCCTTATCAAACAGATTATCTAAGTGGACAGATGTTTTCTCTCTCTCAGAATGATTACAATCTCACCTTTCTGTGTCCTTTTCTCACAAATATGAAGATAAACACAAAATAAGAATCTTGAATTTTTAAAATATAAAATTGATACTAATTTCAGATAATACAATATAAGTAACTAACATATATAAAGATGTTAGCACTTGTGGTGGTTTGAATAAGCATGGCCTCTACAGGCTTATATGTTTGAATACTTGGTCCCCAGCTGGTAGAACTATTTGGGAAAACTTAGGAGGAGTGGCCTTGTTGGAGAAGGTGTGTCACTGGGGACAGGCTTTGGGGATCCAAAATCCCACATCATTCCCAGAGCTCTCTTTGCTTCCTGTTGGTGGATCGAGATGTTGGCTCTCAGCTACTGCTGCAGCCCTCTGCCTGCTGTGTGGTGCCCCTGCTGTGGTGATGATAGACTCACTGCCCTCTAGAATTCTAAGCCCCAAATAAACTTCTCCTTCTCTAAGTTACCTTGGTCATAGTGTTTTACCATAGCAATAAAAAAGAAATTAACACAATATTTGTCTCAATTTGGATTTATAAGGACACTTGTAGTTATCCAGTCCCTTCTGAACATTTTCCTTTTGATCTAGGTTTCCCCATTCCACTCTGACTATTTCTTTAATTCAGTCCTTCACTCAGTGTTGAGTGCTTGTCTTCCAGCTATTGATTGTAAGATTTATTTTATTGCATGTGTATCTGTGTTCTTTTCCCCATGTATGTATTGCAGCATGTGCATACAGGGGCCAGAAAAGGATATCAGATCCCCTGGAACTGGAGTTACAACAGCATTTGAGTGCTGGAAATTGAACCAAGGTATTCTGAAAAATTAGTAAGCACTTTTCACAGCTGAGCCATCTTCCCAGCCCCCAGTCTATTTTAAACAGTCACCAACAAATACTAAAGTCATGCCTATGCACCCTTTCTCAGACCTATGTTTTAGAAATGCCTTTATAAAATGTCAACTTAATCATATAATATTCTCTCATGAAATCCTTCAGAGACTTCTCTACAATAGAGCCCAGGATCCATGCAGCAGCAGAAAAGCTCTCTCATAGCTGGCTGGAGGTGTAGCCTCAGCTCCACCTGAGCTCTAGACCATCTTGAATTCCAGAAAAGTCATGGAACTTGTAGTTTTGAAAACCCACAGTTTATGCCTTTAAAGTTAACGAAACACAGCCATCCTTTCTGGGTATGCTGAAAATTGGTGGGTGCTTTCAGATGTTAGAGGACGGGGATAAAAGTCAATTGGCAAGTTGGAAATATTTTTATGAAAGCATTTCTGTTCATTTCCTAAGTTAGTCCCAAAAGAAAGAGATTTAAACTTTCTGTGCCTATAGTAATTTAATATAACATTTCCTCATTTTAAAAACATTCATTTTCACACATTAATTTTGGTCATATTTTGAATTATTTTTCAAAAGGATCTTGCCTGCATCCACTCTTGCTCTTAGCTCTCTTTTCCCATACTTCTCTTGTATTGGTCTTCTTCTTCCTTTTATCCAGTTGGAACAATCCTACTTCAATGTTTAATATTCAATGTAAAATTCACTTCCTGTATTCCCTCCCTCCCAAGTACTCCAGAAACACCCAGCTCTCCCTCGTCATCATCTCTCACAGAACTCACCACACTGTGCTTAAGGCATTATTGCTTTTTTTTTCATGAAATTTCTTTTATTTCTCCTTGACGGTGACAGGACAAGAATGTGTAGCAGTGTGCACAGCACATACCTACCACCACCCACATGCCAGTTTCTCTCTTGGAAGTCTTTCTTCCAGACATGGACTCAGTCATGGTGGGATGGTTAAGTGTGGTTGCTGTCCCTCACACTCCTACACCTCAAAGTTTCAGGTGCCTTCTTTGCCTCTTCCTTTGGTTTTCCTTCCTAGCACCACAAATGTGTTTCCACACAACCTCTTCTCAGGCCACTGGAATCTCTCTCTTGGGACTGTCAGTCTTGATCTTGTGAACAGACGGCCTCTTTGAAGGAGTTCTTCCACTAAGGTCCGGTAACTTCAAACACCCTAAGTCGTCAACCTTTCTCTCTGAGGGAGACTGAAAGTTTCCTTCTAATCTGGTACTCTTGGAAGACCATAGAACTTCTCAGAAGAGACAACATTCACCCTCCTTTACTACTGAGGTGTGCCTTTATGACTAGTCCACACTAACAGAAGGAATGAGTCTAGACATGAGTGTGCTTTCAAAGCCAGTATTAACAGGGTGAAATTCTCCTCAATTTCCCTTTGTCCTTCTTACTTAGTGAAGTATTATTATACATTAACATGAGAGCTTCAGGGGCTGGAGAGATGGCTCAGCTGTTAAGAGCTCTCTGACTGCTCTTCCAGAGGTCCTGAGTTCAATTACCAGCAACCACATGGTGGCTCACAACCATCCTTAATGAGATCTGGTGCCCTCTTTTAGCCTGCAAGGACACATGCAGGCAGAATAATGTATACATAAATAAATATTTTAAAAAAAAAAACAAGAGAGCTTCACTGGCACTTGAACTAAAGGTTTAATGTTGGAGTTCTCCACTCTATGCTTCCGACTCTGTAAACTCTGAGTCCAAGCCACACCCCAGTGACAGAGGCAGTGACTTCAGCCCTGGAAAGTGAACTACGTCAAACTGTGAAATTTCCCCTTAGATTCCATTACTTCCAAAGTTTAATCAGGGAAGGGATATTTTCACTTCCTGCCATGCCTATGTCTCTCACAGTACTCAACAAATGTTTGTTGAAATATGTAATTAAACAAGGTTTAGTTTTCAGACTATTTAGTGATGAAACCCTGGATAAGCTGATGAAATCAGAAACATGCCTTTCATTCTTTCTTTCAATATAAATTCATCAGTCATAAAAGCTATATTCAATACATAATTAATATTTTCAAGTAATATTGAATATGGCCACTTTCCCAGAAAATACAATTTGTGTTATTTGGATTGTAACCATTCAAAAATTCACTGTTTGGCACAGAAACATATTTATATTTCAGGTCCTCTACGACCCAGGCTGTCATAGTCATAATGACATATTTGTAGATATCATATGCATGTTAACTTTTCATTTTGGGCATTCTTTCTGGATAATAAAATTTGCCCATAGTCTATTATGACAAAACAATACTAAGAGTTGAAATATCCCACCACAAATCTCATAGAATTTAAATTTAATCTAGTGTTTCTAATCTGCCTACAAATTACAATTAGAAAATACTTTTTTAATTCTCAGTCTGGTCTCCATATCTAGGTTTCTTTTTATTTACTTTGCTTGAGAAGCGTTCTGAAATCTGTATATATTTAAATCACTCTAGGATATTAAATATATATGATCAAAGTGAAGAGGTAAACACTAGGAATGATGAAATGGGTCAGCTGATAACTGGTTCGCACCCAGCACCCTGGTTAAAAGCTGGGCAGGGTAGTGCATACATGTAAGCCCAGTACCGTGGAGCTGAGACAGGATTCTGGGGCTCACCAACAAGTTGGACTAGGGCAAATGATAAGGCCCACAGTCAGTGAGATACTTACGGAAAAACAGCAATTTTATTCATGAGGTGTATGCAAGTATGCTTCTGTCTGGGTCTCAATATGCAAATTTAAAGCCTTGTTCAGCTCAAGTCTAATCTACAGACTGTGGGCCCAGGTGACTAATTCTACCCAAACCGTGCTCTCAGCGCTAAGGATGTTAGTGTGTTTACTCGTTGTACAGATGAAATAAATGGGTGGAACAAGTATTTAGCTATTTCTCTTCCAGCCAGCTTAAAGGACTCCCTCTCAAACAGAGAACGTGCTTTGGCACCTGTAAATCTTCTGTAAGCATCCTTCTGAACAGGTGCACCTGAAGTGATGGGATGTCAAGTTTCCTCCTGGAAATATTTCATTGAATTAGTCATTTATCCAGAAGGATGCAAGATTTTTCTTAAACAAGGGTTTCTATAAGTGTAGATATTCCTAACACCTAAAACACAAATGTGTGAGAAGCGGCTCATTTAATATACATACACATTTGTAAACATCGATACAAGAAAATACAGATATAGAACTTCTAAATTTATTTTATCAGTAAATGATACATTTATTTTTACTTGCATGGGTGTTTTGCCTGCATATATGTTTGTGCATCGCATGTGTGCCCAGTGTCCAAAGAGGCTGGAAGAGGGTTCGTATTCCCTGGAACTGGAATCAAAGATGGATGTGAGCTGCTGGGAACTGAACAGCATTGCTCTCTACTGCTGAGTCATCTTTCTATCCTCAGGAAACTTTCTTAAAGAAAAGGGAGAGAAAGAAGGGAAGATAGAAGACAAGAGTAAAACAAATGTGGAGAAAGAAGCGAGCCAAAGGGAATGGAGACATGTGGTCTTACGAGAGACATTAGAAGCCTAGGCCTGGAGGTTTTCGACTGCCAGACGATAGTAAAGACTATGCAAGCAAGGTGGTCAAGATTATCTTGATGCTCGTTGCCACATGTTCCACAGCACTCAAAGAAACTTCATTCCAGGCTCCCCTGCAGTGGGGAAGGAGAGGCATGTGATCCTCTGGCCAATGATATATGAATACAAATGTTGCCTTGCCTGCCCATCATTGACATTCTCAATGCAACCTCTTCCCCTTCTGCAAGGACACCAAAGACATGGCTTCAAGTTACAGCCTGCCATGTTAGAATGAATAAAAATAGCTGGAAGCAGGAAAATGATTGAGGCATACTTGACTCTGATATGACTATGAGATGCAAGTTTATTGTTTGAGCTTTTGAGATACTGATTGCATTTGTTCCAGACGCTGGTATTACTTACCTTAACCAAAGTAATAGATGGGTGTCCTGGTTACTTATCTATTTCTTGGATAAAATACCTTGACAGAAATCAACATAAGGGTTCTTTAGAGTCACAGAACTTACAGAATGAATATATATATATATATATATATATATATATATATATATATATATATGAATACATACATATATGGGAGTACACACACACACACACACACACATATATATATATATATATATGTGTGTGTGTGTGTGTGTGTGTGTGTGAGTTTATTGGAATGACTTACAGGCTGCAGTCCAACAATGGCTAGCTGTGAATGGAAAGTCCAAGAATCTAGTAGTTGCTTAGTCCTACCAGGCTGGGTGTTTCCACTGATCTTCTGTGTATGCTCGAATCCCAAAGATGAAGGCTCTAATGCCAGTGAAGGAATGAATGTGCTGACAAGGCAAGGCAAGCAGGCAAAGAATGAACAATCCCTTCCTTCTTCCACTGTCCTTATATGGGCTTTCAGCAGAAGGTGTGGCCCAAATTAAAAGTGTGCCTTCCTGCCGCCTCAAAATCTGACTTAAAGGCATGTGTCATCCACCACAAGTGTGCCCTCCATTTCTGGATTATAGTTCATTACAGATATAAACAAGTTGACAAGTTGACAATCAAGAATAGCCATCAGAGGAAGAAAGGGTTATTTTCTCTTACAATTCCAGTTATAACCCATTAGTGTAGGGAAGTCAAGTTGACTGAAATTCAGAGCAGCTGGTCCTATCACATCCACAGTCGAGAACAGAAAGAAATGAAACAACACCTGTGTCCTTAGCACTGCTTAGCTCTCTCCACTCTTCCACAGACCATGACCCACAGCCTATGGAATGGTACCACCCACAACAGGTGGTTCCTCCCGCCTCCGTGTAATCAATCAATGTAATGTAATCAAGACAATTCCCCACAGGCAAGCCTACAGGCCAACGTTATCTAGACAAGTCCTCATTGGCATTCTCTTCACAGGTGATTCTAGACTGCTTAAAGTTGGCAATTAAAACTGATCACGACAATGGGTAACTTGGTCAGATGTGAGATTTAAATCCCTCTGCCAATTGTATGATGGCATGTTAAATAAGGCAAGTTTTACAAGAAGTAAAGTGAATGTAACTTGAAGGTGGATTAATGTCAGTTTAAGGGGTGGGATCAATGTCAACCCCCAAGAGCATCAGGAGGATTTTACAAGATAATGCATGCATCAGAGATAATGCTAAACACAAAACTGGCTCTCAGAGCTTGGGATGCTCCAGGGAAGAGATGCTATCCTCTATTTCATTGTATTCTTCACATCCAGAATTTATCTTATGATTATTTCATGACATTATTTTTAAACTTTTAAGCTTCATGAAAGTAGAAACTTTACCTGTTTCTGTGACTTAATGTTCTGTCCTTATTTATTACAAAGTTATGAAGACCTGAGTGGCCATGGAATAGTGTTTGCTAAAAAACAGTATAACCTTATTTTTCCTTTTAAAATGCGGGGGGGGGGGGGGCAGAATTTTCTCATATTTTGAGACAGAGGTGTTAAGAACAGGGAAGTCCAGGGGAGAGGTGCTAGGGAGGTGGTTTAGTTAGGGAAGTGCTTTTCACACAAGTATCCAGCCTGAGGACCAGAGTTCTGAAACCCTGTATCCAAGTGAAAGCTAGGTGGTCATGCACCTGTAATCCCAGTGCACGGATTCTCTGGGAATCCCAGAGCAAGATGGCTAGCTAAACTAGATGATTTATGAGCCACCAAGGAAGACATCAGACTTCATATACATGGCATCACACATGTGCACACACATATAGCATCACATATCCATATGCAAAACAGGAAAGGAGAGAAATGGAGGACAAAGAGAGAATCGGGAACACTGGACCAATATAAGAGAGCAAAAGAGGAGCATGTGTGAGCAGATTGGACTGAACCAAAAGCGGTAGCTGTCTTTTCAACTGAAAGAGAAGACTAATGTAGCTAGAGTTTTCCTGCCTGGCCCACAGTCAGGACAAATCTCTCTCACCTGCCAGTCCCACAGCCGCTCAGACCCAACCAAGTAAACACAGAGACTTATATTGCTTACAAACTGTATGGCCGTGGCAGTCTTCTTGCTAACTGTTTTTATATCTTAAATTAATCCATTTCTACAAATCTATACCTTGCCACATGGCTCATGGCTTACCAGCATCTTCACATGCTGCTTGTCATGGCAAAGGCTGGCAGTGTCTCCCCCTCCTTCCTGTTCTCTCAATTCTCCTTTCTGTTAGTCCCGCCTATACTTCCTGTCTGGCTACTGGCCAATCAGTGTTTTATTTACTGACCAATCAGCAACACATTAGACATACAGACCATCCCACAGCAGACTGAGGTATGGATGGATACGAGTTCAGGCAAACTTGCAGCATATGGGAATTGCCCTGAAAGTGATCACATAGATGAGTGGTTATGGGCAGGGTCAGCTCTTAAACCAACTGGAGTAGGTTAGAGAGGATTACAGAGAAGAAAAAACATTTACAGGGAGATAGATGCAGAACAAGATGTTTTACAGACAGTGTTAAAGGTCCAGATTTGATATGAGACTATGAATTTAAGGACCATGAAAAGCAGAAGACTACATACAAGATTTTGCACTCATTCAACATGTATTCACTTAGCTTCTTATTTGTAAGACATGGTGCTGGCTGCAGGGATCAAAGCGTGTTAATGATGGTACTGCTTTGTATTTATAGTGGGTGAGGTACAAACAATCCGTCTTCCCAGTGAAAACAAAACAGCGTATTAGTTGGTGGCAGGTAGACAAAATTATTGGCTCTGTGAAATTTCCTCTTTTCAGTCTGTTGTTTTATTGGAGTGGTACACCCAGGTTCCCTGCTTTATTTCTCAAGTTAAAGCATTTAATGTGTACTCTCGCTGACCTTCATTGGATAAATCACAAGGAGCCTGACAGAGTCTGCAAACAAGGCTGATGAAACCTGGCTGTGGGGGAGCCATCCTCTTCCCTTTCTTTCTTCTAGCTGCCTTCTTGAAGCAAAAATTCTGTCTTCCATTCCCTGTTCTTTATAGGCTAATCTCCATGTAAACAGTCTGATAAGTATGCTAATTCAAAACATCGACTCTCAAAGGAAATAGAGAAGCCATCAGGAGATGCTGTTCACAAGCTTGCCAATGTTTGAGAGAATTGCCATCCATTTTCTGGAGCCATTATATTAGACCCCATAAGCTCTGCCTGCTCAATACTTGTATATTAGGCAATATGCTACTGACTACTAAGAACAGTTATTTGGGAGAGATGGCTCAGGACCTAAGTGCATGCACCACTCTTCGAGGACCCAAATTTGATTCCCAGCACCCAGTCTGGTGGCTCACAACTGCCTGTGGCTTCAAAGGAATCTAATACCTCTAGCCTCTGTGGGCACCTACACACACACACACACACACACACACACACACACACAAATATACATAAATAAAAACAAATTTTTTATTATTTTTTCTATTTCTTTCTTTCATTCTTCCTTTTTAGAAAAAAAAAGAGAATAGTTAGCTTACCTTATTCCCAATCTGTTTCCAAAATTTTGGAAATACGACATGAGAATGAAAAAGACCAAATATGTTGGTTAAGCAGCTGGTGAATGAAGCTCCTGGCCAGTAAGCTCATTTATCTCTCCAAGATGTCTCCCTCCCCGACCTGTCCCTGAGAACAGATGTACCTCCTGTTGCAATGGAGTTTGGATACGACAGGGCCACCTTCTTTGTTTTGTGAAAGAGGAAGCAGAGTGTAAGTGGCCAGCGATGTTGGTGAGAGTCAGATAAACTTACAAGATTTTTTCTTACTGTTGGTTACTAAGGAAGAGACTAAGAATCCATGTCTTTTTCACAATTAAAGATGTGCCCACTAGTCATCATAACCCAGGCCGCATTCATTTTCCCTTTATCCAAGAATACTATTGTCTTTGGCTGGTTTCTAAAAACATAAGATATCCCAGCCCGCCCCCCGCCTCCCCGCTCCCAGTTAATGCTGGACATCAAGGCAAAAAGAGTACTATGCAAATAGTTCACTGATAACCTCATTTTCTATATTACTGAGTGTTGTTTTGAGAATGTTAAATGTAATTCTATGTTATGCTATGCCATTTATGAAGTGACTGTAGGGGAAATGACTGAATTCCAATGGAGATTCTGTCCCTGCATACCTTATCTATCTGCTCCATTAGTGAATCAACTTGAATGACCTGTGAATTATTCCAGTGAAATAGCAGAATAGTAATAACAGTCAATTAAACTAATTTCCAAATTCTCCTACTGGCTTTTACCAAGGTCATCCAACCAAACAAAATTTCAGAAAAATTAATATTCTGTCTCCTTTTTATTAAGTCATCTCCAATGGGCTTAGGAGAAAGAAGTGTTGAATGCAGTCTGCTTTTATCTTTTAAATCCTCTTCATCTCCTTAACTAAATCCACTGTTAGGCCTGTTAGAGATGTGGCAGCAAGCGTAACCCATGTAATACAGACAAGAGCGGGAGAACTGTAGTAGTTGATGTGATGTTTATCACTCCAGCACTAAAGGATATCTCCACCCTTGCTTGTCTGCCTGCTTATGTTCAGGTTCTTTGCATGCAGACCCCACCCTGGCATCACAGCTACCTGTGTAACTAAGGCTGTCTCATGAGGAATGTAAAAAATAGAACACATGCTGCCCGGTATTTCTTCCTATTAATATTACATTTAATTATTGAATCTTATGCCATTGTTAGTTTAATTTAATTTCTAAGAATATTTGCATTTTAAAATATCAATGTGTAATTTCTACGTATATTATTTAGATCTGACCTCCTGTGTATCTATCCTTAGGACCTACATACTTCTCTGAGCCCTCTGACCTAGGCCAATTCCACATTGTCATCATTCCAATTGCCACATCAACCTCCTTCCTGAGCCCTTTCCTCCTATCACTCATTAAATCCTTCAAAAGTCTTGAAGAATAAATGATAAGTGAAGTAAGTCTGTCAGAGAAAGGAATTTCGCATAATTCCAATTATATGATCTAGCTAAAATTATAAATTCAGAGTCAGAGAGGAATTGTAGCTGCGAGAGCTGAGGGAGTTACCAGACCCTGGGTGTAATGTTTTGGCTTAGCAGTGTGAACAGTCCAGTAGACTCATGTGCATCAGTGCCCATCATTAGTACTAGTAGTGCATGTGAGCACTCCTGCAGACTCACTGTACACAATCCTGCAGACTCCCTGTGTAGCACAGTACCCCTCGTTACTACTGTATTTGACCTTTAATAATCTGGCAAGCAGATTGCAGGTGTTCTTAAAGTAAGAAAAATATTTTAAATTCATCATTCCACAAATTCTTTTCTCACCTAGTTTATGTCAAGGATTACCTAATATATATCAAACTTAGATACTTCTAAGTCTAAGATGTATTTCAAAGAAAGAGACAGACAAAGATATACTGATGCATTTCTTTACTGGACTTATGAGCTTAAGTCTCACAAAATGTCTTTGGTTGGTACAGCCTCAGACACCTGTCTGCCTGAGCAAGCAGGATGTCTGGGAATACAAATGCCTGTCATTTTTAGTTTGCATAGAGAAGGGATTTTAGCAAGACTCAGAATGTGGAGCAAAGAAGCTTTCATCCTTGAAAATCAGAAGATACCTTCACTCTGAGCATCTCTCTGTTCTTTCTGTGTGACCTCTCCCTGCGGGCAGCCTTGTCCTGGGCTGCCCACCGCCTGTGGAATCAACACTGTCTTCCAAGATCTGTTCCCAGTTTCTTTAGAGAGTTTCTTCCATTCTTCCTGAGACCTTATTAATGAGAAGTTTTTATAATAAGGTCTAAGGCAATTTGCAGCTGCTGTCTGTTGTAAACAAGGTTTTATTTGGAAACAAACGTGCTCATTGGCTTCTGGTTCTTCTCTGGCTGCTTTCAGAGAATTGAGTAGATTCAGAGGAGACTACAAAAAGCTAAACACTAATCTCACAATTTAGAGGGTAAAAAAAGTTGATGACCTTTGTTTTAAATGCTTACAATTTGCACTCCAGGGCAATGCCTGAACCCTGTGATGACTCTTTTCTCATTTATCATCACCCTCATTAAATGGTAAGTAGCATCAGGGAATATGACCACCTTTCTAATTTAAGGACACTCAAAATATGGCATGGTTGCCTGACACAACTGTGCTCAATATAAACATCTTACATAAGTGAATTTGGAATCCAATAAGGTGAAGGGTCACACTATAGCAAATCATCTCACAATATAGCTTGTCATCGAGAGTCTGTAAGACACAGAAGTGTCACCTAGACCATTAGCAGAAAAACAAATTTAGAATTCTCTCAAAGAGATTAAGCATTTGGAAGAAACACTTGGAGAAGAAACAAGGGACTAGGGCAGAGACTGAGAAAATATCCTGAGAGAGACAGGACATGTGGGGTGACAGTGGTGGCCGGTAGAGCACACGATTAACTGTAGAGCCTTTGCTTCCCTCGGGGCAACAGTGATGCTCCAAAGCATGGCTTCATTTGTCCTTCCCCACTCTTCAGGAATCCTCAGCTTCCAGTCTAAATAAATGTAGAGCAACTAATTTTTAAATGTAACCTTGAAATATTTCCATAATCCTGACTACCTTCAAATATTCACATGTCTCAGGCAGACCATGAAAGATCATGAATAAATAAATATAATTTTTATACATGGAACAAAAATACATTATAAGAATCTCAATTCTGTTTCTACCATATGGGTCATATTTTAAGCTATGCACTAACAACTAGTAGTGCAGTATAAAATAAATTTTTGTTTATCAGATGCAAAGAATAGAATAATATGGTGGAAAGAAAGAACATGTACTATGAAAGTTCTTCATAACTTTTTCTGTTTAAAATGTGAAAATAGCCGGGTGGTGGTGGCACACGCCTTTAATCCCAGCACTCAGGAGGCAGAGACAGGCAGACCTCTGTGAGTTTGAGGCCAGCCTGGGCAGAGTGAGATCCAGGAAAGGCACAAAGCTACACAGAGAACCAAAAAAATAAAATAAAATAAGTGAAAATATGCACATATACATGTACTGGATTACATATGCATATATGTGTGCATATATATAATGTATGCATTTTTTTTAGGCGCTGAGGACCCAATGTTGGGCCTTGTACATATTAGATTAGTGCTCTCCCACTGAGATAACTCCTCAACCCACAATATTTTTTGTTTTATTTTGTTTTGTTATTGAGTCAGGGTTTCACTGTGTAGCCCTGGTTGTCCTGGAACTCACGCTGTAGACCAAGCTGGCCTCAAACTTACAGAGACCCATCTTCCTCTGCCTCTGCCTCTGCCTCCTGAGTGTTTGAGCTAAAGATATGCACCACCACTACCCTGCTTCATAACATTTTTTATTTTGAATTTTAGTAAAAAGTTTGACAACTACTGATCTAACCTTAAGACTCCTTTGTTGGTACCCTAGTAGAATTTATCGAGCATCTTAACCTGGAAGAATATTCCATGTAAACTCAAATGTTCTAAAAGGATGGCGTGAGCATAAGGTGAAGTGAGAACAATCAAACCCTTTCAGACCTCCAAGGACTGAGACACGATTCTGAACCAACATGAAGGGCATCAGTTTGCAATGCTACTAAAATCTATTGAACTAGGATCTCATTTTAACCTAATCTCCAAAGAGTCTCAACCACCGGGATTATAGACGAGCAAGGACCACATCCAGTCCTCTGCCAGAAAATAATTTGACAGCAAAGAAGCTCCCAGAAGAGATAAGACTATCCCTTTCACCTGAGCAGTGGTGAACCAAGATGGCCAGGGAAATGTATAAAGACTGCATCTTGCCGGGCGGTGGTGGCACACGCCTTTAATCCCAGCACTCGGGAGGCAGAGCCAGGAGGATCTCTGTGAGTTCGAGGCCAGCCTGGGCTACCAAGTGAGTTCCAGGAAAGGCGCAAAGCTACACAGAGAAACCCTGTCTCGAAAAACAAAAAAAAAAAAAAAAAGACTGCATCTTCCTAACCTGGGCTTTTAAATCAAACTGCAATGATTGATTTTATGTGCTGGCTTGAAAATTGGGTCTTAGGTATGTAAATGTCTGGTTAAATATCATTGAAACTTGCCTTGAAAGTGCTTCTGGGTAAGATTAGTATGTCACCTGGTACACTGAGTAAAGCAAATTGCCTTTCCCAGCATGGCGGGTACTGTGTGAATCTCTCCTGGCCCAAAGCAGGGGTGAGGGGTTACTTAAAGGAGCATGAATGACCACAAAGCAGCCGAATCATTTTCAAGTTCCTGCACAGCATGGATGGCAACTTAACCACAGATGCACAGGTGGAATCTCCCATTCAGTGAACCTCCCGAACTCTGTAAGATCTAGACACCTCCCAGACAGTGAGATCATACGCAGCTCGGGGTGAATGGCATTTGGCTAGCAGGGAAGTTCAGGAGGAAGTGACTGAGATCACAGATGAGAGTCTGATGACCCTCCCTTCCCAACCCTTCTTGTGTAAGGAAACTTCAGCACGCCTGATCTTGAGGTTTCCTTACAATCACAACTGCTCAGGTTAACATGGTAATGGCTGTTATGCTTTGAGGACAATCTTTTCCCACAGTTGGTTGCGCAGAACCCAGTGAAAACCTGGACATTATCAGAAGGCTGAGTGAATCATTCACTCTGCCTATCATAATCTGAGATACTGGTCCAGTGCTCCCATGCCTCAGACTGGAACTTCTGCCCTCAGCTCTCCTGCTTCCTCAGCATTCAAACTCGATAGGACTCAGTATCAGCTCTCTGGCGCCTCCATAATGAGTGCAGAGCCAGGTAACTGTCCACCTTCATCATCATATATGCCAATTGCTTGTAAGCACTCAGTGAATCCGTTACCCATTGGGCCTGTTTGTCTCCAGAGCCCCGACTAATGCCGCTGCTGTTTCTCCACAGGGCCCTCTGAGACTGAGGCCAACCGAGCATTGCTTAATCTTGTGTCTCCATTTGCTCCCTTCTTCCTTCTCAGTGTTTGCCACCAAGCCCTTGGGAACTCATTCCAGCAAAGCAGTCCTTCCGGATGAGATGCTCGTCGCGGTGCCTATCACAGCATGCCCCGTGAAAAGTCAAGACACAAAAGATTCCCAGGCCACACACCAACAGTTTCTCCTTATTTTACCCTAACCTTGTACTTTCCCAAGTGTGTGGGATGAAGAAAAGCATGACCATCAGTAAAGTGAAAGGGACTTTTAAAAGTTGCTAGCAGGGATTTCCATTTTTAATAAAGATGAAGACTCAGTTAATGAATTGACCCCACATGCCCATACACACATCTGAAAAAGTTGAAAACCAACATCAACGTACCCAGAAAACAATACATGGAGTGTTCGAAAACAAACATTCCACATCAGGTAACAAAGGATGGTGAGCTCAGAGAACCTTGAGAGAGGTGGGTACTGTGGTTGCACAGTTTCCTAGCTTTGGGGAATTTCTAGTTTCCCTGAATAGAGGTGCGATCAATACAGAAAGTCTTGAAAACTTGAGTAAAGGAAAGTCCGAGTAAAACCAAAGCTACTGTGGTGAAGGTATCAGAAAATCGAGGAAGAGGTGAGATACCGGGAACGGCAGCTAGAGATAAGTGAGCAGGAAGAAAGCAAAATTTAGAATGGACCTTGTAAGACTTCTTTTGTTTCCTCTCCTCTCTCTGGGGTGGAGTTGGGGGAGGAGGATGTCAGTGAAGGAAGGGTAATTCCTGGCTACAGAACAGAAGTGACGGTAAGGCTGGCAAATCAGGTCCTCAGTCCACTGGGGTTAGAAACATCATAAATAAGATAAAAGGAATGAGTCAAGGGATCGGCTAAAGGAATGGAGGAGTATACATGTTTTTTGGAAGTGTGTGGATATTTTGTAGAAATCTGGGTACCACTTCTTTTTGCTTCTTGTGTATTCTTTCTTTTCTTTTTGATTTTTTTTCAGTGTTTTGAGACAGGGTTTCATTGTGTACCCTGTCAGTCCTAGAACTTGCTCTGTAGACCAGGTTAGCCTTCACCTTAGAGATCTGCCTGTCTCTGCCTCCACAGTGCTGAGAGTAAAGGCCTGTACCACTATTCTGGCTCTTTCAACTAGGATTTTCCAACAGCAGTCGTCAACAGTCACAGCCCTGCTGTGTCATTTGCATACAGATGATATTGTAAGGGATTTAGAGGCAGTCCAGTCACCCTGGCAGCAGGTTTATATTAGATCAGTATTAGCCAGCTTATCTGAAGTAGGACTTGTGGACCCACAGGCATCCCCTAAAAGTCTGAGCTGAGATTTTATCTCACCATTATCTGCTGGACAAGGACCCAAACCTTATATAAGTGATGGTCAGGACTGCTTTCCAGGTAGTCCCCCACACCCACACCCTCCAGAGTACACAAATTCCTAGGTCCAAAACATATCTAGCCTCAAAAATCAGGCAAGGATATTGGCTTAGATTCTAAAACAGCAGTGTCTCAGATGTCAGCTGGTGCAGATGTGAAGAGGATGTAGGAGCTGGAGAAGGGAGGTGCTTGACCAGTGGTCCTCAGTGGTCACGGGTCACATAAATCTTCAGCTCTCTAACAACCAGGAGATCTATGATTTGGGGTGAACCAAGAGTGATACACTGAGATCCTCACACATCAAAATCCAAATTGCTTTAGGGGATCTCATGTCTGGGCAGATTGGGTTTACCGGAAAGTGAAGGCTTGGTGATATAGTCCATGATTTAGAGGAAACCAACATCACTGAGGTGAAATCTTCTGAGAGCGTAGAGAGGCTGTGTTCCAGAGAACACCAACATGGTACCTCATGCTGGCAGTGGACTTGGTAATGTTGCAGCAGAAGACCTCAATGTTTTGGAAATGCCAGTATCACAGGATGACCACCAAGAACAGCAGCAGCAGTGGAGTGGAGCCAGCTGGTGCCTAGAAGTCAAGCTGTGTGTGCTTCAGAGGGCGGAGCCAGAGACGTGACCCAAGCCCTTTGGAAGAGTCCAGAAGATCATGAATGGATCCCAGATAAAGGACAGTTGGAATTTTGATTTGTGTTGATTTGATTGTGACTGTGCCCTGTTTTTTTTCCCCTCTTGAAGTAAGAGAGTATTTTACTGGAGCCCACAGTCGACAGACTTGAATGTTAAAGATTTTGTATTTTTTTTAAAGAGATTGGCTATTTTAAAGGAACTGAAGTTTTAAATGTGTTTGAGTTTGTAAAGACTGTGGAGCATTTAAAGTTATTTCAGACCTTGCTGATGAATAAGAAAGGAAGGGTTATAGTTTACTAGTGATGTATTCATGTGTCAGGTTGACAAGGGGTCAGTTGTACTGGCTGGTTTGGGGTGTCAATGTGACACAAGTTAGAGTCATCAGAGGAAGGAGCCTCAGCTGATGAAATGCCTGGATGAGATCCAACTGTAGGGCATTTTCTTATTTAGCGATCAATGAGGGAGGGCCCAGCCCACGGTGGGTGGGGCCATCCCTGGGCTGCTGGTCCTGGGTTCTATAAGAAAACAGGCTGAGAAAGCCAGGGGAAGCAAGCCAGTAAGCAACTCCCCTTCATAGCCTCTGCATCAGCTCCTGCTTCCGAGATCCTGCCCTGTTTGAGTTCCTGTCCTGACTTCCTTCAGTGATGAACAGCAACGCTGAAGTGTAAGCCAAATAAACCTTTTCCATCGCAAATTGCCCCTTAGTCATGGTACTTCATTGCAGCTATAGAAATCTTAACTAAGATAACTCCAATTCAAGGGATCTGGCACCCTTTCTGGCCTACAAGCACACTAGCCATGCACGCACTGCACAGACATACATGCAGGCAAACAGTCATACATGTAAAATAGAAATAAATAATTTTTAAAAAGCACAGAAGATGAGTCTAATTCTCCTATTTAAAACACCAATGACAAAAATATTGTGAATTTTACCATCTGGAGCAACAAATTTATGCAACAAGCACACTTCTAATTTCACTCTAAAATTTCATTGACATCTGTGAAAATGAGGGTCTGGATGACCATTTTGATTTCTACAGATCTGGCCATTTGTGTATCTTCCAAAGAAGGAGTAAACCTTGCTGCCCTATTTGTTTCTTGACATAATGAATTACCATTTTATCTTACAATTAGCACCCTGTCCAAGGAGAAAAAGTTACCAAAGTACCCAGAAGAGTTGATTCTTAAGTCTTTGACGTGATGAATGATCTTCCTTGTCTTTATTCTCCTTTGAAAATTTGAACAATTCTACAAGCAGTCAGGAGCCAGAATAGCTTTCTTCTTAGTACCTATGAATATTTAGAAAGTTCAATGATCATGCTAAGGAGTGATACAAATGGATTATATTAACCATTTAAAATATTGATTTGCTTAGGTGTTCTTAGATAAAACTTTACAATTTTGAATTACATTTAATGTTACTTTGTAATTGATTTTTACAAGTGGGTAATAAATATGCCTTTTGTGGAGATGTACTGGCTAGTTTTGTGTCAACTTGACACAAGCTATAGTCATTTTGGAAGAAGGAACCTCAGTTGAGAAAATGCCTCTCTCTAG
This sequence comes from Peromyscus eremicus, assembly GCF_949786415.1. Lineage (NCBI taxonomy): Eukaryota > Metazoa > Chordata > Mammalia > Rodentia > Cricetidae > Peromyscus > Peromyscus eremicus. The sequence continues at coordinate 7,966,824 of NC_081425.1, read as the reverse complement.
ATTAACCTATGATGTATCTTCTTGATTTATGATTGACATGGCAGGCCTTGCTTCCTGGGGATGGCGCCACCTCTGGGCTGGTGGTCCTGGGTGTTATGAATAAGCAGGCTGAGGAAGTCATGAGGAATAAGCCAGTAAGCATCACTCTTTCCATGGCCTCTGCATCCATTCCTGCCTCCTGGTTCCTGCCTTAAATTCCTGCCCTGACTTCCCTGGATGATCAGCTCCATGCTGTAAAAAGAAATAAACCCCTGCCTCCTCAAGCTGATTTTGGTCATGGTGTTTTATCATAGCAATAGAAAAGTAACTAAAACAGTAGATAAGTGCTTTTTCTCTTCCTGTTTTATCTTATCTTAAAAAAATATCACTAATTTGGGGTCTTATTAACATTGACAGCAAACAGTACAGCATAAACTCACCACAAAAAAAGGTATGTGAGGGGGTTCAATTGACTATTGTCATTATTAGCTTGTTCTGTGGATATGCCAATGATGGACTGTTTTTATTGTCTTAATTGTTCTAGGTTGACTCTTCCCACTGTCAGTGACACCATTCCTTAGGTGAGTGGTCTTGGGATGTATAAAATAGCTAGCCAAGCATGAGTATGTGAGTGAGCCTGTGAGTGAGCCAGCAAGTGACTTTCCTCCATGGGTCCTGCTTCAAGATTTTGTTTAAATTCTTGCTCTAACTTTCCCCAGTGATGGACTGTGACTAGGAAATAAAAAAAATAAACCTTTTCCTCTACTAAGTTGCTTTTGCTCAGAGTATTTTATCAGACCAACAGAATGAAAGTAGAACACTTGGGAGCTTTTAAAAAATTCTATGTGTCTGTGTCTGTGTGTGCATGTGTGGATGTGAGTGCAAGGGCTTTTGGAGGTCATAAGCCATTGTCTGATATCCTGGAGCTGGAGTTACAGGCAGCTCTGAGTCAAACCTGAGTCACCGTAGGAGCTGTACATCTGCTAACTGCTGGACCATTTCTCTAGTACAAGCTTTGGGCATTTTTGTTCCTCATTGTGAAAGAAAAACCATAGAAAACATTCAGTTTTTAAGGGAATAAAAGTTTGCATAGCATGAAGCAAGTATAATAACACTGGCTTCTGCAGCTGAGACTATTACAAGGTAAGGCTCCTCAGACAGAACACTTGAATTCAGTGTTTAGTGTGTAGAGCACTTTGGTGTCTGGGAATTTAGAGATAATTATCACTGACTTTGTAAGCAAGTTAGACATGCCAAACAGTTGTGCTTTTGACCTGTTTTCCTGGTTTTTATGAATTTCTTTATAATTTTTAACTTTTTTTCTAAAAAACACAATTAGTTTTTATAACAAAAAAAAAAACCTTTCTCCTAAGAATCAAATTACTTGTGTTTTTGGATATTGGATATGGAGCAAATACTATGGAGTTACCAATAGTCATAATATAAAAATAAAACCAGTGGGTAAAATCAAAAAATAAAGTTTAAGAGGATAGTAAACACATGGCAATACTTTATTTATTTATTTATTTATTTATTTATTTATTATGAGATGTAACTTTATGCATGTGTCCAAAAAACAATCTGTTGTGTGACTGTATTCCTGTGAAGACATGAACCAAAGCCTACTCACCTCAAATAAGGAACTAACCATAGACCAAAATACAGATACCACTAAAGTCTAACGTGGTGAGCCTATGAGATTTATTGGGGTAACTTACAGGAATATGGACAAGGGATTGCTTACAGGTACAGAAATGACTCAAAGATAACTGCACCACCAAAACCTACCCTGGCATAGATAAAGGCTCATGAAAGCTGGAAATCAGGTATGTAGTTCACAACTTGTAGCCAGCTTGCAGACTGGAGATTATCTCTTTCAGCTGGTTCAGTGGGTCTAATCTCTACAGCTCATCTTGTCTTTCTCTTTTACCTGTTCTTACAGTTTCTATAAGCTTGTTGAGGAAGGGTCTAGTGTTTTATCAGGGACTTTTCAGGGACTTCCTAAAGCCTTGTCCTGAGCGTAAGGAGCTTACCTGTAGCATAGAGCATTTCCCCTCTCCTCACAGCCTGTTCTTTCACTTCCCTTTCAACACCCCATGTCTGAATGAGTTTTCTTCTAAAACAGAGAAAAATAAAAGCCCAGAGGCCAAAGGTAGACAGGATAATTTAAAAGAAAGTTGGCAAGAAACAAGCCAAGCTAAGGCTGAGCATTTATAAGAAAGAATGAGCCTCCCTGTATGATTTACTTGGGAGCTAGGTGGCAGGCCCCCAAAAGAGTAAAGAGCCAAAAAAAAAAAAAAATCAACAACAACAAGTTAGAGCTTTTAATCTCAGAGGAAACTGCTACACAGCAGTATAAATGCAAAATATTTGTTGAAAAAATGACTCTAGGGGGTTGTTTTGGCCATTGCAATAGAACAGTGGCTAAGATAGAAAGTTGGTTCCAGGAGTGGGGCATTGCTGTAACAGGCCTGACCATGATCTTCATTGGAGGAATAGGAAAGTCTTTGCAATGTTGGACTAGAAAAGTGATTGGATGCTTTAAGCAGGGCTTGATGGACCATCTTAGTAGGAGCATGAAAGACAGTTCTGAGGGTAATTTGAACTATGGGGGCTCAGTTCCAGAAGTCCCAGAGGGAAAGAATATTAATAAGTGTCCCATAGACTACTTTTGTGAAATTTTTGCCAAGAATATGGCTGGTTTTTGACCTTGTCCTAAAAAATCTGCCTAATGCTAAAATGAAAAGTTTTGGATTAATGGCATTGGCATGGTGTGCTATAGGCCTTTAGGGGACAAGGAGTAAAATGTGATATTTTGCATAAGAATGGCTTCCAGGCTGGGCAGCGTTTTTTGCATGCCTTTAATCCCAGCACTCAGGAGGCAGAGCCAGGTGGATCTCAGTGAGTTCAAGGCCAGCCTGGTCTACAGAATGAGATCCAGGACAGGCACCAAAACTACATGGAGAAAACCCTGTCTGGAAGAAATAAAAGGAAAAAAAAAAGAATGGTTGGCATAGGCTCATATATTTGAATGCTTAGTCACCAGAGAGTGGCAAAATTTGAAAGGACTATAAGGATTAGGAGGTGTGGCCTTGTTGGGGGAAGTGCATCACTGAGGGTGGGCTTTGAGGTTTCAAAAGCCCATGCCAGTCCCAGTCTCTCTGCCTAAGGATCAGGATGTAGCCCTCAGTTATTGTTCCAGTACCTGTCATGATGATAATAGACTAAACCTCCAAAACTGTAAGCAAACACCCAAATAATGCTCTCTTTTGTAAGAGTTGCTTTGGTCATGTTGTCTCTCCGTAGCAAAAGAACAGTAAGACAAGCTACAGTAACACTCACACATACAAAAAGAAAAAAAATTCTCAGATTATTATTCTGTGTTATTACTATAACCTTTTAATTTTTAGCTGTGAAATAGCCTAGCCCAATGTAACTATAGGCATGGACACTACTGATTGAATAAGCCTAGAAAATCTGACAGACAATCAAAAGAGAACTATTGATTTAAAAGAGATTAAAACCTAATTTATTGCAATCTGTCATAACCAAGAAAGCACTCCACAATTAAACAGTCTGGGGTCACAAAGGGCTTTCTCAATTTCAGGCATGTAGACACAGATAGACCAACAGTACACTGGTCGTATCCTCAGTTTTACAACCCCAGGCAAAGGTCAAAAACAAACCAAAAGCACAAGAAGTTCCTAACTCAGATTCCTAAGACTGTTTTCATTATCAGTGGATGCAACATTCTTAATTAATTTGAGCATACAAATAGAAACAAGATAAACAGAAAGTACACATGAGATTTGCTGTCATTTCTCACTCGTTAGAGAATATATTTCTATTATCTGTCTGACAGATATCATCAAAGAATCACAGCATAAAATCAGTTTTCTAATCACTGTTGTCACTGTGGTTGAATAAATTATCTGGTTGTGCAAACCACACACACACACACACACACACACACACACACACATATACAATTAATATGGAAGAGTATAGAAACACAGTGTCAGAAAAGTTTAAAAATATAATTATATTTGTTTATTTTTATTTGCATGGGTATTTTGTCTGCAAAATGGTGCCTGAGGGGGCCAGAAAGGGCATTACATGCCCTAGGACTGGAATTAGGGACAGTTGTGAGCTGCCATATGGGTATTGGAAATCAAACCTGGGTCTTTTGGAAGAGCAGCCAGGGATTTTAAATGCAGAGCTATCACTATACCCTCATGTCAGCAAAGGTTAAATTTCATTGCTGTTTAAGCATTTCTTCAGATGTTTAAATAAAAGGGGGAAAAAGTAATAAAACACAAAGAAATATAAGCTAAGGTTTAGAAAACCCATGAGTCATACCTGTACAACAACTCAACTCCTCACTCAGGTAACTTCACTGAGGATCCTGTGGACCTCTGAAACGGATAAAATACTTTCAGAACAATAAATCCACAACCCTGATAAAAATATAAATGTTAATTTTGCATAGTTACCAATAAACCAATAAGTCTTTAAAAGTGTTCCAAAAATAGATTCCAAATTTATGTGAGTTTATATGTGTGCATGTGTGATGAGTGTACTATGTCAGAAACAGAGACAAATATGTTTTTGCTTTTCTACAGTATCAGAATGTACTGAATATTAAATTCACAAGCTACATCAGTTTCATTTGGTATAATTTACCAAGAAATCCTGATTTTCCTCAATGGCATGGCCACAGTAAATCACAGGTTCTTTTATTCCAGTCTTAATTATTATTATTAATTCTCAGATCACACATATTTCACACAATGATATCTTTATACCTACATATACACACACACAGACAGACACACACACACACTGCACATTCAAACCACACATATACTATATACATACACACGCATATACAACACACACACAAACCATATGCACACATATATACCACACACACACACATATATATACACCACACACACATACACATATACATAAACATCACACACATATACATACACATAAACCACATACACATATACACCATACACACATAAACACAATACACATATATATATACCATAAAACACACATAACAACACACACATACACATACACAAAACACACACATACCACAAACACACACACATACACATACACATAAACACCACACATATTTATACACATCACACACACACATATTCACACACACAAACATACATACATACCACAAACAGATGATGCACATGTTCACACCACACACACAGATACACACATACATACACACATGTACACACACACACACACACACACACACACACACACACACACCATAACCATCATCAATGCTGAAACAAATTTGCCAAGAGAGGTGAATACACTAACAAATTTATGACCCCAAATCCGGTGTGCCTTTTCTATTTGTATTTGTCTTTTCTACATTTATTTGCTCAAATCAAGTAAAATTTTTGTGTTCATGGGTAGGAACTGTTTTTATAGATCTGAATTTGCAAAGAAATAATGTTCTAATTTGCTTTCCTGTTGCTGTGATAACTCTGACCAGAAGCAGCTGCAAGGAAAGGCTTTGTTCTGTTTTCATTTCCAAGTTGCAATCCATTGGAAAGGGAAGTTGGGACAGGAACTTTAGTAGGAACTGAAACAGAAACCACTTCCTAGCTTATGCTCAGATATATTTCTTTTACAGTTTACAACCACAGACATTTAGAATGATGCCACCTACAGTGGGCTTGGCTTCCCTTTATCAATTAGTAATCAATACAATGTCTGTTGCTGTTTGTTTTGCTCTTTGGGGGACCCGCCACCCAGCTCCCAGATAAATCACACACGGAGGCTTATTCTTAATTATAAATAGCCAGCCTTAGCTTGGCTTGTTTCTTTCCAGCTTTCCTTAACTTATCCCATCTACCTTTTGCCTCTGGGCTTTTCCTATTCTCTTACTTCTGTAAATCTTATTCTCACTCTGTGGCTGGCCATGTAGCTGGGTGGCTGGCCCCTGATGTCCTCCTCCTTCTCTTGCTCCTAGATCTCTCCTCCCAGATTTCTCCTTCTGTATCTTCTCTCTGCCTGCCAGCCCCGCCTATCCTTTCTCCTGCCTTGCTATTGGCCATTCAGCTCTTTATTAGACCATCAGGTGTTTTAGACAGACACAGTAACACAGCTTCACAGAGTTAAACAAACGCAACATAAACAAAAGTAACACATTTAAAATAATATTCTACAACAATTGTCCCTATAGATATGGTCTTAGGCCAACCTGATCTGGACAATACTTCAATTCAGGTTCCCTCTTCTCAGCTGACTCTATGTTGTATTAAGTTGTGAGAAACATATGTGTGTGTGTGTGTATGTAGATGTATATGATGAACACATATATGATATATGTTTATGTGTAGAAATAAATGTTTATATATGTTTGTATGTATGTATGTATGTATATGTATATGCATGTGTATATGTATATGATTAATATGTATACATATGTGATATATATGTAGATATATGTGTGTGTATGTGTGGATGGATGGATGGATGGATGGATGGATGGATGGATGCAGTTGACCCAACCAGTACCCATATTTCCTGAAACTCTCACTTCCCCTTTGCACCAATTAACCAATTATCTCAGAGTGTTAAGTCAAGCTTCCAACAATGGAATGAGGTTCAGTCACTGTCTAGGTCATGGATAAAAAACAGGACATTTGGGGATTATATTCGTTAGCCCAGGTTAGCTTCTGGTGCCCCTTTTTACAAAAAGAAATTGCTCTGCCAAATTACTTTCTCTTTGTTTGTGTGTTCCCTTCTGAGACACTGAGCTTGTTCTTCTCCAAAAAAGTTGATGATAAAAAATTAACCAGGATAGATGTCAAATGTTTTAGTACCCTTTAGGACAATAAAATGTAATTTTTGAAACCACATTTTCCTAAAAGTAGAAATTGAATGTATCACTGCACAAAATTTTTATTTTGATTTATAAGCATGGTAATTAGCTGCATTATAGTAACATTCCACAATTTGCCGAGTTGCAAAATAATCTGCTAAAAGATACACAAAAAGTGCTATAGATTGAGATAATTTCCAAAGAGCAAGTAGAGAGTGACAACTAGAGAGTGACTGAAATCCACCTAGTTGTTTTATTTTGACCATTTTAAAGTATTTCACATTTTTCCCTAAATAAATAAAAAATTAGCAACATATTGACCCAAGGAAACCAGGTGCCAACAGTGGTGAGAACATTCTCATTAAAACAACAGGAGGGAAACAGAGATGGAAAGGGCAAATTGAGTAAGACATGATGTTACAGAAGAATGCAAATTATTCAGAGTGTTTGCAAGTCAACACAGTTCAAATGTGAGAGTTCAGTCAAGGAAAACTCAACAGGGAGGGATGAGAAATCGGAGCATCTGTGCTACTGTTTGTAATCAGGATATAGTCTTATTTGATATGACTATGTCAATCTATCTATACTAGTGTATTGTATATTAATACATTAATATATTGTAGCCATTTAAATATATGTTGAAAATGCTGAAATTCATACATAATCGAGGATATTACATAGGGATTGAAAGTTCTAGAAGTGGTGGAAATGGAGAAGAAATGTCAACGAAAGTGCAACTCCAGGTGGAGAGTGGGATCTGAGAAATTTTAGAAAGAGGAGAGGAAGTCATTTTAGCTCTTGCTATTTGCGTGCATAAGCCTATAGTCAAGATTCATTTTGTTCATGTTGGAGTACTGCTTTAGCCCAAAGCAAGTGCAGGTAGATTTGAATTTGCTGGGTGAGATTTGCATATGAATATGTGCAGCTGGTGACTTGTGACTGAGTCACATCCTTATATAGGAGGCCACCATTAAATAACTTCCATTGTGGAGACTTCATTGTAGAGAGGATCTTTTTATGTGCAATTAGCTAAGCCATCCAAAACCAAGCAAAAGGTTTTTTGTTTTTGTCACAATATATGCATCAAATGTTAGAAGTAGCATACTACAAATTGATACACCAGAATTTAATCAATATATTTTAATATCATAGTAAAAAGTGACTTTTCCCCAACTAGATACCAAGACTACGAATTAGAGTCTTTATGACTTTTGTCTCCTTACTTGCTTTACCAATTTGAAGCATTTTCTTCTATAGAAACATGGAGTAGATGTTAGATACTTTCCAATTTAGAATGGTTACCTTTCTAACAATAACTTGATAGTGTAAATTACTGCTCTCTATTTTTAAATATATTATAAACATGAACATTTGCGAATCAAACTTTAAAATAAGAGAAAGCTATCACAAACTGTATTCCTTTTTTTTTTTTTTTTTTTTTTTGGACAGGCAGAGAACAAATGACATTTTTTCTGCCTCCCCCAGAATATTTTTAACTGAGAAGTCATGGAAGATACTGTAGTCATAAAAACACAATTCAGCAATGATTTTATTCTAGCAGAATTTTTATTATAAAGATGTTAAGTCAGGGGAAATGGTTTATGGTACCGCTGTTTCTAAATCGTGAACAGTGCTCTCCTCCCTGCTTTTAGGACAGTCTGATGGAAAAGACACCGAGACCTTGCTGAGAACAGAGTGGTGACTGTTCTTTTATTTCTCACATCTTCAATCATGAATTTATGGCATGACTTTGAAACATAAAGCACATTTCACTAAAATAAATTCTATCTTTGAAACTCGTCATATCAAAAGGCTCTCTCTAGTGCTCTTCATGATGAGAAGATGAATATCTATTTTTTCAATTAATAAGAGATAGGATACTCCATCTTAATTGATAAACTGATTTTACTTGGAAGAGAAAGTGTGTAGCATTATTTAACTGCTGATCTAGAGTGGGAAGGGCAGATACATGGTGTGAACTCAACTGCTCATCTAGTCTTTTTCCAACCTAGAAGATTACATCCCAGAGTTAGACACTGGTGATTGTGCAATGAGCCTTTTGTTCACTGTGGCTAGCAATGACCTCAGTGTCATCCTGAAACCAGCTGGAGTCAGCATATGAAAGAAAAGCTATTTGCTAACCACAATGTAATGGTCTAGCAGGAATCAAATAATTTAACTATGAAAATTTTATTTCAAATAGTATTCTAGCCACTAAAGTAGGCATCCCTCCTCTCCTTCTACTGTTATACCACTGTGGAGATAAGCCCAAGCAACTATAACCAAAAAAGTTAATATCTAATTGCAATGATGGGACTCAATCCTCCGTGTTCTTTGACACTGATACTGTCTACAATTTCTGAAGCTATAGGTAATATCTCCCTAAACATTTCTATCAAAGATGTACAGTTGTTTTGTTTCCAGATTTGAGAAAATGTTACACTTTATCATGTCCACCCAACATATCTATTGTAAAAACTAAATGAAGGTAAAACCCAAAATGCATTTTATCTTATATTCATGAAAGTATATCTGTGTTTAACCTACACATGTAAAACTATGCCTTTGTTGGTTATCAATATGCATGAAAAAAACACTTCTAACACAGAAAAAATGTCCTATGATCTTTACCTGCCTACATTCACTGTAAACATGAAAATAGTTAAAGTAGTCACGAAGTTAAATAGGCAAAGGGCACAGGAATCATAGACCCAGAACCCTACTGTTGACGCTGAGGATATGAACTGATTCTTGCAATAGGAGGCAGAACTCTGAGCATTCCTAATGCAGATTTATGAGCCCAGATCACGAGTGTCTATTTAAATGTGTATATAAAATATGACAGGAAATTTCTAGTTACTCAACAAGTATTTGCTGCCCATCTTCCCTTTAGTTATGAGAACTATGTCACGTGTCCTTATTTACAGCTGAACCCTTATCCTCAAAACAGACAATGACAAGTTAGGTACATGTCATGAGGGGGTGTTATTAACAGCTGATTAGATTACCTAGAGAAAGAATTCAAGTATCCTGACTGGTTGTAATAGCTTCCATGTTTACCTTATGTGATGATTTAATATTAGTGGAACAGTGGGGAAAGGGTATAAAATCTAGTTGAGAAGATCAGTGTTTCTTTCTAGGCACTGCACCTTAAAATTCAGGAACCCATGCACTTATATGAATTTAATAAGCCTAAACACAATGGAATTTTGATGGGGTGGTGATAAATCAGATAAATAGAGGTAAGGACAGCCTTGTAGAATGAGAGTGTTTAGGAGGAAAAGCCCCTCTATGAAGAGGGTCAGCCTATAGAATTTCTAAGGTGACCCCTGATGATGTCTATAGCATTATCACAAGGATGCTCGAGGTGACTCCCTGCTGCTACGGCAGACAGAGAATTCTAGACTTGTCAGCTACTACATATATCCATCTTCACATATAAGGATATTGTGAATTGAATGAGAATGCCCCCATAGGTTCAGACATTTGAACACCTGGTCCCTGGCTGGTAGCCCTGTTTGGGGAGATTTAGTGGGTACAGCCTTGCTACAGAAAGTATGTCACTGGGGGCCGTCTTCGAGAGTTTATAGTCACACTCCACTTCCAGTTTGCTTTCTCTCTCAGCTCTGATCAAGCAATTAGAGATGTGATCCCTCTCCTTCCAGACTCCTGCTTGCTGCCACGCCTCCCGGCTGTGATAGACTCTATCTCTCTGGAGCCATACACACAAATAACCTCTTCCTTAAGTTGCCGTGGCCATGGTGTTTTGTCACAACAACTGAGAAGTAACTCACAGAAAGATATTGGTCACCCCAAATTTCATCACATCATAGAACCACTCTGTTTTTTATAACACTTGCTGACTTTAGATTTGGAAAGTATGACCTGCACAATGGCTTGAAATGTGTCTTTTAAGTTCCATACTTTGGAAACGTGAACCCCAGTGTCCTAAGGTTAGAAGGGGGCCCGTTAAGCCGTCATTAGGTTGCAAGCATTCTGCCCTCACAGATGGATTTATGTTATTGCAGAAGTAGTTTCTCAGTGTGACATTACTTTTCCTAATGAGATGGTAGGCTTATTATAAAAGCAAGCTTGCCAAAGTGTATTCTCAATGCATGTGCCTCTTCCCCGATATCCCCCACAGATGACACAACAAAGTGATGTTTGTCAGATAGTGAAACTATAAAGAATAAACCTCTGTTCTTCATAAATTACTCAATGGCCAATATTTCGATATAGCATTAACAAAGTTAGTAAGACTATAATTCTGTTTCACTTAAGATTCAGTGGGTGGGTTTCTACAACCTCCCACTCATTAGCTAACATAGCATGATCTTTTACTTAAATAACTTTTTTTTTTTTGCAATAAGAAAATGCCATGGACATTAGGCTTTCAAAAATGTCAGCTATCCATGGATTGGGTTTGTAGAGGAAGAGTTAACAGGATTAACAGAGCACTATTTCCCTTGCTGTCTTATTAAATTTTCTTGCCTTTGATGAAGGATCATTTACCAGAATCACAGGCTTCCCTGAAGAGAACAAGAGAATAAAACTACCAACTATTAGACGATTATGCAGCTAATTCTTAGACTTCTCAGTGCTGTCAACTTTGTCCCTCACGTTAGTTCCCTCCTGGTACTTCATTGATTCACTCTATTACTCAGAGTTTCCAGGTACCAGGTTAGAAAAGAAATAATTTTAAGGGCCCCTCAATATATTGAAAATCCAGTGTTATGTTCCCTCTTTGCATTTCCAAAGCAGCTTTGAATGCTTCTGTTTTGGGGAACTCAATCAAATCTATGAATTTCTCATGGATGTTATAGCAAATTACCACAAACATTGATTCTTAAATAACAAAAATGTAGCTGCGGTTTTATTTCAAGTTTATATTGTTCTGAAAATTAAAAGTCCTAATTTTGTCAAGTGGGGCTAACGTTAAGGCTCTGAAGAGACAGCCACACTTTCTAGAGGCTCTCAGGGGGAATCCATTCTTTGTGTGACCCTGCTTTTGCAACTGGGTACCTGCATTCTTAATGTGTGGCAACTCTGCAGTGACCTCTGAGTCTCTGAGGTTGGCCTCCTGTCCCCTCCTAGACTGTCCCTTGGGATGGCTTTGGGCTACCTTCAAAATCCAGGGTAACCTCCTTTTTAATTTTTTTCTTTTATTGAGGATAGATTTTTTTCTCACATAATGTATCCTGATTTTCCCCTCCTCCTGCTCCTCCCCACCTCGCCTCTCATCTGGATCCACCCCTTTCTGTCTCTCATGAGAAAATAAACAGGTTTCTAAGGGATAGTAATAAAATAAAAGAAGATAAAAGAAAAACTAACACATTTGCATTGGACAAAACAAACAAACAGAATGAAAAGCACCCTAGAAAAGACGCAAAAAACACCCCACAGACTCACTTGTTCACACACCCAGGAATCCCATAAAAAAAAAAACCCACTGAACTAGAAGTGATAACACATATGCAAAGGACTTGTATGGTAAAGAGAAAGAAAAAAAATATAAAAATAAAGTAAAAATAAAAAATAAAGAAGTAAGTTAAAATTAAAAAGAGAGAGAGAAAATCCCTGGCATGACATTATGAGATTAAGAAACTCCAATGATGCCACTGAGCTCCTTTGCTGTTGGCCATCTACTGCTGGGCATGCAGCCTACCCTTAGGAGCAATTTGTTTTCCCAGTGAGACTCCCATGGAGTAAACTAAATTTTTATTTGCAAGTGGTTAGCAATTGGAGATAGCTTCTGGGTTAGGGATGGGGCTTGTGCCCACTTCTCCTTCCAGCCCTAGGACCCCATCTGATGCAGACCTGTGCAGGTCCTGTACCTGCTGCCCCAGTCTCTGCGAGTTCCTATGTGTGTCTGTCATGTTGATTTAGAGGGCCTTGTTTTCCTGTTTTTCTTCATCCCCTCTGGCTCGTCCACTCCTTCTGCCTCTTCCTAGAGGTTTCCTGAGCCCCGAGGCTCCCGTGGAATTTAATGGAGACATCCTGTTTGGAGTTGAGTTTTCCAAGGTCTCTCACTCTCTGCATACTGTCTGGCTGTGGGTCTCTGTATTTGTTCCCATCTGCTGCAGGAGGAAGCTTCTCTGATGATGGCTGAGCAAAAACTGATGTATGAGTATAGCAGAATGTCATTTGGAGTTATTTTATTACTGCTTTTTTTTTTTTTTTTTTAGAATAGTAGAAATTTGGTTTTGCCTTAGGTCTCTCTGTTAACCTAGTCTCAGGTTCTTGGTTAACATAGCAGTGTTGGGAATGGAGTTCTCTCTTGTGGAATAGGCCTTAAGATATCTCACTTTTAAAAGCTTGAGTTTAATTCCATCGGCAAAGTCCTCTTTGTCACATAAGGGAGCAGCTCAGAGACTCTGGGAATAAGGATTTCAGCATCTGCATAAAAGAACACTGCCGACCAGAGTGGTCAAATATTAAGGTAGATTGTTCCAGATCTATTCTAATGCTATGTGTTAGCAAACACAAGGCCTGTTTTTGTCTAAGGATGAAAAATGTCAAGATCACATCCTATAACATAATCTCTTAAAAGTGGCAAGGCATACATTTCCTTTATCCTCATTAAAAGCTCAAGGAAAATAGATGGCAGTCGAAGAAAGATCATTGATATTATTGAGAATACCGCTAACACTTAGAAAAGAGGAACATAAAGTCATTTTTATTCTAATTTCAAGAAAGAATATTTACAATCAATGTTTAAGTTGATCACTTGGGAAGGAGATAAATAAAATATGATATTTGATAGTAAAATAGAACAGTTAAATAAAACAAATTTGTATTTAAGAACAAGAATGGAAGCAAAGAACATAAACTCATGCAATAAAAGTATGCTTCCAAATAACTACACCTGCCATTGTATAAAGCTTAGCTCCCATTAATGGATATGTATTCGCTTTGTGAATTTTGATTGGACTGAATGATTTTGTTGTATATAGTTTTATATATGTTGTATTTTTTTAATTTTATAATTAATTTAATTTTACATATCAGCCACAGAATCCCCTGTCCTCTCTCCTCCCGCCCCCCTCCCCGCAATCCACCCCCCATTCCTACCTCCTCCAAGGCAAGGATTCCCTTGGGGATTCAGCTCAGCCTGGTAGATTCAGTTGAGGCAGGTCCCGTCCCCTCCTCCCTTCACCCAGGGTGAGCAAAGTGTATCACCATAGACCCTAGGTTCCAAAAAGCCAGCTCATGCACTAAGGACAGGTCCTGGTCCCACTGCCTGGGGGCCTCCTAAACAGTTCAAGCTAATCGACTGTCTCACTTATCTAGAGGGCCTGATCCAGTTGGGGGCTCCTCAGCTATTGGTTCACAGTTCATGTGTTTCCACTAGTTTGGCTCTTTGTATGTTATACTTTTAAAAGATTTTTTAAACTTATAGGATGTTCTGACCATCATTGGTTACACATATCATAAAGTTTGGAATGAGAATACATAATGATTTTATTATTTGTAGAAATATAAATTATCACTTTATATCGAAAGTGTGCCAAGCAACTGACATCCTTTTAACATTAAATCTGACGATCTCTGATATAAGTTTGTCTCCTGCTCGGAGAAAGGGCCTGAGGCTCTATGACATGAATTTACACAAGTGAAAGAACTAGTGGTTTGAGGGGCTGTAGCTGAGTCACAAGTTGACACAGCATTGAGAATGACCTGTCTCCAGCTAATGTGAGAAATGCTCTCAAATGAGAGTTGACTACACACATTAAAGTATGGTTAACCCACATCATGTGCGCACAATTGTTATGATTTTTTTTAAAAAGTTTGTTCTTATTCATTAGAAACGAACACTAATGGTACACATTAATTCACTTACAAAACTGATCTTTCCCATGGTTTTGAAAACCTAAGATAAATCCTCTTGTTTATTTCATTGAGAGGCTGGGACCATATCATTGTTCTTCAATGAGAATCAACAAAATAAAGGAGAGAAAAGAAACAAGTTTAGAGTCTTTTTTTTTTAAGTAACAGTTGAAGAAAGAATGTTTACTCTGCAATTGATGGTCAGTTAAAATACTAACTTACATTATGGAGAAGTTAATTTCTTCTCCAAAACGTGTTGGAAAATATTTAGTATGCTGAAACATGCGATGGTGTTGATAAGGCTTATGACAGAGATAATGAATGTTAAGGAGGCCAAGGTCAATCTACTAAGTTGATCTTTTTATGCATCCTCGAATTTATTTGTTTCTGAACTGAGTACCTGTTATACTTAATAATGGGTTTCATTATAAGGTTTTCATAGATGTGAGAATTCATTTTGTCACCCTTCAGTACCCTCTCTTGTCCTCCTCCCACTCTACTGATCCCTTTGGCCCTTCCAACCAGTCCTCCTTTGACCTACTTTCATCTCTGTTTATGTTGGTTTTGATGAGTTTAACTTGGGTTGCTAACAGTAGCACTGGTAAGGGGTTATATATATAAGCAAGCACAACTTACCAATGTCTCTATCATTGAAGATATGATCTTCCCTTTCCTCAGCAACCATTCTGTACTAGTATCTCAAGGAGGGGTGGGACGCTAGGAGATCATTCCCAATCCATATGGAATATGGATGGTCCAATCTTGTGCAGGTAATCATAGCTACTGTGAGTTCATAAGGACAACTTCAATGTTGTGCCTGAAAAATGGTGTTCAAAAATAGTCTTGCCAGTTCCACTGGCTCTTACACTATTCTTGCAACCTCTTCTCTGATGTTCCTTGAGACTTGGAAGAGATGGCACAGAAATCCCTTTTAGGGAAAACATTCGATAGCCACTTGTTCTCAGCAGCACGCTCACCAGTCATGAATCTCTGTAGATACGCGTGCCCACTGCAAGGAGAAATGTTTCAGACAACAGCTGACGGCAATGCCCATCTACAGAGCATGCTCCCAGATCAAAACAGTAGCAGTAGCTTCCCCACGAGGCCTATGAGCATCCCAACTATTTAGACTTTTGACCAGGTTTTTAATATAAGATATGAATCCCCTTATATGGAGTAGCCCTTAAATTTAATCAGAAAGTGGTTAATTAACACCATAATAGCCGTGCCACTATTGCCCTATAGGCACATCTTCTGGGGAAAGTTAGTAGTGTAACATGTAGGGCACACAGCTATGTAAGACTTCTGAAGAATGTTCTCCCATGGCAGCCTGTGTAACATCGACTGGCACCTTAAGAGCTAGCCAACAAAGAGGAAAACTTCCAGCTCAGTTACAGCTTTGTTCTTCTGTGTCCTGTGTCAAAGCATGGTAACTTCAGTAGATATTCTTAACACCTAGTTCTGGCAAGCGATCAAGAGAATTGGCAATAGGTGGAGTTATTTGGTGGGACTCATGGGCTCTGTGATGAACAACTGATTGGGTGGTATACCATGCTTGGTACTGAGGTTTTCATTCAACAACTTGTGGCTTCCAGTAGCAGCTTTATCTACCTTTAAAGGGAAAAACTAGATTTTTAAGTATGTCTGAGACAAAAAAAAAAAAAAAGAAAATTAATCCATCATCCCTATACTTGTTTGTACCTCTTAAGGCCATTTACTGATTATTTTTTTTATCCAATATGTTTTTAAACAAAGTCTAAAATAACTCAATTCAAAAGAACTGCAGACTGGATACTTATAAGGGGACAGACACCAGAATTAAAAAAATCAAAAATCATGAGAAATTTTAGTACAGTGCTGTTTTGAGACCAAGTGTTTAGAGAAATAAAAAGTAGTAACAAACTATAAACTAAGTGATAGACCAAGAAAGACTTCCTGCTATGTAAGGTCCCCACGGCCACTGGAAACCCACAGGTAGTCTTGCCTTCAGGATGGTGTGGAGTCCTCTTGTCCTGGTCACCACCACAAGCTGCAAGGCCCCCGTGCTTTTGAGCGCCTGCTTGGAGAAGCTGTGTGTTTCTCCTGCTTCCCTCTGAGCCCAGTATCCTAAGTGTAGACCTAGATATGCACTCAGGATTCTCCTCACATGATCCGACATAATCTGATGTGGATTGCATAGATACTTCAAGTGGTTTTAGGACTCAATATCTCTGTAATCATTCTTAGTTCCAACCTGGCTGCTTACGGTTTACGAGGCTCACTCCTCTGTCCTCAGTAGGGAGCACCACCACAACATCATTCTGTGCCTGCCCTTACTGGCTTACATCCAGCTTTGGAGTCCTGTGAGTGCCTGCTGTGGCAGAAGCCCTGTTGCATATGGCAGTTACTTTCAGTCTGAGTAATCTGGAATTGAGATGCAGGATCTGATGAACCGAGAACGTGAGGGCAGCCTCTCATCTGGGGTGTGTGCATAACACGTGTCAAGTGACCTGGGTCCCCTGCATAAATCACTCACAATCTGTAGATGTATCAGCTTGCTCTATCTTAAAACTCCTTTTCCTTCAGCTGCCTGCTTCCTGAGACGGCCAGCAATCACAAATTCAGAAGCTGATCTGGTAGGTCGGTAACCTCAGTGTCTGCTGCAGGCATGAACTGGAAGGCAAGGGAATTGGCTGGCAAACTAGGAGGCACACTTTGACTAAACAAGCTTGACTCACTCACTGCCTAGACCTCAGCTAAATGTCCAGTCTACCAGACCTTTGAAACTTTCAAGAAAAGGACATTTAAATGTTTTGATTTTAATTTTTTAATTAAACCATTTCCCCATTTCCTTTCCTCCCTCTGGCCCCTCCCATGTGCCACCCAGCTCTCTCAAACTCATGGCCCCATTTCCTTATTATAGTTACACACACATATGCATAAATATATAAATATAACCTGCTGAGGCCATTAAGTATCAGTTTTATATGATTTTAGGGCTGGCCACTTGGAATTGGACAAACAAGTAAAAGGCTCATCATTGGGAAAATTATGATTCCTTCCTGTTCTCAGCATCCCCAAATGCCTGTAGTTCTTCCTGTAGGTGTGGGACCCTCTGAGTTTTCCCTTCCATGTTTGTATGTCTATTGATTGTGCCCTTGTTCGGGTCCTGTTTAAGCAGCTACATTGTTGAGGTATCACGGGTATAGTTTCCCTGTTATTTCCAGAAGACACAGTCTCATAGCAGACTTCCTGATCCTCTGCCTCACAGAATTTTTCTGCTCCCTATTTGGAGATGTTCCCTGAGCCTGAGGTACAGGAATGTCTTAGTTACCACATTACCACAAATGAACAGCACAACCAAGCAACTTTGGGAGGAAAGAGTTTATTTCATTTTGTACTTCAATGTCAAAGTTCATCCAGTGGAAGTCAGGACAGAAATTCAAGACAGGAACAACAGCTTCAGCCTATATTGTTTGAGGGAGGGGTGTCACTTGGATTCCCCTGACCAGTAACTCATAAGGGGGATTTTCATGCCTGGTATTAGAGATTTTGTTAGATAGTCTATGGCTCTTGAAAGCTCAAGTGTAATAACTGCATTTAAACTCAGTATGTATATGTATACACACATGTATTATATGTGCTTTTAGGTGAATAAAAATAAAATTCCCTATGGTATGTTCAAACTAATAATTTTTCTGTATCCCAATAATAGGTTTCTCAACCAATACAGTAAGCCAGATCAAACCAAATTGAAAACGTATAATAATAGGTTTATCTGAGCAAAGCAACTCCCACATGGGTTCTCCAGTCCCAGAGATCTAGCCTGGAGAAGCTGCATGCTGAACTAAAGGAGGGAGCATACATAGCCTTAGAGGACAGGTGATGATGGGTCTGTTGTCAAAAGCTCGGTCTGCCCAAGTTGTGTCACAAGCTGGATGCTTAGGTGGGGACTTGGGCTGCTGGCAGCAGCAAGGGAGGAAATTGCAATAGTTGCCAGAATGAAGAGCTGGGCTTTCTGGTGCCTTTTCTTTGTTGGAGATTCTCTGAGGGGTGGGGTTTGGAGAGAGAGAGAGGAATGGGGCTTTCCAGATCCAGAGCATCCTTAGTGTGATTTGTCCCTTCTCCCTTCCTCCTTCACAATAAAATGCCTCCCCATTTTCCCATTCCTCCTTCAACATTTAAATTTTTTTCTTATGATCTCCTAAATTTAAATTACTGTACTCTTTCCTGGTAACACACACACACACACACACACACACACACACACTTTCCTGGTAACACACACACACACACACACACACACACACACACACACACACATCCATATCTGGGGCTATCATTATGTGTTTTAGAAATGCAAATACTTTATGAGCTGATTTAATTATTTTTGTGAAAATTTCATTGCATACTTTCATAGAGTCTGCAGGTGGTCAATGTAACCTGGAACAAGTGTCTCCTTGGAGCAGAACATCACAAGTGAAACGTAATTTTAACCTCTAGCAAGGAGGCTTGGTGTATGCTTGCTTCTTCCTGGGTCTTAGCTCACGAGTGTCTCAGGGGTCTTGATATGCTTTTGCTATTGGTAAACACCTCCTGCCAGGCTTTAGTGATCACCCAATAGCTGCTGATAGGAATTTTTTTATAGGGAAGGATTATTAAATGTTCTCCAGTTTATACATATTAGCTACTTTAAGAACACTGTCTATAGTGCTTTGTGACAATAATTTTAAAATATCATAAGGTAACTTATTCTATTGCTTTTTTCGACTGCCATGTTTTTATTGTCCTGACATTTTGATCCACTTATTCAGTGAAGAAGTCAATTCTCATTTTAAAAAAATTCTCAAGTTTCTTACACTTAATGTAGAGACATCATTCTTGGCATCCCCCATGTTTGGATTTCTAAGTTTGAAATGCTCTGAAAGAGGAAAGAATTGTTCTAAGTTCCAAGGGTCTAAGATTTAAAGAGAGCAAACTCCCTCACGCAGGTTTTCATCAACAATGCAAAGACTAGGAACCTAGAGGCAGTTCTGTGTCTCGTCCTGTATTTAGGGTGAAGGGAAAAGGGAATGTAGAATGAAAAAAGTTGAGAATTTTTCTGTCCTTATGTAGCCTGCATCCTGATGGGTACAGACTCCCCTGTGGGTAATGGTATGTCTAGGCTGCCCTCTGACAGGGACAGACTCTCCTGTGGGTAGTGGCGTGTAGTCTGACTCTGCTCCACACCTTCAGTAGTTTTCCTCATGCTGCAGTGGTGTGGCAGTGAAACTGGGCTGGACATGCAGAGAGGTGCAAAGTGCCCACCTGAGCTTCTGGTACATTCAACAAAGAGCAGAGGTCAGTGAGGGAGTAAACTGTTGTCAGTGGTTTGTTGACACTGGTGTATACCCAGGGTTCTGTTTTGGAGGAGGAATGGTGTGGCTTGGACATCATATAGACTGGATAGGCAGGGACTGGAAAAGAGATCTATTCATGCCTCAGAGGACTCATGGGAGCACAGAACCATGATCAAATAAAGCATCTCTTTGCACCTAGGCCCAACGCCCTCACACAGCCACAGAGAAACAAAGAACTCAGTCTGGAGAGGGAGATTTGTCTGAGAAAATTCTTATGCAACTAAATTTACCTGGAATTGGCAAGATTAGCTTTTTCCCCCTCCAGAACATAAACGAGACTTAAAATAGAAATTAAGTTCCATTACAGAAAAGTAAGTTTCATTCCTCACACTTGGATTTGTGGCCTGTGAAAATGCATGACCATTACACAAATAGAAAATTTTCCATCTGAGCTGCTACCCAGGCAGTACACGATAATTTAGCATGATGGCTAACTAATCTTTTAAGCCAACTTGAACATGAGCATGTCACCTCAAAGGAATAGAAAGAAAGAAAAATTCTAGAAATCTTCTTGCCAAAGTCCAAAGCCTTCTTCTAGTGAAGATTTCAATTTGATGTTGTGATGCTCCACATTTCTATTGAATGGTGAAGTATGTGTCATTCATTAAGCTCTCATTCATTATGAAAATAGACTAGCAAATTATATTCTTTGTAAGTGAAATCATTATGAAAGTAATTCAAAAAATACATTAAGCTCTTTCACAATCTTCCTAAAGGAAAAGCCAAATAGTTTTAAACACATTGCAAGGTCATTATCATATAAGTCTTAGATCTTACTTCTCATTAGTTATTTTGTGAATTATGTGCTGCACACATATCTAAATTTGCTTATGCTTTGCATGACACAAACTGCTTTTTATGTGAGCCTGGGAGAAATCACATTTCAATGATTGGTTTCATTAAGTCTAAAATAAAGATGAAATTCTAGTTTTTAAAATACTGCATTAAAATGTTCTTTTCTTTTCTTCTCAAATTTGTGTGTGCCTGCTTTGCTTCACAGAGACCGTAACATGATCCTTCACCTTTTCAGTTTTTGTATTCAATCATCATTTCAAACTCGAGAGAGCAGAAGCCAGGCAAGCATGTTGCATGTTTAAAATAAAGTTGTTTGACCCTCTTTGGAGTTGAAAACTCAGTTATCAACTTAAATTAACATGAAAATCAGAGCAGATTTAGTGTCTCTCTGAGCTGTGCAGACTTACAATGCTGTTCATGACCAGGAACATGCTGGTACATGTTTGTTTCCCAGGAAAAATAGAGCCCTATTCATTATTCACAGAGGGCCTCCTGTACAGTGAAGACATTCATTCTCCAATGCTTCTATGACTGGGGTGTTGTGAAGCCCAAAGATGTTATTTTTGGAAGATAGTCTACCAATTAAAAGCAAACAGCACTGGATTGCTTAGTAATGTCTTCAACATTGATTGCCTGTGACTGCGAATGAACAGAGGGGGAGGCAAAGGCACATGACCTGTTCCTCTGCTGCCTTGCTTCAGACACCTCCCTGGAAAGAGATCGTTAGTAGACACAACTTCCAACTTTAAATCTCAGACAATTTCCTCCTTAGTGTCCCAAGTAACTTGAAAAACATTAGATTTATTCTCTTACAAACATTTAATTATTTCTCCCTGAGATGTAATAAAATGTGCTAAGTTAATATAGTAGCAAGACTGAGTACTTGGAGGTGAGTTTGGGACACAAAGACGAATATAACCAAATTCTCCAAGTGAAAGACAATAATATTTTATATGAAACTAATTTTGTGGCTTATAAAGCATTGAAGAAAACCTGGGCATGGTGATTGATACCCATAATCCCAGAACTTCAGAGGCAGGAGGACAGGGGGAATTTCCAGGTCACCCAGAACTATACATACAGGGGGTTTGAGACAAACCTGGGAATCAGAGAACCTGTAAATAAATAAACAAGTAACTAAAGATTCTGAAAGCAAGTACTCAGGGAGGTAGAGGGGGAAGAACTATGAGTTTGAGGTCTCATGAGTTGAAGGTCTCATGAAGAATCCTGAGTTACGGCCCTGGCTGTATAAGGAGACCCTGTTTCAGAAAAAAACGACAACACAGAAACAGATACAAAGGCAGGTGGAGAATGTTGTCCAAAGACATTTTATGTAAACTAAATGTCATTGAATTTGTCTAGATTTTGGCTTACCATTTAATGGTGCAGATCAGGGTCACTGTGATTTTTCTTAACTAAAGATCTAAAAATATTGGCATTTGGTACTTGTTGGGCCAGCCATAAGCCTACTGGCTTATTGCTCTTTTGTTTAGTTGTTAATGATCTTTTAAAATGTCACACATTTGGATTTAATGTATTCATAGAATGGTGAAAAAATTTGTTCCATGTGAAAGATAGGAGTACATTCATGAACATTTTAAGGACACTAACAAGTAATCAGGAACAGATTATTTTTGCATATTTTTATAGTTTGAAAGCTTTTTTATTTTTTAATTATGTGTGTTCATGTGTGTGTGTGTGTCTGTATGAGGGTATGTGCACATGAGTGCAGTGCCTTCTGAGGCCAGAGGAGGGTGTCAGGTCTCTTAGGGCTGGAGTTACATGACTGGGAGCTGACGAATGCAGGTATAGGGAATGAACGTGGGTCCTCGGCAAGCAGGTCCTCATCTTTGTACTTCTGATACCCGTGTGTTTCCACATGAAGGTAAATGGTTAGAATTTGGAAGTTCATGTGAGTTATAATTATTTTGAAAAGCTTTCTCCTCATTCCTGCCCTGAGAAAGAGCACTCACTCTTAAAGGAAAGGTTATTTTTTTTTTCAGGAATTAGCCTGATACCTCCAAAATAAATCACTGAATAGAATAACATGATTACTATCTTTGTCAAAGAAGGAAGCTCAATTTATCAGGGAAATTTCTGGTATGTTCCTAGATTGACATAATTGATTTGGTTTCATGAAGGCTTTGGGCTCTCTTTGCAGAGTTGGTACACTAATATCATAGTAGCTGCTGTTTTCTACACCATCCTTCTGTCTTTCTTAGAACCAACAATAGCCGTTTGTATGGTTACTTAGACATGTGTGATTGTAGCCCATAAATAGAGAAAAGCTAATTGTCTGTTTGAGCTCAGGACCATTCCCCCTAATCCCTTCCATTAACTTCCACAGAAAAATAACTTCTGCTTTATGGTGTTGTAACACTCAACAGAGAAGTTTTATTTACTTCTATTTACAAGTACATGTAGCAAAATCCATTTAAAATTTTTATTGTTTTTCTTGGTAATTTACAATGTATTTGATGACTCTAATTATTGTATTTTGAGGTTATATGCCAAATTAAAATTCTAAACTTTGAGTATTCTGATTATTATGGAATGTTTGAATCACTTCCCATCATTAAAACTAATTTTGTATCAGTTGTAGTATTATAAACAGCAGTGTTTATTTCTATCAGTATAAAATTTTCTTTAGATTTTTTTAGATTATATAAACAATTCAAGAGATTTTATAATTTATTCCAAATAACATTTTGTTTTTATCCTTTTCTTACATAAAGATTAGAAGTTGAAAAATATAGCTTGGTCATTATAAATGCAACACATTATAAATGCAACACCAACTTTCTAAATTTCCATAGAAAATAAGTAAAGGATTGTACACCTGTATATTAAAAAAATTAATAATAGTAATATTTTGTCTGTGAATCATCCTTTGTTGTTTTCCCAAAAACTAAGTCTGTCACCATGCTTATTTTGTGTTGAAATAATTAATGACAGGTTATTAACCTAGGGCCTTTAATACCTGTTAAATGATTTTTATAAGGAGGAAATGTATCCAACTGATGGGAGTCTATAACATATGCAGCAATTGCCTTTAAGGAATGACATTGTTCCTGGCACCAGATGATCTGAGAACTGTGCGAAGCTTAATCCATCTCTCACAAAAGCAGAAGGACTGAGTCATGACTGCAAAGATGCTTGGTTCCAATCATCTAGGTGTGTCAGACTCACTGCTTAGCCCCAGAACTGTCTCTCACAGCACCCATGTCTGAATTTAGAATGAGCTACAGAGATGAAAGTTGATGCATCTGCTGTGAGATTTTCATCTGTGTCAATCTTATGTTTACATAGCTGATTTGGAGATGCTTCCAAAACACATGATGACCTTTAAATAATAATAGTCTTGAAGGAGTCTATTAATATTGTGAGCCATCAAATACAAAGGAAACCTTTCCTTACTCATGAAAAAAATGATGGTATAAAAGACACTCAAGGAAGTATCACGTTGGCCAAGATTGTTTCAAGGCATATAGTGGTGTTAACAGCATTTTTAAGCATAAATATTTTGTTGTTTAATATTTAAATGGATTTAGTAGCCTAAGACACATCCTAAGCATAAAAATCACTTAAGAATTGATTGAGGGCAGATACTTGGATCATTAATAAATATGGAAAATTGGAACTAGTGTTTTAAATCTTTGTGATACCTGAACATATTTCCTGCTTATAGCTTCTAGATGATTGATAGTAATATTTCAAGTAAATATGAGTGGTGCTTATGAATATATGAAATACTCTCATTGTCTTTGTTTCTGGTATATGTTAAATAATTACAGCTCTTTCAGTCTTCTTGGCTAAACCCTGTCGTGACTATTAGGCAAACTTGAATCAAGAAGATTACACGATTCCCCTCTCTGAAGCTAACTAAATCTGTCTTCAGAGTCTTAGAGGAACATGGCAGGACAAGAAGAATCCGTTGTCCTTGGTGTCTATACCCTCCCATTGGATCCAGGAAACCCACAGGTTCTAGGCTACACCAAAGATGTAATTTCTATTGGTGTCTACCAGCATTAGACGTGGTAATATTGTGTTCCCCCAAATATTGTGCATGCTAATAAACTTATCTGGGGTCAGAGACAGAACAGCCACAATATTAAACATAGAAGTTAGGCAGTGGTAACACACGCCTTTAATCCTAGCATTCCAGAGGCAGAAATCCATGTGTTCAAGGATACAGCTAAGCATGGTGACTCATGCCTTTAATCCCAGGGAGTGGTGGTAGAAAGCAGAAAGGTATATAAGGTGTGAGGACCAGAAACTAAGGGCATTTACCTGGTTAAGCATTTGGCTGGTTAAGCATTCAGGCTTCTAGCAGCAGTTCAGCTGAAAGCCATTGGGATGAGGACACAGAGGCTTCTAGTCTGAGGAAACAGGACCAGCTGAGGAATTGGCAAGGTGAGGTAGCTGTGGCTTCTTCTGTCTCTCTGATCTACCAGCATTGACCCCAATAACTGACCTTGGGTTTGATCTTATTAATAAAAACTTTTAAGATTCATGCCACAATTAGATACATACTTAACACTCCAGAACTGTTCACCGGACTGTTAGAACTGTTAGTGTTTGGTATATCATCCAATGAAATGTAGTTTTCACTCTTTCTGCTTATTATTCCCCCATGTTTACCTTTTCTTTCTCTGTAACCCAGCAACCTCCCACTGTGTGTGCAATGCAGAGCCACTGCTAAGCTTCTCATGCTGTTTTCCTTGAAAAATCTGCTTTTCAAGAGGCAGGTTAACTCAGCACTTTTGATTTCTACGATGTGGAATAGACACACTCACAGTTCATTCCCTTGCTTTTTACGATTCCATTTGAACTTATTTATCCGCTTCGATCTAAAACACACACAAAAAAAAGTAAAATTCAACCAGTTTCTCATTCATGAGATAACACAACTGAGCAAAACAATTTTAAAGTTTATAATGGTGGCTTTTTGTTTTTCTTTTGACCCAACCCAGTTTTTAAAAATGTATTTTTAAAATTTTTGAGGTTCTAATACAATTTCATCAAGTCTTAAAAAGCTACAAGAAAAAATGTCATAGGTTAGAGTTTTTATTTTCTACAGAAAAATGTTAATAGCTGTTTGTTTTACATTTGTGAGATAATGGTAAGAATTTTATTTTACTCTGGAAATTATATCAAATACACTCATGTTAAAGGTACGACATTCATTTCAAAACCATGCTTTTTTACTTATTAAAAATTGAATTTCCTGTAGAAAACACGGGTAGTATAGAAAAGAGAAGGAAAAATTTAAATGAATCTACTGGGGGAAATAAGATTGCATTTCAGTTCCTTTGATATCTGGTGTCAGCTTCTCTAAAGTCTAGAAGCTTCTTGTGGAAAGCCCACCTGAATACTGACAGAAATCCCGACTTCATGGTCAAAGCACTCGGCCTTTGTACCTGATCTTTCCATCTTCTTCCTGCCCCCTTTACCCGTGATTCTGTGTGGCCTGGCACGCACCGTGGGATGACACTAATGCTTCTGGGGTTACCCGGAGACCTCTTTGTCATCTTCCTGTACCATTGTCTTGGATGTACACTGCAATTTGCTCCATGCTGGAAAATCTCCCGACGTGGATTCCACAGTGCTACCTCCAATTTGTTTTCTTATATTTGTCTCTTCCTCAGTTTCTCTTGTTCAGACTTTAGAATGGTGTCTGTGTTTATACTGCTTTCATATGAAAAAGCAGAAAACCCAAATGGTAGTACACATAAACAGCAGGATGCTTATTGACTATGTAAGAAGAGGTCTGGATCTGGAGTGGTGATTCAAATAGGAAAGCAGGAACCTTGAGTATTTCCGCCAAAATCAACTTGGAAGGAGAGGGTTTATTTGGCTTATACTTTCACATCACCGTTCATTATTGAAGGAAGTCAGTTCACTCATATATAACAGTTCATCACTGAAAGCATTTGGGGCAGGAACTCAAACAGGGCAGGACCCTGAAGACAAGAGCTGATGCAGAGGCCATGGAGGGGTGCTGTTTCCTGGCTTGCTCTTCATGGCTTGCTCATCCTGCTTTCTTATAGAACACAGGACCACTATTCCAGGGATGGCCTTACCTGCTGTGAGCTGGGCCCTCCTGCTTCTATCACTAATTAAGAAAAGGTCCTGCAGGCTTGCCTACAGACCAAGCTTACAGAGACATTTCTCAATTGAATTTCCTTCCTCTCAGATGACTCTAGCCTGTGTCAAGTTGACATAAAATTAGCCAGCAAATTTTATTTCATCGTTTTGTGTGCGTGAGTGTGTGTGTGTGTATAGGCCCACAAATGCTAGGGGAGGGCATTGGATTCCATGGAGCTAGAGTTACAGGTAGTTGTGATCCAGTGATCCACCTGATATGAGTGCTGAAAACTAAACTTGGATCTCCTGGAAGACTAGTAAACTCTCTCAACTAGTCAGCTCTCATGTTCCTCTTGCTTTTTAATCAGGAAAATAGTTCCTAGAAATTTCATATTAAATCATTTTGGTCAAAAATGGTTCATCCACTCCAACTCAACACTGTTTAACTGAACAGGAAAAAGGATGGCCAACAGTGACTTAGGCCAATGAGATTCTTCCCTTGGGGTGAATAAAGGGCCTGCACACACATTTCTCAGGGTGATTGACAGAGGCTGCCCAATTTGCCTGCACCTGTGGTTGTTGAAGACCAAATTGTTTTCTCTAAAACCTGAAGTCTGTAACGTTCCATTTATATTACGGCTCCATGGGTTCTGAAAACCAGCCAGGGTGGGAAAGTGGGTTGGAAACAGGAGTCTTAGTGCCCATAACATGTATTTCCAACAGGACCAACCTCAGGATTTCAATTATTGTTCTTGTCTACCAAGCCAAGCACCATATCATAGAAATCCATTTTTCAAATCATATCCTCATGTTCTTCTCATTTCCCAACCTCCTAGTTTACGTCTCAAATACCTAAATCCTTTACATGGTGACAGAGTATTATGGGTACCTCCTCCTGAAGTTCTCTTGCTTCTGTCTTTGCTTCCTCTGTATAATATTCTTCAATCTTCTTTTTCCTTACTGTGCCCAGAATAAACGTGGTGGCTGGGGTTCAAGCTCTAAGTCATTGGTGCCCCCTTATTTCTAGTCAGGTCTTTTCTATGAATTTATCTATTATACCATGTGCTCATTTCAACACCCCTATTAAGGTGTTGCCCCCAGATAGAATTCTAACTTTGTTTTTTTTAACCCTACTTCAAACAATGCAGTATTACACAGTAAGTGGACTAGGCAAATTCCCTAATTCTTTGGCATGACTAAAGTTCACAAACCAATGCCACACTATTTGACCCTTCCCAGTAAATTTAAGTTCATCTATTTATGTTTGAGGGAACAAGTAATTTCCCATGCATTAGCCTTCCAACAGGTCTACAATGGCTACAGCAGCCTGCTGCTATATAGGTGTATGGATTGCTCGTTAAATGTCAAATGATGAGCCAATCTTTAAATAATCACAAACCATCTCATCTGTCTTTTTCATGCATATGTGTTTGCCAGAACACACATGCAGGTGGAATTCTGAAGACAACCTCTGGTGTCTCCTCAGAATTGCTGTCTACCTCCTTGAAAGAAAAGGTTTATTTTTGTCATTTTAAATTTCTGTTTGTGTGTGGGTGCACATGTAAGTGAAGGAGCCCCAAGAGGCCAGAGGGGTCACATATTTCTGGAAGTGGAATTACAGATGTTTGTGGGCCACATGATTTGGGAGCTGAGAACCAAACTCTGGTCCTCTACAAGAATAGTATGTGCTCTTAACTGCTGAGCCATCTCTTCAGCCCCCTTCCCACCTCTCTGAGACAGGGACTGCCATAGACTTAAAGCTCTTTAAGGAAGCTGACTCCTCCTCCTTTGTTTCACGGGTCCTGGCATGTGTGAGTTCTAGGGGATACACCACACATCCTCGTGTGAAGCAGGCACTCTACTACACTCTAGGTACAGCTTCAGTTTAAATTCTAAAACAAGCCCAAATCCTCCTCCAAGTCTTACTGATGATGGGTTAAGGAGGACTGACTGGAGAGGAAGATATACTGAATGAGGATGATGATGATGAAGGTGCCCATGACAGAGGCAGACAGAAGGATTTAGACTTCAGGAGTCTTGCTGGTCACCAACCACCAGGAGAACATCCTCCTGCAGGTTTACAGTCAAGTTCTACAAAACTAGGCCTCACCTTGCAGGGATTTCTCAAGAATTGTGAAAACAGTGTCCCCGTGGCAACTCTATTGAACAGGATTTCTACTTCTTCTTTTCTTTCTGATTGGTCGTTTTCAGGATCTCCATGCTCATTAGCATAAGAAAGGCCACGGAAATTAGTTAAACAGGAATCTCCTCTTTGATCCCATTTCACAGAACTGGAAGGAGAAAATGACTAGGTTCTCTGTTTGAGAATTCTGAAAACTTGGAAGAAAAAGATAAGATCAGTGTGTTGAGAGTATCTGATGAGAGAAGGTTAAGACTCCATGCCCTTCCCAGTGTTTCACTTCACGCCTTACCTTCTGCTATTATTGTACCTCCACACACTGAGAACCCAAGCCTAGTGATTTAGGAATCAAGTGTTTTGTAGGTTAAATCTCTCTCTCTCTCTCTCTCTCTCTCTCTCTCTCTCTCTCTCTCTCTCTCTCTCTCTCTCTCTGTGTGTGTGTGTGTGTGTGAGAGAGAGAGAGACAGAGACAGAGAGACAGAGACAGAGACAGAGAGACAGAGAGAGAAAGACAGAGACGGAGATTTAGGGGAGTAAAGAACTATGACTCTCTAATATGTGCATTCACTACTTGTTTTTAGAAAATAAAAACACCGAGAAAAGCAGAAAGCAGCTAGCCACCCAGAGAGGTGGCTCTGCTACGCTCCCAGATTTCCTTTCTGTGTTTATCTCTTCCCTGGCTTTGTGTTAGTTACACTGTAGCAAGAGCAACAATTGGAAATGCGATGTTCTTTATCTCCAAAAAAACATAGCGCAATCACAGTTACCCGCCTCAAACATTTTTTTCATTTTATTGTGGTTTATTTATGTCAGGAAAGGTAGCATTTGGGATGGGTGTGGAGACTGTGAAGTGATTGAGAAAATAGGGACCTTGCGTTTCTAATCTTTCCCCTCCTATCTAATGGTTCGCGATCCGTTCCAGGTTTTGCGGCTGACTCTGCCTCTGAATTTCGGCGGTGCACTGGGTAGCACGTTTCTCTCTCCCTCCCTCCTTTCTCCAGTGTCAGTCTCCAGGATTTTCTCTCTTCCTATTTCAAGAAGACTCGCACAGGCTCCCCCAGTCTGTGTGAAGCTGAGGTTTCCCCTGGATCCCGTACATCTCCATCACATACCTCCACGCACACTCCTCCCCGAGAGCCCAGCGCTCACACCCACAAACACGCGCGCACACACTCGCGCCGGCCTGTCCATCTCCCTCCGGGGGGGAGCCGGCGCGCGGTCCCACCTTCGTCGCACACACTGGCCAGGCGAGCTCGCAGCGCTCCACGACTCTGCGGCTCGGAACTCGGACCGCTGCTCTGAACGCCCCCACTGTGGTATTTTAAAAAAAGAAAAAAAGACATTTCTTTGCCTTCTCCTCCTCTCTCGCCTTTCTCGCACCGTTTTCTACCCGAGCGGCTAGCCGAGCCGGCTGCATTCCCAAGCCAGCCCTGGTTGGCTTGCCATCCTCCATCTGGCTTATAAAAGTTTGCTGAGCGCAGTCCAGAGAGCTGCGCGCCTCGTCCCCTCGGCTGGCGGAAGGGGGTGACGCTGGGCAGCGGCTAAGGAGCGCGCCGCAGGCTCTGGCGGGCTTTCGGCTCCAGGGGCAAGGTGAAGAGCGAGCGCGCAGGGAGCTGGGGGCTGCCGAGGTGGACTTGCACGTTGCACCATGCCTTCTTGGATCCGGGCTGTGATTCTTCCTCTCTCCGGGCTGCTGCTGTCCCTCCCGGCCGCGGCGGACGTGAAGGCTCGGAGCTGTAGCGAGGTCCGCCAGGCTTACGGTGCCAAGGGATTCAGCCTAGCGGACATCCCCTACCAGGAGATCGCAGGTAAGCGCGGGCGGGCGGGCGCGGGCCCGGGGCCCGCTGCAGCCCCGAGAGGCGGCGGGGCTCCCTCTCCCTCCCCCCTGTTGCTCACTTGGTGCTCACTTTCTGCGGGTGGCTCCCAGGGACCCCGCGTCCCTGCATCCAGGCGGCTGAGGCTTGTCCCGTTTCTCCGGCGGGAGGAAGGTGTGCGTGCCGGCCGCCTCATTGTGTGCACACACGCGGGAGCACCCTCGTCCCCTCCCTCGCTCTCTGCGTCTGCTCCCGCGCCGGGCCACCTCGGTGGCTGGCCTAGACTCGGCCCGGGCCGGTAGAGCTGGGGACGGTCGAGAGGTGACTGCTAGAGAAGGCAGAGAGCCGAGCGGGGCGCCCATCGCATCCCCCTCGCCGGGGCAAACTTGGGAGAACTGCGGCCACAGTTCTCTCAGCGCCACCGTCTGAGTGGCGCCTTCTCCACTCCCGCCTTCGCGCCGGCGGGGGCGGTGGAGAGACGCGGAGGTTCCTCTACTCCATCTCTCCCTTCTCCAGGTCCTTCCCGGGGACCGAGCGCCCGGCTCCTGGGCTGGGGACCGGCCACTAAGGGGACACGTTGCGGCGGCCCCCAGGATCTGAATGTTGGAGCCCCGGGGCTGTAGCGGCAGGGGAGGTGGGGGGGGGGTGCTTCACAGTCTTGTCTGCTCCAGATTTGGGGCGGGCTTTCCCGTTAGGGTGCCCCAGTGCTTCCCCGACTGCGGTTGGTCACTCGGGCTGGGGAGACAACCGGGCCACCCGGCGCGGTCTCGAGCTCCGGCCCGCGGGCGCACGCGGCGCTAACTTAAGCGGGTGACCCGATGGGGGCGTTCGTCTCCGGGGTCTGCACTTCGCGGTCCGCGGCTCGCCCGATCCCAGGCGTTCCTTCCTCCCGAGCTCTGGAGCCCCTACCCTCAGCCCGAGTGTGCGGCCCTTCGGGCTCCACCAACTAGTGCTGAAGCCTGGGTGTGTGTTTTCCGGCTCTTAGCTCCAACCGAACCCGAGCTGCTTTGGGGCTCGGTGAATGAACCGTGTAGGGGACAGATAATCCTTTAGCTGAGTGGGAACTGAGCTGAAAGAGACCCAGGGAAGACTGGAGATGATGTGAGGGCGCGGGCTGCTCAAACCGGGTAGCTGGAGTCCTAAGTGACCTCAGATCGCTGGATCGCCACCAGACCGCGTCTTGCCAAAGAACTGGTGGAGTGATGGGAAACACTTGCAAATATCTTAAAACATCTTAGTTTTAATACGTTGTGGAATTACTGCTTTATTAGGTCGATCTCCAAACTCTAGGAATGAGGGTCTTTACTTACATCACCATTAACACATTTCTATCAATTTGGGAATTGCCAAAAGGGGGAAAAATGCTCATACATTACAAACAGCGCGGCGCTTTATGTAGAAGGAGCTTTTTTTCAATTCACAGTCAGGCATTCTGTTCCCTGGGTCAAGAAGGCTGCAGAAGCTGTAGTGAATTATAAGACTACTCTTTAGTCTCTGGGATTTCGCCCACCCCACGCCAGCACTCCCTAATTTGTTAATCAATGACTAGAAAGGGACTGCGCCTGCAGCTCCTTAAGTTTCTTAACCCTCCATTCCCTTTGTCTACTGTTATTTCATTCTTTTTAATTAATTGATAAGGATCAGCTTCACCTTTTTAACTCCCTAAATCTCAGGAAATTCAACTTTTAAAAGGCTTGGAGTAGGGATCCCTTCTAGGAACTCGTTTTCTCCTCTAATCTGGCCATTTTAAAACTGTGTCTTTTAAACACACATATTTCCCAACGTGATTTCAGATAAGATATCTCCAAGAAGAAAACAGCTAAGTATTTTTAAATTGCATCGGTATTCTTTAGTATGTAATGAGACTCCCAGGAGACTAGCACTGACCCTCAGCACCTTCCGGGGGCCTGACTTATCAGAGTGCAGAAGCACATTGTAAATAATTTCTGTAGTCACCAATTACTTTGCTGGAGAACATTCCCAGTGGCTGTGCACATGCTTCAGAAGTAGTTTAGCTGCAGAGTGTTTTGTCTGTTGTATATCTTTTGTCTTCCCTACTGCCTTAAAAATCACAGACTACTAATAGCTCCGAATTCCGAAAATACATCCACCTCCCTACACTCACTTGGGCCAAGAATGAGTGCAAGCTGAGGACTTTTTACCTTAAGCCCAGTGTCATCCAATGCTGGTTGGCAGGACCAAGGTCCATGTTCCCGTGGGGTCAAAGGCACATTTGATAGGAAAATAGTGAATTGTAAGATAACTGAAGAGTTTCTATTTGGGGGAGCGTATTTTTGTTTTCAAAGTAAACTTTACACAGTGCTAAAGTAAATTGCATTTACTATTGCTTTTGGAATAATCACAATTAAATAAACGCACCCTTCCTGTCCTCCCTAGCTCTTGGTAATATTTACCTTCAATTATCTAGTATTGGTAAGAGTTAGTGTGGGGGCTACCCTTTCTTTAAACTCTTTTTCATCCCTTGCCTTGCTTACACGTCCGGTGGTTTGCTGGAGAAATGGCATGTCTGTCAGGAAACCTGCATTTAAAAGAACCGCTGTTCCAACTCCAGGTTCCAGTTGAACCATGTTTGGGAGTAGCTTGCTTAGTGGAATAGCTGAGAAGGAAAAAGGATATTATATTTAATCTCAACCTTTTTAAAGTTTTACTCCAGGCTCACAGTTGTAAAACAATGTTGCCCTTTTCTCTTCCCGGGGTAGAGAGGTGTTCTTCAGACTATCAGAGGGGACTATAGGTAATATATAAACTTTAGCTCTTAGGAAGTGCCTTCAGAGGGGGAGTTGGCACCATCAATCTTCACTCAGCCTTGATTTTAAACCCATGTCGGCAAATTAGATAGACTCTCCTCCTTGGAAGATCTCCAAGGGAGCCGACTCTGGAGCCCCGCTTAGCGATCCATTCTAATACTTGGGAATTCCTGTGGTACAAGGAGTGTTTCCAGAAATCAAGCCAAAAGCCTTCACAATGGCCTTGCTTGTTTTCTCTTGTTCTGTGTGCTGGGAAGATCCTAAGCTCAGAGCATCAGGAGCTTGGTAAGGGACCTTCTGATCAAAGGTTCACTCTTCCCTCAAGGCTCATAATCCCCATTTCTTGCTGGTGCTAAGCATCTCAAAGAGTCCCATAGCAGATAACAGCACTTGCTTAGGCTGGGGTTCAGATTAGGGTAGAGTGCTTGCATGGTGTTCACTATGTCCTAGCAACACACACATTCATATACACTCACACTCTGACATATACACTCTTGCTCACAGTCTCACACACACACACTCTCACACACTCATAGACTCATACCCATTAATGCACTCACACCCACGCACTCACACCCACACACTCACACCCACACTCACACTGTGACCCCTCTTCCTCACACACACACACACACACACACAGTGAAACATATCACCCATATAAGTGAGAATTCAGAGAACGTTGTTTTAGAATTTCTTGTATTTAGCTTTGTTGAGATCTTTATAATATTTCATACTTCAGAGTAACTTCTTAGCTTAACATGATTCCTCTTTCCTTTATTTATCTAATGTAACTTTGTTTAACACTTCATATATAGAAATTATGTGCCCATCACCTATTTATACACAATACTTAAGCAGGCCAGATGGCTCAGCTAGTTAAAGTGGTTGCTGCCAAACCTAACGACCTGAGTTTGACTGGTGGAACGCACCCAGTGGAAAGAGAAGCGAACTCTTTCAGGTTGTCCTCTGACTTCCGAATGTGGGCCATGGCACCCATGTATACACATAGACAAGGGTTCAGAAACAATAATACAATAACAATAAATACAAAAATACTTCAAAAGAAAATACTACTTTACTCAGTTTTTCCAATAAGTTAGAATAGGTTTTATAAATAAAAAGATGACAGTGAAGACTTAAGTAGCCGCCCAAGGGTGACTCAGCTGACAAGTCTTAGAAGGAAACTCAAACCCAGGAGTACTGGCTCGAGAGTCCATGAACCTCGAGTTTGGCCCATTGCCTTGTAGAATGAAGCCCTCAACATTTGTTGAATTCATACACCCAAGACCTATTCTTTGCCCCTCTTGTGTGTATGTTGTGTGTTGTGCGCCAACACATCTATTTATGGATTCCCGTAAGTTGTGAATGCTGAATTTATATTGGGTTGTAACATCTACCATTTCCCAAATCATTTTTCCAGTTCATTTATTGTATCTATCTGGTTATATAAAATATATGCATTGGTTTCTTTCAGAGTACCGGGTATACTAGAATATTAGCTTAGTCAAAAACCTGGGATATTGGGTTAGTCCAACAGGGCTTTTGATAGATCATTACCCAGAGAATAGGGTAAAATTCTACTTTCACAGAATAGAACACAATTTAAAACCTTTTTTAATATGTGCTTTACCCTACTTTCTCTCTCAGATGTGTTTAGAGTTGGGGTACTTTTGGACATTAAGAAAGCGTTAAATGCCGGGTGGTGGTGGCGGCACATGCCTTTAATCCCAGAACTTGGGAAGCATAGGCAGGCAGATCTCTGAGTTCAGTCCAGCCTGGTCTACAGAGTGAGTCTAGGACATTCAAGGCTACACAGAGAAACCTTTTCTCAAAAAAACCCCAAAATAAATAAGTAGCTAAATAAATAGAAAGAAAGAAAGCATTGAACTATCTTCATGTCTTTGATGTGAATTTATCAAATACTTATGTCAAGATCTACTGTGAAAATGGGACTTTTTTTCATATCTGCTAGTGTTCTTGTGTTTTCAGTCTATATTCTGGCCTCATATATATGGATGTTTTATATATATATATAACACATAATAGTCTTGGTTTTGTTTCAGTGATTTTTAGCTCATTTTCTTTTCCATTCACATGTAGATGTCACAGTAACATAAGTGGAAAAACAGTGTTGGTCATTCTTACTCCCTCATAGCTGTCTTCAACATCTTAGATTTGGATAAACTTTAAGTTCCATTTCTCTGCCCTAGGCAAAGGTTTCTGACCTTTGCCCTCTACTTTGTCAATGGATGGCTACCTCAAAGTCCTCGGAATGAATAAAGTGAGTCATGAATGAATTAGCTGAATTTCAATTGTTTTCTTTCTATGGTTTGGCAAGTCAGTAGATTTCTAAAATAATTGCTCTATTTCCAGGTATCAAAGCCATCCGAAGTCCAGGTTCTTAGGCAGTCCTCTTATTAGATTTTTGATCTAAGAGTCAATTGAAAGTGCTCCTTGTAAACAAAGGTAGCTCAGCTGACTTACCAAGAGAATAATCTCTCATTGTTTAAGGACTGACACACTTTTTTTTTCTACATAAGACCCATTTCTTTTAATTGAATTATCTCTCAATAGTTGGTGACTAGAAATGTAGGCCACTATCAGGACTGACTCGAAGTACACAGCATTCTGTCCTTAAAATATTGTGCTTAAAAAGATTCTATTCATTTCTATAAGGAAAAAAGTAGTATTTAAACTTCTGGACATTCATAAAATACAAAATTGTTCTTTCCTGTTATGTGACCTATTCTGTAAAACTTGTAGTAAAATAATTGTTGATTAATGGTTTAACCCTAGTTTCTGTCTTATTTAAACATAAAAAATTAAACAATTCCTCCATAATTTACATATCTCTGAAGAGTTCTAGCTATCTAGCCATTATAAACAACTGTTTTAATATTTTCAAAATTTTGATGTTACTTCATCTTACCTTCCTTTATCTGCCAAAATCTGCTGTAATATCTTTTTTTTAAGAAATTTTTTAATTCATTTTGTATACCAGCCACAGATCCTTCTCTCTTGCATACCAGCCACAGATCCTTCTCTCATCCCTCTTCCTGCTCCCCGCAACACCCCCAACCCACCCATCCCCTTTTCTGAAAAGTTAAGCCTTCTCATGGGGAGTCAGCAAAGCCTGGTACATTCAGTTGAGGCAGTTCCAAGCCCCTCCCTCTGCATGAAGGCTGTGCAAGGTATCCCACTGTACCTAATGGGCTCCAAAAAAGCAGCTCACGCATCAGGGCTAGATCCTGATCCCACTGTCAGGGGTCCCTTAAACAGACCAAGCTACACAACTGTCTTCCACATGCAGAGGGCCTAGTCCAGTCCCATGTAGGCTCCACAGCTGTCATTCTAAAGTTCAAGAGTTCCCACCAGCTTAGTTCAGTTGTTTCTGTAGGTTTCTCCATCATGATCTTGATGCCCCTTGCTCAGAGTCCCTCTTCCCTCTTTTTGACTGGACTCCTGAACCTCAGCCTGGTGCTTGGTTGTGGGTCTCTGCATCTGCTTCCATCAGTTACTAGATGAAGGCTCTATGATGGCTGTCCTATCTTTTCACTGCATATAATGAAACTTTAAGTAGCATATCAGTTATTTAGCATTATCCCGTTGCCAGTGTTTTCTACAGCACCATTTGAAAAGCATTGCCAATTCTGATGTGGTAAGCCTGTAATCTCAGCACTAAGGAGGTTGAGGCTGGGGGAGCTGGAGTTCTAGGTTACCCTGGGCTACATGATGACACCCTGTCCAAAAAAAAAAAAAAAAAAAAAAAAAAAAATTAAACAAGAGCAACAAGAAAAACAGAAAACAACCAGCCAAACAAGAACAAAACTGTTTAAATCTCTGGTTTGGAAAATATGTAAATAAATGAATTCATAGTGGTAAGTCTTGGATAAAATTTTCTAAATTGTAATAATCTGGATGAAAGTCATCTGAGTTTTAATGACACTTGGTTACCATTACTCTCGAACTCTTGAAACAGTAACAAGGAACATAGAAACGAGTCTACCTTTGAGCAGCATCTGGCTTACTTCAGGCACTTTGCTGTGTAGGCAGTGAGTGTTTATTGAGTATGTGCTGTGTGTAATCCCCTGTGCTTTGTGCTTGCTCTGCAGTTCAGGGAACTTTGATCCCAGCGGGGGGGAAAAATAAGAAGAAACTCAGGGCATCATTGAAAACTTAGTCATTCCAGCTGAGATAAGTGTGTAGCATAGTTATGGGATCATTTCATCTAAATGGAGGGTCTTAGATGTCCACCATTAAGGGAATGCAGTGCGATCTGAACCATGGAAAGCTATCAGTAAGGATGGGGACCGAGGAACGTGCACATATGACAGTCCATGAGAACACTGGAAAACATGAGAAGAATTCCAGAACCTGTGGTAATGGGTTGTGGTGAGAAGAGATGTGTGAGAAAGAAAAACCAGAGAATCAGAACCGAAGGGCTAGATTAGCAATGTAGGAGTGCCAAAGATAGACCCTTGCATATCAGCCCTATGTTTATCAGCTTGGCCCTTTGACTGAAATGTTTACAGATGCTAACTCAAGGTTTACACACTCAGTTGTTTTAAGTGTAAATCACCTAAAGAGGGGATGGGGGTGGAGTGGTGGGGAATGTTTTACCTACTTAGGACCTGCCTGCCTAGGATCCTGTGTGAATTATGCCTGTCCTGAGTGCCATGGCTAAAGCAAACTCTGGGACTAGAACCCTAAGACGCTCAGCCCTTTGCAACTCTCTGCCCTAGACACTTCTATCATATTGTGAAGTTCCATTGCACGTAAGCGCGCACACGTATACACACACACACACACACACACACACACACACACACACACACACAGGACTTTCTCTGTTTGCTCATCCAGCTCCAGGCTGAAAGATCCTGTGACCTCCTGACTTTCTGTATGGTGACTGTTGAATGGGGAAGAATTCATGCCTAAAAGGACCGATTTCTCTCCCCATACAACCTAAGTGACCATCTGGGGCCCGGAATGCTTTGAACTCCCTATTAAGGCTTTGGCCTTTAATGTGAGAGTATTAAGGGCCCTTGGAGAAGTATTTCCATCAGGATAGGCCACAGTTTTGAAGTCTTGCTTTGACTTCTTTGATAGAAATTACTAGAAGGGAAGAATATAAACACAAGAAGAGAGGAGCTACCATTTTGAATGAGAGTAGTGACCAGCTGTGGAAGGGATCATGAAATATTTAGATTCAGTAGGTCTTACCTAAAATTATCAACCAATCAATCAATTGTTATTTACATAACCATCACTGTGTGGTTGCTCATGGACAGTGTGGGTGAATGGGTGGGAGAGAGAGGACCAGGCAGAGAGAGATTAAAAGAGAAATAAATGTCCAGGAGTCATTCATTGGCCTACCAAGGCAAAGACAGTACTTTGGCATACTTTATCTGTCTTTTTTTTAGTGGATACAAAACTCACTATCATCAGTAAGTCAGCAGAAGATTGCAGTGTGGCTGATAGAGATTTCTGAAGTAAGGTTGGATGAATTATCAATACTCTGAAAATGTCTGGTTAGCAATAGCCAGGTGATTACCATGTACATCAGAAAATTTTTATTCCTAGAGTTTTGCTTTTGTATTGTGCTAGTGTAAAAACAATTATAAATCATTCAACAAAATAGAGAACTATTTAAATTTTGTCATCATCTCCCTAGGATTTAAAACATGTTTAGGGGATCATATAAATTTCAAAGGTCACTACTGATTATTAGGACAGGAATCAAAGAATGAAGTGGCCAAATATAAGGAGAAACCTTGAAGGATGGGCAGTGTTTGGCAAGGGTGTGGCAAGAGAAGGTGGAATTCAGGGTGGGGTGGAGTGGATAGCGGGTGTGTAAAGGACAACAGAGACAGGAATTTATTTGGAAGTGATGAAAATTATATTGAGCAGCTTGGGTGGAGTTGGATTTTTGGAGATCTTGGACGTCCTCAGATGGAATCTGGCAGGAATTAGGTCATCATCCTGGGTTGTTGGCACTGGAGTGACATGGTGGGAGTATTGTTTTAGATCAGTTGAGCACTGTAAAGAAGATGGATTAGAGAAGGGATTCTTAGAGGCCCAGTGGGGAGAAGGACAGCTGAGATGCTACATCTGATCTCTAAGCAGGAAGTGGACAGTCCCAGAGAAAGATAAGGGGAGAAAAGAAGGGTCAAATGAGGCTCTCGGAGAAGAGAAAAAACGTAAACCTTAATGAACTAAAAGGAACTTAAAATCTAGACTCACTCATGTAGAGGTTCCAATACAAGCATCTAAGGAAGATGAGCTGTTGAAGGCCTCTGCCTGAAATAATCTGCATCAGTTGAAATACTTTTGGCAGCAGGTCAGAGAAAATACCACCTCACTTTGTTTATACAACCATTTCTTCACACAGCAACAGTCCCAACATAGGTCAGGGAGAAAGACGTAAGAAAGCAGCATGTTTATAGTATCTGCAGGGGCCTTTGCTTGCTCCTCTCTCTGCTCCTGGATCCTGTTCTAACACATCTCCATATGAGCACAGGACAGCTGCTGGAGCACAGAAGTCAACACCAAAGGCACCAGAAGGGACTGTTTTCCCATGTGTGCATCCGCTGGTGAGAAGTAGATGGACACGGCTTCTGATTCCAGAATTGCTTCCTGTGGGAAGGGAAGGGAAGGGAAGGGAAGGGGAGGGGAGGGGAGGGAAGGGAAGGGAAGGGAAGGGAAAGAAAGGGGAAGAAAGAGAAGAAACAGAAAGGGCATATGGTTCCAGGGGAGAGTAGTCACAGTTACACCCCAGCTTCGTAGCTGGTGGCCAGTGAATTGCTTTGTGAATGTCGATCATCTTAAGAAGAATCCCCCCAAATTGAATGGTGGCAGAGAAATTTGAGAGGAACTGCCTAGGTTGGGTGATATTTTCCGTGACATTTCTTAACTCTGGCTAGTGGCGAACTGACAAATATTCAGTGGACAGAGGGATAAGAAGCAGTCCCCAGTTTGGTGACATCTGCCAGTTTCTGTGTTACACTCATCAGCACCTATGCCAAGTTACCAGCAGTTTCTAAACATTTACTAGTTGGCTCTTGGGAATTATAGAGAGGCTGGATCATCTTAGGAGGTATGCATGGAGTCATTAGGAACATCTCATATTCGGACTCCTTACTCCCTCCTCCTTCCCTCCCTCCCTTGAAGTAATCACAACATGCTTCCACAGTAAGAAGACAGTGATCTGGATGAGGGCTTCTCCATGACCTCCACATGTTGATACCACTGAAGGGCTGACTCTCCCCAAATGTCTGGGTTCTGTCTCACCAAGTGTCTGAGTGAGTAGGACTAGATTGTGCCTACAGTCTACATCCAGGAATGTTCCTGGGTGATGACGATGTCCTATCATCCTTGGCTCTCTGAAGAGCAACACTGAGGATGCAAAGTGGGTTTTAAATACAGACTTCTGCCAGCAGGAACAGCTAAATGTCGGATATTATTTTTTTGTGATATTTTCTACCTTGATCCATCAGGAGAGTACTTTGATACTCTAGACTGCACTGTTTATCTCTCCAGGTTTTTTTTTGGAGATTATACCATGGCCACTTGGGGAAATTGAGGAAAACAGCCATCTCCCCTGTCCCTGGACCCGAAAGGACTTTCCTGACTGCTGCTAACGCTCTGTCATCATTAGTAAAGGGACCCTTTGCATTGCCTTAGAAGGGGAAATGGGCAACAGAATTAGAAGTTTCTTTCACTGTAAGGTCCTTGCTAAATTGGCATGCTTTCTTTCGGCACACATGAATCTTATTATACACGCCCTTTTATCTGCTCTGGAGGAATT
Organism: Peromyscus eremicus; assembly: GCF_949786415.1. Taxonomy (NCBI): domain Eukaryota; kingdom Metazoa; phylum Chordata; class Mammalia; order Rodentia; family Cricetidae; genus Peromyscus; species Peromyscus eremicus. Next base: position 7,925,352 of record NC_081425.1, on the reverse strand, counting down.
TTATCCCTCTGCCTCATCTTTCAGTTATGCCCACGCTGGCCTCCAGGTATAGAACTAGCCATTTTCTCCCGATCTCTGGGTTCATATGTAAGGAGACTATATACAGAGCTGGTCATTTTTCATTTTTGAATGTATCTAATTACGGATGAGCAGATCCATTCTGAGCATGCCCACCAGGGCTCCACAGTTTCATCATTGGCAGGAGAGCCCCCTATTATAGTTCTTGGAATTTTAAGAAATCGCCTTTGTCCCTCTGTGCCCCCAGGACAGCTTTGACACAGGGACCAGTGTTCCTCCAGGGATCCCAAGGAATTCTGGATATTGCCTCATAAAGTTGTAGTGAATTTGAGGCAACTATTTTCTTTGCAGGGAAAACAGCCCTGTGAAGTCTTCTGAAGAAGGATGAATACTTTTCCCTTATTTTCTTAATGGGTCAGAATACCTTAAAGTCAATAACGCTTGTGAGGTGAACTTCAAAAAGGTCGCCATGCATGAAGCATAACTATGTACTAGTCAGAAGCTTTAACCTTTATCTGGAAAAAATTAAAAGGAATTAGTGTTCTACAGCTGCTTGCTTTTCCTAATTTTTTTTTTCTGAATCCTAATGATTGATGAAACAAAATGTAAAACATACAAGTGCTAAGGTTTGTTTTTTTTTTCTCCAAAATGCTTAACCATCCTATTTTCTTAAAGTTCACTGTAGTGATTTATTGCAGAAGGAACAAGTGTTGGGAACTAACTAATGAAACAAGCCATCCCTGTATCTCCATGCCACTTACCTTCCAGATCCTACACCTGTTCCTACCAAGAAACTGATTTCAGAAGACAGAGGTTTGGTTGAGCTGTAAGTGCAAGCCACCTGTAAACAAATCAAGATTTTGTCAGTTCAGGTGGATCTCTGTGAGTTCGAGGCCAGCCTGGGCTACCAAGTTATGATGAATTTTATCTGTATTAAAATGTTATTTGTATGTTAATAAATAAAGTTGCCCGGGGGTCAGAGCTATTAGCAAGCCATAGGAAAGCAGGGCAGTGGTGGCGTATACTTGTAATCCCAGCACTTGGTAGGCAGAGCTGGGTAAGTCTCTGTGTGTTCAGGGATACAGCCAGCATTGGAGACACACGCCTTTAATTTCAATGCCAATCATGGAAAACCTGGAGGCCTATACAGACAGGGCATGACAAGGCGGTCATGTGGTTGGGTTTACAACCAATGAGAAGGCAGAACAGGAACTCTATATAAAGACTTTAACACAGGGGTAGCTCCGGTTTGGAGAGGTAGGACCACTGCAGGAGGAAGGGTAAGGTTTTAGCTCTTAGCTCTGACCTCTTGGCTTTCTTCTTTGCATTGGTTCTGTGTTTCTTATTTAATAAGAAGGTTGGTTACATCTACACCAAGTGAGTTCCAGGAAAGGCGCATAGCTACACAGAGAAACCCTGTCTCGATTAACCAAAAAAAAAAAAAAAAGAAAAGATTTTGTCAGTGACTTATGTTTTCTATTTGCCTAATAAAGGATTTCAAAGTCTTTAGAGCTCCAGTTGAAGAGCTAGAATTCACTCCTAATCTCATCTGTCACCTCTGGAAGTTCAGGCTCCTTGGTCACCTTTGACTGATGATCTCTTAGAGCTCTTCCTGCCATTGACTTGCCTTGAACTTGGCACAAAGACTTCACTTTCACAGTATCAAGTGCTAATGTGCGAAAAGCTTGTATTGTGATTTTACTGCTCACACAATTCCGTGATGTCTCACTGTGCACTTTCTCAGAGTCTCGGGGGCATTAGGCATCTGGAGGTCAGGTAGCATTTTTAAAGCTTAGGCCGGCCTTTTTATAAGAGTGCAATGAAGACTATATTCTCTTTACCTAAATTGCCATGTGTTCTTCTGAAGGCCAGTCCAACCTGATATGAGGTACCATTCAGAATGGCAGATCTCTGTCCTCTACCCACAAATCTACTAGGAGGATGCTTGTCTTTCTTACTGCCTTTTTCTCTATCAGCAAAACAATAACCTGGTGGTATCTTAGCATTGTTTACAGATATTCATTATGTGCTTTGAAGGGAGAGTTAAAAGGTAGTATACAAATGCATTTTTCTGCCTTATCTGAAATGTGTAATGTATAAACACATTTAAACTGGAGTTAAAAACATGTTAGGTTAATCTAATATTCATGACAAAAAAAGAAGAAATTGTGCATTTTTTATTTTGTTTTAACAAAAAAATATTTAACACATGAATTTGAATAGTTTCTCAGTCTGGGTTATTGATGTAAAGATAATAATATTATAGGAAGTCACATGCATAAGCAGCTATGATCTGAGTGGTACTTTCTTCTTTACTTAGAATCTGATCTGATTATATGAAAGATCCTTAGTGAATAAAAGATTGGCTATATGCAATCTCATTGGGTAGAATGGTCTTATGTTGTAACCAAGGTTGCATTTTTGCAGCTGGAATGCAATTTCCTACTACTGAAGAGGCTATAACTTGTTTTCAAACGAATTTTAACCTTTCTAACCATTAGTTTATAAAGCATAATTCTTGGCAAAACTATTGTTAACCCTCTGAAATACTTATATTTTCAAAAATATGACCTTACATTTGAAACAAAGTTTTAAAATGTTCTGTATGTTATACAAGTCCCTGAAGCTCTTTTATTTGGGGCGAGAAAATGAGCCTGTTTCACAATTACTATAATCTGCGAAAGCAGAAAATGGAACAAATAGGCAAGAGCGGGCTTTGTGCAGCCTGACGTTTCCGAAAGCTATCTTCATTCAGGGTGACAATTCGGATTTTAACCTAATTAAGCATTAGAGAGAACCAGTGTCCAAAGAGATAAGCCCGAAGGTTCCTGGAAGCACCAAGCTGCTGGCAGCTTCCAGCTCTGCTAGAGAGCACGGTTTGGGACATCTGCAAGGTGCCACGGATGCCCAGAAGGAGGCTCTGCTGCGCAGTGCCTGTCGGTAGGTGTACCACCTTCGGCCGCGTTTCAGCCTGGTTACTGTGGAATTGATTTTCATGGCTCCCGACAGAAGCTGTTTTCAGCCCACGAGGAGGAAGTGGCTGAGGCCGATACTCCTAACACAAACAGCAAATTGCTCCCTGCCTGTCATAGCTTTCCAGGTCTGTTACCTTAAGGTTCTAATGGCCTTTTAACAGTCTTTCCAGCTGAGCAACAGATGTAAAGTATCTTGAACATGGAAAACACACCTCCAACCCCTACCTCCCTGAAAGAATCATTTTTTTTTTTAAACAGGCATTGTACTAGTACTGCCTCCTAGCATCTGTCAGCGGTGTTTTAGATGTAAAAAAGGAAGTAAATTTCAAACATATACAAAGTGTGGTAAATCTGCCACTGAATTGACCTGTCCCAGGTTGCCACACACCAGGAAGTGAGGTCACACATACTTATGCTCACTGTCAAGGGTAGCCCTCTGGGGTAATACTCTATCAAGGAAAAATAATTTATGGAGTCCTGGGAAGCTTCTAAAATTCCTTATACTTTAAGTCAATCTGTTTTAGTACTGAAGTTCACAATACCATTTTGAAAAACAGAGCATTTCACTTTTAGAATTATTCTTCACTCACCTTGGTTTCCCTTTGTGCTACTCTGTATGTTCTGTCCTCTGTTGCTTATGCATGGGAAATGTATCCCAGATGGACAGCTGGGTGCTCTGCACAGAGAATTTCCAGGCCAAATTGGAGATGGTAGAAGACAGTTGGGATTTTAGTCTTGTGGACTTGGGGATGCGGTTGTGTCGAATTGTAGGCTTTTCCATTTTAAGAATGAGTACAATAGTATGCCTTTTAACTTCACTGATGTCTGAGAGTGCTGTGTATTTTCCACTTTGCAATGGTAGCTAGAACACTAAAGAACAGATGAGTCATCTCCCTGTCTCCAGGAGCAGGCTGCCTGTTACCTGCACTTCTCATAGGAATATTTAGCAGTAAGTATGTGAGCTGCTACCATATTTGTGCCCAGAGAATGAAGATATCCACAGTGCAACCCCATGGGAAAGGTATGCGGTTTCCTCTCCTCCCTCTCTTCCGCACTCCTGTAACCAACCCATATGCCTTGCTCAGGAGCACCCACTTGTTGGGTGTTCACAACAACAGCAAAAACAATTCAGTCTGATATAGTTAAAAATTTGGTCCGATCAGTGTGGCCTCTGGACTAGCATTTGTTGTGAGGATCTTGGTGATGGTGTAGGGGTCATACAAAGACCAACTCCTGTCGTTTCTCCTCAGCTTTTTCTGAATCTGTTTGTGCCTCATTTTTTTTTCCTCACATGCAAACAGAAATAATAGAGTCCCTACCTTTCATCACTGCAATTGAATTTAATAGTCATAAAACCCCTTGCACACTCCCGAAGTGTAGTCAAGGTCACAGAAATGCCAAAGAGCACACAAAAGATAAGAAAGGCAACTCATCAGGGTAGGGGTTGCTCATCTGTGTAGGAGGAGAAGATGGGCTTCTCTCAGCTCCAGGGCCTTGCTGCTCTGCAGAGCTGACCCCAGGGTTGTGTACTTCATGCCTGGCTTTGCCCAATTTGAGAAACACCAGGTAATTTGAGAAATTACCCGGTTCCTGGAATTGTCACCCTTTCGTTGGCTTTTCCAGGCTGGAGGTCTCCTGAGTCAGTAGCTTCACTTCGCTGGCCTCTTGCCACCGGCAGCCTTGTTTGCCTGGTTCAGTGGCCACCCATGTGGGTGTAAACTCAGCTGCTCAGTCTTTGCAGAAGGCTCTAAGGATGGCTGGGCAGGGCCTATCCACTGTAGTGTGAGGCATAGCCTTCCCACTGAGTACTATGTGCTTCAGAATTGTGACTTGAGACTCGCTTGCCCACCAGACAGTCCATTCACAGGGCTATAGGCAGACATTGGGTTAGAATCTTCCGCCTCTACATAAAGGAAAGTGCAAACATTCTCCTCTGTTCCCATCTCCTTCATACAGACTCTGCAGGGCAGTGATGGATGTTCTTGCTGTCTACCCTCTTTTTGGTTGAACCACAGACATCCAGCTTGATTTAGAGACCTTGTTTCCTAAGGTCGGGTAACAGACCCTCACACCCCTAGCATCTACCAATGGAAAATTACTTAAAGAATAAGCAAAATAGAACCACTCATGTATCTGCCAATCATTGTCCCCGCTATGTGGACAGCACGAAGTCTTTCAAAGAGTCATAGAAACAGTCAAATGGGGGCTGTGTGAATTCTTTACCCAACAATCTCTGGTCTTCTGGGCACATGTTACCAAAAGCTGAGGAACCCAGTCCTTGACATATTCTTAGAATGTAGTTATTGTACTGTATTCTTACGTCTTCATCTTTACTCTCCCTACCTACAGAAAAGGGAAATAACATTGCCTGACTCATGATCCATGTGAACAGCATGAAGAGAGAGGTCTTCAAGAAATAATAGCTCTCTATCATGAATTCCTGACATACAGACGGTGATGAGGACTCTCTATCTTACCCAGAAGCAGCAGGAAGGCCAGTTCACTATAATTTCCACAGAGATGTGGTCCTTTTAAATTTCATTTGATGATCAGCATCTAAGAGAGAAACCCTTTTATAAAAAGATTCATTTTTAAATCATGTGGATTTTAAATTATTATATAATTATTTGTACATATGTGTGTTTACCTGTACATGAGTGTAGATACCCCTGAGAATCAGTAGGGGGCTTTGGGTGTCTGAGAGCTGCAATTGGTTGTGTCCTGCTCTCTACTGATGCTGGGAACCAAACTCGTGTTCTCTGCAAGTGCAGTATGCACTGTTAGCCACCTCTTCAGCACAGATCTTTAAAAGGTAGCCTTGAAACACCACTAAACATCAAACAGATAATACTTTAAAAATTTTATTCTTTCTTCCCTTCAGTGTTCAACTTGGAAAGAAATGGCCATGTTGTGTCTGCCATACTGCCCTCACAGTTCTGTTCACTGTAAGCAGACAAGTCTTATGGTTTGCTTTGCTCAGTTATGAATTTATTTATTTTCAATTGGAATAATAACAGTGCACATTTATGGGTATTGTTTGACAATTCAGTATACGTACACAATGTGAAGTTATCAACTCTGAAAAATAAACAGCTTTTCCATCTGCTCACATATTTACTATTTCTCTGCACTGAGAGGCTTTGTGTACCTCTGTTCTGTTCTCCAGAAATGATGATAGTAGGCGGTTTAAACTACAGTTATCCTCCTGTGATGTAGAACACAAGAATGCGTTCCTCCCATCTCTCTATATTTTGGTACCCACTGTCCAGCTTCCCTCCCTTCCTCTTGCCTTTGCTTTCCTAGCAGTGATCAGTATCCTATTCAGTTCTACTATGGTCTACATAGTAGACCATAGTCTACTATGGTCCTTTCTGTTTTTTTGGTAGTTTCCATTTATGAAATGGAATATGTTATTTGTCTTTCTGTGTCTGTTATTCACTTCACAGAAGACCCTCCACCCACTTCCAGACATCTTGCTGCAAGGTTGAATGATACTCTGTTGTTTATATACCTATGAAATTTTCTTTATCCATATACCCACTGCTGGGTACCACAATTGAGTATATATTTTGTCTTTGTGAATGGTGCTACAATAAACATGAAAAATAGGTACATTTCGATAAGCTGTGTTTTGTTTTCTTTGGATATAGAGTCAGAGTTTCTAGGTCATTTGGTAGTAGTATTCTCTGGTGCATCCTCATTAGCATTAGTTTGTGCTGGTTTGACAACAGCCCTCCTGACTGGGGGCTACCTCAGTGGTTGGGGTTGGCATTTTGCCTATGATTCCAGGTACCCTGTGTTTCCCATATACCAGTTGGTAATTTTAATTTGTTTAATCAATAGTGTTCAAACTAGAAAGAACCATCTAGAATGCTGGCTGAAACACGGGATCCTGGGCTCCAACTTGGATATTTCCAATTCCGTAGACCAGGAAAGGGGCTTCTGGGTCAGTCCTAAGACTTTCCTCAGAATGTTGGTGACCTTTCTGTGGGGACACACTTTGTCAATCACTGTCTTAAATTCTCAGTCCTCAGCCTGTCCAGTTTGCCGTGTTCTCCAGTGCCCTCAGAATAAATACCAACATCTTAGTTCAGCATCCAAGAGCTCAAGCCATCTTCCTAACTTATTTCCATGTCATCAGAGCTCTTTCGCCAGACTTGCCTCCCTTTGAGCTGCTGTCCTTTGGACACAGTCCTCACAGTGCTAGTCTGTCCTCTCCACTCGTCCACAAAACCAAGTTTAATCCAACTAAGTTGCCCTCACCAATTACTCTCAAGCCCCCCACACTCATTTGTCCAAGGCTACTTAATTCCCCTTTCATCCTCTGCCAACCTTCAGTCATTTGTCTCTTATTTTGGTCATTAATCAAGCTCTCTTCTACTATTTCTTGTCTTCTTTAAAATGAAGCACTTATTTTTTGCTTTCCAAACTTGCCCCTGAGGTATCAGAGGACACTCTTACGCAATTTTGCTTTTCCCAGAGCACAGTGCCTTAACATAGATGGCATTCAATAAATAATTAACTACTCCCTGATAGGAATTATAAGAAGTATTCTTTTCTCCCTGCTGGGCACAACGTTTAGACAATTTCAGTCATACTAAAACTAAGTGGTGTAATATAAAGACGCGCTTACATTTCCTTTGAAAACTTGGTACCCATAAGCCATGTTAGCTCAAGGCAGTGGAAATCAATTTGAGAAAGTATAAAGCAGCAGAGTTTACTGTGTGGAACAGGGAATTGGTTGTTTCCATTTGGTGTTGAAGCACATCCTGCCTCCTGATGATGAAGTGTTGCTGCACGTTGATATGTGCCTATTAAAAACGCCTTTCTAATAGAGCGTGATGCACTTGTCCATCTTTGACAATAGTTTTTGAATACCTGAGAAGATAAGAGAGTTAAATATAAAGGATATTTTTAATGACAATGGTATAGCATTGGAGGCAGGGAAGTTGGTAAGAAGGACAGTGACCTGACAGAGTTGGCTGGGCCTAAGGTGTGAACCCATCAAATGGCCCTGCCTCTGGAGTGAGCTATTTACGGTGGAGGCTTTGAGTAATATATTGTGCTGCTGGCATACACACAGGCGCTGTGTGTAGTTCCGTGAATTCCATTTGTGACCTTTGCCTACTTACTACCTTGTACATATGTCAGTAAAAATTTCTTTTTAATTGCCTGTTTAAAGGAGAGGTACTTGAAGTTTTCCTGCCCTTGAGGTCCACATAGAGCAGTGAGGACAGATGTGGATAAGGCACGTCAGTGTGATGAGCAGGGGAGAGGGAGAGGCACTGAGATGCAGGGGAGGGGTATGATTAGCCTCTGAGAGGGACAGAGGAAGAGGAATGACAGCTTTGATCAGCTTTTGGGTTGTTGAAGTGATTTTTTTCTCTTTTGCACATGAGTTAATTTAAAAATTTTCTTAATTATTTTAACTTAAACATGCTAATGAGGACTTATTTATTTTTATTTTATGTATATGAGTGTTTTGCCTGCGTGTATGGAGGGCAGAAGATGGATTCAGGTCGCCTGGAATGAGAGTTACAGATGGTTGTGAGCTGCCTTGCGGGTGCTGGGAACGGAACCCAGGTCCTCTGGAAGACCAGCCAGTGCTCTTAACTACCGAGTCACTTCTCTATCTCTCCAACTCCTACCCCACCCTTTTTTGGGACAGTGTCTCACTATCTAGCCCTAGCTGGCCAAGAACCTTCTGTGTAGAGCAGGCTCCTGCCTCTGCCTCGTCGTGCTGGAGTCAGAGGGGCACTCCATCCTGCCTGGCCCTAAATGGTCCTATACACAAGTGGAAGAACTGTTTCTAATAAATATGGAAATTAAGTGAATCCCTCTCTTCAATATGTCATCTCTGTAAACTTGCTGACAAACGTACAGCTCTGTTATTTTGCAAGACTGGACCAATTGATCTTGGTTGCAGTCAGTGAACTTGAGTCTGACCACAGCCAACTGTGTAAACCCATCGATGGAGATGATTAACCTCAAGTTATCTTTGTTCTCCTATGTCTAAAAATTTCTAGCGAAGTTTTTGGGAAACAACCACACTTATTACAGATGATCATCTCCACTAAAGATGTAGTTTTAAATAGTTTTTATTCTACTTCCTATGTAAATATTCTTTCACCAAAACTTAGCATGCTGTGTATTTAAAAAATCATAGCATTGCAGTATCCCTGGTGTGCACACACAAGTGTGTGCATGTGCCTATGTATGTGTGTGTGTGTGTGTGTGTGTGTGTGTGGTGTGTAGGATTGAACTTAGGACCAATTTGGGGTTACTTTCTTAAAGTGTTTATGTTGCATTAAAAAGACACATATTTTGATAATTTAAGATGACACCAATGGTATGGCTGATATATTGTATTTTACCTTTTACAAAAGGAAATGGGAGAGGACTATTTGTTCTGGGAATCCTTCTTGCTAGCTCTCTTGTGTGGATGGTGAGTAGTGTCGGGTGAAAATGACTTGGCGTGGTTCATGCCGGGCACCATCTGCCTTGGTTTATTTTTTAGTTAGTTCTGTGTTTTCTATCAGGTTTGAAAGTGTGAGTTTAAGCTCTTGTGTTGTTGCAGTTTGCATGTGAAGGTGCTTGAAACAAGTTCTGGGATTATAAGGAAGAAATAAGGACGCCCTGATGACAACACACAGAAAATTTCCCGCTTTCGTGGAACTCCTTCCTTCCTGTTTGGAGAGCAAACAGTCCCTCTCAAAAGCAGCAGCTGCAGAGAAACCCCCAAGAAGCCAGAACACACTAATCTCAGTTGTAAAACGTGTTTTTGTAGCTCAACAGAGATTTAGCTGTTCCTGACGAAAAGAGGAAAATCTGATTTTCAAATGAAGGAATTTAAAGCAAGGCACAAGAGAACCTTATTTCTGGTGTTGGAGAAGACAGGGTGCTTGCAAGCCAGTTCTCTTCCAGGAGGCTCTGCCTGGGCAGGGCCTTGCTCAGTGCTGTGAGGGCAGTGTTTACTGAAGCACCTGGGTGATGTGCTGAGACAGAGATGTTCGTGGTTTTGAAGAAGTTAGTATTTCCCAGAGACTGTTATAAAGAGAAAACAATGGTCACTCCCGATATATTTTTTTTCCTGCAAGTTCATTTCAACAAATTAGAGGTGCTGTTTTGTTTTGTATGTGGTGTGCTTGATTGGTGGGTGCAAAGCAGAATTCTTTCAAAAACATTGACCATGTATTCTTCTGATTCCACATCCTGGATAGTTGGCCCATTTTGTAATTTCTTGTATATTTACCCCTACACAAAGCATGCTTCATGAAGTTGCAGAACATGCATTTTTATGTGCAGTTATTATTCTCCTCAATAAACGATGGTTGTGTTGAGTTCTAATACAGGGTGTATGATCTGCTAATGTGTTTATTTCTGTCATGATAGAAGTACTGGGTTTCCTAGTCTCTAAAGAAAATTCCTCAGTTTTGTTTGGAAAAATGAGACAGGGCCAAATAATGGGTTGATTAGAAGGTGTGCTCCTGTGACAGAGAGATCAGCACTTCTTTTTCTAAACACAGATGCAGTTAGTAGGCATAATTCCTTCCTTGTCTCGTCTCATAAGATGATTAAAAAACATTTTGGAGCAGAAATCACATTTTAGCTTTGCCATTGATGATGTAAAGTGTAAGCAGCAGCATCTATCAGTCTACAAGCACCTTAAAGGCCTGTGTCTGGCTTACCCATGTAGTGCTCTCAGTGCCCAAGTCAGATGAGGTGTTCCCTGTACTTGGAATGAGTGTACCAAATGGCAACAGATTCCACTGGGCTTACAAAAAGCCATCTTTTTGTAGATGTTGGTTGACTGGCATGTATTAGTGATTACGAAAAACATTCTGAATGCTATTGGTTACAGCCTAACATATTATCACTTTTTATTTTAATAGATTTTTTTTAAATAACATGAGTTCCTGACCCTCAAGGATCTCATCCTGTCATAGGGTTCATAGTCGAGGGTGTAATATAAAATATAGTTTCCAGTCAAAACTGATGGTGACATATATCTCTACCGCGTGTACTAATATCCAGAGAAATTACAGTTTTGAGATATTTTATTATTACTGTTACTGTAATATTGGAAGCAGGTCTAGGTGACCTATATATACATTACTGTCCTTACCTTAATTTTTAGAGAGTTCATCTACGTATTTTACCTCTATCTTTGCTTCTAGGAAAAAATCGTTGTTATAAAACCATTACTTTTACACCAAGTGGTGTGATCTATCCTACGGATCTTTTGAAAATGATAAAATAGTGTCTTTCTTCTCTTTTCTCTTGTTATAACAAAAGTATCAAATGATTGACCTTTCTGTACAGATGAAGGTTGTCTTTTTAATGAGATTAAACCTAGATATTATGGTGAGGTTGTTAAAAATAGGCTTCATGTTACAACTGAATATAGAATAAAATAGAACATTTATTGAGCTCTTTCTAGGACCCACTTATTGCTTTAAACTTTTACACTATCTCATATAATACATACATCATTTCGTCATAGCCATAAGCCATTGACATTTAGTAAACAACAAAAGTGAATCAGAGTATACAATTAACTTTTGAGACAATTTTCTCAAATCATTTGATTAAATATTATCCATTATGATTCTGTCCCTAGTACTAGGAAACACTAAACTCACAGTTACTAGAAAAGGCAAGAATGTAGCAAAAATTTTCTCAGTACTAGAATATCTCTAGAGTCTTCCAGGAATAGCACCTAATAATTTACTATTAGAAAGGCTTTTGATCCTTACTATCTAAGCATGTAAAGCTACATTTTCATTGTTCCAATGTGTGCGTGTGTGTGTGTGTGTGTGTGTGTGTGTGTGTGTGTGTCTGTATTTTGTTAGAGTTCGTCTCTCTCTGTAGCCGGTTTCCATCACCTTAAAAGTCTTGATGGTAGGCAGAGATACTGTACAGGTTTAGGAGCTGAAATCTGCAGGAGCTGGGTTCCCTGCTCCTTTTCATTTAGGATATTAGTCCATGAGTTAATATCTACCTGTTTTGGTATTTGCATTGGCTACTAAATACTCAAAGAAACAATGGCAGTGATGTGTTCCTTCTGCAGGTACAAGTGGCCTCAGGAAAGTTCCGGCAGTACCTTCAAGTATCCCTGGCCAAAGGTGTGGGGGTGGGTCTCTATGACACTGAGTGTTCGTTGGCCCTCACAATCATATCCGTGGATGACCTTCATGGTCTGCTGTTATTTGTGGTCTTGGCTGATGCTCTGCTTGTTCCAGTTAGTCTTAAAGCCCTAGTTCTTCCAAGTACCTGTCAATCAATCCTTTTCTGCTTACAACAGCAATAATTAACCGGTGTTCAGTGGACTAAACATACAATGGTGGTGACCATGGGGGAGGGGGAGGCAGCAAACCTTGGAGTAACCTTTAGTTAAACATTAGCTCCTTGTCTGTTCTGCCTGGTGGAAAACAATGGTGTAGTTGGCTAGTCCAAATGAGAACAAAAACAAGGAAGAGATACACGTGGTTGGAGAGGTAAAGTTCTCTTAGGAACTGTTACAAACAGATTTAGTGTCTTTTCAGTGTCTTTCAACTGTGATTTCTCATCCATTGTCTTTCTAATTTGTATTCATGATTTACCTAAGAGATCATTCATACTACCTGCTACCCTGTGAAATTCTCTTCCATTGGAATCCCATTAAGCCAGCTTCCAGACCTTTTCGGTGATTTTTCAAGGGAGTTCTAGGTATGGTTGGGTCCTTGGAGATAGACAGGAATTTAAACGGGGAAAATAATGAAAGGGTTAAATATTTCAGCTCCCTTCCAGGAATCTACCTTAATCTCCCCCCCCCCCCTCAGGAGTATATTGCAATATGATCCTTGAAGAATCCTTAAAGAATGTGAACATTTGTTTTTTTTTTTTTTTCTGCTTTATTGTGTGTGGTCATGTTTTTATTTCATCCAGTTCTTAAGTGCCTAATCTTTCCTTTATTCTTCACTTACTTCTTGCTTCGTTTCTGTTTTCATTGAGCTGTTAGTTCCTGGTGGAGGGTTAACTTATTATCTTACAGAGTACAATTGTTTATCAGGTAGGAGACAGGTATTGCACCTCAGCTCTGGTCTCACACAGAGCATCCAGGATGCTCACCATCAGCTACACAGAAATCCAAGGTGCACACAAGAAGTACACAGTAAGCAAACTGGTTGCTTTCCCATTCTATGATTTTTTTTTTTTTTTAAAAAAAAACAATGTCAGGGTCTCCTTGGTGGCCTTTTGAGATTGGCTTTACCTAGTTGCTCGATGGCATTAACAACTGTCTACTTTCTTATTCCTCAAATTATCTAAGTAGGATGAGTCTATAAACACTAAAAGGTTCCATAACCTCCCTAAACAGTTTTTACCAACTGGCAACCAAGTGCTTAAACATATGAGCCAATGGGGGACCTTCTAAGTCAGACTCCCACATGTATCTAAAATGGTTAAACTTTGGAAATGTACCTTGATGTCAGACTTTATAGAAACTGAATTGAAGATAAAAAGAGTTTCAGGATGCTTCACTTTTATTAGCAGAAAGTCTTGGGACTTGCTGGCACCACTTCTTAGAAGAACATTTTTATTATTGAGATTGTTCTGTAGATGACTGCATAGTTACTAAGTTAACAGGATTGTTGGTGAGCAACTAGAACCTAGCTGTAGTCACTCCACATGGCAGCATACATCACCAAAGCATTATCGTCTGGGAGGGAAGAATCAAAGGCAGAAGGTGCAATTTATTTTACTATGGACCTGAACTTACTTGGACTTTTGAGCCAGAGACAATACACAATTGTTTCAAATAGTGAAGTGGGAGATGAAGACAGAAAGTCAGTGCTAGATACCCAAGGCAGAAAAGGGATGTGCTTAGGACACTGGGCTGTCAAATGGCATTTGGAAAAGCTGGTACATATGCACATAGGAGGTCAGGAAAGGAGGATCAGTCAGCCTTGGCGACATATATTATTTGAGAACAGCCTGGGCTACATGATACGCTGCCTCAGCAAACCACAGACATGTATTGAGAAAATAATATTTCTAGTAGCTCAGCAGTAATCATGACAAAAATGAGAATTTGACTGTACTTCCCTCATTGTCTTTTTAGCTTAGTATTGGTTTAATTTCCAGCCATATGTAGTTATGATTTGTGCAGTATAACTTACCTGTTTTAGACAGTCAGACACTTACCCCAAACCCTTTGTAAGACAAAGCAAATTCTTACACGAACAGATAAGTTTCCAGACCAAAGGGAAAGGTCTTATCCCTACAGACTCAAAGACCGAGAGGCACTATCATGTCTAGCTTCTCTTCTGTGGCCTCTATTGACTATTGAACATGTTTGTTCCTATTATAAAAGCCAACTCCATCAGGTGGGGGAAGTTAGGGGACTTATGGACCATGGTCCAGGAAGCTAGAAGGAGAGAGAAACCGAGTGATTGCATATTGACATTGAGACTCTCAATCCAGTTATCTCAGACTCAGAGAACTACCCAGTTCTTAGGTTTCCCCAGGCTTCCAATCTTTTCCAAGAGTATTTCTTAGAGCAGAAACGTCCACTACAGCTTAGCAATGAGCTCATCTGCCCCGATCATTTGCTAGTACTTTCCCCTATACTAACTATTTGAGATAGCTGGGTACAAATCACCATGATTATTTCCTTTTGATGTTCAAATGGATAGAACTTATTGATATGTGAATGTTATAACTCCTTTATATGGAAGAAATAAGAGCCTCCAAACTCTTAGGGAGATTGGTGAAGGTCTACCCTGCAAAATTCTCTGAGAGACAGGGTTGCTCTTTAAAGTTGAGTTCCACCACAGACAGGTTCACACAGCTTCTCTGCTTTCCATGTACTTCGCCCCGGGGATGAACACACAGATAAGCCTCTTAACTGGTGGATTTAACTATCTCTTCACTTTTGCACTGTTAACCCAGGGTTTAGTGAAAAACACTGAGCACAGGCAAATGTTGCTAGGGAAAAGCAAATTAATAAAGAGGAAATAACCGGTCTCCCTGATACCTTTCACATTTAGCCTTTCTCTGTCCTTTTCTATTTTTACACAAACTGTGTAGATTGTATTTATTTTAAGCATCACATCATTAATGAGAGGGATGCTATTGAAGTGAGGATATATAACTTCTGATTATGAGGCTGGAGTACATTGATAAAGAAACTGTACCCTCAGCTCTCATTTCTCATATTTTCATATTTTGGGGTACATTCCTGGTCTTCCCCACTCATTTCTTTCTTTTTTTTTTTTTTTTTTTTTTTGCATATAGAACTTTCGTTGAGTCACAAAAAACATCTGCCTTTCCCAGGTTCTTACTTCAGGGGTCTGCAGTGACAATTGCCATGGGAACATTACTTTCAGGCATCTTCTCAGAGAGGAAATGACAGGGTTCCAGGAAAAGAATGTGTGAAAAGGAGCAGTTTTAAAAAGTGGTGAGAATGTGGATCCTTTGATGCCAGGGTACACTTATCTTCTTGTGTAAGATGTGGTGGGGGTGGAAAGCTCCTTAAACATTGAACACTTGGCATGTTGTGACGAAGCCATCCAGATGTTTCCACTTTTTGAAATGTATTTGTGAACTGGTAATATAACAATATTCAAATGGTACAAAAAGATTGGCCTCTTCAGAGACATTTATTCTTAGAGGTCTTGGTGGCCCTGCCATCGATAGTTTCTGTTTGCACGAATATGTTAATACGGTAACCCAAATCATGTCACCCTTTGCACATTTCTGAATACTCTTCACTTAACACCTTTTGAGATTTACTTCAATTCAGTGCAAAATACTTGCCTCCTTATGCCCTCTCCTCAAAGAGGCTGCCTTTTTTTCCCCTAGGGTATTAGTGCCTGTGCCTGGAATCAAAGTTCCTTCCTTCCTTCCTTCCTTCCTTCCTTCCTTCCTTCCTTCCTTCCTTCCTTCCTTTCTTTCTTCTTCCTTCCTTTCTTTGATATTACAAACAATAGTAAAGTGAATGCTCTTACAGGTACAAATATTCACAAAAGTGGGCATTTACCTTTCTAAGAATTTCACTGGAAAAATGTTACAGATCTTGAACATCTTGGCAAATATTGCCACTGTTCTTTTTATTTCTTTTGGACCAATTTATTCTTGCTCCAGAAACAGAAGAAGACATCATCTTGCCTAGTGTTGATGGGTGCCAGTCACACAATGGTACCTATGGGTAGAGATGGGGCATGCTTGCAGATCTTGGCCCTGGTTGATGATAACTTGTTTATGTTATGTTATTGGAGCATTTTAAGTTTTGTTCAAAGATCTGGACTTTCCAAGTCTAGACAAAATGGATGGATGGATTTCCAGGATCCTTTTCTCTTTAGGGATGATGTACCATTGCAACAAAAAGTCACAGTCATAAAAATAGGCTTGAAATCAGGAGTGTTGGCCCATGCCTTTGATCTCAGTACTTAGGAGATAAAGGCAGATGGTACTCTATGAGAACAAGGCTCAGCTGTTCTACATAGTAAGTTTTAGGACAGTGAGGGCTACATAAAGAGATTTTGTCTTGAAAAGGAAATGAAAAGATTCAATAAATATGTTGTCAATGAAAACCAGAAAGTGAGCATTTTATCCCTGTTACTCTCTATTCATGTGAGCAGTCTCCCTTCTTCAGCACACATTCCTAGGAGCTTTGAAGGCTAGGGAGAAGATCAGATTACAGGATTTTTCAGAAGTCTGCTACCCCAGTTCTCAAATCTGTCCTGATTTGTTTCAACCACAACATTTGGTCACAATTGATTATATTCTAAATGCTGGTGCATTTCAAACTCTTAATGTAACTCTATAGGACATCACAGAAGCAATTATAATAAGATACATGGTCAGAACCACAGGAGGTGCAAAGTGCAATTCTGACTCTTAGAGAAAGCTATTGAAAATTTTGAATGTAACCAATATGGTGTTTGAAAATGAAGAAAACATCATAATTATTACAGTTAGTCTGGCTATGTTTATGCTTTCTGATTTCCCCAACACACAACAACTACAACAAAGGTAGGAGCCAGTTCTGTCCTACTTTATCAATAAACCTGTGGATACTTAATAGATTGATTTTACTTACTGTAAGTATTGACATATCACGGTAAGTTCTGTTTAAGTTGTATATAATTTCTGTTGCATGAATATTTTTATGACGGCAAAATCTCTTGCAGCTAATATGTTATATACACACTGCCATCATGATTGACCATTATTCACATTAGAAGCTTGTGAGCTGAAGAAAGAAACCATCACCACATGTTTGATTATAGTAATCCTGAAGGAGGAGGACATCAGGGGCCAGCCACCCAGCCACACAGCCAGCCACGGAGTAAGAGTGAAAATAAGATTATACAAGTAAGAAAAGGAAAAAATACCCAGAGGTAAGAGATAGATGGGCTAATCTAAATTAAGAAAAGCTGGCAAGAAACAAGTCAAGCTAAGGCCAGGCATTCATGAGTAGAAATTTCTCTGTGTGTGTGTTTTTTTGGGAGCTGGATGGCTAGCCCACCAAAAGAGCCAAAAACAAGCAACATTTTGGCACTTCACATTGGGTGCCAACATGTAGCTGTAAGTTTTCCTTTGTCCTGCCTAGCCCTAAGGTCCTGTAGTCGCTCATAAAATAATCACTTGGAGGCTTATGTTAATTACCAACTGTATGGCCTATGGCAGGCTTCTTACTAGCTAGCACTTTCATCTTAAATTAACCCATTTTTATTAATCTATGTATTGCCACATGTTCTGTGGCTTTACCTGCACCTCATTACATGTTGCTTCTTGGACGGTGGTTTGGTGTCTCCCCTTACTCTCCTTTCTCCTTTCACTATCTCTCTTGGATTTTCTTGTCTGGCTCCATCCTGCCCTGCTATAGGCCAATGCAGCTTTCTTTATTAGCCAATGGGAGTAACACATATTCACAGCATACAGAACGACATTCCACAGGACTGTCAGAAGTATTTCTATAAAACTAAGAAAACTAAGAAAACAGACATTATCAAGGCAGAGAAGTGTTTAGACTTTGTTTGACCCAGAAGCCTCATTTGTAGGAAAGAAGAATAGAACATAATAATATGAGTATTCATGAGTCAATATTTGAATTGCCCTGACCTGGCATAGCCTGCTTTTAAATGCTTTGAATTTTATGTAGAAACTTCTGGGTTTAGAGCAGTCAAATTGGGTAGCGTTAAAGGTTGTATTGTTACATTTCCCCTCAGTGTTGAAATAAAGAAGAATGGGTGTTATCTAGTTAAATGTAAGTGATGTTAATAACTTGATCAGAATTTAAGGAGATTAAACGTCAGAGTTAGGGCTCTGCTGGTAAATATCACTTATGGAAGGCAGGAGTAATAGAGAATTATATATAGCCTTGCAGTTCTTGCCATTCTATAAGTAGTAAAATGTGATTTATTATTCTGTAGTCTGTCATGTATTACTCAAGAGGCACAAAGAAATGATGACTTAGAATTCCTGCATGAAAATGAACTGAGAGACTCATGTTTTCAGGATGTGAAGAGAGTATAAACAGAATGTGACACCTCTTTTAGTTTATGACTTACTGATCTGTAAAGGCCATAACTGGCAAGCCTCACATTAAGCCAGAGTAACGACAGTTCAGTAATAATGAAAGCCAGCTGCGTCAGGTGTGTAAACTAGGAATACGGCAGCACTAAAGTGTGAGGTCTACATGTTGGCTCTTTGGAAGATGCAGGAGACTCTTTTTAGGGAACTGATTGATTCATATTCATTATAAACTACTTTATTCCAATTTTAAAAATAAAAGTTTTCATAGGGATGTGATTTTTTTTCTGAAATGGAGATTGAGGGTTGGCCCCTTCCAGGAATACTCTGGGTCCTGTCCCGTGTGACAGTGACACTTCCACCTTGACACCTGTGTAGGTTGGCTCCTTCTCAGTGGAATGCTTTCTAAGCAAGAACTTGAGTTCTTCCTACCTTCTCTTCCTTCATTTTACTCTATTACTTAAAAAATAATATTTATACATTTGAAGTTGTAAATGAGATTACAGCTACTCTTTCATATCCTTGGCCCAAAACTCTCTGATACTTCTGCCACTGCCTTTGATAATTTATTTCTAAATGATGGTCTATAAATTAAGAGACACTATGGATTATAAAGGGTTATACAAGTATAAATTTTCCTACCAATACTCACTTGCACAATCTTAAAACTAAAATACTTAATATGGCCTCTAGAATTCAGAAAAAAATCATATTTAAATTAAATAAAAAATAATTAAATATTACCCACTGTTTTCGTTCTTAAAGACAAATTTGACAATTTGACCTGGGCATATGAGCAATTTATTACATTAGTCCTCTAAATTTCCTGGCTATTGTTGAGAAAGCTTCTATATTTTTTAGGGACTGAGTTTTAATCTAATCATTGGAAAAGAAGAAAATACTATATGTATTTAGATTAGCATACTTATCTCTCATGGAAATGTAGTGAACCTTCTCTGTAGACATAGCATGCTGAGAGTCTTTGTACTCGTTGATTGGTGCTGACTTAATTACGGTTTTACTTGATTCAGTCATCCTTTGTGTCCTTAGCAACTAGCCTCTTAATTTAGATTGTATCCATTTTAAGGTAAAATTAAATCACCTACAAATGCATAGTTTTCTCAGGGAACACTTTTATCATTATAACCCTACTTTAATGATGTTTTGAAGTGGATTGTGTTGATTTCTACGGGGAAGAAGAATTTTGAGGTAAATATTTGGAAATGAGTGTGCACATTGCTGGAATGTACTTATACCAGGGCAGCTGGTATGTAGTTCATAGGTAAAATAGTATTATTACTTTAATAATATTTTTAAAATTTACTCTTGATGTGTGTTCATGATGTGTGTTTGTGGGTGTGTTGTACAGCACAAATGTGACCTGGTGAACATGTGGTGGTGAGAGGTTTGTATCCGCTAAGCCATCTCACCTGCCCTGTAGTATTATTTTTGGAGTGATTTTGTACTTGGTGAATAATTGGGAGGTGTATGCTAAGTTTGTCATCTCATGAAGCATTGACTTATTCAGGGCTTTATCTATAAAAACATAATAAAATTTAATTCAAATTTAGTAAGCCAGATCCAAGAGCTATAATTTTTGAAATGAGCATTTGTAAGACATTTATCTTTAATTCTATCAGTTGAAAATTTCGGTGTTGGTTTTTACTTTTGTGTTCATCAATTTAATGAATATCGATTGTTATAAAATATCCCACTGAAATTTCACAGTCTAATTTCAGTTTCTAAATCCGGAAGTAAATTAAAGCTTCTATAATTCTACCGTCATGTGCTTCTCAGTCTTACTCCCTTAGCCTTCCTCTCTCAGTTTTTCCTTCCTTCCTTTTTGCTTCAGTTAAACAGCTGCGTAGTACATAAACAGAGTTCCATTTTGTAGAAATATTTATAGTAGGTGCCATCAGTGGTATCAGGAAATATTAAGTTTCCATGATCACCTGTGTGGGTATCCAGGATCTAAACTCAGGTCCTCATGCTTCTGTGCTAGCTATTTGCCCACAGAGCCGTCTCCCCAGTGTAGCTAGAGTTTTCCTGCCTGGCCCACAGTCAGGACAAATCTCTATCACCTGCCAGTCCCACAGCCTCAGACCCGACCAAGTAAACACAGAGACTTACATTGGTTACAAACTGTATGGCCATGGCAGGCTTCTTGCTAACTGTTCTTACAGCTTAAATTAATCCATTTCTATTCATCTATACCTTGCCACGTGGCTCATGGCTTACCGGCATCTTCACAGGCTGTTTCTCATCATGGCGGCTGGCAGTGTCTCTCTGACTCAGCCTTCCACTTCCCAGCTTTATTCTCCTCCTTGCCCCGCCTATACTTCCTGCCTAGCCAACGGCCAATCAGTGTTTTATTGATTAATCAGCAACACATTTGCCATACATCCTACAGCACTTCCCCCCCCCTTTTTTTTTTCAAAAAGGAATGTTTTAACCTTAACAAAGTAAAATTACATATAATTTGGGAAATTGGGCGTAGCTTCTCTTACTACTTCCTGCTGGAGGGGGGCGCTGTATCTTATGGGGATACAAAGAAAATTTTAGAATTATGGAATAGTCCATGAGGCTGTATCATCTGAGCCAGATGCCTTCAAACGGTTCTGGATGTTGGATCATCTGGGCCATGATGTCATCAGAGACCTTTCAGGGCGTCTTGGCTGGTCAAACCTGATGTATCTTAATCTGGAACAAATCCATAGCCTCTGGCTTTCTGTGGAAACAAAAGAGACTCTTTTTCAAAGCAACATATCCTTATATCCAAATTTTGAAGTCAAGGTACCTTTAAAATATACATTTTGGCATAACTCAACAGCTTTTACAATCAAATGTTTTTCTGCAGTTGTTGTTCCTTTCTCATTGGCATTGAGAAAATTCAAAGTTAATAGAGCATTATGTAGTCTATTTCTGGGGGTTTTTGTTACTCCTTTCTGTTTATTTAGCATATCCTTTAGAGTTCTGTTTGATCTTTCTATAACTGCTTGACCTGTAGGATTATGTGGTATACCTGTAATATGGTTTATATTATAATAAGCAAAAAACTGTTTCATTTTAACAGAGACATATGATGGAGCATTATCAGTTTTGATTTGTGCAGGTATACCCATAATGGCCATAACTTCTAGCAAATGAGTGATTACAGAATCAGCTTTTTCAGAACTCAAAGCAGTTGCCCATTGAAATCCTGAATAAGTATCAATAGTGTGGTGTACATATTTCAATTTTCCAAATTCTGCAAAGTGAAACACGTCCATCTGCCAGATTTCATTCCTCTGAGTACCCTTTGGGTTACATCAGTTAAACAGCTGCGTAGTACATAAACAGAGTTCCATTTTGTAGAAATATTTATAGTAGGTGCCATCAGTGGTATCAGGAAATATTGTTTCCATGATCACCTTTGTGGGTACCTAGGATCTAAACTCAGGTCCTCATGCTTCTGTGCTAGCTATTTGCCCACAGAGCCGTCTCCCCAGTTCTGCTGTGTAGTACCTTTTCCCTTAGCTCTTGTCCTGGGACACTCAGTGAGAAGCAGTGTAGGAAGACAGACAGATGGAGATGAAAGCGGCACAGAGCTGAAGACTGATCTGCACAAAGTGGGGCCAGTTCTGAGCTGTAGTCTTGTTTATGTGATTAATGGCACATGTGGACAGTCAGGATTCTGTTGTCTTTCCTCTGGCAAAACGAAGAATAGAAAAGAAATTTGTTCAGAGGATTTGTTCACATTGTGAGTTGGGCTCCTTCTTTTTCACTACTCTTTCTGTTTTATTTTTATTTTTGGAACAGTGTCTAATGTGTTCCAGGTTATCTGGCCTCTAACTTCCTAAGCAATCAGGTTGGCCTTGAACTCCTGATCCCTTTCACTTTATCTCTCAGGGACTGGGATGAAAGGCCATGCTCCACCTTGGCTGGCTCAGTCTTTACTTGTGAAAGTAGTTCTTCCTTCTCTCCTTGGAGTGCCTGAGGGGCCAATGAGACTCAGAGTACCTTCTCATGAAAACGCCTGTCAGGAAGCTCTAGAGCTGTGATGATACTTCTACTGGACTGTGGACCTGGAAACCTCTCTTTTTTCACTCAACTTAAAAAGTTCATTTTTATTTGTTTGTGTGTGTGCACACTAATGTGGGTATACCATGGACTCATGTGGAGGTCAGAGGACCACTCACTGGCATCTGTTCTCTCCTTTTGGGGTCTGCAGAGCCAATCACATTTTCAGTATCAGTGACAAGTGTCTTTATTCATTTAGACATCTTTTCCTGCCCTTCATTCATTTTTTTTTTTAAACTGGAACAGCTTCAACTGATATCAAAACTAAACACTTTGCTTTCCTCCTGTGCCATTCACCCTGCTCCTGATGGTAAAGACACTGTCTTGAAAACATAGAAACAGGCAAAGTAGGATGAAAAAGGGTCCTGAAATTCTTGATATATTTTTAAAAATCTAACTAGACATAGTGGTAAACACATAATTCCTGTTTTTTCGTTGGAATTCTGTAATTTCCCTATTCCAGGAAGATGAGGAAGGATGATGGCAAGTTTGAAGCCACCTCTGCTGAGTAGGAAGGACCTGTCTCAACCGACAATAGAAATTACAGTCTAGGTAATTTTTCAGACAGTTGATGAGGTGGAGGAGTACAGTCCACACAGCATGCTTTAGGATGTGATTGGTGTCCCCACAGAGCTAAAGGCAAAGTGTGAGGATGGAAATGGAGCAGTGCAAGGAACTGAAGTAGCCGTGCTTAGAACTCTTTGGGAAGACTCAATGAGCAACTTACATACACCAGTGTTTTCCTGGAGTTTGAGAAAAAGCTTACTGTTTGGTTTTTCATAAGATATCATCACCTGGAAGAATACAAATGGAATAGCTCTTTATTTTGAGTATTTGATATGGTCTCTAAAAACAGGATTTTATAATGAGAAACAAAACTACTTGGTAAATAAAAGCTGAATTTCTTTAATATTGTTAAAAGTTAATAATCACTTTTCAGATTCAAGATTCAGGACTTTCTATCATTGAAGACTAAAATTAATTCATTTAGTCATAATAAATAGGACTAATAAATTGTATGGCACTATATCCCCAGCTTTATAAGTTTGGAATTAAGTACATTTTTAGCCACACTTATGAAATTATAGTTAGTTATTGGATACCAAGATGTAGTTGATTTCTTACTGATAATACTGTCATAAGAATCTATGATTTTATAGTTAATGTTAATTATTCATATGCTAATAAGATCAATTATGTCATATAAGCTAAGCCACTGTAGGGCATCTCATTTTCAAAGCAAGAAAGACTACTTTGAATGGTGTAATAATTCCAACTTTGTTCTTATTATCCTGATTTGTCTTTGAAACAAGTTGTCTGTACATTTACCAAAATCTCACTCATATACCAAATAAATGAGATAAAATTAAATCTACCTAGGGATTTAGCCATTGCTTAGGAATTTATTTTACTTTTAAACACAGATCTTCAAAAATCCCAAAGATTTTTGTTTTGTTTGAGAAATAATTTGTAGAACAATGAATATAGTGATTTTGAACAGCAAAATATTTAGAGGAGTTGGAGAGTGGGGCAATTTATTGACTATGCATATATGCCTTAGAAAATGTTTGAATGGTTTGATTAGAAGGGAACCATTATGTTTACCAGTTTTGGAAAACACAGATTGTTGAAATACAACAATGCAGGTTGTGAAGATCCTAAATAATTCATGGAAGAGATCAGAGTGAAGCTCCCACAATTTGTTCTAGTCTTATTTGGATATAATGTCTGTGTGTGAGTCAGCAAATGAGGTTATAAATATTCATCTGTTTTATCAGAGACAATAGCCGAGAATTTCTGAACAGCAGTGGACCACATGATTCAGCCCCAGGTTGCCTGCACCTTTCCATCTACTCTTCCAACTTCATTTCCATGTGAGACACCAGCAGTTTAGGGACGCTTATGTTAGCTGCTTGCAGACAAAATTGTATTTCTTTGTATTGGAATTTGGAAAAGCCATTACCTGATTATCTGTAAAATGTCAGGCTAGATTCTCATAAAAACTCGGGGCAAATGGAAAGATATGCAGCATTTTAGGCAAAAAGCCACATTTCTTCTCCTACTTCTTAACAAAAGGTGGGACCTGAAATCCATGTTATAAAGCCAAATGAATAAATGTGTGTGGAAAGGCCAGGTGTTTCTGAAGGGCCAGGAAAAACCTTTCTGCTCCCTCTGAAATGTAGGAATAAATTTCCAAAGTCACTTTTACAAACACAGTCAAAGTCATATCTGTGTAAACAGAGTTCCACATTGTAAGAAAGATCTGTTTAAAGTTGAATAAATAATCCATCATGATGTTCCTGACATAACAATATATTCACAAACCCCTGAGCTACTAAGATAATAAAATCAGTTGCCCTAGCCAGGTGGTGGTGGCGCACGCCTTTAATCCCAGCACTCGGGAGGCAGAGCCAGGCGGATCTCTGTGAGTTTGAGGCCAGTCTGGGCTACCAAGTGAGTTCCAGGAGAGGCACAAAGCTACACAGAGAAACCCTGTCTCGAAAAACCAAAAAAAAAAAAAAAAAATCAGTTGCCCTAAAAAATACAAGAATATTTGACTTTGAACAATCTACTGTTTGTCACTAGAGTTTGTGGACTTGGCTGCTGTGAACTTCTCCTTCATTAGCAAAGTTCTTTTTTTTTTTGTACATTTTCTGTATACAATGTGAAAGCATTTACTTATATATTAATTAATTCATTAATTCATTAATTCAGCTGTTACCTATTCAAGATAAACAATATTTAGAGCATTGTATTATGGGATCCCTAAAGTATTCTCTGTGGTGAGTACCCCATATGAACAATGAGTAATATACAATTGTGGAGTGTAATAAAGCTATTTTGTTTGAGATGAGTTTTTACACTGGTAAGTGTCCATTTAGTATATCTATATCTATATCTATATCTAGATATAGATATATATGTATATATAGTAATGTCCTCATTATTAGTGTATTATATTTAATACTATAGTGAATAGATTTCAGATGAAGATAAGAGATTTTGCCACACAAACATTTCATTCTAAAATATTTACAGAATTAATAAAATATATGAATGTATATGAGAGAGAGAGATATTGAAATTTCTATGTATGTACAGGCATTGTGTTACAAGACAAATAAAACCTTCCAATATGGCTGGCATGGCTGTGACACCTTTCATTCCAGGACTTGAGAGGAGAAGGCAGAGGCAGGCTGATCTCCATGAGTTCTAGGTTAACCTAGTCTATATAGAGAGTTCCAAGCCAGGAAGGACTGCTCAGCAAGCTCTGTCTCCAAATCAAAATGAACAACAGACACACACACACACACACACACACACACACACACACACACACACACAGACATCACACCATACCACACACGTCGTACATGCATGTGTGCAAAATCCAAAAATAAATAAATAAATTCAAAATCTCCCAAAGCTATGTTTGTTTGCAAACCTATTGCACACAGAACTTGATTTCAGATAGTTTAGCTAAATGCCAATTTTCTTCTTCAGTAATGGCCTATGATTTTATACTAATTCTAATTTTGATATAATTTCCTGTACTTCCAGATGCTTTCACATGGCCATATCAAATGGCAAATCAGGCTTTCTCCTGGGACTATATGTGAAAGATTAAGATGAAATAAGAAAGTTAGGAAATTAGTAAGGATTTAGGGTTAGACACTGGAGATGTCTGATCACAAGCTCAAGTATTCACACATTTTGATTGGATATTCAATCTTGCTTAAATTAAGCATTTGTCAGGAAAAATATTGGGAAATATTGGGGAATATTACACACTGCACTTCCGAATTTCCAGCCTCCTCTGACTACAAGCAACCTGTGTGCCAGCTCTGACATGTTGCAAACAGATGCCCTAAGACTTTGAAACGCTTTTCATCTACGGGGAAGACTCTTTGAAGGCTCCTAATGGTTATTTTTCTAAAAATGGTTCATTTAAGACCTTAATTGGGTACATGAAACTATTTTTTCTGTCATCAATCCTAGGCTGTGCACATGTGCAGATTCTTTTGTTTTAGACATGACATGATTTTAGGAGTCATGGAAATGAGAAGCCTTGGTTCTTTACAACATACATTTTACTGGATCAATGGAGCTTAGCTATGGTGAGCGGGAGCCCAGAAAGAGGTCGGTCTACTGGGCTGCTGGTACTGCCTGACCAAGGCAAAGGGCGTGGTGGTGAAAGCAAGAAAAGCATCCTTCCTCAAGGGAGATCAGTGCAGGACAGTGAGGAACAATCCGCTGGTCTGTCACTGTGTACTCACCCTTTTCTGTGGGTACTAGCTAGGCTCCTCTGGTCATCAGCAGTAGGAGTTCTGAGCATGTTTTCTCGTTTGAGGTTTTAGAAAAAAAATAGAATGTCCCAACTAGAACTCTTTAAAATTTTGCTGTATGAGACTGTTTCACCCTGTGTTTGAAAACAAAAAAAAAAAAAAAAAAAAAAAAAAAAAAATACATGCAAGTTTAGAAATGTTTTTGGGATTTTTACCAGCATGTTCTTCTTACATTAGGACCTTGAGGTCTGGAGCCAGGTTGGATGTCCGTGTGTGTGTGTGTGTGTGTGTGTGTGTGTGTGTGTGTGTGTGTGTAGATGGGGAGGGAATCATAGGAGGAAAATATAAATGAACAGAAATGCTGACCTGAGCAGTCATGCCTGGATGTCAGTTTCTCTGTTGAAGAAGGATCTCAGGATACAGATGGAAAGACGCTAGAACTCAGGACAGTAGACTGGCCATAAAGTCACTCTGGGTGACTCGCTGGTGATTTTTATCCTCTCTGTTGGGAGGACTGAAATGTGTGGGAATGGAGGTCCATGACTATGCTGCTCTCTTGGCAGAGGCTGTGTCGTGAAGCATCAACCAGTTGTCCACTCTGGAGCCTCTTGCGTAGGTTCTCTCCAGCTGACTCGGTCTCCTGCCAGCCCGTTAGAGGCTTGGATATTTTATATCACTTTATTTGCATCACCTAATCAACACTCATTAAGTCATTCAAGATTGTAGTTCACGTTTCCAAAATGTTTAAGCAGAAGAGGAATAGTTACAAAGGTCTGAGATGGGGGAAGAAGAAAATCCCAGAGAAAGATTGCCTGTTTGCATCTGTTGTAGTCCTTAGCCAACTCATAAGTATGTAATTTTCTGTTAATTATTAGTTTAATTATGATGTTTTACAAAGGTTGCCTCTTAATTTTCCTGTGGGTGAAATAACTCACAAATAATAACACCAGGAAAAGAAAATCTGGTTTTCTATGCTAGCTTTGCAAGTAATAAGCAGTGACCCTTCTCCAGCTCCTTAGTCTCACTCCATCTCGGTATCCCATCTATAAAAGCGTGGAGATAATATCTGCCAACCTAATTAGGAGTAGTAAGGATCAAGTGAAATCATGTCAGAGAAAGTGCTTTATAAACTGCCAGGCACTGTACAAATACAAATGATGGATGCTGGCAGAGAAACCCAAGATTATGTTGGAGGCTTTAAAGGCTTACAATAAATGCTTCCACTTCTCCAAAACCTTGTCTGATCACACTAAACCAAAGTGTCTTTATTAGACCCCAATTCCTCAAATCCTGATCCGAGCATGAACTTGAAACACCATGAATTTTCTAGTGCCTAGGAAGTGTTTAGCGGCACTGTGGAATCCTGTGACAGATTATAGTTAAATTATTCACGTTCAGTTTGGTGTTTTTAAAAGACTAATTGTTCAATTGGGTATAATTTTACCTTTATGTATTCTTTTGATGTACTGATAGTTCCCCTGGGGCAGTGTCAGAGTTTCAAACTTAACACTCCTAGAAAGAGAGAACCTTGATTGAGAAATTGCCTCCGTGTGATTTGCCTGTGGACATGTCTATGAGGCAGTATCTTATACCACTGTGGGTGGTAACATACCTAGGCTGGTGGATGTGGGCTGCCTGTGGAAAGCCAGGAAGCACAGTCACTCTATGATCTCTTCTTCAGTCCCCAGCCTATGTGTTCCCAGCTTGATCTCCTGTCTTGTCCTCCTTTAGACTGGTATGCAGAAGTGTGAGCCCCCAAGTCCCCATTCCTCATTCACGGTGCTTTTGCTTGGTGTTTTCCCACAGCAATAGAAACCTAAAGCAGGGCAGGCGGAAATCTTATCTTTTTGTTTTTGGTTCTCCAGTGATTAGCCCAGATTAGCTGAATGCCTAGAGCTTTACTATGAACCTGTAGGGTAAATGACAGCAGCAATTTTCTTCCATTCAAATGAAGGGTTTCTGTGTTGGCTTCCCTAACATAAAATTAGAATAGTGCCTCCATGCCCTCCCCTTCACTTTCAAATCACACTCCTTAGGTGGGAAATAAGTACATCCTGTGTCTTCATGAATCACATGGCTTTCTTTCCCTCAGTACTGTGGATCTTAGGAAGAGCATATTGATATTGTAATAATGTTTGCTTTCAACATTAACAATTTTCTGGTGACCCTTCTGTTTGTCTTATTGACTTTATAGTTTACTTTGCAAAGCATTTGCTTCAGAACATTGTTTTAGAATAGTACTGCAGAGACACATAGTGCACAAATATCTAACCACACAACACCCCACCATGCCTAATTGTCACTGGGTCAGCTAAACAAAGATTTTCAATTTTTGATTTTATTTTAGGTTGGGGAACATGAGAATTACTAAGATCATCAATAAGACACTCACTATTTTTCTTATAAATCTACAGTTTGCTAGTGTTAGGAAAATTCACTGTGCTGTGCTACAGATCTCGAGAAGATGTTCACTACACAAAACTAAAACTCTAACCACTGAACAGTCCCTCCCCTCTCTACTCTTTAGATCTAGGTGGCTACTTTCTGCATTTTTTGTTTCTCTGATTTTGACTTCTTTGGGTACTTCCTAAAGAAATATTTTGAGAAACAAACAAAATAAAGCCAAACCCACATACTGGTAGGTCAGTTCTGCTTTCTGTTTCTACTTACATCTACAAGTGCCAAAGTGAGCGTTTGTTTTATTTAATTGCCAGGTGATATACAACAAAACCAGGTTCAGTATTTTATTTTTAAATTAGTGTCAATAACTTTGTTTGGCAAAGAGAAAACAGTAAAATCATGAGAAGCAATAAGAGCATTTTATATAAACTGTAAATCAGTAGCAACTTTCCAAATCAAAATAGATACAGGTAAAGAAGGAAGAAATCACATATATGAATATATTCATATATACAATATATATGGATGTACACACACACATACACACACACAAGCCATCTGTTATTAAGGACTTTCTTTAATTTTGCAATGCTCCCTCAGGTCTAAGTTAGAGAAACCATGTTTTCACATGTGGGATATTTCTCTAGAAGATCAGTGGTTTCCATATTGAATGTGCATTAGAGTCATCTAGAGGCTTCTGGACACACTTGCCAAATCAAACCACCAAGATTCTTAGTTCAGTAGGTTTGGAAAAGGACCTGAGAACCTGAGGTTTTAATTATGTTTCCAGCTCCATGCTGGAGCTCGGAATTTGGGATTACAACACACAAGAGCTATTAGTTTTAGGAAATGATTCCTGAGTTATCATATAAGGCAGACAGAAACAGTTGGTCAAAATATGATAATCAAGAATGCAATGCTATAAACCAGTTGTGGCCATTTGTATATGAATGATTTCTTCATGTCTTGCCAAAAAAAAAAAAATAACGTCTTTAACATCATTTCCAATATTTCTCGCATTGACTTGATTGTGGAACTGTCTTTTCAACCACCATCTCTTCTTTTTTCAGGAATACTCATTTTGATCATAATTTGAATTTTTTTCTTAGGAATTTGAAATCAGGAAAACAACAGGATTCTAGGATCACAGCAGGGGCTAGAGGTTGTGAATGCCCTGATGGAGGAGGGCTCTGGGCAGCTTATCACTCTTCTTTGTCTTCAATATCAGCAGAATCTAATGCTGCCCATAAATGTTGGCAGGAATATACAGGACGTGTGAAGAAAGCTCTGTACGTGCTCTCATAATTGAAAGTGCAGGAAATACTGTTAAAGCTTTGTTTACTTTAATTCCAAGATTTGCTTTGAGATTTGTCTCTGAAACTTTCTTGTTTGGCTTTTTATTGTGACAGGTGTAAATTCCACAGCTATGTGTGCTCACATATTAGCTGAAGATAGGGATGCTGTAGTGTATACCTAGCCTGATACAAGCTTTGACAGGTGATAGGATTCTTGCTTCTTCACAAAAAGCAGCAGGTGGTCTGCACCAGGGCAGTGCTAGAACACATCAATCTGCACCCCAGGCTTCCCGAAGGTGTCTTTTTACCCCTGTGAGTGAAATTAGTTTTCTGCCTATGTCATCATTCGCCTAGAACCCTTAGGGCCATGTGGAAAAGGATCAGAACAAAACTTTCTTTGTTCTGTGAAGAAAGGCTGCGTCAGACGCCAATAACAAGACTTGACTTCTACTAATTTCCTAAATAAATACAGGGTTGAAAACATCAGTTTTGTAGACATCCAGAGAACTTCATTCTGTGGATTTTTACAGCTTTTTATCCAAGTGAAGTAAAAAACAAATGTAAATAGCCAACAGAGGTCCGAGATTTTTGTAGAAAAAAATGAGCAAAATAAATGTGATGGATACCATCACACGCTATTCATCTCTTCCCTCACTTTTTCCTAATTTTCACATTCTACATAGCAAATTTACCTTTACATGTGAGGTACATATCTGAAAAGACGGTAGGCATAAAGCAAGTGTTTGCTGAAGGATGGCGTTTTGCTGTCGTGAATACCTAATGCCATGTAGCTTCTTTACTACTGCAAAATCAACCAGGCTGGAAACAGCAATACCTGGAAAAGGGTTCTTACCACCAATACCCAGGCAAATTCTTTAAGGCAGATGGCATTACCTTCATTTTAAAGTATAAAATCATCCAGAAATGTCAGGGTCATACCCCTAGTAAGCGGTGAGAACAGACTCTGAGTAAGGATTTGGTTTTCAAAACCTTCTACCTTACAATGACTTCATATTGTGCTGAAGGAGGCCAGGATATCAAAGCCTGGAATGATGCTTATCTGGAGAACAGATTAAAATTTTGGAAGGAGAATAAATGCTCTGCTCCCATCAAAAGGATCCATTAAAATATATAAAGAATAAACTAAAATCACTAGCTTTAATAGTGCAGTGTTAAATGAATATCAATGTATTAATTCCTGAGGTAATTCTCTCAAGAGAACTTTGCATGAATAAAGCTCCAGTCTGCACCTATTTTGAATTCACTGAATTGGAAAAATTTAATATTCAGTATGTAGACAAAAAAGATGAACATTTTATTACATTTATTCTGAGTTTATTTCTTGACAGTAATGGAAATACAGAAAGATGAAGTATACAGAGCCTATTTAACCTCATATTTTAATATTGTGCATTTGAA
Organism: Peromyscus eremicus; assembly: GCF_949786415.1. NCBI lineage: Eukaryota > Metazoa > Chordata > Mammalia > Rodentia > Cricetidae > Peromyscus > Peromyscus eremicus. The sequence continues at coordinate 7,893,381 of NC_081425.1, read as the reverse complement.
TTTAGCTAATCTCAGTAAAATAGAATTAATAAACAACCTTATTTATTGGTACAAACTCATTTTTTAACTGAATGTTTTCTAAGATAACCTGTGAACATAAAAATACAAGGTATGATATTTAATGGAATCCATGTGCAGTGAAATAAAGATTTGTATGTTGTATTTCATAGAGTAGTCTGAATTTAGATTTTTGTGAAGTCAAAGGTGAAACAACCAGGAGACAAAGTTGGCACAAAGTCCCTCCCTATTGAGAAACTATTTGCAATTGATAACTGATCAGAGAGGGAAAATCAGTGTTCAGCAATGGAGTGGCAGGTAGTTGGCTAACCAAGTTAGACTCCATGATTTTTATTGTCACCCCTCCTTAGTTTTTAAAGAGAGAAAAATATATGAATTTGGTGAGTAGAGAAGGAGTGGAGAATCTGGGAACAGTTATAGGACTGGAAAGATTATGATAAATTATGATGTATAAAAGTCTCAATGAATATATAAGAAAGTGAAATAATCAAACCAGAAATGTATGTACCAGAGAAAAGATTTTCTACCTCCCCAAGACAAATGGAAGGACTCAGTGAATCAGCTCTGAGGGTGGTGAGAGGGCTCCCCATGAAGTACAATTGTTTCAAGGGGAAATTTTCTAATTAAACACATGCATCTTATACTTAGATTCTGGTGCCACTGGGAATACTGATATCTTTGAAAAAGGTGGCCAAATAGTCTATGAGAAGTTCCTCTGGTTGGGTCTGATTCTTCCAGCTTCCTAATTTAGCTGATCTAATGAGTTAGGGCGAAAGAAACCAATAAGCTTCCTGTCAACCCTTTTTCTTGACTCTTTCCTTAAATACAAGAAAAGGCCAAATATGAGAATTACTTTTTGTTAAAAAGAGGAATGTTTGAATTATAAATTTATATTTGACCTGTTAAAAGATTCAAATACTTTCCATAGAAAAGTCACCGGATACTTACTCCCTCTCCTGAGCATTTTCTCCACGCAGTTATTCACATTGAACTCTCTTGGTAACAAACCCCAAATCTTTACCCAGTATAGTTATTTCAATATGTTTTAACTAGAAAAATTGTCACTCCTGCCTGGCTACAGTCCACTATGATATGAGAATGTGGTGTTACTCACCCTCACTTACCACTAAGCCATGCCAACCACCTTGAGAGGGAAAGGGGAGGTTTTGAGAATGAAGGAAACAAATTATTAAGTAAATAAAGTGTAGCTAGAGTTTTCCTGCCTGGCCCACAGTCATGACAAATCTCTGTCACCCACCTGTCCCACAGTTGCTCAGACCCAACCAAGTAAACACAGAGACTTATATTGCTTACAAACTGTATGGCCATCGCAGGCTTCTTGCTAACTGTTCTTATATCTTAAATTAATCCATTTCTATAAATCTATACCTTGCCACGTGGCTCGTGGCTTACTGGCATCTTCACATACTGCTTGTCATGGTGGCGGCAGTGTCTCCCTCAGCCTTCTTGTTCTCTCAATTCTCCTCTCTGTTAGTCCCGCCTATACTTCCTGCCTGGCTACTGGCCAATCAGTGTTTTATTTATTGACCAATCAGAGCAACACATTTGACATACAGACCATCCCACAGCAATAAAGGTTATATAGAATGGCCTCAGTTTTCTCAATATGTGATGAGTTTTTGAGTGTTATGCCTATCATCTACTCTTTACAATTTCTCAGGGAGTTAGATAAATAAAAGCATTGCTTCAAACCAATGGAGAGTGGCAGCTGGTCTAAATCAGTAGAAAAGCCCTCCAATGATCATGCTTATTTGTGGAATGGTGGGAGTTTAATCTTTGCAAGAAAACACTAAAAGCCTAACTGGGGGAATCTAGTTTAGTGTCTGAGAAGTCACACATGTAGTCTTGTTGAGTTCCATGTGCTAATAGAACAGAAATCTGTCCAGTGGCAATGCAAAGCTTCAGGTCACATTTAACTTGATAGTTGGAGTTTAATGCATGCTTTTATGCATTTGGATAAACATGCATGCTTTATTGCATTTATTCTCTTCTTGATTTTTGCTTCTATTTGATTAATATTTCATTGGTATCCTTAGAGCTCATAAACAAACTGAAGCAAGTACACAACTCAGCAGAGAGTTTTCAGAGAACTTGCCCTCAATTTTAGATTCCTTTTGGAAAACTTACACGTAGATGATCTAAGAATGGTTAACTATGGATTGGCAAGTATACATTAAGGCTTATATTCTCTGAGGGCAAAAAGTATTTTTTAAGATATTGAATGTTGTTAGCTTATTTTGCTAGGTTTTTTTTGGTACACTTGTAATAATCGTTTAGCTCATTGCAAATAGCAGATTAAAACATACACATTCCTGCTTTTTCGAGTGAGTCTGATTTTATGTTTAAAAGGCTGTGCTTATACAGTAGAAGCAAACAGCAGAGTGAGTGAGTCGGAGAACCAGAGGAAAGTCCCCAGGGCATAGGAGCAGTGCAGTTAGCAATAATTTTAATTAGACACCCAAACTGAGTCAGCCTCCAATCATGTGTGTGTCTTACAAATAGGGTTGATTATGTCCTTTATGTCCTTTCAGGGGCTTATAAGATTTATACCAGTAGTTAGTTGCTTTGTCTGAGCTACAGAGAATATGTAATAGTTTTTATGAGGATTAATGATCAGAAATGTCTCTAGGATGAAGTTCTCTAGGATGTACACTGTAGTATTTTGATATTACCCATATCTGCTTGTAGTCATGTCAGTAATAAGAGGCAAACTGTGATATGAGACTTTGGTTTTATATGTAGCCATCAGATACTTTTATATAGAACATTGTGTAGCAGATTTCTAACCTTGGATGTTTCTTGGAGCCATGGATTAAACAAATAAATCATGCAACTATTTTGGGCTATAAAAAGCAGTTCATTCCATTCACGGAACAAATACAGAGTGTACCTACTATGTGCTGAGTGCTGGAGGTAAATTATTGAGTGAAAAGGGGCATATTGGAGTCTGGGCTTGGAGGAAAAGGTGAAATAAATAGAAGCTATACTTGGCTGGGGGAACAATTCAGTAGGTCTGGGAAATGATCAAGGCTTTCTTGAGAAACCTGAATGGGAGGTCCAGGTTGGAGATGAGGGGGACTGAAGGAGCACATGGAATTGGGCTGTGGGGTGGTCTTTGGCAGAATGGAGTAAAATTCTTTTAAGAAAATGAAAGGAAGCTGCAGAGATTAAAGCATAGAAAGGAGCAGGGAAGGGTTTATGACCAGCTCAGGATATCTGCCCCAAGTGTTTTATCATTATTACTGAAGTAATGCATGAAAAAATTTTGGAAGAACTAAAAATACTGATAGGGAAATAAAAGTCACAGATTCTCTGATTACCTTTAGCTTCTTCATTTCAACATTTTGCAATTAATGCTATTTTTCATTCATGTGTGGATAAATATGCAAACAGATACTCTAGCTGTGCAAAGGAGTCAATATTCTTACTGTCACACTCTGTTAGTGATATTTGGGGTAGAAAATGATTCATCAGCTAAAGAATGATATTTTTGAGCATGGTGGCTCTGTTGACACTGTCAATCATAGTTCAGCTAAGTTAACAGAAGTCACACTTGTTTTCAGAAAATTAATTTATACTTTTCTTCCTGTCCCAAAATGAGAAGTCATTTTTCATCAGATGTCTCCTCTCTAACTCTCTCTCTCTCTCTCTCTCTCTCTCTCTCTCTCTCTCTCTCTCTCTCTCTCTCTCTCTCTCTCTCTCTGTGTGTGTGTGTTTCATGGGAGATAGATAAAAGTAACAATAATGACAGTTCTAAAGAATGACAAAATTAGCAAAACTCGGGTGATCTTTGATGGTAGAATCAAACTGGAAAAATTGACAGGGATAAGAGTTTTGCTTTTGAGAATATTTAAAGTAATCATCAGAGTTCATGTAGTTCTTACTTGGCAGTTGCTGGTAGACATGTGTACTGCATAAAATCAACTTACTAAGGAATTTAGACTGAGTTATTTTGGAGGGAGGTATATTTATAGATATCAGAAGTCGAAAACAGGTAAGACAAGGACAAATTAATAGGGAATGTGTCCACAGAACTCCGCTGTGTGAGGAGTCAGGTCTCATCGTAAAACCCACACCCAGAGGACCAGGTCTGCAGAGGCACTCACAGCTTAGAGAGAGCTGGACAGATCCCCAGGCAGTACAACCACCAGGGCACCCCTGCCCTTGAGAGCCTGCTGCTCAGATGCCAGTGTTCTCAAAGCTGTCTCGTGCCAATGATGTTTCTTCCTGTCGTACTGTAGAAGGCTATGTCAGCCTGTGAACTAAATGCTCTTCTAGACTTTGCATTTTGAGAACGCGTTTTAAAGAAAAGATTGTCATCCTATGCAACTTCCTGTGGAGTGTTGTGGCTGTTATCTCTCTGTAAAGAGACCAGGAACCCTTTGTCCTTTCCTCTGGCCCAATGAGATAGGTGGAATTGAACTGAGATGTGGTCATTCGTATCCTTCCTCACTTCCTTCTCCCTTTCTTCTCTCCCTCCCTCTCCCCTTTCATCCTTCTTCCCACACCCTCCCTTCTTCCTCCTTTCTACTTTCCTCTTAGCCTCTGCCTCTCATTCCATTCCTCTTTTTCTCCTCTTGATGCTCCTTGTGATTAGAAACATAAAAGATCCTAGCCAGAAATTTAAGTACAGCTGAATAATAATGTGTAGATAATTGTCACATGATAAGAAGCTAAAAGGAATCTATAAGAATTTTGGCCCAAGCCGGGCGGTGGTGGCGCACGCCTTTAATCCCAGCACTCGGGAGGCAGAGCCAGGCGGATCTCTGTGAGTTCGAGGCCAGCCTGGGCTACCAAGTGAGTTCCAGGAAAGGCGCAAAGCTACACAGAGAAACCCTGTCTCGAAAAACCAAAAAAAAAAAAAAAAAAGAATTTTGGCCCAAATGAGCAGACACCGAAATGACTTTGTCCCTCAGAAGGGAAGGCTAGTTTCCAGAGAAGTGTCACTTGGTCTGTCCAGGCCCAGGAGATTCCCATGCAGCGTTCATCACACTCATGTGTTTCCATGCATGTCTTCTTTTCATCTCAGGGAATGTTATCAACACTCAGACATATTCAAAAGATATCAGGGAGGAGATGCACAGTTGAGTAATAATTAGGAATGTGACACATATTGCATTTGTAAGACACATCAAACCATTTTCAGATATTAGGGGTGTAATCAAGTCTGCAACACATTTTGCTAATGATATCTCCTTTAACTTTCAAGCCCATATGTATTACAGGGGAAATGGTATCCATATGTTTGATTCGTTTGTGCAGTTCATTAAAAGATGTATTTAAAAAAAAACTATTTAAAAACACTTGAAGTTTCATCTTAAAGATAACTCCTCTTGTCAAAAAAAACTACACTTTGATAGAGAAAGTTAAATTTTATGAATTAAAAAGAATGTTTTGAAGTATCCTTACATGGTGGAATGGCTGACCCTAGCTTATTAATCAATACATTACCTCACATAATTATCATTTTTGTTCCAAGTGTATAAACAGGGTTTCAGCATCAGATGTATAAAGTGAGGATGTGACTGCTCCAAAGCATGGTTGAGGGGAAGGTTTTTATTGTAGATACAGGGAAAGAACAGTCAGAGGCATCGGGAAGAATCCAGAGCACAGAGAGAAAGAAGTAGATTGAACATGGACAGCAGACTGGCCATGGTCATGAAAAGAGAGAGAGAGGGAGAGCAAGAAAGAAGAAGAGAAAGAGAGGGTCAAGAGAGGTGGGGCAGGGAAGGAAGACAAAAGAGAGAGTCCAGAGAGTGAATTGACAAAATGGCAAGGTTATATGGGAAAGAGAAGCTGGAGAAGAGAAGTTTAGGGTAGGGGTGGAGTGAGAAGAGTAGAGACGATTCACAGGATGGGAAGCCAGGCACGTGCTTTGGTGTGAGGACAGACACCACAGACAGCCGTCTTCCATTCTGACAATGACAACAAAATGGCACCGTGGGTTGAGGGAAAAGGGTGCCAGAATTTGGGGGAGTGGAGTTCCCCTTGTACCCGACATCAAGAATGTACCGTTTGGTTACCATCCACTCTAAGGAAATCAAGTTCCTGTTTTTTGTTTGTTTGTTTGTTTTCTTATAACTTAAATTTGTTCAAATACCCCACAAAAAGACGCTTTAGTGTTAATAAACGGGTATGATATCATCAGCTTAGCTTTGCCAATAAGGAATTTCTTGATCGAATGCAATTTGTTAAACTATTTTCAAGTTTCATCAGTTTGATTTTAAATAGAACTTGCAAATGTCCCACTTAATAAAATGTATTTGTAGATCATCCTTAGGAGCTGTTGAGTTCTAGAGCTTCTCATAGTTCAGTCTTCTGAAACTGCAAAGTAATTCTTCTCCAATTAAAATAATTTAAACATAATTAGCAGAAATCTATCCACAATAAGACAATCAAAACCATTTGGGCTTGATCATACCAAAAAAAAAAAAAAAAAAAAAAAAAAAACAAACCACTTTCAAAATGTGTATCCTATCTCTTAATTTCAAGTATGGATATTTTTATGCCTGCAGTAATGTGATCAAATAAATTATCAGCAGTACTTCAGTGCTCTGTATCAACTGTAATTTAACACATCTGTCCAGAAGAGTAGTGAATAATGAATTGCAGTAATCAATCCAGATAAAAGAGATTTAATTAACATTAACATCTCCTCCAGGTCTTTAGAAAACTTTCTTTTTTGTTTTGTTAATCAGGAATCTAATCTGTGGATTCTGTGAAGATGATGAAAGAGTATTTCCAAGATAGATTTTGTTAAAGGTGTTTGAAATAGTTAGTGTGGGGATGGCTGGAAACCTCCCTCTGTTTTTCCTAAAAAGATATATTATTAAAAATTGGTAATGGTCTTCTATGACACGGTCTGGGTGTCACATCACACAGCCACTTTGGAAGGAATAAAGGTACTTTGCTACATTTCATTCAATATGTATTTGGAGAAAGCGGATCTGTGGGTGACCATCACAAAATCCTCAGTGTTTCAAAGAACAATTTTAGAATAAGTTTTCAGACACAGAAGCTTGTCAGAAGTAGCACACTCAGGATACTGGTAGAACTACTTGTGTTCTCTACAAAGTGATCAGTCACCAGATACACACACAGGAATATAATCATCATATAATCACCTTGCATGCTCCACAGACTAGTTTCATTGGTCAAATAAGCAACTGAAGGCTTAGGCAGATAAGGACATGAAATGAGAGTCTGTCTCTGGCCTATAGACTATGTTGGGATTTCTTGCTTTGGTTTAAAAAGTAGAGGCCAAGGTCTAGGGTGATGATATGTGAGGTTTTTAATGATATGCTGACCCCATTATAAGTACCAAGTTTAAACTCCAGTGTAAGCAATGACAATCAACTTATCAGGGCTTATCACTAGGTAATTGTATTTTAGAATGGTCAGAGACAGGGGAGTAACACTGGAGTCAGACTATACAAGACCTAGTCTGTACTAAGTCATTTAATCTCTCTCATGTATTAAAATCTCGCAGATTTTAATAACTGTGCCAGGATGCAAAAACAATTTAAAATGTGAAATTTCATTTATTTTGGTAACAGAAGTGTAAGAAGGATATCATTAAACTGTTAATTATGTAATATCCTAAAAGACAATCATAAAGTGAAAAAGAAAATATATTTAACAGTACTAAAACACTGTTTAGATATTAACATAAAATTATATTAAATACTACTTTAGCCATTCTTAATATTTTATTGGACCGTGGCAAAAAGGACTATTAGGAAAAGTAATGTCTGCTTTTAAAGAGGAAGGTGATGCAGCATAGAAGAATGTGTATACTGCATGCATGTTTGTATGTCCTAGATCAATAATACATCCACATGCCTACTTGTAGACGAAGACATAAATATATATGGGCAAACATATCCCATGTTGATGTGACTTAATCGTAGAATTCAGCCTTTCAACTCACATGGTCAAAAGCAACAAGCATACCCGGGCAGACTGTATTTGACTTTGAACCATCTCGTGTTTGACTGAATTACAATCTGTACACAAGGCTTTGTTTATGTGTGCAACTCCTCTTACTTTCAGGGTCAAAAGGTGAGTCACAAAGTCTGCAAATAAACACTGGAAGCTCCTTTTACATTTTCTGATCCTATTTTTTGTTTGTTTGTTTGTTTTCTAAATTCAAGGCTGATATTTCATAGCAAAACAATAGTCCCTGATTTGGCAACTAATGTTGTAAGCCACATAGACTCAAGAGGAGACATTTTTCTGTTAGTGGAGCATCAGTTCAACATGTAGTTATCAAAAAATGGAATGATCCAGAATTTCTTAAGTTAGTATGTGGAATTACTCATTTTTTGTTTCATAGTGTTGGGTCTAGGCTGGAAATAAAGCATGGAAGTTAGTTTAATGAGACTCTTCATAATCATTTAAGGCCAATTGCTGGCTTGCTAGGGTTCAGGTGCAAATTTGTCAAGTCATTTAAATGCTTGCCCAATCCCCAGTGTTTACTTATGTCTTTTTTTTTTAACCATGAAAATGAAAATTGCGGGTGATGTCTGCTGGGTGGGTTGAAATCAGATAAAAATAACACAAAAGAGCAAGAGGATGGGGGAGATGATACTGTTGACTAGGCACAGAAATGAAGAAATGCAGTCACAATATGGTTTTGTGGGGGATGTGGGGTTGCGGGGTGGCTTGAGAAAGAGGGCTGGGGGGTGGGAGGAGGGAGGAGGGGGGTTTGTGGATAGTATGTGGAGTGAGTAGAAAATTTCTTAATAAAGAAAAATGAAAAAAAACAGTATGGAATATTTAATGATATTTTTAGTGTGGAATGAAAAAATGGAAACAATAAATTTAGTTGATAGATTGATTCATTTTATGGTGATTGACATCTCAGTGACATACTTTCTGCATTAGGAAATTTTACACAAATAATCATTTCCAAAGCCACATAAATTGATAGCCTCCTTCTCTCACTCAATATCAGAGTTATCACCACCCAGTCTGACTAAATGCATTTCTCACCACACTTCTGTGCATGCAAACACATTGCCCACTGCTGTGAAAATTAGTGCAACTTTGGTGAGTCATTTGTTCCAACCTTTAGGGACCCATACTGATCTCATGATGATTTTAACCTTTACATGATGTACTCTTAGTGTTGGAGCCTAGCTATGAAAATTCAGCTTACTTTGGTAAATGTTTTAAAAGAAGTATGAAAATGTTTGTATAAAATAGTTACTTAAAATATATTTAATATTGTGGTTAACATCTCATAATAGTGATTTTAAAGTTTTGTACAAATTTATTTTTCATCCCAAAGATTTACAACCTTCCCTAGCCAAAAGGTTACCAAATCTTCAGCTATGTGAACTTGTGGGAGATAGACAATAATATTAAAATAAGCTAATTTTTGTGATTTCCTATTAGAATTACATAAGAATAGGCAAGCTCATCTGTTTATGACTGTGGAGGACCTGAGTGTGGAATGGGATTCCTATAACGACAGGTTGTAACCTGTAAGTGACATCCCCACAGCTCTTGATAATAGAAGAAGAACCCTTTTGTCATTAATTAGACAATTTTGTCCCAACCTTGTGGATAATTAACTTAGGCCACATTCACGGGTTAGAGTTTGTTCATTTTGTGGTCAGGATGAAATTGAGATGGCCTGCTCCCATAAGATGCATTAAAACAGTGTTTTCAAGTAGATGTGTAACTTGATGTCCTGTGAGTACTTGAGAGTTGCTTATGATTGGGTGCCCCATGTAAGTAGGGACTCATTTCCATGGGAAGATTCCCCCAGAAGATGCTTTGTGAGAACTGGAGGAATTCCAGATTTCTAAGAAAGAAAAAGGAGTAATAACAATACCATAGAATAAATGAATGAATGAAACAACCTTTAAAATGAAACTGACAAAACTATGCACTCATAAATGGGCTCAGAAATATTTACAGAGTGCCTAAGTAACAGCAAGTATTACATGGTTAAGCTGATATGTCAGTCAAGCAGAATAAATGCATTATAGAATACATTACGAGGGATACAATTTGTGCAGTGTGTTGGTGTTTCTGTAATTGAAAGGAACCTGCTTTTTAAGAGAGTTAATTTACTGTTAATAATTAAGGAAGGCAATTGTTTTAAATGTATGACTACTATGACTCTTTTATCTTTAGTAAAATAGTGGCTGAATTTTTATAGCCATAGTCGTTCAATATTTAAATGTATGGTATTTAAATCCTTTGTAGAGGTGATATTGAAATTAACCATGCACCAGAAGACATTTAAGAAATTTGTCATGAGCTAATACAAGTTTGTTGGCCTCATTGGCTAACATGGCTTGCAAAAGGCTCATTCATAAAGCTCATTCTTGCCAAGGTCCATGTAGAACTTCCTGTTCCAAGTAACTGTATTTCACAATAGAAATTATTTTGAAAAATTAATGACCATATCTTTTTCACCTGCTTTTGAAAAGACAACATACAGTGTTTGGGAAACCTTTGGTATTTACATTCAATGAAAATTAAGAAATAAAAAAAAAGTTTGTGTTGTAAAGGAAATTATTCTTCACCGTAAATGGAACTGATGTCTGTTTTTCTTGAGTGAATCCTATGTCACTTGAAGGAAAATAATTCTGCATTTAATGCTCAACTCATAGGTGTTTGCTGATTTTGAGTAGAAACAAAACTTGTCATTGATGACTACTTGTGGAATGGATGTTTTCTGGTATTGATCTTTTCGGTAGTTACTCCTGCCTCCTTCCCTCTCTGCCTTCACCTCTTGCATGTGGCCTCTTATGGAAGGGTGAGTTGTCACTGGTTTTGGTAAAACAGAATGATGCACATCCAGTAGCATGCTGTTACTGGCCTGAGCTTGCTTTACCCCTTCGGTCTGTGTCGCTTCAAATGAGCTACCCGTGTAATTAGTACACGTGATCTGGTAGTGTGCTCACTCATGGGTATAGGAAGTGAGATTTTCAGCTCCATTTCCCCCTGAACATCTGACCTGGAAGCGCAGAGGAAACAAAGGGATTACTGCTTCTTTGTATAGCCATGTTTTGACCCCCAGACTTTTCTTTATACTCTATTGTCAATATTGTTTCAGGTCTGATTTGACCCCAAACCAGGAGTTATTTAAGAACAATCAGTTTATTAATTCATGGTTAAATGCATCCCCTTACTTATTAGAGGATCTCAATGTGGACTCAACAAATGAATATTCATTAGAACAAAAGCTGTTTTTTTTCATCCATCATTGGCTGATATTGTAGAAATGAAGTTTTTCCAAATTAAAATTCATAAATTATATTCTCTGTTGAGTAGTTTTAATAAATGTTTATATTTTTATTTTTAAAAATACACATTTAAAAAAATCCAATTTTTTAAAAATCACATTTTACCCACAGACTTATGCTAGTTATTTGGAATAATCTCTTTGTCAAGATCAATTCTTAGATAGTGAAGCTGTTACTAGCATCTAGTCATTACTTTGAAATGGCGTAAAAGTCACTACTAATCTTTCCCCCACAGTTACCTCATCCAAGAAACCGAGCAGAATAAAGCAAACCCAAACGTTGTCTCTTTCAGGAAGTACTTAGAGATGTTTTTAGAAGACAGTTCATGCACTCCTGACACAGGGGGCATTTTCACACTACATCTGCAAAAGGAAGAGACATCACCTCTCCTCACCTTGCTTGGAGTCTAGCTGGACGGTAAAGAGGATAACAAAGGTGTACCCCCTTGCTGGGTTATGTATTTTTGCCTCTTTTCAGTCTCCCCAAAATCTTCATCCAATGAAATGGCAGATGGTATCCCTGTCTTTTTTTTTTTTGACTCACACCTTTGTCAGTCCCTCAGCCACATGTGTCCAACTTCCTGCTGGTCATTCTACTGCGACATGCAGTAGTCATCACTCACATGGTCAGAGTAGAGGGGCTGTGGAAAATGGCTTACTTACTGGAGTAGCCATTAATTTAAAACTTAATTTTTCATGCTTTTCATTTTCGATAGACTGGGGCTCTGTCCCTCAAATGATTTTGTATTAAGAACATGAGACAAGACTTTAAGAGGATGGGAGAGCTTTAATGAACAGATAATTTTAGAAATACCTTTCTAAAAGCAATCCCTGCATTTTAGGTTATTGATGCTATCATGGGAAGCCTGAGCAAATATAAGGTACTAAAAGTCAGGTTCATCTGGATGACCTCACCATCCCTTTAAAAAAGTTAAGTTTTTTGGAGAACAGAGAAAGACATAGTGTTTTGTCTTTTTCTTTTGAAAGGAAAAATATATCTTGATAGCAAGATTGCCAAACCAAAAAAATCAGTCTGTTCCTATTTTGCTGACATGGGCACTTACTAGTCGACATCTGGAATGAGATCATTTCCAAGGAAAATAAATTTTTAGAAACAAACATCCACAAACACAGCCTCTCCCCAGTCTTCATACCTTATGTCTGACTATACGTATTGCAAATATTTTAAGATATAAACCATGAAGACTGCAGTCCCTTGGCCTTGGCCTCATAGAGTTTAGGGTTGTAATACTTACCTTTGCAGTGTTTCTTCTTGAAGCTGCACACGTGCTGGTGACATCTTTCTACTTCCCTCTGACACACTCTGGTGCTCTCCATCCTGTCTTCTTTTGAAGCCTAGACTGACCTTGTGTTGTCAATCTACGTTATGTGTCTCTCAAGATCCTTCCTCTGATTCTCCAAGCAGATGCAATCAGGTTCCTTAGAAGCAGGATAACACATTTTTGTAGGCTTGTTGGTTTTGTTTTTTTGTTCTACAGTTTTTAATCTCATGTGTATGAATACTTTGCCTGCATTATGTCTTTCCTATGTGTATGCAGTCTTTGGAGGCCATCATTGGGCATTGGATACCCTGTGACTGGAACCACGGATGTGTGGAATTGACCTTGGAAGGACAGCCATTGCTTACAAACTGATGAGCAATTTCTTCCATGTCCGTATTATTTGTTTTGAAAAGGGAATTAGTCACATGATCTCTCATGTGACATTTATTTCTCGATTTACCTGTTTGTCATGGATTAACTTGAACTCAGTAAATATTTCTGAGACACATGGTCTTGTAGGGTCATGTATTTCTTCTGGTGTCTTCCTTTTACACTTTTCACACAAATCAAGATTCTCTAATGAGTTCTTCTGTTTCATTAATAGTATTAGTGATTCTTGGTCACTTAGAAAGATATTTGAGGAAAGAGAAATGAATGATTTTGACTTTCAAAATTGACATAAAATATTTTAATCATAAAATTAAAGCAGCAAAGTCAGTTTCAATGTGTGGTTCTGTTTTGAATGTTTGTGGGTAGCACAGAGAAATATTAGGCAGTATTTCTGCCTGCATGAATACTTACTACTTAATGAAGGAGATATTATAAATTAAGTCTGGAAATGTGTAAAGCCCTTAGCACAGAACCTGGCACAGATAGATAGTCAGTACATTTTCTCTGCTATTAATTGTAAATTGAAAATGCATGCAGCTATTTTAAGGGTATTATATGCCAATGTCACTTGTAGAAAAATTATAAAATTTAATTTTCTTTCTGGTGCGATTACTTTTCTAAAAGTTATAAATTATATGTAATTAGTAGTATCAAATAGAAGAGATCAGGTACTGCTCTTCAAGGCCTGAGTTAATCATATGAGTAGTTATTCTCTAAGTAGATATTGCATCATACATGTATGAGAGCCTCTTAAAGTATTCAAGATTAATAAAGCAGCAAAGACATTAATCAAGGATGGTATCTAGCTGATTTGCATAAATTAATTAACGTCAACAGCTACAGCAAGCAGCAGCCTAGCAGCACCTGGGAAAACCCTTTCTTCCCAAGGAAATAAGGTAGTGAACCCTCTGGGCAGAAGGATTCCATCTCCTGACAAAGCAAGGTCACCATTTACATAACACCAGGGACAAGGCAGCCAAACCACTGTAAAGAAGGGATACATCTCTTGAAAACACAGGGAATGCAAAGCCACTTAGGGATCTCCTTCCTGGCTTTTCTGCTGTATAAGACCCAAAATTTCATTAGTATTATGTGTGTTAGTGATATTTCACTAAAAATAAATGTTCATCTATTTTTTTTTAAATTGTGTAATCAACAGGTTCGTTTTGTGAATATGGCTTAAGGGGTGTGGATAATAATGGAGTGAGTGTAGTCACTTATTTTTGTCTCCAAATTTATATCTAAATTAATGGAAATTCTTAATTTCATAAATTATTGTTCATATCTACTTCAATCATTTTCAATTGACAGACATTACCTTAATATGAGCTTGATGACTCCATTTATTCTTCTGCCTACTGAATCAGTGTTGTATAGATCCTACAAACCAATCATCATTTTACTCAGCAGTGAGATTGCAAAACTCAGGATTCTCAATTTACAAGGCAGCTTCAGAGTCAAAACACGGTGCTACATGCAAGCAATTAGTCACAGCCTGTTAATGGTGATGCTTGTAAATATGCAACTGGTCCTTCCTGCAGAGAACTCTTGAAGTTCTCACATAGAAAGCAATATTTGGGATAACTGATAAACATGCTTGAGTAGCAGAGGTGAGAAGAAAGAATATTTTAGAGAGTGGGAGCACTGCATTACTATTCCTTGGAGTAATTAGAGTCACTCTCTTGATGGATTTGCTCAGTTGGGCTTTGCAAAGTTGAAGATATTTGCTAATTTATGCATCAATGAGGCATAAGGAGGAGTAAAGGGAAGTGCAGAAAGGAGGTGTTGTTCTGCCATCACCTTGGCTGTCTGGTACCCACCTACCACTGCATATGTTGAACAGTGGCTCATTTAGCCTGCTTCTGTCAGCTCTAGGTGACCTAGACTCAATTATATCTTGTAGGAGACTGGAAAAAGCCCACTACAGCAGTTCTTACTTCTTCCTTAAAAATAGAGTCCTAGGGAAAGAACATTCATGGTGCATGCTGTGGCCAATGCAGAGCCTTTAGGCAAAATGCCATGGTTGTTTTTGCCAGACCCAAGAGGCTTTCCTTGATCTCCATAAGTGTTAAACTTTCTTGGAACATCACAATAATACTTTGATAGATTGTTCATTTGGCAAATTGACCACAACTTTTTAGTGGAAAGAACAAGATTGCATCAGCATTTTTGACACCCTTACAAAAGCCTCCTCTTGTGGCTTTGGTTTAGTTATATAAATACAAAATATAATTTATTCAAGCTTCTTAAGAGATCCAAATTGAGTCACTGTGTATTTTCTTCTGTGAGCACAAGAAGTGTTTGTTAAAGTATTATGAGGGGCTCAGTTTGTAAACAGCAATGGGGCATGGGAATGCTATGGGAACACTTTCTTTTCTGGCCAGTGGGATGTTACTATTCTAGGCATTTGATCTTAAAATGTGTGGGCTCTTGTGTTTCCTGCCTGAGATAACGCCTGCTAACTTTCCCCCATCTTTTGGATGCTGAAACCCTTTTACTTGTACTGATGAATGATGAACCAGCATGCAGTTGTTCTGTTTCTGAAATGCCTTTCTGATAATCGGATTTCCCTTTGCCTTCTTCTTCCCCTGTCCAGTGGACTTCTTAGTCTGGAATGCTCTTTGAGAATATAATTTTTGTCAGTGAAATGATGTATTGGTGTTATTTATTATGGATAGTTTAAAGTATCAGAAGAATAACTTGATTTATATGAAGTTGAATGTCCAAAATAGACATTATTTTCTTTATGGGATCACAGAATTCTTTAGCAAATAGGAAGGAAAAATGTGGAATGGAATTCAAGAGTTCAACATGTCTGTCATTGGAATCTTCCTTTTAGTGTAGCTGGAACAACTGGCAGGAATTGAAGAAAGTAACTTACTTAGGCCAGCACCCAGCTTGTTGCTTGCTACTGTGGTCAAGGGTTAGAATTTGATGAGAGGGAGACACAGTTAGAATTTGTTAGGAAAAGCCTAAGGTTTGCCATCACATAGTTTCTGGGTCCATTACTATGAAGCCTCCCCTGGCACACAGAGCCTGTGAGCTCTCATGCACAACTTATGTCTTAGTTTTCAGTACAAGAAATCATTGACTTAAAGTATTTCTGAGACAGGTTCTTGTAAATACATATATCAATAAAAGATTACAAATAAAAATCAAGCAGGCTATAAACATATAACTCTATAACTTTAGTTTTCCCAATGGGCTAGGTAAGTTTTAAGAATCACAGAGAACATCTCATACCATTGGAGGAAATTCTAGCATTCACAGTGAAAAGGAACTTACTCTGAAGACAGTGACCACTGCCGTCATGGGGACTCTCACAGGGTACTCATTTTCCGTGTGACTAAGGATCATGCACATGTGAGTGAGCCCCAGACAGTACAGTCAAAAGCAGACTAGCTAGAGAATTCGTGCAGGCTTGTGTGTTGGTAAATGGCAGTTGGTAGCCTTGTTTTAAGGTACTTGTTCTGACTTTCATTGAGACCTATTAAGTTTTCTTGCAAATCTCTCTGGATTTGCCCACATTTGCCCAGGTCTGGTCTGTTGCCTTTTCTCTTTGATTTGAAGAGTTTCTTGCTCCATATGGAGATATCTCTTAGGATTTGAGTTCCAAAACTTTTGAGCATGTTTTGGAGAACAGAGGAACTGTTATTGAGTAATTATTCTGGCTCATGTTAGGAGCAGAAAGACAGATTTATTCAAACTGTGATATCAGAGAGAACAGCATAACACTGTGTTCAATTCTGTATACTGAAAAAACAGATGGGGATTCATAACTAAAAAGCACAGTAACGGGGGCCAGTGGATATAAAGGTACTTAGAACCTGAAAAGAAATCAGAAGTGCTAGGTAGGTGTTCTTGATAAACGAGATTCAAATGGCCATAGACAAGGGTTAGGTAACAAGAGAGCTTGAAAGTTGATTGACCATACTTTGGTCAAGGAATGAATCTTTGTTATTACAAAGTATGATCTTCTACGATCAATCCTCTACTTGTGTGCTGGCTAGGACCCCCATGCCACCTCCTTATCCCATTCTTCAGCCTCTTTTCCTAGCCACAGACTCTCCTGTTTGACAACAGTATCATTCCCTACTCCCTAATTCACGTGTTTGGAGAGGGTGATGGAGGCCAATATTCAAGTAAGGTATGCTGAAGTTACAGTGTAAGACAAACAACACATGCTAAACAACAGTCTTCCATGTGGAATCAGGTGAGGCCAATCCAACTTGTGCCTGTAGAAGAGGACCAGGCACTGTTTGTTTTATACATCTGTCCTGGTGCTTTGCTGGGCAGTGCAGACTGAAAACACAGACTCTCTTGGCCGCACTGATGAGTCTTTCAGTGGCTGCTGTACTAGGACCATGTGTAGTTAGGTAACAAAGCAGGAATACTGGCTATTGTGAGGTGTAGCTAGAGTTTTCCTGCCTGGCCCACAGTCAGGGCAAATCTCTGTCACCTGCCAGTCCCACAGCCACTCAGACCCAACCAAGTAAACACAGAGACTTATATTGCTTACAAACTGTATGGGGGTGCCAAGCTTCTTGCTAACTGTTCTTACAGCTTAAATTAATCCATTTCTATAAATCTATACCTTGCCACGTGGCTTACTGGCATCTTCACATGCTGCTTGTCATGGCGGCAGCTGGCAGTGTCTCCCTCCGCCTTCCTGTTCTCTCCATTCTCCTCTCTGTTAGTCCCGCCTATACTTCTTGTCTGGCTCCTGGCCAATCAGTGTTTTATTTATTGACCAATCAGCAACACATTTGACATACAGACCATCCCACAACAATGAGGCGGGTTATATGCTCCTCAGAAGAGTGAGGTCAGTGCTGTCAGATGACAGAGTTAGGGAAAGAGCTGAGACCTCCATCGCTTTCTGATATCTACATACAAACTAAGTCTGTCTTTGAGAGCCGGGAGCCGCTGAGGCAGAGAAGCTTCCTCTGCTTTCTCACATCTTATTTCCTCCTAGATAGTTTTTTCTCTTGCACATTCTCTTCTTCAAGATACATTGTCTTATATCAGGGCTTCACAGATGTGTTATGAATGACTTAACAGCTTTATTCTTCCAAACTTCTCAGATTGCTTTTCATATGGAAAAGCACTCCAGATTTGATTTCAGTTTTCTCATATTTCCTAAATGACTTTATCAAGCAATCTACTTTCCAGACTTGTTTTTATTTTTTTCTCATATTTTTCGAAATGTGCTTATCAGGCAATCAACGTTCTGCATCCCATATGCACTAAGCTATATTAGAAAATAAAATATTAAAACCAAAGACCAGAAAGTACAGATTATCCCCAAAGAGGGGGTGGTCATGAAATGTGCTGTTTCCTATGGAAATGAATACAGGGTTAGTATATTCAGTGCAAGCTGTGAAAAAGAATATTAATGCCTAAGTTTCATAACACTCTGGTTATGCTAAACATGCACGGGGACCCAAACATTCACATTCCGATAAATGTTATTCAAAGACTCTTCGTTAGAGTGCATAGTGCAAGCAGAATATCAAACAGAATGTGATTTCATGGTGAAAGATTGAAATATGGAAACTAATGGTGGTGAGTTCAGGAGTGAAGAGATCAGAAATGAAGCCAAATGTTAGGATTAAAGGTGATGGCTCTGAGTGGTTAGCTAACAGCAGAATTAAATCAAAGACAGCTTTCTTCGTTCACTATTAACTTAGATCTTGAATCCACTCAGAATGAACATGTATTCACCTGCTCCCGCATATTAGATAACCTGTTTTTCTAGAAAATAATTCACAGAGGATAACCAATTATGATGGCTAAATATGGTAAGAAAATTGTCAAATATTTCATTAAGTGACTGGTCTAAAATTTTACCTCAAATAAGTCCCTTTTATAGTCAAACAAAATTATGTTACAAAATAATATATTTTATTTAGTTTTAAAGGAAAGTAAATTCCTCCAGCCACAATATTAACAGGCATCTCATCCTAACATGCATTCTATCTCTTTTTTGAAACTATATATCAGAATAGTATGAATGTTTGAGAACCTCTGGGAACCTTATAGCATGTATTCTTATTGTGTATTTTTTCCCCACAGTGTATATTTATTTTACCACTGAGATGTGTTTATTTAGCACCAACACCCAGTTCCAGTGATGTACAGTACATGCCTTGTCTCTCCCTTTTTGCTTGTGGTGCTTCCAAGAGCCTCAAAGAAGCCTAGAAGATCACTGGTGTTACAATCTGCTCTATAAATACTTGCTGAAATTTTATTTTTTATTTCTTGTCTACCTTAAAATCTTGCCAGTGAGAGAAGTATTCTAGCTTCCTTTGATAGCCAGTTGTAGGGTTTTGCTTATACTTAATCAAAATATTCTGAATTGGAGAAAAAGATGTAACAGATACACATTTTAATGTAACATTGCACATTTCTCTCTGTAGTAGAAGTATAATTCAGGATACAGCTGGCATCACAGTCTTCCAGCTGCCCAGCCATCACAAATCCTCCTGCTAAAAGGGGAATCAGGCACTCTTACTGTGATTTTGCAACTATACATTAATAGATGTACGGCTGTTTAAATAATTGATATTTTACCATGAAACAAATGGGATATAGGATTTGATATGTCCTTGCTTTGTAATTTTAACCGTTTACAAAGTTTTATCAGTAGTTAGTAGGTGTGCAAAGAATAAAGTTTACAAATGTGTGAAGAACTTAGTCATTATAAGAAATTATACTAACTAAAATCTTCAGTAGCTATGCATGAGTGAATATAGATGAAGTTTGATGTGTTCTCATTATTAAAGACTATTATACTAACTCAGTATGAGTTATGTTTGAAGACATTTTATAAAATCCTTTATATAAATATTATAAACTAGGCTTCACCCTAATCAACTGCAGAGAGTCATGGGAATTTATTAGCAGCAGTTATAGTTGAAATCTAGTGTACAGCATGGTAGTTTATAGCTAATGTAATACATTGTATTCTTGAAAAATGTTAAGAGTGGGTCTAAAGCATACTCACTGCAAAGTAACTATGTGAGTTAAGGCAAAATATATTCATCAGCAAAATTTAATCATTCCCCTCTCTCTCTCTCTCTCTCTCTCTCTCTCTCTCTCTCTCTCTCTCTCTATGTATATATATAATTTAATTTAATGTGGAACATACATAGAATTTTATTTGTTTACTTAGAGAAGAAAGAAAAAGATTACTTGAAAAAAGATAGCGGATCTGGGATTAGTGGATATGCCTTCAGTCCCAGCATTTGGGAGGCAGAGGAAGGTGAGTCACTTTGAGTTCAAGGACAGCCTGCGCTATGTAGTGAGTTCCAGGAAGTCAGAGCTACATAATGAGACCTTGTCTTGTGAAAACAAATAACAAAACAAGATAATGAAAAGACAAAGTGGGAAGCTGATTTGAGGGCCTAACTTACTAGGATTGTATATCCTTACTAAGTGGTTCACAGTAGTGCTCTGACACTGGGTGAAATTCCTCAACCAAATTCACATCCATATATAATTTAATTTCTAAGACTTTTGCATATGAATAAGACTTAAGACTCCACATACAATCTTATTTTATGGCATTTGACTTAAGAAATAGCAGGATGGTACTTGTACTACTATATTTCACATGTACTTAGTTTATTTCCATTAGAAATACTAATAATGTTACTTGTATTTTTAGGAATTTATATGTCGATACATAAGCGTATATTTACGTCACAACAATTAATGGAAAGAAAAAGAGAAAAGAGGAGTGTCTAGGTGTGCTAGGGGGAGGAAAGAGGAAAATGTTGTAATTATATTATAATTTCAAAAATAAAAATGAAATATGAATGAACATTGTAGATTGAAAAATATGCAAAGTACATAGAAATCAGTTATTGTAATACACATGATGATGAATAACCCTCTTTAATGTTTTTCTTCACTAGGGTCGTGAGCATGCTAGGCAAGTGCTCCATTCACAGTCAGTAGCTATCCTGGAACATGTTCTCTTGAGGGATTGTTGCTTCACTTATTCACAGGGTACTTTATTTAATGAGTGTGTAATGAATAGGAACAGTTGTGAACAAAAGGGAAACTAAAACAGTGAAGTAGGAAGTAACTGGGCTTGATGAGCACTTCCTTCTGGGGCATCTTCATCTCTTCTGAGAAAGCTATAAAACGTCCAAACAAATTACAAAAAAGTGAAAGTGATTCTTAGTCACAATGTAAGTAATACACTTCTTTAAAGAAGAATTTAAAGATGATGGCTATTGTGACTTCGAAGAGTGTAGTCAACATTTTTTTTTTTTTCTTTTCGAGACAGGGTTTCTCTGTGTAGCTTATATGGTAATGTCAAATGACTTCAGTAACATCTACTTTTCTAGCAGATTAGAAGCATGAACCTGAGGGTAGTCACCACTACTGCCTTTCCTGTGGACATGAATCCACCCATTCACATTTTTTCTCATTTAGAGTGACTGATACTAATAGGACCATATATGTCAATCTTGTTTGAAAACATGTTGTTAGCATAACACATTAAGGTAATAACATGATCTATTTACATATAAATACCTACTTTATTTTAATAACATAACTTATGTTATAAACTATAATTGGTACAGACAATTTAAAGTATATATTGCTTTAGTGTAATATAGTCATGCAGGAAGTGTATTACTTGGGAAAATATTTAGAAACACAGTGAGCTACAATTATCTTTATGATGGCACAGCTTAAGAAAATACACACAGAAGCAAAAAGCCCTGGATAGTATTACATGGTGCTGTCACTACTGTTCCTTTATGACCCTTACTTGGATGTAAATCCCAGAATAGATAATTCCAGCCTTGCCCTTGGCAGTCACACCTAGCTTATATTGATTGTAATATGTAATTCATGAGAAGCATCTAATTCTTTGGAAGTGACACACTCGATCACTAATGTCCTCATCACATTATAAGAATGGCTGTTTGTGGGTGAATTAATTGCTAATATTGATAAGTGACCCTTGGGTTCCTAGGAAGCCTGACTTGATCATTTGTCACTGTGAGTGACCGTTTTCTATAGTCTCATAGAACTCACGTTTAGGTCTCCAGTTGTAAATGAATGCCAGGCTTTCCCCAGACACTACGACCTGTACCAAATAGAAGATAGTTTCAGCCTGCTGCACGGCTGTGTCCTGAAATGCTCAGACAGAGATGCACAAACTGCACTGGAAACATTAGCTCACGGCTCTTGCAGTCAAGGACCTCAACCTCAGTCCTCCTCCTTCCTTTCTTCTCCATTGTGCCCCTCAGCATTGCGGCCGACTGTTTTCTAGTTGAAGATGCTAGCCTGTCCATTTCAATGAAGTGCACAAGTCGTGAATTGCCCCTGGGGTTCTTTGGAAATGACATGGACATTTCTGGTTGCCATAGTTAAGTGGGTCCCACAAATGTTCACTGCTGGGTAACAGAACTACCAGACATTCTTCACTGTACTGCTGCCTTCTTTGCTTTAAGAGTTTTGAAGGTCCTTTAAGCCATTTTTACAAATGAAAATGCTGCACATGGTTTTCTGAGTTTGAAAACTAGTGTATGTTTAAAAAAAAAAAACAAAAACTTTTACCTATACTTTTATTATACAGTAAAATTTTCAGAAATGCAAAACAAATGAAAAAAAACCTCTACTTTGTTGTTGTATTTTAACAGATATTGTTTACTACTATAATGCATCATCAGACTGATGATTGTGCAGCTTTTGTTGTTTAAATAACTAATATCTCACTTCGCCTCTGTCTCCCCTAGCAGCTGTCTTCCACTTGTATTCTTGGACTAAGTATTAATGCACTGAAAAGCTATTATTTTCTTGAACAGTTTTTACACCTATGTTTTAGTTGAGACATTGTACTGATAAGATGTACGACAGGCTGTAGTACCTAAGCGTATCATTTGAGGCTTAACACCAAGCGTTGGATCTCATTAAGTGTGGCTGCTCCCTTTCTGCCTGAAGAAGCAAGTCATAACCTTCCTCATAGCCCTGAAGCCTCCCTCTTCAGGATGAGGCATCATGGAGACCAGGCAGCAGTCTTCCTTGTGTTTGTGGAGGGCACCCTCACAGCTTTTCCTTCTGGAGAGCTTTGAGTTTCAGATAACTCTTTTCAAGGAATTGAGATATGGTTACTTGTGTAACGATCAATCAGTTTTCACCAAAGAAACCAGCAGTTTCTTATGATAATCTTAAGCTATTTGGGTACCACTGGTATCCAGATGTTCACCCAGTCCTCCAGTGACTATTTGTAAGTCATGACTTATCTTCAGTCATGGAGGGAGGCACTTCCCCTTCAAACACAGGTTTTTGTATATCCCCTATGATCACTAGCCAGGACAGCACCACTCATGTCTCATTCCACCAGCCATGTAAGAATGCTTTCTAAGCTTTCCCTTACCCCGTAGTCTATTGTAATCACTATAGTTAAACTATACTTTCTTCAAATGCCCTGAGGTTATTTTGCAATTCCTGGAATTGATAGACACCAAGAGGCTTAGTCCATTTGTAAAGAGAGCGAACAGCAGTGGCCCTGTGCATAGCTCTGCTTTTCTGTCTCCTGTTGGCGATGGGTTGCGGATGAAGCACTGACAGGTGTCAGGGCCTCCAGATCCAGGCCAGCCAAAGCTTCCAGGGCAGCCAAAGCTTCCAGAGCAAGCCCATGAACTAGCCTTATAGATATCTTGCTCGGATGCCAGTGAACTCTTCATAGTTCCTAGGCTGGAAGAATCTTTGAGAGGTAGTAAGGCAAAAATAATCTTAGCTCCTGATCTATAGTTAAAAAGAGAAAGTCAACCTAAAAAGAAAATGGGTATTATAATAGAATACAGGATTTAAGGAAAGTTATGTGGAATATTTATTAATAGTGCATGATCAGTATAACTCATCCTGAAAGTTCCTTTGGCAGAGAAAGTATGTGGGCAACCGAAGTGCATAGTTATTTCACATCTGTCTCAGGTGGAATTGGCAGTGCTTCAGAAAGTATTACCAAACTAGACTCGCAGAGTCTTCTGAAAATAGTCATTTTTCTCTCAGTAATTTTGAATTATTTTCTTTTGTTGAAATTGATTTTTTAGTGCTTTTCATTCTCCAGCAGATTCTGTCATTATTTCTTTCAAATTTTCAATAGTTCCTGAGAATATAGTACATACATCATATATACCTCATATGTGGTATTGAGACAAAGGCCTCATTCTTAGTCATTTCTTTGTACTGTGTGTGTGTGTGTGTGTGTGTGTGTGTGTGTGTGTGTGTGAGAGAGAGAGAGAGAGAGGGGGGGGAGAGTATACCTGTTGCTTTTTATGCTAAGGGCCTTTTTTCTTTACATTTTTCTATTAAAAAATTTGAAACTCATTAGATTTCATTGGCTTATTTAGTTATATTTGTTATTCTTTTATTATATTTTTTAATTTTTGGAACTTATGTGTATGTCTGTGTGTCTTTGTGTGTGGGTGTCTACCGTATGCATACAGAACCCCTGGAGGCCAGAAGAAGGTCCAGTTCCCTGGAGCTGCAGTTGTAGATGGTTGTGAGCTACCTGACATGGCTGATGGGAACCAACTTTGGACCCTCTGGAAACTCAGTGGGAGTCTTAGCTGCTGAACCTCCTCTCAGCTCCCCTCCTTACTCTTTTACAGCTCTGGAGCTTAGTTAGCATCCTCGTTTCTTCTTCTTTCTTACCAACACTTGACATAATTTCACATAGCTTGGTGATCACATTGACAAGGCCGTGCTGTTCTTACTTATTTAAGTAGTGCTTTCAGTTGAGGCAAGATGAAGCCGCTTCCTCTGCATGAAGGTTGTGCCAGGTGTCCCACCACAGATAATGGGCTCCAAAAAGCCGGCTCGTGTACCAGGAATAGATCCTGATCCCACTGCCGGGGGGGGGGGGGGGCCCTCAAACAGACCCAGCTACACAACTGTCTCCTGTGTGCAGAGGGCCTAGTCTGGTCCCATGCAGGTTCCACAGCTGTCCGTCCAAAGTTCATGAGTTCCTACGAGCTTGGTTTGGTTTCCCCATCATGATCTTGACACCCCCCCACCCCTTACTCATATAATCCTTCTTCCCTCTCTTCAACTGGACTCCTGTAGGAGCGGGAGGAGGGATGAGAGGGGGAATCTGTGGTTGGTATGTTAAATAAATAAATTTTTTGAATAAAACCTATAGTTTTCTTCTTTAATTTGATAACATGTTTCAGGTCCTCAAGTCAACAACCCTATAGTGAACTTTGAAGGGACTTCATTGGAAATAGCACAGCCGGATTATGAAAAATAATTGTTTAGTGGAGCACCTTGACTAATTCAGAATACAGCAGAAACTCATTAGTCCCTTTCCAGGACAGTTTGGGATTCCACCTTATTTAAGGTCTATTGTGCCCGGGTAGATTTATGTAGCCAATGGATGGCTTAATTCCACTTTAATGATATCCTATTTGGCTCTGTAAACCCTACTGAAACCATTTTTGCCATGTAGTTAATAATGCAATCTAGTCTATAGTAAGGTGATAATAAAAGCAGATATTAGAGAGGTCCCATTTTCATATTTAATGTGGTAACAATGTCTTTTAAGTAATGAAGTTAGCATTTCAATAGGATGTTCTCAGCACATGTTAACTGTGTTTTGGATGACTCGTTTTTAGAACTCAGTAAACATAATTTGAAATATCCACATACTTACTTATCTGTCACATGCTTTGCTGTTGTGTTTTTCCGGTAACAGTTCCTAGGATCATTTATTTGGCAAAGCATAAGAGTGAAAACAACTCCAAACCTAACAAACACACACACAAAAAACGAAGCTAGTAAACAATAAAGGGTTCGTAGTTGAAACATGTTGCAGTTTGCAGAAACAAAGTAATGTTTCTTTTCTGCAGATGGATCAAAGCCATGCGTGATCTGAACCGGGGCAGCTACCAACATTGGTATACTTACTTTTTTGTGAAGAGGAGTAGTTTTCACCAATTTCACTGCATCTTGGTGGGGTATTTGAGATCACTCTAGAGTGTGACTATGGTGGGAAGCACGTGACATGACTTAGAACGTGCTCTTTCTCATCCCAACCCTCAGTGTGTTCAGACTTTGGAGAACGCTTTCATTGAGTAACTAATATGTGCCCAGGCACTTCAGTGTGGAAACTAACTTTCTCATTCACTCCAGTGGAAGCGATGTAAATATTTTCTTAGTCATATGCACATAATAGAATCTTGTCTTCTTTACAAATCATACACACAAGAGGGTTTTACAGTATCAGTATTGTTCTCCAACAGGCTTTCTCACCAGCAGTATACAGTAGGAACTTTTCTGTACACAGTCCATACTTTATTTATTTGAATGGATGCTTGTCAGTCTATGTCTGGCCCAAAAGTAAGTTGTCTTTATGTTATTCTTCGTTGTTTTATAGTCATAAGCTTAATTAGTATAGAGGAAGCAAGTGAAAACTCTTCTGGTTTTCTGGCTCTATTTTTCTTAGTCCTAGTATTTTCATAAATGATCAATGGCATTTTATAGGTAAGTGACATGATTTTCAAACCCAGCCCTGCTAAAAGATTCTCATCTGGAAAAACAAATCCTAAGCAAAAAAAGCATGGAAGCAGCCAGGTAGATGCTTTGAAAGTGAACAGGATTTAAGCAGTTCCTGAGTAGCATTGATAACACATGATAGAGTTAAACATTAGGAACAGGTGAGCAGGCTGGGAAGAAAAACATGGCTCCTTGCAATTCCGTGCCATATCCTTGTGACTGCTGTCCCTTCAGTCTGAGTGGCAGCATGGGGTCTCAGTCTCCAGGCTTGCTTTTGGTAATATTTGGACTGGGATGCTAGAGACACTGAGTCTCCTAGACCTGTAGCTACTAGTGAGAGCAAGTGGATGGACTTGAATGCATCTGGTGTTGGGGGATGTGGAATACTGTGTGATAGTTTGATTGTGTTCTGACAAATAAAGTTTGCTTTGAGTCAGAGGGTGGAGCTAGCTAGCCACTAGCTGACCATAGAGGTTTGGAGGACTGTAGAGAGAGGAGGCAGAAAGTGGTAAAGCAGGGCTGAGAGATGACCTCGGCCTTTTTTGAATGGAGAAATGGAAGAGGTAGGAAGGAACTGGCGGCTGCTCCGGGTTCTCTGATCTTTCAGGTTCTTGCCCCAATATTTGACTCCTGATTTTTTTATTAATAAAGACTAATTAGGTTAATGCTTCAGTGGAATCCAGGAAACCTCACCTGATAGAATCCAGGAGGGTGTGCATAGTTGTGCCTTGAAGAATGAAGAGACTGGCTTTTATGCTATACACTAAGTCATCTCATAGAGAAGGATTAACCTGCAGGTAGACCGAAAAGTCTAAGAATTATGTGCCTAAATTGATTTTCCCTTTGCTTAGGCCCAAGGCTGATGAGAAACTACACCCTTGTGATAGCGGAAGAAATAGAGGAGGAAGACATTAAGAGAATTAATACCCCAAATTGAAGGCCACACATGGTAGTTTAGAAGATGATTAAGGCAACTTCCTGGTTTGGATGTCTTGGAGGCATGGGTCAGACAAAAGGGAAATCTATTTCAAATAGTTATATATGCTTTGGAGGTCTGTCTTAACAGCTGAAAAACAATTGTTGTGTACTGAAACACTATATTAAAGTGTGTAAATAGACATGACTTAACATGTGCATACATCTAGGACACCAGTGTCATAATACTGATGGAGGACACATCTATCACTCCAGGTTTCGTGTGGACTCCTGCTCCTCTCTACCCAAGAAAATCCTTAGTCTTCTTTTGCCACTATAGTTGGATTTGCACTTTTTAGCATTTTATGTAAGTGGAATTACTTACTATGTATATTGTTTTGATAATCATGTTTGTTGTAGAATTCAGTTATGTGTACCAGCAGTTCAATCATTTCATTGCTGGGTAGCATTCCGCTGTTGGTTATGTCCACAGTATGCTTCTCCATTCTTCTGTTGGCAAAAGCTTGGGTTGTTTCTCCTGTGATGCAGCCATGGGTAAAGCTGCTGTGAATATTTCCATGCAAGTCTTTGTGTGATGTACATTTTCTTTTCATTGAAAACTTGGGGTACAATAGCTGGATTGTATGTGAACTTTTTTCAGCCTTTTATGAAACTGCCAAACATTTTAAAAGTCACCTTTTATTAAGCTATTCTCATATGAGCGTTTGATTTCTCTCTATCTTCATAAACTCTTAGTGTGATTATTCTTTTTAACTTCATGGTTTTGATATATGGTAGGAGTTCAACAGTATTAATTTGAGTTTGCCTGAGTTTATCTTTCTGTGCACTTACTACTGTTTTTTGTTTCCTTTGATGAGGTTCTCATTAGAATATTTTGCTTTTTTCCTTGGATGTTTGTTTTCTTGACATAGACATTTATAAAAAATAATTTTATTATGTATATTTAAGGTATACAGTATGATGTTTTAATATAGTTTCACATGTGGAAAAGGGGTTACAGAGGTGAAATAAACTAACATGTCTGCCATCTCCATAGATATGCATGTTCTATTCTCTTTCGTGAGGAGCAGCTATGATGATCCACACATTCAACAGAACTCCTGAATGCGATGTGATATCATCATTTGACTTACTAGAGTTCTCGGCTTATGTATCCTACATTTTCTGCTTTACATTCCTTGACCTATGTTTCACAACTTCTTAAAAAAAAGAATAAGTTATTTGGTATTACAGAACTTAAATATTAGAATATTATATAGCTTTAAACTCCAATTTTAATATTTTTAAAACATGTTGTTTTGCTCTATGATATTTTATAAAAACTCATTGTTTTCTTTTTCAGAAAAGAATGGATATGGCCATGTTATAGATAGTTGTTTTAATCTTAGTCCTATTTTTTCAGAAACAATGGAAAATATTCTTTGGAGAGAATGAATATAGAAAGTATTCTGTCATTGGTCCTCAAACTTTGACATATATATTTGTGATTATACACTTTAAGTATTGTATTTTTATAATTAGTAAATTATTGTCTACTTAAATTTATACCTAGACATTCAAATAGACACATCTCTGTTTTTAATAATTTTGTGATTAGCTAAGCTATATCTTAAAGAGACATTTGTCTATGTAATTTTAGACTTTTAAATCATACATTAATTATTCACATCTTTAATAAATTTTTATATCATTTCACTACCAAAAGCATATATATTATCAGCAGTTAGGGAATTTGGAAAAATCATGTTCCACAAAATAATTATTAGAATATTATTTGGAAAATTAAGTTTTCTTGTGTTTATTTTGCTATGGCCTTGATCAAATATTACTATAAAAAAACAAGGGTCTTGTCCCTTCTGCTTCTGCTAATCATTATATTTGAAAACACTTTATTAATATCTTATGTATGTGTGCTATTTGGGCAAACATTGATTTTCTGGTCCCCCATCCAGTATGTGTACATATACAAAAAGAAAACAAGGAATTGGATGTCATTAGTATGTGTGCTACATTTGATTTAATATCAGTTCCTGTGATATTTTCTACAGGGAATCTTCTTTAGGGATGACAGCTGAGCTTGGATTAGCAGTGCACTTGGTTTACCATCTGAATGCATAAGGCATCACATATAAGGTCTAGATAAAGCCATTACTTTATTAGAATCCTCTTTAGCAAAGTGTTCTAGGCTGCAATCTCTAGTTGATTAAACATGCTGTTTGGGTGACAACTTTTTATGCCTGATCTGGCCCGAGTTTCAATCTGGTCCGAGTTTCAGGACGGCCCATCATACAGATATAGAAATAAAATCATTGTTCCTTCCTGGGTTTCCTAGCAAGTAGGTGCATGCCAGTATCCATTAGTGGTGTTCATTTCATATGCCACACCAAATATGTAGGCCACAAAGGTGACATATAGTTCATATTTTCTTGACCTCTTGTAGCTCACTGTCAAAGGTTGGAAAGGGACCCATGAAAAGTGTCTACATGCACTTGAGTAAGTGTTGCTAGGCATGATGCATGAACATGCTGGTGAGGATAGGACAAAATAATCAGCTTCTGTGTTGGCACATCCACACTCTGAACCACTACCTGCCTTCCAGAGCAGCAACTTCCAGAGTACTTCCTTCAATATTAACTTAATAATAGCTAAGCCACTGAAGCATTTCCTCAGAGCTCATTACATGCTGGGCATTTACACATATTGGCTAGGCATCCTTGAAAGCCTAGCATTATAATATATTACACAGATAAATAACAGTACATAAGCCTCTTCTCCAAATTTAACAAATGGAACTTAAGATACTTATCAGGAATGCATGGCATCCTTTCTCATTTCTTTGCTTAGCGTCTACTTCAGGGTATTTTGCTTTTCAGAGAAGGTGTCATACCTTGTTTTCATTTAATTTCTGCAGTGGATACACTTAGTGCGTAAGTTGTCACTATTTGATCAGCATGTGAGGGGCAAGCTATGTTAATGCTTTGAGCTATTCTCATTAGCAAGTCAATAATTGTGACAGTGCTTCCAAGAATGTAGACCTGTCTTATAAATGCTAGGGACGGTTTAGCAATGCAATGGGGGAGGTGGTTTCTGCTCTCATCCTTTGTGCTATTAAATTTGGCTATCCTACAAAACATCAATGGCCTCCTTTATATGTAGCCCAGCATTTAGAGATCAAATTATAATTTAAAAAATCCTTATTAGCATTTTCCCATTAAAATTGGAATGTGCACATACCAGGTCACTTAACTCTGCCTAAGCAGCCATCATAATTGAAAATGTTTGACCAACTCATTGGTCATTACAATGCTTCTCTGAGAAGAAAAATATTACTTATTATTAGTCTTTATGGCCAGAAAATTTAGGAAAATGATTCTTCTATCATTGTCTAAATGTCTCCTTGCTTCTGTGTATACTACTCAAGGTTCTGTTAACTTTTTTAATCATCAGTCTATAGTTTAAACTCATAGTGTAGTGTGCTTTTAGCCAATGTATATTTAACATGAATTCCTTTATTATCCAGAGCCCAAAGTTTTTCTGAAGGATTTTTTTTGTCTTTTACTTTGTTTTCTGTTTCTTTCTCTTTCTTTGAGTTGAGTTTATGAAAGCTTTTAATCTGAAGGAAGGAAGGTCTCTGAAGAATCAAAGCTGACCCACCATGACCCTTGCATTTACTTTTTTATTGATTTCAACAGAAAGCTGACTGGATCATGGTGAATTCTCAATTGGTTTTATTAGGATTGTCAATGGATGTGAAATTCGTGAGATAGGTTCAGTCTTTGATTGGAATCCTGTGTTAAATGTTTCTTCTTCTTCTTCTTCTTTTTTTTTTTTTTTTTTTTTTTTTTTGGTTTTTCGAGACAGGGTTTCTCTGTGTAGCTTTGCGCCTTTCCTGGAACTCACTTGGTAGCCCAGGCTGGCCTCGAACTCACAGAGATCCACCTGGCTCTGCCTCTCGAGTGCTGGGATTAAAGGCGTGCGCCACCACCGCCCGGCTAAATGTTTCTTCTTGTTCTAAAGTTTGCATCCCTTTCTTTGTGCACTCTTGTGGCTGTTCTAAGCTCATCTGCTCTCTCAGTATGCTCTAAGGGATTTGTACTGAAGGTGTGGAGGATGCAGGAGGAATGGGAGACAGCCAAGAAAGCCATTGGCTCTTTCTGCTTTTCATCATAGTCATGGCTTGTTGAATCAGACATACCTTTCCCTCAGTAAGTTCAACTATCATTATGTGACATTGCAACTTTACAAGAAGAGACTAGCAAGGACATTTCTGTTAGATGATTTAAGAGATAGAGTGGCACTCTGCATATATAGATGATGGATGGGTTTAGTCTCCAAAGGGAACTGTATAAAGTGGACACACAATAGAGAATCTCATTTGAGACTCCCCATATAACCAAGGAAATCATAGGAATCTTCCTGGGTTGCTGAATTATTCATAAATATATTACACGACAAATATTTTTGTTGCTGCTGGTGGTTGGTTGGCTTTAGTTGTTTGATACTGATGTATAAAGTAGAAGCAATAACCAAAAGTAATACCATAAGCAACAAATCTTTATTTTAAATTAAGAGAATAAGAAATATGATGAATATGATTCTTTTCTCTAATAAAATCCACACAGTATTTTCACTGGGAACATCATTAGTTGGGCGATAGTTGATACATAATTGAGTAATATGTTGATGACAAGTAAGATAGTAAGATAGATTAAAAAATAAATGATAGATTTCAGCTCAAGATAAGAACTTTGTAAATGTTTTTGTCTCCATACACTTGTGAATAACTCATTAAAGAGAAGGTTAAAAGCAAATATTTAGAGAAGATAAAATAGTGAGTTAAAGTGCCATAGATTTCCGAGTAATGTAAATTGGAAGGAGAAGTGTGTGTGTGTGTGTGTGTGTGTGCGTGTGCGCGTGCGCGTGTGCGTGTGTGTGTGTGTGTGTGTGTGTGTTGGCAAGGGGGGGAGGTGGTGGAGGCAGAGGAAGTTGCCCATGATGTGCTTTCAGAAGGAAACATCCACAAGTTGGAAGCATGTTTGTGTTTCTGAACCATGCAGAGAATAGAAATTGGCAGAATTAGATATCTCAGAAGCTGAGAGTGAAACATGAGACAAAGCAGGGGATCTGGTTGAGCATCTAAAGTAGGGTATGCAGGTCCCAGTCCCCCATATGACATGTCTGAGTCTTGTTGAGCTTGTTTGTCCTCAGATGAGACTTTTTACTTTGGAGACATTGAACTAAAAAGACTGCAGACATGGAAATACTATGAGTAGCTTAAGAGTCGAGTCTTCATACACACAGTGAGGGCTCTCATTAAGGGGAGGAGACAGATCTGTGGCATCAACCTATCCCTCTCCAATCAGATTAGCAGATGCTTCTTTTCTGAATAAACTGGCCAGAGACATAATCTAGAGGTATTTGTGTTTGAAGGGTCAGGTCCCTGTTGAAGACTGATTTACTTCATTATGAAAACCATTGATTGACAAGCGTAGCCTTACAGACTTCCCAGGGTCTTTATTTACTCACTCTTAAGTATATTCAAGGATTGCTGAGAAATTGCAGTATGCACCAGAAATAAATAGGCCACATTAACAAGGAAGAAAAGTCTACCAAAACTTGGAGAATCTAAAACAATAGAACAGAGAAGAAAACATTTAAATAAACAAGAAAGAAGATTGACTTAGAGAAACAGAAGAAATTGCACTTCCTTAAAGAATGTGATGACATTAAAACCAGAGTAATTGGGGAAGAAGAGGGATCACATAATAACTGAAAATACTGAAATGAAACAACATATAAGTTTGAACATTAAGAAAATATTCTACAAAATATGTGGGCCATGGAATGTCTAATTGATAGTGTTTTTAGAAAAGAACAAATTATATTAAAGAACTTCTCAAAGTTATTTAAAAAAATGACCCACAACCACAAGACAGAATCATACACATTTCCAGTGCACATTGAAATTACAGAAAGACCATTATCATGGAATTTCAAAACCCTATGTGTTAATATCAGATTCCCATGTCTTTAAATGAAAATAATGTCTTCTATGTAAAGATTATGGATAGAAATGACATAGGATACCTTGACAGCCTTATAGAAAACAGAATTTTACAAAATCACCTGCAGTATTTGATGGGTCTTGAGAACAGCCATTCCAAACTAGAAGAAACTAATTAGGAGTTTTAGGAATATGTATGACCTGAAGTCTTTGGTTATATAAAATCTGAACCCAAGGTGGTTTTAGTGCTTGAGAAATTTAGAAGAGCTTAAGCAATGCAAAAAAGGAGATAATACATAAGCTCAGGAAAAATATAAAGTTGTATAAAAACAGATGTATAACAACGTAGACTTTGGCTCATTATAAAAACCATGCGTAGCATGCAACAACTCCCTAGTAACTTACATAGGATGATTTATTTGTTTTCAAGAAACTGAATATTTCCTATTAGGAGACAAATAATATATTGTCAAAAGTAGCCTTTTTGTAATATTTAAGATGATACATTTTTGATGACATATTTTGGGTTATTTTAGAACTCCTATCATAACTTATAACAATTTATTGATTATCAGTTCATTTAACTGTCAAACCAAATCCCTTACTTTCTTATTCAACTTTACAAGTAAGAATTGATATTTATCCACAAATCTTCACAGCAGGCAAATAAGTGATTTTTAAAGACAGGTAGAATATGTATTTCTTATTGCCAGCTCAGCTAATTTCTATTTTAACAATAGCAATTTCAAAAATTACAGTGGTTTTTCCGTTTTTCTCTAATCAGCATCATGCTGGTTATAAGCGAAGGGTTCATTTACATTTTTGTCTGTAATATGCTTGATTGTTAATTTCCAGGTCGGCATCTAGTCTTCTAAGGTTTCGTGGGGTGATAATTTGTGCTTATAATGGACATTCTATTTAAACTAGGATGAGGTCACCTGTCTGAACCAGTTGGGAAGTACTGCATCCCACGATCCCATGTTCTCCCAATCACATCATGATAGGGCTTGCTAATTTTCTGTCTTCAATGACTAGGCTTGGTTGAAATGAAACGTTCACCTTTCCACTGTCCAGTTTATCAAAAACAGGCTGTGTTCTATTCCTTTGTCAGACAAGGTATGCAACCCTCCCTACCTCCTTTTTCCTTCCTTCCTTCCTTCTTTTTTTTCATCTAATATTCTTCCACCTCCATGGTAACTATTTCTCTTTCCCAGGTAAGGTCCTTCTTTCTTATTTCTTGGGTTTGGAGGCTCTGATCTTATACTGTTCTCTATATAGTGTCCAGTGTAACTGAAAATACTTTCTTGTTCCAGAGTCATATAATAAACTGCTTTTGAAACTTCAATTAAGTCATGCAATTTAGCATGTTCATTTGTACATGAGCAGAAGAGTCAGAGAATCAGGGATTTGGGTACTTAAAACGGACCCGTAGAAAGCATTTTCTTTCTATACCTTATGTTCAATAATATTTTTCACAAGAGGGGAATTTTCCTTTTCTTGCAGACAATTGTGCAGAATATACTGTTTCTCAGATAAAATCAATTAGGACACTCAGCTGTGACTCCTGGTATTCCTTTCTGTGAGCAGGCTAGACAACCAAATACCACATCTCACTGATCTTTTACCGAAAATTTTTAGCCCATTTCAGCTTCTAGCTAGAGGAGTACCCATGTGGACTTTCTGCAGGGCACATCTAAAAGCACTGTGTTTCTCACACTCCCCCCCTTCTTCCTTCTCCTCCTCTCCTTTCACCTCTTGGTTTTCCTTCCTTTCTCTCTTTCTTGTCCATTGCAACTAGGTTTTTTTCATAACATACAATAAAGCTAATGTATGTGCTTGAATAAGATGACAAAATATGAGGCCTAAATTTTAATTTTTATGATTAGATTGAATGGAAATGAAAATGTGAACTTGCCAGGAAAATTTGAAAATCCTTGCTATCTGTACTAACCACTATATGGTAAGAAAGCTATGGCAGCACCATCTAGGGCATTTTATGGTGAAATTTACTACGTAAGAGGACAAATGTTTCTGTGTGTGTTTGTGTCTGCGTGTGGGGATGTGTATGTTTCATCTTAATAAGCATGTCCTCAATAGTTTTGGGCGCCATTTTCCTGTTTCTTCCCTTTCTTCTCTGACATCATCCCTCACAGCTCACTCCTTTCTGAGACTTTTCCCTTTCACAGCTCTGCCATGGTTACCCATCTACAACTGTCATCCAAGTCCAAGTCCCCGTTCTGTCCAGACTATGGCTCAATGGGCTTCATCTCACAGCCCAGACACATCTGTTCTCCACAGAGTAAGAGTACTTAGGGCTTAGAAAGTTCTCTGCCTCAGCAGTGCTATAGTTCAATGCTCTTCATAGCATCTTTTCAATGGCCAGAGACTTCCTTTTCCATTTCAGGTATCTGAGATGAAAGTATGTAGACAACATAGACTCTACACTCGAGTACCTAGAGTATGATGCAAGATAAATATGTGGACGAATGATTCAGTGTAACTGTTATTGTATATTTATGAAGTGTCATAGGATCAAAGAGGTAGCGGTTCCCACCCCAGTAGAGCTGAGCTGGGGTGATTCAGTGTTAGAGAATGTGGAGATTTCATGCAGACAGATTCCATGTAATAGTGTAGTACAGGGCAGAGGAAAAAGATATTTAAATGCATAAATTTAGATTTGGGTTTTAGAGCTAAACATATAGACATCCACAGTGTATACAGCTTGAATAGCTGCTCTTTATTTGATGCTGTTTTTAGATTTCTGCACTAGGGATCAAAAGTGGCATTTATTTTTAAGACTCTGCTGGAACTAGCAACAACATTTCTATAGTATTAGCTAGAAAAAAATGTATTAGAAACATCTATGCTCAGTAATGGCAATTAAAAAATGTATATACATAGGGCCTGGGGAAATTACTCAATGGTACGATTGCTTTCTCAAATATTCATCACCAAGGAGTAGAAGCTGTCCACGGCCACATGTACCTGTGCTCCAGTGCCGTGGACACCAGACACAGAAGGATCTTTGGGGCTTGCTGGCTGCCAATTGCCTTGCTCTAGGTTTGTTGACAGACCCTGTCTCAAGTGGATAATGTGCAAGAATTATGGAACAGGATGCTGAAGTCTTCCTTTGGCTTCTGTGTGTACATACAGGGATGCATATCTATCCATGTACATACATACAAACACATGACTGTTTATATCACACACAAATCATACACACAAATATAAATACACACATTTCAGACACAAGTTTCTTCTGTAAGACTAAGCTCTTAGGAGTCGTGACAAATTTTCCTTCTTAGGAATGTGGGGGCAATATATGTTTTGACATATTTGGACAGAACAACAAAAAATTTCAGCAAATTCCTTCATGTAGAAATGTCAAGGCATTTAAAACGATTTATATATGCATATATACTTACATACAACTATATGTAAAACTTAAAAATATTTTATTTTTCGCTTAGTGAGTGTTGCATATATGTTAGAGTTCATAATTAATGTCAGTATTTTAAGTCCTGATTTTGCTTTGAGGAAATGGAAATCAGATGTATTACCTTGCGCTTTAAGCAGTTAGGATTTAATTCATGCCTAGCTGGCCTGAGGAATTGCAGATAAACATTAAAAACTGAGTTGGTTTATGCTTAGTCAAGAGGGACTGTGATTGGGGCAGAGAGCAGGACAGTGAGTTAGTGAGTGACAATGTCTGCAAAGTAGACAATGGCCAGTCTTAAGCTTACAGGAATCCTTAAAGTGTTGAGTGAGAGGACTGGTGTGTGTGGGAGAAGAGCATCAGACTTGTGTTCTGGAACCAGGATGTATGACATGTGCTGAGAAGAGGTGAGTGCCAAACCTCACTGGCCATGCAGTGAGAGAGGAGAGACACGGACTTGTGCACTGTCTACGGGACTGCAACTCTTTATTATTCACCACACCGTCCTACTAGCTAGTAGCCATTAGCAATTAGCTGGGAGCAAGTCAGAGATGGTTCTTGCCCTCCAAGAGCCCAGGGTGAAGTCTAAAGCAGCCTCCATGTTTCTGCTGGTGTGACCACACTGCAGGGTAGTGGGTCCTCAGTGTCATGTGCCCCATGAGGGATTTGGAAAGAGAAAGATAGCATGAGTGTAGTTGAGGGGTGGTGTCTCAGCAGTTTTTAGATGACATTCCATTTTGGATAAGGTGAGTTATGAGTTTGAGTTTGGAGTTGAGCTGTTAATGCTCACACTTTTCAGTCCTCACTGCTCACTGGATCTCTCAGCATCTTGATAATATGGTGATCTGCTATAGCTTCTCAGGTGGGGCTTGGCTTATTTCACTTCTCACAGGTTTACAGGTGGAATTTATGAAGCTGGAACGTGAGCCACACTTGGAACTTCGGGAGTGCAGAGAGATTGTGTTAGAGCTCTCCGTGCCTTTCCTACCCTTCTCTTTCTCACATCTCCTCCCTTCCCTCCCTCCTTCCCTCCCTCCTCCCCTCCCTCTCTCTCCATCTCCCCTTTTCATTCCCTCCTCTTTGCTTTCCTTCCTCCCCTCCTTCTATTCTTTTCCTCCCTCCTTTCATTCCATTCTTCTCTCTTCCCCTCTCCTGGTCTGAATACACACACACACACACACGCACGCACATACATACACATGCACACACATACTCACTCTCTTTGCACACTTCAAGATGCTTCCATATAAGTACCTTCGAGTTGGACTTTCCTTCACCGTGCGGGTTATCTGGAAGGTATTTCTTTGTGTTCACTATGGACAGAACATATTTTGTTGATTTTACTCAGAGCTGTCAAATGGGAATAATGGACCCATATTTGCAGATAAAACCATTTCCAAACCATATGTTATTTGTAAGTGCTGACTTTTCACTCCAATCCATAAAGTCTGAAATGCAATGAAAACAGAGAAGTCAGAGCATCCCCCGCACAGTTCTAGGAAGTGTGCTTCTGAGATGGAAGTGGTGTGAAGTGTCTGCTGCCTCTGGGGAAGTAGATCAGATGCCATTTGTGGAAGAAATATATCCAGTTGTGTGTGAGATTCCAAACTTCTCTGCAAGGCAGAGGATGCTGTTAGCTTTCACTACCGTTTGTCTCACCAGGCAAAACACTCGAGAAGCAATTCTCAGAATCTTAGATAAGAACAAAAAGGAAAAGGAAAGAGATGAGACGGGAAGAGAGACTTTCTGAGTTACAGAACAACAGGCGAGATTCCTCTGAACAGTTTTTACGTGAGCATGGCACACAGTACTTGCACATATGGAAATATCATAGGGGAAACCCTGCATTTTGTCTAACTAGTATGATTAAAAATAAATATCACAGGAGATGAAGGGATGGCTCAGCAGTTACGATAACTATCTGTTCTTCCAGAGGACCCTGGTTCATTCCCCACCACCCATATGGTACCTCACAACCATCTATTACTCCTGTTCCAGGGGATGTGATGATCTCTTATGGCCTCTATGAGCACTGCATGCACATGGTGTGTGGTGCATGTACATGAATGCAGGCCAAAAAAAAATACACAGAAAATAAAAGTGAAGGAAAAACTAAATAGTAAACACAAATATCCCAGATCACAAAAAAGTTTCTAATGTTCACATCTGTTTAAAGTTAATGCAGTAAGTCTCTAACCCCATCTTTTCTCTGTTTTATACTTTTGCTTTCTGTTTTTAAATTTATTACATTTATTTACTTGGTGTGTTTGTTCCATAATATACCTGTGAAGGTCACATGACAGCCTGCAGGAGTTGGTTCTCCCCTTCTGCTAGGTGGGACCCAATGGATTAAACTCAGGTTCTCAGGCTTTGGCAGCCAGTACCTTTATACCCTGGGACAGGGGTCCTCCCTTAATTAAGGCTGTTGCTGTTCAGGCTATTCTGGAATTCATATTTTTCTCATGCTATAGCATCACAACTTCATTTTGACCATTGTCCAGATTATTTGGGGATGAGAGGAAGTAATGCTGCCGTCATGGGAATGGTTTTTGATTGGGACACTATGTCCTGTGACTGCTCGGGACTGCTGGCATAAAATGTTCAGTGCAACAGTAAACGTATTCAAGGAGCAAGACTTTCCTCTTCATGGTGTCCATATTTATCCTCTCACACTTGTTCATTGATGCTACTGTCATTTAACAAGGAAAAAAATCAATTCCAGAGAGGAAGATAGAGATGTTTCAGTCTCATTAATAGACCAAGACCTAATTAGAGAGACAACGATTATGTAAAGAAAGGCGCTTAATGTCAGAAGACCTGGATTAACATCTTGGCTCTGCTCCTGGCCAGCTTAGTAATCATCTCAGGGCCTTTGTTTCCTCAGGTGGGAGTTTATCAGAGGCACTACAAATCTATTATGGAATAATCTGTGTGCCATGTGAAGATCTGCTCATGAAGACAGCAATTCCCATGAAATGCCTTAAACTTTAAGATGTGCAAGTAATACCATGAATGATAAGTGTTTAAATAGCTTAGCACATCATATTAGGTACTAATAATTAAGAAACATTGGCTTACATTTTCAAATATATAAGTGTTTAGCCTTAATATTACTGGCAAAAACTTTACCACTTCCAAGACAAAAGAAACAGATATTCTGTTTGAAACCATAGACTTAAGATTGCAAAACTTTGGAAAATGTAGAATGATGACAATCACTTCTTGAACAGTAACTTTTAGGGGCTGGAGAGATGGCTCAATGGCTAAGTACACACATTGCCCTGCAGAGGCTCACGGCCATCTATAACTGCTAATTCCAATTCTAAGAAGTCTGACAACCTCTTCTGACTGCCAAGGAAATAAAGCACATACATGGACCACACATATACATAACAATCAAAACACTCATACACATAAACTAAACAAATTTAAGGACTTTGGAAATAATGTCTTATTTGTACATTAATATTTACAACCCTATCAAACCATTAGGCATTTTCTCTTTTCTTTAACGATTCCTGTGAAATTTCCTTTTCTGTACTACTGTGATAGTAGAAATATTTGTTTCTTGTTTAGGTTCATGTTAACAGCTTCACTAAATATATAATGACACAAATCACATTCCTACAGACATATAAATGCACAAAGTTTACAGCCACTCATCTATGTCATTTTAAAATATATTATAACCTACACCAGAAAATGCTAGCATATTCTCTATAATATGTTTGTGTACTATATTTCACATATGAAAAACAAAACAATTTGCATTAGTCAACAGTGATTGCTCTGCTGGTTTATATTTGCTAAAAAATATGGCTCAAGATGAAAGGTTTACATAAATTTGAAATTGAACCAGTCAATGGTCAGAATTTATAAACTATTCAAAACTAAGACATGTCAGTAATTTACTAATTGAAAAATTAGTGTTTTAAAAACATTTGAAGTGTAGAGAATTTCCCTCATGACTTAGCCAGATATGTACAATTTGTATGGACAGTTTTTAAATTCTAGGACTATGTGGACAGTTAGAGACGTCAGTTTGAACTCGGACTGTAATCTTTCACACCATATATAGGTCAATGACAAAGAGTGATGGTGTTGGGTCTCTGTGGCCCTAAGTATTGGAGAAAAATTTACATGAGTTATCTTGGGTAAAATCACTTAACATTTTCTTTCTTGTTGACCTATATTAAAATTTGGACCTTGAGACCTTTTAGCTAAAAGTAGGTCTTGAAGAGTTGTTTATTTCACTTAATAACCCAGTCCAGGAAATTCAGTCATGAGATTCACCAGGTTTTGCAGTAAATGTAAGTATCCACAGAATAACTTCCCCTTCCTATTCTAATCCTAATTATAAGCAAGGTAATTTATGGCATGTAGACAACCTTTCAGTACTAGTATAATAAATTAAAAGTCAGCTAACTGGCCATTGTTGGCAAGAAGTTTATGTCATGAGTGGATTAAAGTGGTGATAAGTATGTTTAAATAAACAAGCAAACAAACAACAGACCCTTTAGGCTTTTTTATTTCATGTAAATTAATTCATTTTAATTTACTATTAAATCTATTGAAAGCAAGGTTGTCTGTTCTCTGCAAACTTTCTTCCTCTTTCTGTCTCTGTGAGCAATTACTATATAAAAATTATGTTCTGTATTTGAATCCATGTTTATCACTAATTGGAATTTATATTATCTCCTAAAACTCAAAATATGAGATTTGTCAGCAAATAATCACTTGTGAATTTAATGGAAAAAACTGGGTTAAAATATGGAAAGCTTTTATCTTTCCCTGTATGGAGGAATAGAATGGTTGTTGAGATGTGTAGAGAGTGTTTTTACTGTATCTCCCAGAATGGTTTCCTGAATAGGTACTAGTTTCAGTGGAAATAAATTCCTTGCGATGTACATCGAAACCAAGTGTTCCATTTCATTTTTGCTGGTTGCATAAAGCCCAAGAAATAAAAGAACAAGCAAACAATGCCTCTGTAAAGGTTATATACCATTTAAATATCTAAGATTTAAATTATAACTACATCTATTGTTTAAAAAAAAAAAACCTGGAAGGCTTAGGTCATGATTTAGGTAATATTGAAGTCATCCCCTTCACAGGTGGGAGTTTTATGAGTCCTGGAAGTTGCACTTGAATTATCTTACTGCAGGATAATTAAGGCCAAAGTGAACATCAGCATAAACGAAGACAAAGGCTCATAGTGTATTTAGTGTGGATGGCTTTTGCATTTTGTATGAGATAACTCTTCATTATGTGAAGATATCTTGCATATTACAGGATATTCTGAGTCCCTGGTCCCAGCACTTAGCTACCAATAGCACCCTCAAAGATTTCAAGAAGTTCCCAAGAGGGCTAGAAATTCATCTTCTAGAAATTATTGCTTTCTCACACAAATTTACTCACTTTGTTTAGGTTATTGCCCACTATATTTTTAATTAGCCTTTACTCTACATCCATGGGTGGTTATCAGCTCATCCTTTTCCATATCATCATTCCTGGACTCTTTTCATCTATCAAAGATTTGCTTGGGGCATTCATATTTTTCTCTGTTGGCTTTTTTAGTTTATTTTAAAAAGTGAGCATAAAACATATATGATTATGCACATGTCTAAACAATATAATAGTAAAGTAAAATTTGCATCTGAACACTGTTTCTTCTTACACTTCATTCCCTTTCTGAGGCACAGCCACTTAGGGTTGGTTTTCATGTCTTGTAATGTGTTATGAAGGTGAAATCATACCTTGTTTAACACACAAATGAATATAGTTCCAATAACTACTATGACTGACACACTAGGTGTATTTTTAGGTGTTAGGGACCACCTGAAGGTGACTGAATTGTGAATCTTTGCTTTAATCTTATTTTGTTTTGAGGTTGCTGTGTCCAGTTCATGATAAGTTCTGTATTTTGGAATTACTTTCTTCACTCTTTCATGTTTTATTCTTTCTAAAAGAACTCTATTACTATGTTTTGTTCAAGTCCCAAGTATCATGAGTTTAGTTTTATAGCTATTATTTCTGTCCATTAGAAGGAATTTTACTTATCTTTTGTGTAAATGAAAATTCTCCATTCTGACTGGCATTCCTCAAATTGATAATTCCCTTATCCTATTATGTTTTAAAATGTGTGTTTCTTTAAAAAAATTATGCTCTGTATCTCTCTTTGTTAAGAAGATTGATGAAGGATGATTCATCAAGAAACTGAAAGAGGTTCTGTGTGGAATATAATTTCCAAGATAAATGGCAATAGATTTTTTTTTTTATCACTTTGGGCATTTTTTTTTTTAAATCTAATGTACCGATATAAATACTAGGAAGATCTGTTTGAGTAAGATACTCTCCAAAAATGAAAACCATGTATGGAGACTAAAAAGATGGTTTAGGATTTAAGAATGCTTGTTCTCTTTTAGAAGACCCAGGTTTATTTCCCAGCACCTCTGTTGGGTAGCTCACAACTTTTTGTAGGTTCAGGCCAATGAGATCCAACATGCTTTTCTAAGGTCTATGGGCATCTATAAGCATGTGGCATTTGAAACCCATGAACCAAAATATGACTTAAAATCCTATAAAGTAAATAATCTGAAAGATTTTATTATACTGATGGAAAGCTAATATGGTATTCTTGTCAGTTGCTATTGGATAATACACACAAGAATTATTTTAAAGGGTGCATGTTACATTAGAATTGCTGACTCATAGCATTTACTTTGTCTTAGGGTTACCAAAATTACCAGATTATTATCCAGAATGGCTGTACCAATTTGTATTTCAGCTAGTAATGGGTGGATACCACGTCTTCATTTTTAATCAATGCTCCAGGTTTAAGGTGTTTGGGGGTTACTCTATCTACTCTTTGGTCAACTTGCTTCTATATATATTCCTTCTCAGTTAATTATATTTGTTATTGTTATTGAAGTAGCTATATATTCTGGATGTTAATCTTTAGCTTTTTTTTAAGTTGCAAATATCCTAGCTGTGGCTCTTGTCTTTCCTTTCTCTGTTGTGGTGTTGCTTTTAATACAGAGGGCAGACAATGCAAATCCTATTCTCTTCCAACAGCCTGCTTTCTTTGGAGTAATTTTGTACTGTGATTAAGAATTTCCTTCTCACAAGTTCATAAGTATTCTATCATGAGCATTTATGAATTTTCATTAATTTATGTCCAGATAACCAATTTCTGCTAACTTCATTGAATAGTCTGTCTGTCCTCTACTCATCTGTGTGTTCTTCTGCCATATAGCGTTTGTTGTGCACTTATTTCTGAACCGATCCTCCAGATAACCAATTTCTGCTAACTTCATTGAATAGTCTGTCTGTACTCTACTCATCTGTGTGTTCTTCTGCCATATAGCGTTTGTTGTGCACTTATTTCTGAACCGATCCTGGGATATCAGTCCATTATCTGAAGATGAAGCAAACATGCACTATTTTAATTTCTGTAGTTGACAGGGAAAACTTTTGCTTCTTGAATATCCTGGTTTTTTCATGGCCTTTTAATGTTTAATATGCCTTATAGAATCGGCAATCAGAGTCTAAGGAAATTTCTTCTGGCGTTTGCATTGGCATGACAATGACTTTGTATACCAACTGACATATTTCTGATGGGTCCTCTTCTGAAGTAATGGCATGTATGACTTGTTATCGATTCAAGTTATCTTTAATATTGCTTAATAAAATTTTATGAATTCCCTTATAAAAGTCTTGCACAAAAATTAGCTCTGAATTTTTATGATTTTCTTAATGTTTTCAGATGCTAACCTTAGTATATTGCATACTTTAAAGCTATTCAACCCCTAACCTAAAACAGTTTCTAGTAGTAAATTGACAATTTGTCATAGATTTTTTTCCCTCCCTTCTATCAGTTGAATATTTCCTTCATTAATGTGCTTTAATACTCATTTCTGAAGTTTACTGTCATTTATAT
Source organism: Peromyscus eremicus (assembly GCF_949786415.1). Lineage (NCBI taxonomy): Eukaryota > Metazoa > Chordata > Mammalia > Rodentia > Cricetidae > Peromyscus > Peromyscus eremicus. The sequence continues at coordinate 7,848,573 of NC_081425.1, read as the reverse complement.
TCAAATTCCAATACCATAGCTAATTTTTTATAATTCAAGTGGTATTATTATTATTATTATTATTATTATTATTATTATTATTATATTACAATGTCCTCACATGTTACAGTCAGTTGTTTTTATTCACAATTCTCTGTTTTGATGTCCCCACAACATTTTCAAGGCAGGTACTTGAGAATGTCCTCATTTGTAAGAAGATTATAAAACTTGTAAAGACTATAATTTCTTAAGCTTCATTTAAGTGGTGCCCAGTAGAAGGAAAAACAAAAAAAAGTTCATATTTCCTGTGCTCACTGGGTGTGGGCCTTTTAAACTACCAGGGATGGGGATGAAATATCAAAGAGCAGGCCATTAGGCCATCTGACAGATGTTCAAATTGTTGCTTAGATTATGTGAAGCCTTATGTAGAATTTGCAGGATCTTTGGGGTCTTCCTGCATCTGCCTAGTATTATACCCAGCTCAATTCACTCCTGTTTCCTTTCCTGGTCCTGTGGGATTTGGAACTTGTAGCCTCTTCCCTGAAATATACCTGACATTCTTTCTTGTAACTACATATTATTTTGTTCCCTTATAACTACTTTATGCTTGCTCTGATTATTTAACACCAAGAAGTTTTCTAGACTGCTCTGCAATTCTATTATGAAAACAGAGATGAATTATTATTCTCCCAAGAAAGACACAGAAGGTGTAACATGGTGCCTCTTGTTCAGTGTGTGCTTACTCTGTGTTAATTGATGATGAAAAAGATCAGAATCTTTCTCTCAATAATAAATTTTGTAGTTATCTGTCAAAATCTAATTTGTTGAAGTCATGTCACCTTATTGTAAGAAAAAGTGGCTAAATTCAATAGACAAAATATCAGCTCATAAAATAAAACTTGCTCTATAGTGGGAGCCCTGGATTTTTATTAGGTTACCTCTAGAAAAGGCTGGGTTATGGAATAAAAGGATTTCATCAAAGGGACACATTAAAAAGTCCTTAGCGCAATCTGCTTAAAACACTCTTTTATAATATTGAATGCTGCTTTGCTCTGATGACTGAAATTCCTTTCTTCTCTCCTATGGGAGACTTTTCAGAATCTTTGCCAGATCAATAGTTGTCCCTGGATTTGGGTAAACTCCTGAGTGTCACTTAGCACCAAAAAGTCACTGAGCTTCCACTAAGGGGGACAATTAGAAAACGATGTGGTGGTTAAAGTCTGTAGGCTCTTTCAACCTGTTTCACTTCCTCACGTTTCCTTTGAACTTGGGCAGTGGAATACCAGTCTTCTCTCTCAGTTTGGAGGAAGCTCTGTTTTGTCTGGGATCTGAAAAAGAAGCCGTGCTAGATAAAACTGAAGAACAAATCCTTTTCCTGGTAAGTGGATGTATTAATCAAAACAGCCACGTGGTTATGAGGCCAGCTATAACTCCAGGTGGTAATGAAATAGCTCCCTCATTATAGCCTGTACCTGTGAGTTGTGGAGACCTCCTGCATGGATGGCCTTTCTTGATGGACACCCACCCTTGGTGGTAGGAAAATGAACATCAGCTCTCTGAAAGGACTTTAGCTCTGCCCTTGGCTTAATAGAGCCATTTTTCATTGCCTGCTAACAAGCTGCACTGGTGCCACACGACATTCAAGTGACAAATCTTGTCAAGGTTCTCTCAATTCAAAGATTTTCTGCTATATTAAGCATGCTAACTTTCATTTGAATGATGCCAAAACACACATCAGTTGTTGATTGTTGAGCATACAGTGTGGTCTCTGGAGTTTCTCCGTTAGTCACAAAATATAGTGAGTGTCCCATTCCAATGGCCACGAAGAGCAAAAAATCTTCAGTTAAAAGCTGTAGAGTCATGTTCATGCTTAGTAATTCCCTTTATCCCAGAGAAAACTAGACATACTTAGCTGATGTGAAACTTTTGAGTTTGTGTAGTTTTGTAGTGCATTATATTGAATATGAATTTATCATACACACATAAGCTAAGTGTGATAACTATGATAGTTTTTAGGAGATGCCCATATTTAGCACCATTTAGCACTTGCATTGTGTTTATCCTGAATCCTTTATATATACACTTATATATCCTTATTCATAGTTAAAAGTTTCTAGGCTGCCTTGAATATCCAAATTTATGGATGTTCAAGTCTCTCACATTAAATGACCCAAGGTTTGCACAGAATGTATGCACATCCTTCAATTACTTTAAACCAATTTCTGTTCTAATTTGTTTCTTTGTTACTGTGATAATTACTAGGCCCAAAGGCCTTGTGGGGATAGAATGGTGTTTATTTGACTTACAATCCATTCTCCAGGGAAGACAAGGAAGTAGTCTAAGGCAGAAACCTGGAGGCATGAAGGAAGCAACCCACTGATAAAGCTGCTTACTTGGTTGTTCCCTCTGGTTTGCTCAGCTCCCTGTTAATACAGCCAAGGCTCATCCACCTAGGAATGATACTAACCACAGTGGGTTGGCCTCTCCTTCATCAATTAGCAATTAACACAACGCCACATAGATAGCCCACAAGCCAATCTGATCTAGGCAGTTCCTTAACTGAGATTCCCTCTTTCCAAGTGACTCTGGGTTGACAGGCTAACCTAACTTTGATATAGTAAGTAGTTGACAGCCCAAGCTAACAATGCCATACTTTCTCAGCAAGTGAAGACTTCTTTGAACAGAGATGTGAAGGGCATCACTCGCAGGTCTTCTAGAGCAGAGATTGCAAGGCCTCATCCCTCAAATAGCATTTGCCTTGGCAGTTCAGAAATATGAGTGTATTGCAAGCACTCATCCTGATGAATCTTTCATCATAAGGGTCCAGAGATGGACCTTCAGATCAATTACAATACTTCATATGATGCAAATGCTATATAAGTGATTGCAACATTGTGTTTATTGAATATTAACAAAAATTGTACATGGCGCTAGAAACAGGGCTCAGTGGTTAAGATCACTTGCTGCTCTTACAGAACATTGGGATTTGGTTCCCAGTACTCACATCAGGCAGCTCACAAGTTCCTGAAATTCCATCTCCAGGAGATCCTACACCCTGTTCTGGTCTGTGTAGAAACCAACATACACACGTGCATACTAAAGCACAGACACATTAAAGTTTATATGTTTCAGGATAGACACATCCTATTACTGATTAGTTATGATTGGTAGTGGGTTGGATCCTGGATGGAGAGCCTATAAAGTTAGGAGACTGTATTTATTTATTCTTTAATTAATTTTCACAGTAATGGTTAGGTGTTTTTGTCTTCACTATATGTTTTCAAAGGGAGACAAAAAATTAATTAGTCTGAGGCCATGTATAGATAGCATATGAAGAGCTTCATAAGAGGCCAGATGTTCTGTTTCCAGAGTTTGTACCAGTAATCACAATGAAAAGTCACTGAAATGATACACAATATGCTTTTAGGAGAGCACAGGAATTAAATGGAATGTTTGTGTATTTGATGGAGATATTCTGCAATTAATAAAGAGACTGGATTCTTTTATGAAAGCAGTTTAAGATCATAGATGTTAGATGACCCCATAGGTCATGTTTTCCAAGGCAGAAAATAGAACAGGAAATATGGACATTTCTACATTCTGTTTTTCGCTCTTCCAAAGCACTACTGTAACCTGTGACCTCAGATAGTTCTAAATTCAAAACAGAATGAAATTTCCATTTCCCCCCTTAATAACTATAGTGCTCTCCTTTGGAATACACTCACTAGGAATCTTTTTTTGTTTGTTCATTTTTGTTAGATTAAAATTTAATATTTTATAATATTGTAAGGAAGCTACTAACTTTAAGATCTGGGATTCATATATCCCTTTCCTGTCTATAAATACAAATCAATAGATGACAGAAAGAGTCATTCCAAAGACAAATGCCATTATTCCAGTGAGTGGACTATGAGCATTATCACTTAAAGGCAAGGTCACTATTCCAGTGAGTGGAATATTAGCATTATGATCCAGCAGTCCCTTGTGGCTGAATGGATCTGAATAAAGAGTAAAAATGAGGATTTTTAAAGATAATTATAGCTGCAATCATTCATCAGTAAAATAGTTGTGAAGTTGAAATTTATTTCAGGCATCCAGACTAGAAAAGCAGGGAATACAGATTTCCTTCCACCCTAGTCCATGTCTCCTTTGGTTCCTGATGAGTACCCTCCAGAAGACCAAGTCTTGTTGTATGTATGTTTGACATTTTTCTAGAGGCTACTCTGAGATCCACCTTTGGTTTCCAGACAGTGATTTCTGCCCTAGGTGGATTTTACAACATGAAGTTCATTCATCAGTTTCCTTGGAGGATGATTCACGTATTTACGTTCTGTAAAGTAGATTAGGAAGAAAAGCTTGCTACTTTATTAATTAGGTCCCTTTAACATTTTGTATTCTCAGGTTTAATCATTTGCTTGTTTGAACTAAAGTCATCTTCCTTAATCACTGTCATTAATAGCTGTCCGTGAATGATTCTCTCTCTCTCTGAATTTTATAAGCATGCTATTTAATGCAGTTTCCATTAGGAATTGGGTAATACCATTTTACTGGACTGAAATATTTTTTAAATGAGTGAGACGAGCTAGCAGGTTCTAATCTTGGGGGTATTTTGTAGTTTAAATTTTCCACATGTTCAAAGAGTTTATTCAAAGTGACACTCACTGTTTTCATCTTCAACTTCCTAGTGAAAAACATCTAAATCATATGGGGATGCCCATTACCTTTTGGAGGAATACATTTAAAAATTCTTCCTTGTACTAGTGTAGTGACTTATTTTCAAAGTTTCTCAGTTTGGATTTTTAAGATGGGAAAACAAACCTAGTTCCTATCTACCTGATTGGTCTTTCAAATGTCTAGAACAGTGGTTCTCATCCTGTGAGTTGTGACCCCTTCAGGGGTTGAATGATTTAACATGGGTCACATACCAGATAACCTGCACATCAAATATTTACATTTGATTCATTGCAGTTATGAAGTAGCAACAAAAATATGTTATAGTTAGGGGTCACCACAACATGAGGAACTGTCTTAAAGGGCCACAAGGTCAGGGAGGTTGAGAACCACTGGCCTAGAGCCATCTTAGTCTCCCTGTCTGCCGTTATGCACAGTAGGACCTGCTACCATTTACCATTTTTACATAATTTGAAAATTCCTTATGATCATGCCTCTTCTCCTCTGCAACTTTGACATATATGAATAGACACCAGTTTTCATACAGAACACCACATCACCTGTCTTCTGGTTTGCCAAGTGTAATCCATCTCCTGGTTTCAAACATGGATAGGTGTTGATGTTTTCTTGTCTTATCTTTAATGACATTCTGGATAGACAGGCCTGTCATCGAGTCCTCATTTACTACATTTGTCCTAAATATATCAGAATTCATAATGGTAAGAATTGTTCTTGCATCCTGTTGAATCTATAGCCCATGGACATTGCTTAGTAAAGAGTAAGGGCTGAGTATAAATTTGGTAAATGAATTCATACTCACCCTCTACACTCAGGTTGGAAACCAGCAATTAACCGACAGTCAGAGGGGGCTTCCATTTCAGAGCTCCAGAGAGTGCATATTTTTGCATTATGCTTTAGGAAAAGAATTGTTGATATTCTTGTACTAGTTTCAGTTGCTTTCAGGTTTCTCCAATCTTGGCATCACTAACTGAATGTCTTATACACTAATGACAACAATGCTTTAGTCAAATATAGGCCTGCATCAGGAAAGATCAGATTTTTTACAGTGAAGGAACATTAATTCAAATGGATAAGTGAGTTGTCATACTAAATATATTTGGAAATTAGATGTAAGCATTTCAGAGAAGATATTTATTGGGTAAACTTTTGTGCTAATATGTGCTTTATTTAATAATTCTTTAAGTATTAATTTGGGAACAAATTAATTTTTTTACTAGCTTGAGCATTTTCAAGGCTTTTGAGATGATAATAAGGATAAAAACCATGGCTTTATGAGTCTTGCATTCCATTTGAGAAAGAGATAATAATTGGTCATTAAAGAAATGAAAGCAAATAATTCTGATAAGGATAAGTGAAAGAAATATACAGAGTAATGGGATAAATAACAATAGCAAGAAGGTAAGAAGATTGGGATGGGGATGAGGAAGCCACAGTGTTCAGTATTTTTGCTGTAGGATTGAAGTGCAGTGTTCTGGAGTCAAGTCAGGGAAACATGCTACACTTAAGGAAAAGATGCTTGGGTGAGCTTCAGGGGAATAGCAGCTAGATAGGGAGGGGCAGAGGTGGAAGAGTGTGAGCTGCAGCTGGAAGACTTTATTTTTTCTATTAGAGAATGTAGGGCATTTTTAAAGGCTCATGGTTGGAGGAGAGTAGTTCCTTAGGGAAATAAAGGTGAATTTGGAGAAGCCAGAAGAGGTCTTACCAGGAGGCTAGAAGAAGCTATGATGGTGTGGACTAATACCATGGCAACAGCCATGAGGAGAAGTGGATGGCTTTGAGATGTGCATTTTAGCTTGCATTGGCAGTTCTTCCTGAAGCACAGGATGTAGAAGGAAAAGGGAAATAAGGTTTACAATTGAGTATACTGCCAAGATGTCCAGGAGAAATCTCATCAGGTCCTGTTGGAATCTCAATGTCATTGTGCTATAGAGGTAGCCACTGGGACTCGTAGCGTGGTAGTTCCAAATTTCTCAGCAGCTATGCAGGTAAACAGTTTGAAGAATACTGGGAATCTTAAAAAGTCTCATCACTTTTCTGATTTTAAATTTTGTAGTTATGATAGGGGGAGGGAATAATGTAGCTACCAAATACCCATGGTACACTTTGTATCTCGGTTGCTCTTTCACAAATCTCCTGTTAACATAAAATGCAGATACATTGGATAGTTGTTATTGACCAGGGCTATGAAATAGTGACAGCCCTTTTCTTTTTCTATCACTGGCCAGCATTTGACCTCCATGTCTATAAATTTGCTTAATTTTCAAAAACAGTGCACGGTTTCAGAAAGATAAGACAACTCATTTGCATAACCCAGAATAATTTGGCTGGCAACCTCAAGGAGATACGGTGTGTGGATCAAGTTTAACACATTCATTTAGCTTGGCTGACTCCCATGTGTTTCCTGTGCTTGCAGAGGGTCCCATCTGTTCAGCTCTTGGCCAGAGACCATTGAGCCTATGAGAACTGCAATTTCTTACTGCAAACACCCAGTGATTCATAATTGGTTTATGGTACCCTAGATACTCACCAGTAACATTGCTAATTAGTACCAATATAAGTGGCAATTATTCTACAGCTATGATACCTGCCTACTATTAATGTACTCAGCTGATTCCAGAAGCCAACACCCTTGCCTGCACTTTTCTCCCTTCTATCTCATGACTACTTTTACAACTCGAAGATGCCTTTGCTTGTTCAGCGTCTAAAGACTTTATGACTTTGAATGCCTTCCCAGACTCTCCTGTAGAACAAATTGAGAAGTCCTCTCCATGCCAGTTGACTGGGACCAGTTGACCTTTTTTTTTTTTTTTTTTTTTTTTTTTTTTAACAAACTCTGCTTTCCACCCCTGATACCCTCACTCTTTGGGTTGTTTCTGTTTGGAATTGCCTTTTCAACTCCATTAATCCCCACCTGTCACAAATTAGTCTCATTTCAAATGGCTGCCTAATGTTTCATCCTTTGATCTCCCCATATTTACTTTGTTCTCTTTTGATATGTGACTTCTTTCCTCCTGGCCTGGCTATCCATCTTAAGCATTTTATTGCTTCTTCTATGTAAGTTCTTCAATTTCCTCCTGACATCTGTGGAGTGCCTTACACATAGCATGTGGCCAATTAGGATTTGGTGGCTTTCATTAAATTTCTTGATATCTTACTAAGGCATAAACATTAGCAGCATAGATAAATCATCTCAGGGTTAATGTGTGGAAATACCAGTATGGCAGATGCTCGTCTCATTCCCACATCCCACTCCCCTTCTGACATTTTAATCTTTGCTGTTCCTCTATCATCCCATGGTCCGGTCTCTTTGATTTCTGAGTGGGAAATCAGACCAAGGAAGGGCATTGTTCTGCAGAGAGGGAGCCCCATAAAAAGCAGTAGATCTTCAATGGTGTGTGCTCCAGGAGACTTGAGATGCTCTAGGGCAGGTTTTTTTTTTTTTTGAATCATATTGTTTCCTTTTGAAGTATCCAAAACCTGTTAGGTGTTTTCTACCTTATCTCCCCTGAGTACTGTCAGTTAATCTAAGATTAGCCCGACAGCCTCTATTTTCCAGGTCTCTGGTTTTGTCAATAAAGTAGGTTACATCTTTGTTGAGCTTCATTACCTCCTCCATAACCTTGCTCTCTTGATCCATATTGTGGCTTATTCTTTACTACAGCCAGCTCCATCCATTTTGGCCACTTTTCCACATACTATTCCTACTCTCGAATGGGATCATTTAATTCAATGACGGCTGGCCCTATGAAAGCCTTTGAGCTTTTTGTGTGGTCTTTCATCTCATTGCTCTTCTGGTTGTCACCTTGGAGCCCAGTGACCATCAACATCACTAAGAATTATTTTGCCACTTTTCCTCTTCTAAATGTTAATGATTAACAAAATTATTTCATTTAAAGGCAATTAATTTGTTTAAAGATATGAAACTTAAAAAATTATACAAAAGATGGTATCTCTGCAGTAGGATATGTACACTTTGATGGAGATTACATAAGGGTCCCTTCCATTCAAGCTGTTTAAGTAGTTTTGCCACCATTTTGGTGCATTTAAAAATGTAGATAATGTATCAACACCAGTTAGCAACAACATGATTTGTACAAACGCATCTACTAATGTCATGTACGCTGGTGCCATGTTTGGCAAGACAGTCTGTGCCTATCCTGTCACTGGTATATGACATTGTCCAAGCACTTCAGTGTCATGGAATTCACGACTCTCACCTAAAATTCAAAGCAACTTACTTTCTATAGGTGAAGAAGATCCAGTGTAGTGTCATGTGGAGGATTTGCATTTTGTAGCACACAATCAGTACTTGTTCCTATTGTGGGACACTGCTGTTGTTGATGTAATTATTGCTGCTGTTATATTATTTTTATATGGTACCATTACCCTGATACTTTTACAGTTACCACTGGGGTTGAACCTGTTCTGTATGTCAAGTAAAAAGTGTGCCAACCTTTTCATTAAAGATGAATGAGAATGAGCAGCATCATTTCTAGATGGGATTTGTATACCTCTGCCTCAAAATTAAGGCTGCAAATGGGGTTCATAATATACAGTCATAACCCTTAAAAGAAAGGAAGAAGTATTCACTGGTGTTTCAAAGTAGAGGAAGAATCCAAAATCTACCAGTAGGGCCATTTGAGATGGGCTTTATTTAATTTAGAAATTAAATTCTTTTAGGAAATGTTTATGATACATGTACCTTTTTATTAAATGCAGCCACACCTTCTATGGTTTTAAAGTGGTTCTTCAACACAAGATGTCTTGAAGAACAAAGACAAGCCTTGCTTTGCATTTATCTCCTGTAATTGCTGAGATTCGAGTTTGTAAGAGAATTCTTTACTGAGGTAAAGAAAAGTTCACCACAGTTTGCAAGACTGGTTCATGTGGAATTTATAAGAATGGACTGACCAGCATGCCCTTTTAGAATTCCTTAGTTAATCTCTTTATTGAAAGCTGCTGGGCTAGTTGATTAAGGAAGCCTTATGGGATGACTGCTTTTAGTGTCATACAAATGAAGCTGAATTGTTGCTAAGTAAATCACTATAGATCAAAGTGCTTTGTGGTCAGGGTACTGCAGTTAATTTTTTTTTTCATTAAGTTTTAAAGAGAAGGTGAAGGGTTGAGGAATGAAACACACCAAATTTGACATCTCTGATGCCCATTTACGTCTGTGCACTTCTCTGAGCATCTGATGGGAGGGTCTGGGAAGGAGTGCAGCTAAGCAGAAATGAGCATGTGGAAAACCAGATCAATTCATACTCATTTCCTGTTTATAATTGCTGGGATTCTTTCTAGCCATTAAGAAATCAGTAGGCCTTTGGGGATAAGTTCAAGCGCCCTCAGGGAATTTGAAGCTACTGCTCTGCTACCTCTCCACCCTTTAAAATACCTGTTCTCAACATTCTTAGTGTTAAGTGTCCAGAGGAGCTTGGCTACCTCCTGCCTTGTGGCCGTTGGGATGGAACCAGAAAATTATATTTTGACCTTTTTATATCCCAGAAGTGCAAAACTTGTATCGTCTGTATTGTCCCACCAGCTAAAGTAGCATATGCAAACATTTGGGTGGAATATATGAATGCATGGGATTACACTTGGTCATCTTAGGAGATGAGAAAAGTAATACGGATTTTAAAAATAGACAAAACAGGACTGTAATCCACTACAAAATTCCACATGAGTTTCAGTAGTTTAGATTGGTGATTCTTGTGAAAAGTTTGGGCACCTCAAGACTGAAATTTATATCAGGATGATATAAAGAATTTATATTCTGTGATACAATCCTAAATAAATACTGTAAATGGTGACATTTCTTTAATTTTGATAGGTCTAAATAAAAGCTACAAATTGTTTCCTTAATGCTATTCTTCTGTATGACTATCTATGTATATGTGTTGTCTATATTTACTTAGTTTTTTGTTGTTTACTAATACCAAACTTGCTTATCCAACAGTGGAGTTGTATAATGGAGCAGCCCCTGGCTTCTGGATGTCCTTGGGAGTAGAATTTAGGTCCTCAAGTTTGTACAATAGGAACGTTACATGCTGGCCACTTCCCCAGTTCTATCAGTAATAGTTTTTATTTGATTCATTCGGCCCGAATTATGGATTAGTGACAAATTAAAATTCATATATTATGTTACAGTTTCCATGGGTAATAAAAACAGTGACCAAAATGGAACGAGATTACAGGATAGTGTAACTTATCTGACGATGTCTTTGGGAACAGGTAAAAAGGGGATCTGTGTGGCACCAAACTGAATTAGAATAAAAGGCTGCACAAGTTGTTATGGAAGTATGTGTATGCAAAATAAAGCCTCTGGCAGAGAATTAATTCAGGAAATGGTCTTATATTGAATTAGATGAGATAATTGACCTAAGTTTGGGCTTATTTATGCTGACACAGCTGGGTCAGAAAGAAATAATGCCATCGTCCCTGGCCATCCTCAAGTTTTTGTGGTGACATTACTTTTAAGATTAGTAGCTTCCTGATGGTTCAAGATATTGCTATGGATTAGTAAAACTTCCTTCTGTGTACTTGTAAAACACATGGGAGGGCAGTGATCTCAGTGAAGTCACCAAGGGAATTCTCTCTCTATTGTTGTGTCTTGAAGAGAAACAATGCTTTCTGAACACTGGTGGTGTCCAAACAGAATCAGATGCTGCCCGCTCCTACTACCCACCATAGTGTAAACAATCTTTTGTTCTTTAAAACGAATACACTTCTACTGTAGAATTCTAGTTCATCCTATCCTATAGCCAGGAGACTTACATCTTTATGTTTCAGTCTTCTTATCCTAATTCAAGACCCCTGATGATCTCACAGCTCACCCAAGCGAGGGGTGATTACATGAAAGTAATGGATGCTTTGAGTGAGTAAGGCCTGCCAGAACCTGCCTAAGGAGGACAGTAGGACAGACTTTAGGGTGCTTTCACAGAATTAAAGCCTCCATGAGATGAACTATACAAGAACCAGGAGCCATGCTTGAATCAGTGTGGGCAAAACTTCAGTTTCTTCTTTGGAGGATATACAAGGTCCTCAAGGAATGCAGACTCTGGAATATTCTGCAGCTGTAAAACATAGGGATGTGGAATTCAAAGTTTGCATGCTCCTTGAAGCATGGAATTTTCTTGTTTTCTCTCTAGTAATGTACTTTAATGTCCTAACTTAGGGAATTACAGTAACTTGAACTATATTGAATATAGAGTTTGTATTATGGGCTTGTAAATGTAAAGTGAGGGTCCCTGTGATATATTCTATATCTTGTAAGCACTGACCTGCAAACATGAGCAGTCTGCTTGCAAGTAAACTGCAAATATATTTATGACCCCAGCTCTATGAGGGCAAAGTCCTGCCTGTGAGCACCAGGCTGGCCATGAACCTGTGATCCCTCTGCCTCTGCCTCCTTTGTGTGAGGATCATAAATATGTACCACAATTCCTGGCTAATTAAATAAAAGTTTTCTTGTCACTCTTGTTTTTTTTTTTAATCAGCATATTGGGACTGGTTGACAAACACAGACTGTGTGGCCTATCAGAATCAAGACGTTTGTCTTAAACTGCAGTTACACTTTGCATCAATTTAACAGTTTAAATATATATAAGGACTCCATTGTTGTATAAGCAAGTTTGGTGTTAGTCAACAACAGAAAACTAAGTACATATAGACAACACATATACATAGTCATACGTAAAGATAGCATTATGGAAACAGAATTTGTAGCTTCTATTTAAACCTGTCATTCATCCCTTTTAAAATTAGACTGTTAAATAGATTTTTTAAAAAAATATACCACCAGGCGGTGGTGGCGCACGCCTTTAATCCCAGCACTCGGGAGGCAGAGCCAGGCGGATCTCTGTGAGTTCGAGGCCAGCCTGGGCTACCAAGTGAGCTCCAGGAAAGGCGCAAAGCTACACAGAGAAACCCTGTCTCGAAAAACAAAAACAAAAACAAAAACAAAAAAAATAAAAAAAATACCGTTATATGGACCTTATATCAAAAGCTGTACTTTCAAAGACAGAATTCTTTTTATTTTATTATTTTTTATTTTTTATTATTCTTTTTAAAATAGTTATATTTATTCTAGTTTTTCTTTTTTTTTTAATTAATTTTTCTATTCATTTTACATACCAACCACAGATTCCCCTGTCCTCCCTCCTCCCGCGCCCAGCCTTCCCCCTCAATCCACCTTCCCTTCCATTTCTTCTAAGGCAAGGTCTCCCCTGGTACATTTAGTTAAGGCAGGTCCAAGCCCCTCCCCTCTGCACAAAGGCTTTGCAAGGTGTCTCACCATAGGCACTGGACTCCAAAAAGCCAGCTCATGCACCAGGGACGGATCATGATCCCATTGCCTGTTACCCGCCCCCCCCCCCCCCCCCCCGACAGTTCAAGCTAAACGACTGTCTTGCCTATCCAGAGGGCCTAATCTAGTAGTATGGGGGCTCCTCAGCTATTGGTCCACGGTTCATGCATTTCCACTAGTTTGGCTGGCCATCTCTATGTTTTCCCATCATGATCTCTATGTCCTTTGCTCATAAAATCCCTCCTGTCTCTCATCGATTGGACTCCTAGAGCTCGGCCTGGCATCTGGCTGTGGATCTCTGCATCTGCTTCCATCAGTACTGGGTGAGGGCTCCATGATGACAGTTAGGGTATTCAGCCATCTGATCATCAGAGTAGACCGGTTCAGGCACCCTCTCCACTATTGCCAGTAGTCTAAGGTGGGGTCATCCTTGTGGATTTCTGGGAACTTCCCTAGCACTCTGTTTCTCCCTATTTCCATGATATCTTCCATTTATCATGGTATCTCTTTCCTTGCTCTCCCACTCTGTCCCTGTTCCAGGTTCAACCTCTTCCCATATTTATTCAACACAGTACTTGAAGTTCTAGCTGGAGCAATAAGACAACAAAAGGAGATCAAGGGGATACAAATTGGAAAGGAAGAAGTCAAACTTTCACTATTTGCAGATGATATGATAGTGTACATAAGTGACCCCAAAAATTCTACCAGGAAACTCCTACAGCTTATAAACACCTTCAGTAATGTGGCAGGATACAAGATTAACTCAAAAAAATCAGTATCCCTCCTATATACAAATGACAAATGGGCTGAGAAAGAAATCGGAGAAACATCACCCTTTACAATAGCCACAAATAATATAAAATGCCTTGGGATAACTCTAACTAAACAAGCGAAGGACTGTATGACAGGAACTTTAAGTCCCTGAAGAAAGAAATTGAAGAAGATATCAGAAAATGGAAAGATCTCTCATGCTAATGGATAGGTAGGATTAACATAGTAAAAATGGCAGTCTTATCAAAAGCAATCTACAGATTCAATGCAATCCCCATCAAAATCTCAACATAATTCTTCACAGACCTGGAAAAAACAATACTCAACTTCATATGTAAAAACAAAACAAAACAAAAAAACAGGATAGCTAAAAGAATCCTGTACAATAAAGCAGCCTCTGGAGACATCATGATCCCTGATTTCAAGCTCTACTATAGAGCTGTAGTAATAAAAACAGTTTGGTACTGGCATAAAAACCGACATGTGGACCAATGAAATCAAATTGAAGACCTTGACATTAATCTGCACAGGTATGAACACCTGATTTTTGACAAAGAAGCCAAAACTATATAATGGAAAAAAAAAAGAAAGCATCTTCAACAAATGGTGCTAGCATAACTGGATATCAACATGTAGAAGACTGCAAATAGATCCATATCTGTCGCCATGCACAAAACTGAAGTCCAAGTGGATCAAAGACCTCAACATAAATCCAGTTATACTGAACTTGATAGAAGAGAAAGTAGGAAGTAGTCTTGAATGCATTGGCACAGGAGACCACTTCCTAAATATAACACCGGTAGCACAGACACTGAGAGCAACAATTAATAAATGGGACCTCTTGAAACTGAGAAGCTTTTGTAGGGCAAAGGACATGGTCAATAAGACAAAATGACAGCCTACAGAATGGAAAAAGATCCTTATTATTGTTTTATGCATTATGTCCCATCCATAGTTTCCTCTCCTTCCCCTCCCCTCCCCCCAGTATTTCCTCTGTACCTCCCCTTTCTCCTAGTTCCACTCCCCCACCCTTCCTAACCCCTTCTCCCCTCAAAAAAGAGCAGGCTTCTCAGGGTCATCCACCAAACACGGCAAAAGAAGCAAAAATAGGACCAGACACATACCATCAGATCAAGGCTGGCCAAGGCAACCCAGTAGGAAGAAATGTGTCCCACAAGGAGGCAAAAGGTCAGAGACAGCCCTCACTTCCACTGTTAGGAATCCCACATGAACACCAAGCTCCTCAACCTTGACCTCTCTGGTTCCTCCAATACTCCCTCCTGCTCCTCCACAGGACTCCCTGAGCTCCACGTAATGTAATGCTTAGGTATTGGACTCCCATCAGTCTGCTCTCATCAGCTGCTGGATGAAGCCTCTCTGGTCTCTTTCATTCCCAAAGACAGAACACTTATCAGAAGGAAAGTGGAAAACTTTAGATTGCAAACTCACAGAGCCTAAACTGATGGCCTCAAAAAGGAGTCTTTCTAGGTTCAAAGAAGACATACACTGAGCAGAATTTCAGGTGAAATATTTTCAGTAAGCCATCCACTCGTGGCAGGGGAAGCCAGGATTGGAAATTCAATGGTAACCTCCCCCCAATCTCAGCTATTTTTTTTTTAACTGACAAAAGTCCTTTATAATTGGGTGATCAATGCAGATTTAATATTCAACTTTAAATTTTCAAACCTGTCTAATCATTCAGTCCTCCTGTTTGCAGTATTTATTTGCATGCAAAAGTTTTGTTCCCAAATCAAGGCATGAGGGATAACCCTCCCTTTGATTAAAGTATCAAGTATTCTACCTTAGTGGCATTCACGTGGTGTGATGCATTTACTTGGCTGCACACAGAAACAGCTGGAAACAAAGATCTTGGCTGTTCTTTCCATTTCTGATCAAAGCGTGCTGGAAAAGACTTTATATTATGGTGATATTTGTGATAGGCTACAAAAGTATAAAGTTAACCAGATCTCAGTTGGGTAAAAAGAATTCTGTCCCACTAACTATTTTTTCCCACAAGCAGTGAAGAAAACCCATACAAATTTAATGAATAGAAGCTGGAATCACATTTCCTCCTGTTTGGGCCCATTATTCTCTCCCGTAGGCTTAGTGTAAATGAGCAGTCACAAACATGGGCGGATTGTTTTACGCTCTGTAGAGAATATATAGGTCGCCAGTGTCACACTCTGAGTCTGCAGTAACATTCCGCTTCCATTTGCCTCCACTCAGTCTCCATTAAAGCACAAGATCCAGGTTTGTCAAGTGAGTCCTGGAGGGGTGATGTACCAAGGTGGTTCTACCTTTTTTCCATATATCAGACTCTTAGTAACAATCTAATTTGTGCCTTTCCTACTTCAGAAGAGGCATAAATACAGCCTTGTCTTACTTTCATTGATAGGTACTTGAAATGAAGTGGTTATTTACACACCTGTCAATCTTTAGCCAGAATTTAGGGAATATGTTGATTTTGTACTCTCCATAACCATGTCAGCATTTTTTTTCACATAGACATTATTGAATCATCCTACTGGTAGACATGCTATGAAGGAAAATTTCAAGACTCTTGTTCAAAGATTAATTAGTTTCAGAAAAAAAATGATCTTGCTTTGTGTACAAACTCTAATGAGCCTTATTCATTAAGCAGATTTTTTTTTCTCTGCAGGCTATTCTGAATGCTGAGCATAAAATGCCCTAGAAAATGCACCTGATAATTATTTCAATGTAAATTCTGTGTGTGATTAATTTGCTGGGCCAACCACTATGCTGATACATGGTATCTGAAGTAATGTCTAACTATTAACTCCTATGGAAATACTTGTAGAATTTCAGTCGAATACCTTGTTATCTGTTAGGATTTTAAATGGATATTTGCATTAATATCAAAAGAGGTTTCTTTATGCAGAAAAAGAAATGTTAATCTCTTTCTTTTTCTCATCTTAATATTAATATTTCTTATAATAGATATCAGTTTTAATTTTTCCTCCCTTAAATTGCCAACACTTTTCTAATCTCAATACATTGCAACTATTTTGTTCCAAAATCTAAAGCTGATTTGAACTGAAGCTAGTATAACATAAATGTTAATCAGCGGATCATACTCCATACATTACACAGGTACAGACTTTTGTCCAGTGTTGGGTTTAATGTTAATGAATGAAAATATTGGCTAATTCTTTTGTGAAATTTTCCATTCTAAATATAAGTTTTTACTTTTCCTTATTTTTCTCAGTAACGTTAGGAGTTGCCTTTTCTATATGCATATCTGAAATAGGCTGAGCTCAGAAATTCAAACCATGAGTATATAATATAATCAATTAATTACTGGTTTTTAAAAGAAAACAAATCCTCAATGAGTTTAATAACAGTACAAATGTACTTTGGTTAAAGTCCTGAAGAACACTATTAAGAGCACATAGTGATTTGCTTGGATGAATAATCACAAATCAATGACCTATAGTATTTTTTAACTTACTTCACAGCATTAAGAATTTAACATTTATTTTCACACTGTAAGTAGAATAGGTTGCAATAAGACCTAGGAGGGTTGAAGAGGTGCCTCCGAGGGTAAAAGTGAATGCTGTGCACCCCGGGATGACCTGTGTTCAGCCTCTGGAACCCATGGAAAAACCAGGTGCAGGGGCGCATATCTGGTCTCTCAGCACTCTTATAGCCTGGAGAGAGGGAGACAGGAGAATTTCTTGGAAGCTCTTGCTGCATCCAGCTTGAAGTACATAGTGCAGCAACAGAAACAACAAGAGAAACAAGGTAAAAACAAAAGAAAGACAAAAGACAAAATAACCCCTGATCCTCCAAGTCCTGTGATATTTGGCATGAATACCATGACATCCACAGACAAGCAGACATACAGATGTACCTACACGTGAGGGAGGGAGAGAGGAGGGGAGGAAGCAACACATTAAAAATGAGCAAAAATAAAAACCCAAATTTTCACTATTTATTTAGATTATTACCCTCATGAGAATAGGTATATGATATTGTTAAGAATATATTACTTTACCTTTCCTATCAGGCTGACTTTGAGCAAGCACATTAGATTGGAGGTAATTCTTTTATTTATGAGTTTTATTTAATTAATTCTATTGATTTCATTTTCAAAGGAAGTCACAAAGTTAGACACATTCATCCATTTATAGGCAGAAGTGCAGAGACTCATAGAGCTGTAGAATTTAGAAAATATATGGAACCTGTGAATTTCAGCCGAGAATCTCTTTGTTGTAAAGTAAATCACCAATAAAAATGCCCTAATGGGACATATGAGAAGAGCATAGTTAGATACAGAAAATAAGACATTTTCTACAATAAAACATTATAATTATGCCTAAAAGATATTCAAATGCCACTATACTAAACTACTTTGATAGGCAGCCATCACCATTCCCAGGAGGTAGATATTAATTTTCCATACTCAGAGTTGTAATTTATTGCAAGTTTAACAAAATGAGCTAACATTATCAAGCTCTTAGTGATTATATTGCAGACATTTTCTGTAAGGTAAAAATATAAGATGAAACATAATGCATTGTACAATTCAATTAATACTATTTAAAGGTCAGTATTTGGGAAATGTTTTGCAACTGTATAAAGTAGACAAGGATAAAATGGCACTTTCCAGTATGCTTTACTAGCCTAAAAGTAACTATGCCATCCACATTTATCTATTTTCACATAGTGTGTGCATAGTTAGATGACTATCATATTTTATACTTCAAAACCATTTGTCTAGAAGAGTGGTTCTCATCTTTCCTAATGTTGCAACCCTTTAACACAGTTCCCCATGTTGTGGTGACCCCAATCATAAAATATTTCATTGATACTTCATAACTTACTTTTGCTACTGTTTTGAACAGTAACGTAAACACCTGCTGTGCAGCCCTGCCAGGGTCACAACCCACACGTTGAGAACCACTGGTCTAGAGGCTCATCTGATCTAGGTCTGTATCATTACAGACTCTTTCTCTGTCCCTCTCTGTCTGTATCTCTCTCTTTTACTCTCTCTCTCTCACTCACACACACACATGATTTAAGCTTTCAAAGATTCTTTTTAACAAAAGATATTCTGTATGTTTATTTGTAAAGAGGTTAAAACTGGATAGCTTTTCAATACCATATAAAATTATTCTTTATAATTTTAAAATTATTTTCATATTTTTAAATGTGTGTGTGTGTGTGTGTGTGTGTGTGTGTGTTTGTGTGTGTGTTATCGACCTAGGGTGTTGTTTGTTAGGAACGATCCCCCTTGATTTTAGACAGGGTCTCTCACTGGACCAGATGCTTGCCTCCAAGGCTAAACTAGCTGGCCAGTGAGTCCCAGCAATGATCCTGTTTCTGCCTCTCCAGGCTAGACTTACAAGGATGTGTCACTGAGCCTGTTTTACATGGGTTGTGGGGAATCTGACTCAGACCCTCATGCTTTTGTGACAGACACTTTATAGACTGAGCCATCTTTCCAACCCAATTTTATGGTGTTAAGAACAGAATCTCTGAGATAATTTTGGTTGATATTTATAGGCATGTATTTGCATCTGAAAAATGTATTGAGTCGGAAAAATTCACTATTGGAAATTCCTTTAAAATTAATGCATGTCACTTCCATGTATTGTGTCATTCATCTTGATACATACACAAAAGTACTAAGAACAAACACTTAAGCAAAGTTACATACGTGCATATTTGCAGCATAGGTCTTTCAGCAATGAAAAGGTGAAAGCTCCCCAAATAGCCACTGGCATATTCTTAAATGAAGAAATTGTGGTGTTATTGTGCAATATTAATGAGCAACCAAAATTCATGAATATACAACATGTATGAGCTTTAAGAATATCATGTTAAGTGAAAGATAGTTTTAAAATATCAAATACTATATTACTCAGTTTAAGTGCAGTATCCCAAATAAGTAAATCCATGGAGACAGAAACTGATGAGTGATGGCAGTTGTTGGGAGCAAGGAGAAATGAGAATATCACTTAATGATTTGAGATTCCTTGCTCCTCAGACAGTAATGGGAGGACTGAGGAAAATAGTTTGCAACTACACAAAGCTGTACAACATTGTGAATATATCACACACTATAAAGTGGGTCATGGTGTGTTACATTTTCTTTCCCTAATAGATTCTCTCTCTCTCTCTCTCTCTCTCTCTCTCTCTCTCTCTCTCTCTCTCTCTCTCTCTCTCTCTATATATATATATATATATATATATATATATATATATATATATATATTACATCCTGACAACAGTTTCTCCTCGCTCTTCTCTTCCCAGTCCCTCTCCCATATCCCCTCTGCCTGCCCCTCCATTCACTCCTCCTCTATTTCTATTTAGAAAAGGGCAGGCCTCCCATGGATATCAACAAAACATGGCATATCACAAGACTAAGCATCTTGCCTTGTATTAAGGTTGGGCAAGGCAACCCAGTATGAGGAAGAGGGTCCCAAAAGCCAGGAAAATTGTCAGAAACAGCCCCTGCTGTCACTGTTAGGAGTCCCACAAGATGACCATGCTACACATCTGTCAGATATATGCCTAGGGTTAGGTCAGTCCCATTCAGGCTTCCTGGTTGTCGGTTCAGTGTCTGTGTGCTCTTATGAACCCAGTTAAGTTAACTCTCTGGGTTTTCTTGTAATGTCCTTGACCTCTCTGCCTCCTAGGATAGAACCAAACATGATTGGAGAAAAAAAATGTCAATGTAATGATACCTAATGATATTCTGCTATACTCATAGATTGGTGCCTAGCCTAATAATCATCAGAGAGGCTTCATTCAGTAACTGGTGGAAAGAGATGTAGAGACCTACAATCAAACATTAGGTAGAGCTCAAGGAATCCTGTTGAAGAGAGGAAGGGAGGATTGTAGATTGTATTTTTAAGAAAAGAGATAGACATAAAAATCTAAACGTACTTTAGAATCTTAATCATTCTTAACCTTGAACAATGTACTTGATGAATTATTGTCATATAAAGTAATAGAGTATTATTAAGATAATATTTAGAATATGGTTTTCAATTTCTTACACAAAGTACCTTTCGAAACAATTGAATTCTGTCAGGTTACATCTCAGTAACCTTTTGGTGCAAGTTGAGCCAGGTGGTTTTAAGCCTCGTGACAAGTTTCACGTTTGGTTGAAAGAGGCAATGCGTACTTGCTCAGTGGCATATACTAACTCCTACTGAATTGAATCACATTCTTTACACTCATCATCTAATTCACTCCTGAAAGCAGCTTTATGAAGAAATGCTATTTCACTTACATAACATTGAGGATACCGGAATTGTCTATTCAATGGCAAATCAATGTTGTGCTGGTCTCAGACTCATCCCAAAGCAATTTCTCCAGGCAGACCTCATAAGGGTATGGTAGCCATTCTTTAGCTGGATCCATGCCACAAAAAATGGCATGAATCTAACTTGAGTCACAACTACCAAATCTAGCCCTAAATAAATCAATGTGAAAAATACTGTTCATTTAGGACCTGGGACTTGGTGATGGTGGATTTTTCAGCCTCACAGTTTCGGTGTTGAGGACCCACTGGATAATTAAAACTCGAAACATACATGACAGCTTGACTTAAGTGGAGGCAGTAGCATTTGTGTGTCATTATCTTTTAGCATCAATCTTTATATTACTAAGTTCACTGTATGCTGTAGTCGACAAATACATTCTGAGTTCTTAATATGGGGGAAAAGATAAAGCTGCTATTTTATAAGAGCACATGATTCACAGCCAACACAGAATAAACAAATAAATATTTAATATGACATTAGCGAGTGGATAAGTGTTAGTCAGACAGCTGCAGCCAGGAAGATCTAGAGCGCATATATGTGTGCATGTGTGTTTCACATTCCTCACTGAAAGATTGGCTATGGTCGTAAAATCTCTGAGCATTTCCTTCAGGGGTCTTGGGAAAAACATTCTAGGTGTAGGAACCATCTTGTGAGGAGAAATCTTGGATGACATTTCTAAAAGCAATAAAGAGGTCTACACACCTCAACTGCAGTCAAAGAAGATAGTAGAAGGGGTCTATTTGTAAGAAGAGTCTGGAAGGTCTGGTGAGATCTTTTAATTTTTTTATTTTAAACTTTATTATTAAGAAAAAAACATATTAAAGTAGAGGAAAAAAAACAGACTAAAAGACTATACAACTCAACCAACTTCTATACAGTTAAAACTAGCCATTTACAATGAAAAATGTGGAGCTTCACATTGAATTTTATACTTCTCTATCAAATACAATTTTATACCCTTATCCACTACAAAAATGAAAACTCCTTGAGAAAGTTAGAACTAGAATAACAACTAGCTTTATATCGCCTTTCATGATTCGTGTTCATTACCAGTATTCCACTCTTCCTTATCCCCTAACATGTGGAATCTAACAAATAGCATGCATTTATGTAAACAAATGCACATGTGGGTACAGTATAGCCACAGATATTTTACCTCTAAGTGAGGTAGATTGTCTTTAGAGTGTTCAGCCTGGGAAGGGTGCTAGCGAGATTCACCACAAATACAACGTGAGAAGGTTGTGAGGAATTAGCTGTCAGTAGTTGCGCAGATGTGGAATCAAGAATAATGAGGAGGCTTCCCTATTCATCCCTAGATCCTTGTTCCTCCAAATGGTCTCTGGGCATTATCTAGAAACTTCTAGAAATACATATTTCCACACTTTGAAGGTTGAGAAGCCTTGCTGCTTACAGACGAAAATACCTTGTACTAAGGACATTGAGGTAAAGATGTAAATAAGTGATAGGGATCCTGGCTGTTTTTGTATTATCGTTTGCTAATGTATTGTTTGTGAGTAAGAGCATGACAAATGGAGTGCCTTTTATTGAAAAAATGAAAAGTGAAGGATTTTATAGAGAGGTTAGGAATCAGGAATTTGGTTAGAAATCTCTTTAGGCATCCGGGGAAGTGTTGGATACCCATGTATGTAGAGTGGATATTTGCCTAGAGTTAAGCAGTTAGGAGCCCTTAGCATATTCAAGGCAGCACTGCCCTAGAGGAGCTTACCTTTAGAGTCACTAAAGAGGAGTGAATTCAGGGATTGAGATTTGAAACATTCCACCATCCAGCCTAAGGAAAGGCAGAATCTCCAGAACAGGAATGATGGGGGTGAAGTGAAATTGTTGATAGCAACAAGGACTTTATGAACTTCGATGAACATCTGGTGTAGACATCATCCAACTGCTTCTGTACAACCATCACATCCATTGAAATGATTGCACAGTTGGGTAGCTTGATCTGCTTAAGGGGCCCCTTGGCAGTAGGATCAGGATCCATCCCTGGTACATGAGCAGGCTTTTTGGAGCCCATTACCTATGGTGGGACATCTAGAACAGCCTTGAGGCAGGGGGAGGGGCTTGGACCAGCCTCAACTGAATGTGCCAGACTCCCCATGGGAAGCCTTACCTTCTTGTGGAGGGGGTTGAGGGGGGATAATAGAGGTGAGGGAAGAGGGAAGAGGGAAGAGGAGGATCTATGATTGGTATGTAAAATGAATTAAAAATTTCTTAATAAAAAAGGAAATGATTGCTTCGTGCCTTTCTTTTCCCTACGTCACCTCTAACTCTTCAACACAGACAGCATATGCATTCAAAATGCGTTAAGTCAGAAGTTACCACGTAAGTGAACAACAATGCGTGTGTTGTGTGAATATGTTGCTCGACATTTCTAGGACTCCTAGATTCATGGTTAGTGAAGGCAGTTTTCCAGAATGCTGTGCCCTCTGGGTCACCTGCTCCTCTGACCTAAGTACCAGAGGTAACTTGGGTGGAATGACAGTTACGTTTAATGTTTCTTTTCAGTGTCACCTCTGGTGCTGTGGTTTTACAATGTGAATATCAATATTCATAGCCCTTGTTTTACTGGCAGCCTCTTTGCATCTGTTCTGACAAGTCACACCCACATCTCTACCCAGACATTTTTTATTTTTTTCCTTTTAGATAATAATATTGAGTCACAGAGATGGGCTGTAGATTTACACTCTGAGAAACCAATACAACTCTTGGTGTTTTCTAAGGTACTGATTTGTTAAATCAGATCTGGTGCACTGTGGTTTACTTTTCTAAGAAGGAATCAGGGGAAAGAGGTGATAAAACACTCTATCAAATCCCAAATCTTTATATTGCACTGAACATCAGTTTACTTTTTAAAAATTTAAGTTTAAGATCCAAGGACTGAGATATTTAGTTGTATAGGTCACATGGGGGAAAGTGACTAAGAATACAGAACTATATAAAAAGAAGTAATTTCTTTTTCTCTGCTATAGAAAATACATCCAGGGTCTTGCATGTTTTGGGCAACTGCTTTCTCATTGGAGCATGTCCAAGAAATCCTGTTGAGATCTGTCATTCTTTAAGTTCAGAGATTCATTCCCTCTATATCCTGGAGGTAGGCTGATTACAGAGAGGAAACACAATCTGTTCAACAATGATCAAGTATTATTAATGTCTTGAAAAATATCAATAACCTGCCATTTATCTGATTACTTTTCTTTTTCCATCTGTAGTAGCAGTTTTTGTGGCTGCACTGATATTTTAAGATATGTGGAAAGGACATGTATGACGTAATGTTTTGGGATGTGATATGGGTAAGGTGTCAGACTTAGAGGGAAATGAGTACATAATTTGGGCCTGAGCAGATAGGACTTTCCAGATGAAGCACCTATGGATTGGCCTTAAAGGATAAGTAGGGTTTGGGAAGAAAGAGGGGAGGTCAGGAAGGAACTATTCAGGTATCAGTCTCAAATGAGCCAATGAACTGCCTTTAAGGGTTCTGTTCTAGATTAGTTAGGGAAGTGAGAGACAGGAAAAAGACATCTCTAAAAGATGAAGCATTCCTTGACTTCAGGGGCAATTTCAGTGTTTAAGGCTGTATGTGATGCAAAAGTTCCATGCTTCAAAAAGCGACTGTGCATCAGTGCAGAGAATGGAATTGCGTAGAAAATGGAGTTTGTTGTAGAGAATAAAATTGTGAAGAGAATGAGATTGGCTTTGGGAATCTGGGGGAAGGGAGATTCTTGTAGTAGTGCCCCCCAGGAAGGGTGGGGTCATGGGCAAGGGGAAGAAAAGTGGATGAATGTGAAAAACACAGGCACCTGATTAATTCCACTGTTGTTGGGTGAGTGGTGAGCCACAGAGCACTAACCCAGAACATGAGGGCTTTCTAATACTACACATGGGGTGCTCAGAATGATCGGGTGTGTCTTCACTAAAAGCAGAGGTTTCCTGAGGAAGAGGTGGTTTAAAGGAGGGGGAGAATTTAATTTTTCTTATACCTGACCTCTTACCTGGCAGGTAGAAATGTTTTAATGATAGTTCTAAATATAAGCCTGGGCTTTGCTGCATGTCCAGAGGTAAAGAAAAAGATCTGGGCCACATTTTTTTTTTTTTGCAAGTCATAAATGGAGCTAGGTGAAAAATGCATCATCCTTTTAGATGAGTTCATGTAATTAATGTTGTATCTGGTTGAAAGAAATCTCAGACTTTGAGTAATACGTTGAGAAGCACAACACACTTCCTTTGTTCCAGGAGAACCAGAGTTCATGATAATTTCCTTGAACAAAGTATGTAGCATAGTTTCTGTGAAAACATATTGATTTTGTGCCTCTAGTAGCAAATACTTCCATGAATGTGAGTCAGGAACCAGTGAAGAAGGGGAGAAGGCATTTCCCTTTGAGGCATGACATATGCTTCATTCCCAAGGTCAAGGCTTCTCATTTGACTGCCAACTTCCCCAATTAGGAAGCCCCAGAGATCATTGCCTCAAGGTTGTTCAAGCTGCAAAAGCATTCATAAGCACAAACATATTTTACATCCAGCAAAAGTCACTCTAGTTGACTGAATACAGTTAGTTAGCATAGAGACTTACCTGTTAGCTCCAGGCAAACCCTGCCAATGGCATTGGTATTCAAGACAAAAGACAGCCATCAGTGTAAATTCTGGTCTACTATGCAAGGTGTATCTTTTGATCTTTTCAGAAAGAGCTAGAAAATTGGATGGTATTTGCAGGAGCCTTTCAGCTGAGAAATGTCAATAATATAATCGTGTTGAGACCAGTACATGGAATTGACTTGTTGGGAGATGGATACAGGTGCAGGATGAAATGTGTATCTGATTATTATATAGAACTGAGTTTCTGCATGAGATCCTGGGTCGCCAGACTGTGATAGGACGCAGCACTAGGATGTGATGAATTTCTGAGCACATTTTAGAGTGGCTGTTCCACGTCTGAAGTTCTCAGAAGACAGAAAGAAATTTGAAAGTAAATTACCTGGTGCTATTTGCATTTGTAGCTCATAACCCAGTTTCCTCCATTTGGTGAATAATCTCCTGGCTATAAAATCAACACAGGTCATTCCATTTTCCTCAGAGTGAAGCACTTACAGTGTAAACTAGATCTCCGAAGGGGGAACATGGGGGAGGTTTAAGTTGACTTTCTTTCTTTCTTTTTTTATTATTAAGAGATTTTCTATTCATTTTACATACTAACCACAGATTACCCTGTCCTCCCTTCTCCTAGCCCCCCAGCCTTCCTCCCCCAACCCATCCCCAATTCCCACCTCCTCCAAGGCAAGGTATCCCATGGGGAGTTAGCAGAGCCTGGTACATTCCCTTGAGGCTGGTCCAGGCCCCTCCTTCCTGCACCAAGGCTTCTCGAAGTGACTCACCATAGGCACTAGGCTCCAAAAATCCAGCTCATGCAGGGAAGGGTCCCGATCCCACTGCCTGGGGGCCCTCTAAACAGTTCAAGCTAAACAACTGTCTTGCCTTTAAGTTGATTTTTATAAGCTGAGTTTTAAGCCCCTGGAGATGGAGAACAATTTTAACAGAATTCTCCAGATAAAGTATATTTTAATGTAAAAATGTAGACTGTAACACTGGCTACCACATTTCTTTTTGGTACATTAGAATATGATCTTACACATGAGACTTCGGACTCTTGTGTTTGTGACAAGGAAGTGAAGGGTTATAGGTAATCTGCATATGACTGCTGAGCCTTCTCAAAGAGAAATACAGGACAGCATTCTTGACGATAACATCGAACATTTACAATGTTGTAATGCCAAGGTTTTTAAAATGCTTTCTTTCCTAGTCTCTTATTTAGTTCTTACACTACTCTGAGGTGGGTGCCAGTTGTCGTTGTGACCACATGCTTGGGAAAGAGAGGAATAATAAGATAAATAGCAGTCCACAATACCACACCTCTTAAATGGTGGATTCTGGATTTTAGAGTCCTGATCGAGTACTGAATAACCCACCTGCAAGCGATCAACTAATGGTTGTTACCTGTGGTTGTTGTCATGTGGAACTAGACACTCATTGTTAAATTTACTTTTCTTGAAGATCTCTCAATTACCCACGTTTTTCTAGTGTGAGAAAACATGGTGGAGGCCGGTTTCCTCCATTGTTTCCCTTTGTGTGGTTTGGAAGTTTAAATTTAAGTATTCATTGATGTCACATGCCTGCAGCAAGAGGATAAAGGCCTTATCAATGTTGTATAAGCAACAATGAGTGATAACATTTTGATACTATGTTATAGATTCTTATTGAGGATTTTAACTTTAAAAACTGCAGTTTTTATATTAGTCACCCTGAGATGCAGGAATAAATACACAATTTTAATATTATATATTAATATAATTAATAGTGTATAACAGTATTGATTTGGAGCTGGAGTGATGACCCCATTGTTAAATATGCTAACTGCTCTTACAGAGGATCTGAGTTTGGGTCCCAAAACTTATCTCAGGTGGCTCACAACCTCCTGAAACTCTAGCTCTAGGAGGTTTGACATGCTCGTTTGGGTTCCATGGGTATCTGTACTTATATGCCTGTACTTATACACAGACACACATGTACATGTATTTAAAAAATAACAGAACTAAACCTTAAAACATGTTGATTCGTGCAATGGGTATAATCAGAGGTTGAGTGCTTACCTCCTGTGTATGTGGCAAGGGTTTGATTCCTCACCACTGCAAACTTTAAAACAAAGGGAAGTTGAGGAATTAGGTTTGCATTGTTAGCTTTCTTCTCTTAGCTCTGCTACCCAAGCATGAGACAGAGACTCTGTTACCCAGCTTTCTTATCTCCAGCATGAGATATATGGCAAAGCTCCTTCTTGTTTTCCTTTTGGTTACAAGCTTTGAAGAGAATATAGTTATAACTTCTATTATAAATTATATATGCGTAATCATGTCTATAATAATACAGACATGCAAAACACTTGAACACAGGAGTAGAATTGTAGGTGGATTTTGAAATGCTTTGGGAAAATGGAAAACACCTGAGGCACTGGAGACTGAAACTCAGAAGGTAGCTGTGAGTCAGCATAAACATTGTCGGCCATGTGAGAAGTCTGAAGCGGAGGTAACTGGAGCATCTTTTATCTAGGGTGTGGTAGGCAAGTCTACAACCCCCTGAGAGCCCCTCCATGGGACGCCTTCCTGTTCAGTGCAGAAAAATGCGGAACATTTGAGCATTTGCTTTTTTGATCTCTTTGCTTTCCCATCTTGAGTAAATGACAAGTAATCGGGCAAAGGAAACCTATTTAAAAACTTTATACATGCTGGAAGAGAAACGAGTATAAAGCAAGCTGTGTTCCCACTCTTACTTTGTCTGAATACAGAATTTTCATGACTTACCCCAAGTTAATGGAAGAAGAAATTTTTTTTTCTTCCCCCAAGGGAGATACTTAGGAACACAACAGCAAAGAAAATCTCTCTCTCCTGGAGAGAGCCCAGAAGGATATAACATTCCAGAAGTCTCCAATTTAATAACATCAGGGCAGGGTAGAGTGTCTCCTACTGAGCAGAATGTAGAGACGAAAAGTCCATTAAGTCCTCAGAGTGAAATCCACCCAGAAAAGCAGAAGAGTCAAGCGTAAGGATTCAGAAACGGACACATGTTGGTCTGTCTGGGGCAATGGGAGTGAGGACAAGATAGAGACAGGAGTCAGGGGTGGCGTGAGAGGTACTGGACCTCTGGACAAGCATCCACTGCCACAATGGGGTTGTAGCAGGCATGAGAAGCAGAGCACAGAAAGCCAGACACAAAAGAACAGCAGAGAATGAGGGGTCACTTTACAGGAGCTCCAATCAGTGTAGCCTAGAGACATGAGCACCTGAAACAGCATGGTGGACTTAGGAAATATGACACAGTTGCTGTGCACTGTGTGTGAATGAAGAACAAGCACCGACGGATTAGATGTACACTAGAATAGAAAACTCGGAGTTTTCTACAACTGATACTAATTTCTTTTGGGTTTGCTGCGTGCCATGTTGAGATAGGTGAGTAGACTTGAGTTATTTTGTGTTTAATAGGACATTATTCTTCCTCCAAACTCATTTTTAATTTTCACACACTTTTTAAAGGATTAGTATTTTCAATTTTAAAAAGTTTGGGTAAATGTTTGTGTATAAGTGAGTGCAGGTGCAACTGGAGGCCAGTAGAGGGAGCTAAAATCCATTGAGAGGTGTTGAAGGCAGTTGTTAGATGCATGGCATGGGTACTGGGAACGAAGTTCAGGTTTCCTGCAAGAGGAGGGTATAAAGTCTTAACATCTGAGCCATCTCTACACTCTAGACACTATTTATTTATCTATAAATCAAAACAAATTATATGTGCACGTAGTCTGTACGTGAGGGTGCATGTGTCAAGGTGTGTGTGTGTGTGTGTGTGTGTGTGTGTGTGTGTGTATGTGTGTGTGTGTGTGTGTGTGTGTGTGTAGGTCTGTGAAAAACTGTGCAGTTGAGTCTCTCCTTCTATTGCTCCAAAGTGGAACTCAGGCCTTCAGCCTTTGCAGCACACACCTTTACCTGCAGAGCTGTTCTTGCCTGTGTGTTTCAGTCGTATACATCCAGTACAGAGTTCAACGTTCAGTCAGTTATGTTTCTTATCTGTTCTCAAGATCTACACCACAGAAACACTGAGAATGGGGAGGGGGAGTTTTGATGGTGGTGACTGCACTCTCTAGTATACTTTCTGTTCTGGGGTGTGAGCATCTGGATTGATTCTGAAATGTTTGATCTGAAATCTTGCTTGTGCTTTCTTTTGAAATTTAGAAAACCCTCTGAACAAACACCCCTCCCTTGTGCCAATTGAAAACACAGCTCTCATTCCACCAGGAATAAGAGAGAACGTATTTTGAGCCACATGAGTGGCATAGCCCTGAGACATGGACCAAGGTTGCCCTGAATGACATGTTCTACCAAACAAGTGATTACATGAGCTTTTAATATTCTTGAGGAAAGAGAGTCGCTTAATCAAGGCATTTACAAAATACACTGGGGGACACATCCAGTAGATGGGTCACAACAATTGGGGATGTCTCTGCTGTAGGTTTTGAATACTATCTAGTGATAACTTTAGCTTTTGAGTTGATGGAGCTTGTGGTCTGCTAAGACCTTACGGTAAAAACAATGTTACAACAAATGCAGAGGGTGATGATAAGTGGTAATCAAAGTGACAGATAGCCTAAGATAATGTTGGCTCTGGACCTGCAACACCTCAACCCTCTACAATCATGGAAGTTCTAAACAGTCACTGTCTGCGAGTCCTCAGTGCAGCTGTGGCTCTGTCGGGGACCTTCAGCTACATTTGGTGCTGCTGGTCCCTTCTGGAATTGAGGATTGCTTAAAGGTGGGCTTCCACTCAGGTGGACCCTCCCTTGGCTCAGGTCTGCAGCGAATGCCCTTGTTCCTCCCATAATTCAGACACTGTATCTTCTTCTTTATTCTAGCCTGAAACCCTCTTGTCGTACAGAATCTAGAGGATCTAGTTTCTTCACAGGGTTTCAGAGATGAAATTCTCAGAACTTATGGCTTCTGTCTGTTGCTACGACATTTGCAAAACACTGGATGGAAGTTGGAAAGCATAAGGAAGCAGGCTTCCCTGCTTAAGTCCCTAATTCCTTCTCACTAACTCCAGCGCCAAAAGGATGGATGTAGCTCCTTTCTGCCATGTGAAA
The DNA here is from genome assembly GCF_949786415.1 of Peromyscus eremicus. Taxonomy (NCBI): domain Eukaryota; kingdom Metazoa; phylum Chordata; class Mammalia; order Rodentia; family Cricetidae; genus Peromyscus; species Peromyscus eremicus. The sequence continues at coordinate 7,817,846 of NC_081425.1, read as the reverse complement.
GGAATCCTGTGATATAAAAACTCTCACAGAGAGAAATAAGGCATGGACTAGTACATACCATCATGTCAAAGATGTTCATTACATTTATTCATTTATTTAATTGATTTTTAAAATTAGCTTACAAAGTATTGGGTTCATTATGGCATTTTCTTGCTCACTTATATTGCATGCTGTTTTGTTTGCCTCTTCCCACTATCCGTCCATATTCCCTCCTCCCCAGTCTGGGTTCTCAATGTGTGGTTGTCTTACTGAGCCTGGTCTATTTTGCTTAACATAATAATTTCCAGTTCTACGTATATTCTTGCTAATGTTATGTATTTATTTCCCTTGAAATGAGATAATAACAAATATTATGAGTTCAGTGAAACTTGTAAATAAACTCCTCTTAAAATATAAAAAAACTTCATATATCTTACTCCTGATTAGATATACTAGTGTATACACATACATATATGTACATATTTACACACATACCATTCATGCACCTGTAGAATTGTCACATTGTACATTTTTCCATAATTGGCTAATTGCACATGACTAGCCATATACTGCACAACGGGATATAAGTTCCTACATTTCTCTGAAGCACTCTTTTTTTTTTTTTTTTGGTTGCTTGTAATACAAGTACATGGCCATTTCACATCTATTGCTTGATTCTCTGTCTTGTCTGTGGCATACTTTCTTTGCTGTCATTATGATTGTTTTTTCCCAATTAGGTTGCCTCATTGCTATGTTTTTCTGTGTCTAGGTCTTCACTATCCACATTTTTGTCTGTCTGTTTGTGTTTAACTGTTACCTCAGTGCCGATAACAAGCACTCCTATCACCAGCTGCAGCTTTTTGTGTCCCAAGCCAAGGTGTAGGGTATTTGATTCTTATTCATGTCTTCACTTGGACCTCCCACAACACACTGCAAGTCATTCTTTCCAAAGAGGAGTATTGGTGAAATTATTTAGGCCACTCCACGTAGTTAAAAGGAGATTTATTTAATGGCGTAACTTACAAATTAAGGGATAGGTAGGTCGCGGGGTCTGGGGAAGTTGTATCACAGTCCAGCGGTGTTCTCTGGAGCTCTGCTTGGTCCACCTCCACCATCCAGGGTCCTGGAACCAAGAGAGTGTTCGCCGATCCAGATCTCGGGTCCCCAGGCGCCTCCCTTGGCCCCGCCTTGTAGGCGTGACAGTTGCCGAAGTCTCAATGGGGGTTGGAACTTCCAGAACAAAGCTGGAATGGCTACCCACTACATCTCCCCCTTTTTGTCTAAATAAGAAAGTTCTAACCTAATACAAGACTATATACAAAGGAATGGTTATCAAATATTGTCCAGGAATAATGAGGGATAATGACCTAGATAAGATGGAACTACAACCAATGCAAACAATATCAAGCAAGAAACACATATTAAAATCCAGAGAAGTATAGAGCATAGGTAAATGGCATGTTACAAAGATCATTCCAAAAGGTGTCCTATCCTAAAGAACCTGAATCTAATATTTAATATGTTCTATCTACTAAGTTGTAACTATAACTGCTAGTCTTCAATCCCATCAAAGACCTGAGAAGGAATATAATGGTACCTGAGAAATGGTAGATGGATGCAAGCAACTTTCGGGAATCTTGCGAGAGTAGACCGAGACAGCTGGCAGCCTGGACAGTCACCTAATGTTTCTCAGCATTGTTGGTGCATTCAAATTGGCTACAGGCCTAAAGTATCTGACAGACCATTTTCAGAAGCAGGAATTCTGAAAGACCATCTTACCCTGTCTTGGCAGAGTACAGTGGTCGCTTTCCTTGTGTCCCGCTTGTCCAGAAAGGATAGCATTGCATTTGTACTGTCAGCCGTCAAGGCAAGGGCAGTTCTTTGCCTAGTAGGCCATTTTGTGCCAAGAAGACAAACTTCCAAATGGAAATGTCTAGAAGCCCAACATTCTCTCGGGATCAAATTGGTGCAGCCAGGAGCAATTGTGTCTCACATCGACAGAATTCTAAGTTATTTAAATGCCATATTCTCTAGGTCTATGAAGTGTTTGAAGATTACCTGTCCATCTGACCTATGTATCTGTAAATCTGTATAACCTAACTAACCTAACTATAGAGATGACAAGCATAGGTGACTATAAATCTATAAGTCTTATCTACTGAAATAACCTAAGGACTAAGGCTTCACATAAACAAGGTAGACAGTCTATAAGCAAGTGTATGGTAAAGAACGATGACTTCAAAATTGTGACAATACACAAGTTGTTATAACAGAGGTAGGAGTGTATAGTGTGATATACAATATGACAATAATCTTAAATATATATCAATATTTATAACAGAGGTAGGAGTATGTAGTGGGATATGCAATATGACAATAATCTTAAATATATATCAATATACCGAATATCCTAAACAGAAGTAGAACATACATAAAGTATGACAGATATAAATTTACATTTGTATCAATATACAAATATTTCAAATAAGAGTAGAAATATATGTACATTATACCAAGTATAGTTCTGTATTTGTATCAATATACAAATTATCTTAAACAGGAATATAAAAATAGTTTACATTTGTATCAACATATAAGAATCCATAACAGTGCAAATTATTTAAGGCTGCTATTTTACTAAATTTGTTTACTAGTATACACAATAATCTACCATAATGTCTTATACCTATCCATTCCATTTCTTCTTTTCCTTTTTTTTTTAAGAGTACTGAGTTTAATATTTCCTTTCACCCCCAACCCTATAACCATCATCCATAACCCTGAGAATTATGAAACCTAAGGGAGAAGGGGCGTCGTTTTCTTAGAATTGCTTCCTGCTGTTTAGGGGGTGATGTTATCTCTGATGGGTATTGTGAAAAAGCGCAGATAGTTAAATTTCAGTTAGACTAACTGTAGGTTCTGCAGCAAGTCTTAGAGTAATGGATAAGATTGTCTGAAATTCTGGTAAGAAGTGTAGTATGATGATGATTACCATGGCATCATTCTGGATTGGGTAGAGTTGTTGTTGGGGCCCCATCTTCCTTCTGGAGACTTCTGAGATTGCTATTAGAAAAACTTATTTGTTATCAAAATGGAAGATTTGGATTTAAAGAGGACATAGCATGTAAGAAAGGATTCTGAGAAATCAAGAGTAAGCATGGAGAGAATTAGAATCTAGAAGACAATGGTCCCTTTTTATTGGTTTCCTTCTGTCCCACACCAGAGGGCTCTTCTGATATGGTACTGAAGAATCTCTCAAACTTTTGTTTTAGAAATGTGCTTGGGTTTAGAGAAGGAGTGAGCCAATTCCATCTCCAAAGTCAGCTTGGCTTATAATTGAATTGGAACCACAACTTTTCTATATTGATAGAGAGATAGATGTTAGACAGTGAGATTTTACCGTGTGTAGATTGGTACCAATAGATTCATTCTTTCTGCTGTAAACATCCGGATATCCAAGGCCTTATGATTTTTGGAAGATGGGTATTTCCATTATCCTGGAAAGACAAAAACAGAACCCTACCCCAACCTTGATTGTTAAATTTTTCTTACAACTTGTAGAGATGTCATATTGGTGGATGATCTTTTAGTTCACCTCATCAAGGGGTTTTTCCTGTTCAAATCGAATTTTTATTAATTTTGTTGGTATCCATAGCTTTTCTTCTCCTGCAGAAACAAAGGCAGAACCCCTTCCCCAACGTAGAACATATCCAGGTTTCCATTCTGAGGTCAGCACATCCTTGAAGTAAACCGGTTGGTTTAGCTCGGGAGTTTTGTCTGTCGTCCAATGTCTCTCCGCAGCTGTTGTTGCTTTCTCATCAGCATTCTCCAGCACAGCCCCTTAGAATCCTTTCTGACACCAGTACTTGTCATTTTCCTCTCTCTCTTACTGACACAGGTCTCCTTCTACCTCTGTCTCTTCAACACTTCCTAGTGAGGTGTCAAGTTTCTTTGATCTGGCTTTTCAGGTTCCCTATCTAATCCTAAGTCTATCACTCCTAACTCACTATCTCAATGTATTTTTCCTTTAAACAAAGCCAACTTCATAGTACCAATCACATTCCTATGTTCACAGTTTTTAATGACATAATTTACCTTTGCTTATGTGTTCAAAGTATGATTGCTTCCAGATCAGTCAATGAGAGACTTACCAGGCAAAATGATTAATTATAACATTGAAACATAGGTGTGTTTCAATGGAGTGTCACACTTAGTATAAATATCTTGCTGCACATATCTATATATTTTGATAAAATAAAAACTTGAAGTTTTAGATGAAAATGTAACATAGTTATCCTTAGAGAGCAATTATGTTTCTGCTCTGGCAACAGGGAAGTTGTATCTACTGATGATCATGTAACCACGTGTTGCTCCTTTCTATCTCTTCATCAAACAAGTACCTACTATTTTTTTATTTTATTAAATGTGTACTGTATCCATTTGGCAATATAGGGACTGGTGTTTTTTTGTGTCTATTCTCTCAGCTCCATGAAAAAACTAAGGTTCAATATATGTTATAAACATATATGTATTAACATATATTATAAATATAAACATGTATTATAACAGTAAGTGGTAAAAGCATAAGAGAGACAATGTTGTTCAGACTGTTGTCTGTTTTCAAGATTTGAGTCTTGTGAAACCATTTTATACTCTTCTACTAAAATTCTGTGTCACAGATCAGAGTAAAGTAAGCCAAGTTATGGAATAAGAGATGAACTCTGTCCATCTTATTATTGTCTTCGCAGTCTGCAGCAGGTCACATTTTCTGTGTAGGGAATCTCTCTGAAGTAATGCTTCCCTTATGTACCTGTATGTCTTGCTTTGAAGTATGATTTAGTCAGGGAAATACATTTTTCAAATATGTGACTTACTTGCTCTATGTAAAAATTGCAACAAATTTTCCATACACAACGTGAGAATTCAGTGAAAGCAAGTAAAAATACTTGGCCATATCATTAGACTTGTTGTAGTTTCATGCTAACAAAACAAAACACCATCAACCAAATCCTGATGGAGCAGCATGTCATCACAATGACATTTCCAAGCCTGATGCTACTGATAGGGGTTTTATTAGTTAATTAAATGTGTGCAAATTACATGCACTGTTGCGGATAATGTAGAAGAGGACATGCATGCTTCATTGGAGCTCAATTTCCTTTCTGGAAAATTATCACTGCATTAAATCACTTGACTTTCTAAAATAAGCCAACTGAACTTCTCTAATCTTATTCTGTATTCCAATCTACTTTACACTAGGGTTAGTTTAGTTCTGGCTAGTTTTAAGATTTCTTTTTTGTAAAATTAAAGAAAAGAATTTGCTTCAAACAGCAGGCTTTTCATAACCAATAGCTATTTTTTTCCTTAGTATGATCGAAGTATAATTGGGACATTGAAAAGTATGAGCAATAATTTTTGTATATATTTATAAACAAGCAAGTAACTGTTCCATTTATGTAGCACTCTCATGATTTTTGCTCTCATTTTTTGGTTCCCTTTAAATGAAATCAAGTCAATCAAGCAAACTCCTTTTAACCTCCCATTCTCTTGTCTAATTTATAATACCTTTACCCTTCCAATTATGAATTCTTTCAGTTATTCATTCAAAAATATTATAGAACTATCTCTGAGATATAATGGGTTCTGTTCCTCATGTTGGGAATGTGCTGGTGATTACAAAAGAAACGATGTCCTAATGCTTGGAAGAACTTTTATTATTTAAACTTTCAAGCTGAAAAATTTCATCATCACAAGACACACTGTGTTGCTTTGTTGATGTTGCAGTACTGGGAATTCGATGAAAAGATAACTTAAAATGTGGGATCCTTAGTATTATAGTGTTGGTTTTAAAACATTAACAAATACTTTGGCTTTCTTAAGGAATATCAGTAATTGTGTTGGCAGGTACCTTGATGCTGGAGATTAAAAATCACAAATAATAGCAAGAAATAGTCTCTGTTTCCTTCCTCTCTCTCTGTCTCTGTCTCTGTGTCTCTGTCTCTCTGTCTCTCTCTGTCTCTCTGTCTGTGTCTGTGTCTCTGTCTCTCTCTGTCTCTCTGTCTCTCTCTGTCTGTCTCTCTCTCTCTCTCTCTGAGCATTTCTTATTTTCATCACTCTTCCCAAAGGTCTGCTCTTCATCTCCTGCTATTCTGTGCTGGGCCACTGCTTCCTACTTTAGTTATGTCTAGTCTTTATTCCTTTCTCTTATCTTCTTCTCTGGGTTAATTATGTTCTTTCTCTCTTTTTCTTTCTTTTTGCCTAGCTTCTAGCTTATATTATTTATTTGAGACTTCACTGTTTTTCACCAATGAGTGTGTTTAATGATACAAAACTTCCTTTCAATCCGTCCCTTGCTCTGTCATTCTGTGTTTTGTGCAGATTCTTGTGATTATTTTCACTCCTTTGCAGAATTCTCTGAACTAAGAACTACATGCTGTAGGAATTGCTCAGTTTTCAAGGTTTGGGATATATTTCTGTTTCTTTTCTGTTGTTAAACTCTAGGCTGATGCCACTGTAGTTAGAAGACATACTTTGTATGTTTCTGCTTTTTAAATAAACATATGGAAGCTCTATGATCTAGGATATGGTCCATCTCAGAATACATTCTGTGTGCATTTGGATGGTATAGGTTGCTTTTTTTTTTTTGTCTCTAGAAATGAAAATTAGATTCTTTATGAGGATAATGTTCTTGAGTTCCATTGTTCCTTGATAATTTTCTTGCTAGTTGCTTTATTAATAATAAAACATTGCTGAAATACGTCACTGTAATCACTGATTTTTCCATATAATTTTCTGGTTTTGCCTCAGATATTAATTTGAAGTGTATTTGTTTAGTGTGTACATTTTAAGTTTGCCATGCCTTTTTGGTGGCTTGATTTTGTCATCAGTAATGCGTTTCTCATTTTCAAAATGCCAATATAGTCTTATCGCCCCAAAATAGCGTAGAATTATATTTCAAGTTTGCTTAAATGACACCCATTATTCCATCTTTCCCTAGCAGCCCTTTGTTGTGCCCACAGCTTCATGGGTAGATGCCTTTAAACTGTGGAGGAGACCGAGTACAATGTTGCATTCATTATTCCAGACAGTTGTCATCATACTGAAATGAAAACTCCTTTTCAAATTTTAATTAAAACCCCAGAATTGGCATGCCCTTTGGGTTCTTAGATAATAGAAAGGTTTTTGAATTATCTGGAGATGCTAGTTTTTTTTTTTTTCTTTTTTTCCAAACAGAGGATCCTCCTGTAAAGAAATAAATGGTGAGCAACGCCTCATTCCTTTATTTATTCTTTATATAGCAAGCATATAACACACATTCTAACCTTAACCATGTTCTCTGATTTTTGTGGAATAAATAGTTTAAACATACAATTTAACATATGCTAATTAATTAGATATGCCCATGTTTTTGTTAGCGAAACAATTTTAAGTTAAAAATACAGAGTGACTTAAAGGAACATTGTTAAGTAATGAGAAACCCAGATAGAGAGAAGCTCTTGGTCAGTTAATCTGGACACTTTCTGAGCTCCTTCAGGAAGCCTGGTGTTATTTATATGGGCTTTTATCAACCAAAGGAGCTCATGTATGCATCTGATAATCTGCCACATACACCAGGCATATCTCCAAGCATTTCCTTTCTTTCTTTTTTTCTTTCTTTCTTTCTTTCTTTCTTTCTTTCTTTCTTTCTTTCTTTCTTTCTTTCTTTCTTTCTTTCTTTCTTTTTTAATTTCTTTATTATGTATACAGTGTTCTGTCTGCACAGCCAGAAGAGGGCACAAGATCTCATTACAGATGGTTTTGAGCCACCATGTGGTTGCTGGGAATTGAACTCAGGACCTCTGGAAGAGCAGCCAGGGCTCTTAACCTCTGAGCCAGCATTTTCTTAAATAGGCTACTTTAGCCTGTGGCTCAACTTCTACAATAAAAATGAAGAATAACTTTTGTTATTGTTTAACAAATATCTTTTAAATGCAGTTATCATTAGGTTATAATTCTTCCCATTAGAGAAAGTTGAGAATGGCTTAGTGCTTTACACTTTAGAGTTCAGGTAAATAAAGTAGTAGCATGTATTTCCACAGCATGGAGAGAGGCAAAGAAACAGTCCAGATGACTTGAGTGCTGGATGAGCAAAAACAAAAGAGGGTTTTATGAAAGCAGGTAAGTGGTAGGACGCTGGTGGATGGAGAGCTCCTGCTTTGATGATGTTGACAAAGCTATCCGCACTCATTAGCTCTTCATGGGAAATGCTTTACTCTGAATTTCAAATTGAGATACCAATTTAACATAGTTCTTGACATCTGCATTAAGTTTTTCCAAAATCCAGAGTCATGGCTAAAATGAGTAATGATTTTTTATATATTTTAATTGTGGGAGGTGCTTGGGAGTTAAATAGCCTTAGAGTAGGCATCCCAGGACTGTATCATGACAATAAGTATATTAAAAAGGATTATACTAATTGGATTTCCTCAGCCAAGTCTAGATATTTCGGTGTTGAATAAGCTATTAATACAATGATCTGAGATGATCTTGGTTTTCATTACCTAGTGATGTAATTTGGATGGAAAGGAAACAAATTAACCCAAGGTGACAAGGCATAATATATCTTTCATAGAAAAATCACATTTTTATTTCAAGTATTTATAATTTGGGATAGCAATGGACCATTTATTTTTATTTCTTTTCATTTAAGACATATATAAATTACCCCAAACTAAATATAGAAAGCCTACAGGACAATTTTGTACTTAATGTTCTAAATAGGAAGATCCAACAAACAAGTAAATGCATAGAAATCGTTCAATATCAGCTAGCAATAGAGCTGTTAGGGAAACCGGACACTACTGTGGGTAGATTGAGAACATGTAGTTCCGAAGACAGCCCCAAACTGATAGAACTGCATGTGGGCAAACCTGGGGCAAATGCACAGCTTGAGTTATCCTTCCCTAGGAACCAAAGCCCACAGTTTCTGCTCCCTCTCCTCTTTGTCATGCTGTCCAATCTTCTTATTTTGACTGGGATGTAGAGTCAACCATATCAATCTCGTTTTGTTCAAATGTTTCTTCTATTTACTTACTTAATGGCTTATTTCTGACTTGATGGGCATAAAGATTTATGTTAGGATTAGGTTAATTTAGATAGGCTTTGATTCTATTATTTTATTTTTTATTTCTTTTTTCAAATGCTTAGTGTGTGTTTGTGTAGGGGGTATACACATCAGGCTTTATTGTGGATATCTGACTTGTACAGAGGTACTGCACACACAGATAACACTCAGTATCAAAAGGGATATATAGTAATAAGGCAGCAAGTTTCCGCTGTCTTAAGGGAGGCAGCCATTATGTTCCTGAGGAAGAGACAGCTAGTTTGCAACCAGTCTGCTCAGTTTTACTCTTATGCTAGTCTCTGCAGCACAGAAGTCTCTGTTTATGTTTCATCATCTAGAAGGCTAGAGTGAGAATGGAAAGAAGTTGATGAAAATGGTTCTCAGCTGCACTTCACGCTTCTGATATGTAGGTTTTGACAACAGTCATTGTTGGGACTTCAGGCAAGCCAGTGAATATCGTGAATGTCTCTGTATCTCACTTAAATGCAAATCAAAAGTTATGGCTAGATATTCCTTTTGGTGTTTTCCAATGAAGAGTCATACACATTCTATTAATTGTATCATGGAACCTTGGTAAGCACACATAGGTTTAACTGGAGGAATTCTAAAAGCCTGTCTTTCTTGCTTTTATAAACATATACACATTAGCCTTTATTCTACAACACAATAATCTGCTTAGTTATGGCATTTATTAGAAAAATGAGACTGCAGCTGAAACCTTAGAAAACCAGATATATTATTGTTGGTAAAGATGGTAACAGTTTATTAGCCTGTTGCTGAGATGTGGCCAATAGAAGGCAGACAGTGAGAAAAAGCAGTTTTGAAGGACACAGTAAACGACGCCTTGTGTTCCTATATAGTTCTGTTAAACCAGACAGATGGGTGGCTATAAACAAAATATCTTTCTATTCCCTTCCGAGACACATGCAGGCTTGCCCTTCCTTCAGCATTGTCACAGAGCTATGTGTAATTAGCTGCAGAGTGTTAGCCAGCCGCCCTGATGTATGCGACTCAGCATCTCCCTCTGTGGTACAGAACAGGACAAAAGTGACATTAAACCTATCAGACAATGGTGTTCAGACAGCATGGAATCACGCGAACCCAGCTGTTTCCACTGGTGATTCTGTTTTTCATCAGAGGAGACTTTGGGGGTGGATATAATGAATGGACAAAACTCTGCTACTTTAATGAACCCCAAGTTAATGTTTTAGTCCCTTTCTGTCAATTTAAATGCAAAGGAATACATTCCACATTATAATGAAATAAACACACTAATACCAAACCTCTTCTCACTCTGAGCCTCTGCTCACAGAATTAATAGCCTCTTAGAAGGGAGTGTTTGACATTGCTGTTAAACTCTGAACAGGGAATTATTCAGAGGCCAGTTTACATTAGCTTTTAGTTTGGCTTTTACTTCTTGTAACAGAAAAACAAACAAACCAAGGAAGAAAAATGAGTGATAATTTACATACACACACCACCACTGCCACCACTACCACCACCATGACCACCCATACCACCCACACTACCACCACCACCACCACCCATACCACCCACACTACCACCACCACCACCAACAACAACAACACCCACACCATGACCACCAGCAACAACAATAGAAAACAAGCCCAGGAAGACCTGTATGTTGAATCTGTGAGATTCCATCTATCGTCATCTATTTTCCTTACGTTAGTGTATTATCTTTGATAATACTCAGGAGCAAAAATGAGGTCAGAATGGTAGAGAATGAGTGATTGAATGATAAGCTGTTCAGTCTGTATAATGTTGCTCATATGTTTGTTTTCATGGCTAACCATTTGGTATTGGATAACAATTAGTGTGCTCTTTCCTGGAAAAGACTACCCTCACTCCTTATATTCCTTATTTGACTATAATTCTTTGTGTAGGGTTGAGGCCTACATATAACAATCATTAATGAAAAACAGAGGACATGAATTTGAAAGAGAGCAAGGGAGGATGTATGGTTAGGGCTTCCAGAGAGCAAAAATGGGAAGAGAGGAATGATGCAATTATGTTATGATCTCAAAAGAAAATAAATAGGTTGGAGGAACAATTATAATTGCAAAATTAATTTCTGATTCATACGTGTTTGTTTAGTTAAGTCTGAGGTCAGTTTTCTGTGTTTATCATTACATGGCATTAAATGACAGCTCAGAACTGTTAACATTTTATGGAACAGATGTTAGCAACAACTGAATGGTTGGGGGCCTCAAAGTCCAAGCTATATTCTGTGACTTCAGGACACCTGAGGTACAGTTGGCACCCACAGGAGGCTTTCATTCTGTTGATCTAATGAAGTGGCTGAAACTGGGAGTGCTATGAGAACCCTTTAGGACGATGTCTAATAGAACTCAGAAATCAATGTCCTTAAAGGGTTCCGTAACTGTTCCAGTAAAAGTTCAGAAGTTTGGAACATCTGAAGTGACTGAAACACTCTTGAGAGGGCATCTGTTTATCCCAATAGATTCATTGTCCTTGGAAGTGTGGGGGTCACAAAACAAATGTGACCTTCGGAAGCCTGGTCAAGAACATTTCTGTGTTTATTTAATTTTCCAGGGCAATTGGGGAAGATGATGAGAACATGGCCATTTATGGACTTGCTATTTAAGGGGTTTGTCTGTGAAATCGTTTTCTACAACTGGGAGTCAGTTCTCCGTGTTGGTATTTTTGAGTGACAATAAATAAATACTTGCAATATGAGTGCATGGAAAGACGATAACGATAGACAAGAGGGAGCTTGACTCAAGTACTAGTAGGACCTTTGGTGATATTTGGAAATGTGGCGTCACAGCCACACAATGACACAACTTCCTTCAGTTTCTTCTTTATTTGAAAATTAAGTTGAAGACATGTGGATAAACAATGAAATGAATACTAATTGAATACTGTAATTTTTATACCTATCTTATTTCTAAGTTAAATATCACCCTAGTGGTCACCTTTTCTGCATTTCACTTTTAGTATATTAAGTAAAACATGAAGCAAACTGAACTCTCATTTGAATTTTCCTTTGTAGAAAAATGATTTTCTTATTTAAGATGAACTTGTGTTCACAGACAAGAATTACATTAGAATGCATCTGGTCTTGGGATTTTAGCTCTAATCATCTGATGTCTGAGGAATACAGTGGATCCCAATCAGTGATGATTTAGTCATTGATAAGCAATCAATTCTCCTATTATACTGCCCCTTTAATAGCTCCCTGCTCCTTTTCTTTGTTCTTTGAAATCCACATTAACTTGTGCTTCGTAAATTAAAGATAGCTCCTCTCTAATATGGCACCAACCTACTTAATTATTCATGAATTATTATTTTCCTGATTATTCCTCTAACTCGGCTGTAAATGATATTAGAAGTCTAGACTATTTCGGGATCCCATAAGAATGAACAAAAAGATGGCTTTAATCCAGGTGAACTGGAAGCTGCCATTGTTTGTAGCAGTGTGACTACTTCACAGCTAGTAGAAACAGACACAGTGCTGCATTAACATTGAGCACTATTTAAAAAGCTGTTGTTTTCCAACATGCCCAATGAGAGAATCTCGTTCTTCCTCAGTTGTACTTAAATATCAAGTGATGTGACATGGTTAGACATCAGTATGTGGATGTCTGAGTTAGTTGTGGTCTTTTGACTCTTCCCTGTGCCACCCACGGCACACACATTGTGGGGATGTGACTCAGTATAAATGTCCCCGTGTCCTCCTGCCATGTTTTACAACCAGAGTGTAGAATGGCTCATCTCAGCGTCCCCTCCTTCACACAGCAGATTTGCAAGGCCTGTGCCCAGAGGCCATTCTTGTTGTACAGCCTGTCCAACATGGAAATAGAAGTTCTGTTCACTTCCATGGTCCCTTTTTCTTGACGGCTTCCCACTCCAGGCCAATCAATTTTAAAACTTCTCCTGCCACTCACTTCAGAAGTTGTATAAAATGGGAAAGCGGACAAAAATGATTCTTGTCTACTTATTAGGTCCTCGAAACAAAAAGAAAATAAAGCTGATGAATCCAGGCATCCTTCTTTTCATACTTGAGAGTAAATCTTAGTGTTTTTATTTGGTTTTGGGGATTGAGCTGAGGGTGTTGCACTTGGTAATCACGGGGATCTCTCGTGATTTTGTAATGCATTATCTATGTGAGATTCCAAGGAGTCAAAAGTAGAAACATGTGATGGACACACTAAAGCTATACAAAGCTGTGTATCCAGGAAAACAAATAAAGCCAAGAACTTCCCAGAGAGTTTAGTTCCAGGAAAAGAACTATGGAAATGAAGCCGGTTCTGGTCTAAACAATTTTGGACTTTATATCCTACTCTTGTGAGCCCCACAGGAATCAGTTGATGGCAGGGTTAGCAGGTGTACAGGATGAAGGGTACAGGATGAAAGAATGTTGATTTGTTTTAAGAAAACCATGTTAACACAGAAAAAAGAAGTCTATTTTGCAAAAGAAGCATGTTTTTTAAAGGAATCAAGGAGATAGAATTGAAAAGTTAATCAAGCAAATATCATTTTAATTCAAATAAGTTGGTTATATTTTCATGCCGGATAACATTTCCGAGTGACCACCTTTGAAATAGCAATGTAGGTTTAAACTCAATATTGTTTTTATGATTTACTTGTTATTTGCTTTCAAAAATCACTATCTCCTTGAACATTCTAAGGTATTTTAAAAGCCTGCACTGTACTCACTCAATCCTTGAAATACTATAGTAAGCAAAATAAAAATACCAATATAATTATTTCTCCAAGCAAAGGATTGAGCATAATTGTTTATTTTGAAATCAGAAGTGACAAAAGAAATTTTCTGTTTGATGACTTACTATTTCTTCTAGATAAGCATGAAACTTTGAAGTATGAAACAAACTTACAGATTCAGAGTTTACACTCATTAACCTTCCTTGTCTTTTTTGGTTATGGTGCTAGGGATTGAAACTTGAGGTAGCCTTGGACATGGGAGATAAGCACTCAACTGAGGAACTATATTTTCAGCCCCCCTTACCCCCAGTGGCTGGCCTTTCAAAGCTCAGTGTCTCTAGAGCATGTCTCCTAATCCCTTTCTTTCTTTTGATTTTGTATCCCTGTGACACTGGGTATATAATGGCATTTTGGTATTTGTCATAATCTTTTTTGGTTTACTTTTCTATTATTCTAAACTGTTGTTCTCTACTTCATGATCTCAGCTTTTACATATCTCATTTAAGTTAAATGTTGTTTTCATTGTCTACGGTGTTGGATCTTGTGAATGATGTCTTGTTTTTGATATTTATAAGAGGAAACTTGTTTTTCTGTGGAAACATGCCTCGGAGGGATGGAAGAGCATTTCCTCCTCCTCCTCCTCTAACCTCACAGCTGAAGCTGCTGAGAGACAGTTGGTGGGTTCACCGTCTTTCCCAGTGTTGCTCCATGAGGTGTGTTACAGAGACACCAGGCTGCAGATATCCTAACTCCTAGTCCTATTCTTTATTTTTAGAATATATCACATTGTTTCACACACTCTTTCATCACTCCATTTGACTCCTTTATGCACACATTTTAGTGCTTAGCATTTGCCAATCATAGAACTGAGGGTTTAAGGAATCACACAGAGTATGTTGCCTTCTAAGGTCTAGAGAAAGCGTTCAAGACACTTCAGTTTTATAACAGGTGTAAAGAACTTTAAAAATAGACATATATGTGATGCATAAATGTTAACTAGAGAATTTTAATAGATGGAAACAATTTCCAGTTTTCCAAATTGTGGGTAAAACATCAGGAAATTTTCTAAGAAATGTTTCCAGGTATATTTTCCAGTGCTGATAGCGACCTGCCTTGTGATCTAATGATATGAGTGTGCAGATAGTCTGTGAACTGTGATAAACACTACTCTAGTACAGCTTTCTAATTATTGCATTTGCAGAAATGATGTACTGAGCCATTCTATTTCATTCCTCATTGAGTGTTTTGATTAATTATTCAATAGATATGAATGTTTCAAAGTAGGATTCTATCATATTTAACTTAAAAGTTGACTTTAGATATTTTTCCAATTGATTCAATATAATTCTTACTAATCTTTAGTGTTAAGGTCTTCCATGTTGGTATTAATGAATCTACTACTACAGAACAATTCATTATCTATATTATTATTTAAGCTGTGAGTCTATGAGAAATTCATTGGTAATTATGTTGTCATAATTTATGTAACAGTCTCTGCTTAGGAAGAGGAAATATTCAAGTTCTTGAAACAGTAGATATTTGGAGTTATTGTTACAGAAATGAAAGGAAATTTTTTTCTGTATATATTAAAGATGGTTGTACCATGTGATTCCATTCATTGGTGGGGTAATCATTCACACATTCTTTCTGATATAAATGATAAATGGAGCTTAACTTGCCCATTTCCTTTCCACCCTTCATACATTGTCCCTTCTGTCCTGATTATAGTACTTACTTCATTCTCCCATTCTTTCCAAGTCTCTTTCTCTCCGGGAATCTTGTAATACCAGACTAACACTTGTATTTTATTTCTAGCAGTTCAGATCAATCCATAATTTTGGTCTAGTGTCCTGTGTTAAGAAAGATTTTTGAGATTACTACTCAGATAATGGAACAGAATGCCAGCATCAAATGGTGATATATGCCTTTAATGTGGGCTTGGGACTGGTAGAATTACTGAGCTCACTCTAAAGCTGTCTCCCCAGGGCATTTGGTATCTGTTCAATACCTTGACAATTACATGAAAAATGAAATCTCTATTAATGTGCCAAGAAAGACTGACTCTCAGCTTCTTGTTGCTCTCTGAGTTACTAATTGTGTCTAGTTTATTAGTGAACTTCTTTGAGACTACATTCTCTGTGTCTTAAAGTTGCTTTTGATAAGTGCTGGAACATTACATCTCCCAGGTGCTACTTAGTGACAAATCTGATTTTTAATTCTGAATTTTTTCAAAGCTGTCCTGCAGAGTAATACATACATACATACATACATACATACATACATACAAATACACACTAATGGAGTTTGAACTCACTGGATTGATTGATACTTGTTCTCTTGAGGCAGAATACTTTCTATGGAAGTTTCCTTATTCTGCATCTTTATGTTTTTACTCTACAAATGCTAATTTTTTCCTTCATTTGACTTAGTTTACTATTAGAACTTAAATAATATTCATATTTAACCTTTAGTCTTAATAGCTGGCTAGGGAAACCTGCATTTTGTGTTTCTTCTGGTTTACAAGAACCTGAGACAGTAGTAACAAAGACAGTCAAGGTGAGTAAATCAAGAAATACAATGATAGTATATGCACAATAAAATATTTCCATGATTTTTAGAACTCTAGCACATGTTTCTAGGTTTACTGCTATAACAAAGATGTTTATATTCAAGAAACTATAAGAGTGTAGAAAGTGGCTGCATATGCTTTGGAGTCCCAAAACATCTTAGGCAAGACTAGGGTGGCCTGCGTAAGGACATGGACTGCTTTAACTTTCTGTTAGTCCCAGGACTTCTGAGGATATTTCATTTTAGGGGCTTTCCAATCATGAGTTTTGCCTTCAAGGCTTTCCTTTCTTTGTCTTTTAAAGTAAAATGGTTTATTTATTTGTGTGTACGCGTACGCGTTTGCATGTGTGTATGTGTGTGTGTGTGTGTGTGTGTGTGTGTGTGTGTGTATACTCGTCTGTTGGACATGCATGGAGGCTAGTCATCAATATCTCAGGTATCTCCCTCATACTCTCTAACTTACCGTTTGTGCAGATCTCTCATTGAACTTGGAACTTTTTGTTTCCATTGAACTGAGTGGTTACTGAGGCTTAAGGGTCTTTCATTTCTTTCCCCAGACCTGGGGTTACTGACAAGCACCTCTCTCTCAGCTTTATGTGAGTGTTATGTATCTTAGCTCCAGTCCCTGTAGTGCACAGTAATAATTCTACCCATTGAACCATCCACCCAGCTTTCATTTCAGTTTTAGCGTTAGCGACCAGATTTACTGATAAGCAGGTCAGTTATGGCCAAATAGATGAAGATGAATGTGATGGTGATTATAAAGGCTTCTTTGTGAATTAATGCTTTAATCCAGGAACATGATGGAAACCTGTCAGCTTCCTCTGCCTACACATGACCTGTGAGTGTGAGTGAGCACAATGGCAGAACGATCCCATGGTGAGTGCAAGTGATTCAGCTGGTCACGTGACTCTGCATAATGCATTAGGCATAGCAGGAAGTTAGTTACTAATCCTGCAATGACTTGTTGAAGAAGAGGAAGAGTATTGTTTTATCGCCCATGAACCCTTCTTATGCTGCTGGACAGTTAGTAAGTTGGGGGTATCGTTACTCTGCTTAGGTAGTCTTCCACGGTTCAGAAAAAAATCTTTTGTCTGTTTTCTTAAATTTCAATAATTTGTTCATTCCTTGCTGCTGATCCTTCATCACATAGTATATTGGATTTGAGGTGTGCCATGTTTTGGAAATCAGACATGATATCTGTGACCACAGGAATTTCGTCTACTGAAGAGCTTATGAACACAGACATGACTTACACACAGGTATAGAAACTAGTTGAGAAAAATATTAATAAATATTTCTGTGAAAAACAAAAGTAAAAATGGCAAGTGAGAGTGGACATAGAAACGGTGAAAAGAGAAGGTGAAGAAGGACCAGCCATCCTGAGCTTGTCTGCATCACTGATGTGCTCCAGGGTTGACAGTCCAGAAATGGATAGAAAGACAGCAGTGCTGGATGAGAGGCACCAAGGGAGAGAGAACAAGGAAACAGAAACTCGGGTGGATTGGCAGTGGCTGGGCCTGGCAGCACCTCTTAGGCCACAGTGAGTATGTAGAAGTCTCTACAAAGTAATGGGAGGCCATTGGTAATGTTTTAGCAGGGAGTGACTTGATCTATCTGAACTTTGCCTTTTAAAGTTCCTTCCACAGGACTGACAGATTACTAGGGAGGCCATATGGAGAAACTGTTAGGCAACTGCTTGGAGGCCAGGGGTCTCCCCAGTGAAAAAAGGCAGTGGAGACAGACATAAACTGATGCTTAAGGATTTTAAACTAAGTAATCTGAATGTTTGAGTTGACACTTGTTTGTATCCACTGTTGTGGCTCTTTGCTCTCTCTGACTTCTAACATTTAGTTGCATATTTCTAAAGGATGCTTTTTACATCTTTTGTCTGGACCAGGTTTTATATCTAAAAACATTTCACATATTAAATAACCACATTTTCTACAACAATGAAAAAGTAGACTTCAGATTATATTTTTATGTCCACTCTTGCCATTTTGGGTTATGGCTGAATATGGCCCTTTCTTGTGATCCAGCCTCAGAGACCTCTTTCCCCTTAAACACTTAGATAATGTGAATGTGTTTGATAGTGAGAAAAATGGTTTCCTTGCTATAGGTAAATAACTGAAGGGTTCAAATGGCATCTTAATAATGATACATACATTATTCTTTGGTCCAGGAGAGGGAGAACACATGGCCCCTTTATTGAAAAGTCCACCTTTCCACTGCATTCAGTGAAATGCCATTTTCATTTTACTATTCTGTAATTTTGAGGGCAACTTGGTAGATAAGTGTGGTTTCCATTAAGAGGTGTCACAGAAAAATGTATCTGTCTTTAAGTATCACCTAGAAACATCACTACAGAAGCAACTCAGTCTCTACATAGATAATTCTTCTCTTTGAGCTTTTTAAAATGATGTTGACTGTTTCCCATTATGTCTGCCCAGAACACTGGCAATGCCTTTTTCTTCTTTTCCAGAATAAAATCTATGATAAAAGCATGGCCCATAGCTAACAATCTTGTTTTATGATAGCGTCTACACTAATAATGCACAACTTGGGTCAGTAAAGCTTGCAGAAAACATCCTCCCAGCTCTTCAAGGCCGGGAAAGTATCTCTGATATCCTCTTCTCTTTCTCTGATCCTGGACTTAAGAACATGAAGATGTGGTTTGTGGAAGTTGTTATGTACCATAATGTTGTGATTTGCCCAATACAAGTTCAACAGACAGTTTCTTAAAGTAACAGAAATTGTTCTCATTTGGCATCACAGAGCAAATGTGAAGGTTCAGTGGCCCCATGGTCCCCTAGAGAGGACAGTCATCTCTCCTTCATTCTATGGTACTGCCAGAAGTTCCTTACCTCCAGCTTCTGCCCCTGTGTACCCTTTAGGACATCTTGTGAGATTTAGGGACCCCCTAATGAAGAATGATCTCAACTAAATCCTTCATCTAAGTGAAGACTTCATGTTCAAGGAGGTCACTTCCCGAGGGTCCAGGTTTATATTCACTTGGAGGAAAAATGGACATTATCGTCACTCACTGGAAACACTGTCACAGTTCTTTCCTCATTGCTGAGACAAAATACCCCCAGGAGTGACTGGAAAAAGGACATTTGCTTTGACTCATAGCTGAGGATATGGTCTGTCATGGTGGGACTGGATGTACAATGGAAGCATGTGGTAGGTGATCACATTTCATCTGCACTCAGAAAGGATAGGGACAGATCAATACTGGTGTTTCACTCTTTTTTTTGGTTTTTTTCGAGACAGGTTTTCTCTGTGTAGTTTTGCGCCTTTCCTGGAACTCACTCGGTAGTCCAGGCTGGCCTCAAACTCACAGAGATCCGCCTGGCTCTGCCTCCCGAGTGCTGGGATTAAAGGCGTGCGCCACCACCGCCCGGCTTCTTTTTTTTTTTTTTTATTCATTCCTGGACTTCAGCCCATGGAATATTTCTACCCACTTTCAAAGTAGCTTTTCCACATCAGTTCAACTGCCCTTGGAATAATGTCATAGATATGCCCCAAAGTGTGTTTTCTAGGTGATACCCAATCCTGTCAGTTGTCTAGCAAGATTAACTGCACACCAACAAAGCAAGGTAAATTTTCCCCCAATCCTAATCTTATCAAATTGTTAGGTTGCATATTCTTGATATTATTCCTCTAATAATAAATGATGTGAAGGCCATTGACTTATAGGAATGTCAGAATATCAAATTACTAGAAATCTCTGTATATGTTTAGTAAGGGACAGGAACTCAATAAGGAAGGATTTTCACCGAATTGTAAAATACTATTAAAATTCTGCTCAACTGAACTCTAGAAACTGAGACTTTGGAAGAAAGTCATGTCTGCATATGGATTGAATTTATGGTTTTGTCATTTAACTGGGCTTTGGGGCACTGGCTCTTGGGTGTGGAATTAGTTTCTGGTTTGAAGAATAGTGTTTTATGTATTTAAATAGATTTCTCCTCTATCATTTCATGTCACATTACCAATTTTAGTTTGGTCTAAGTTCTGAAAATCATATAGTTCCTGCTATGGGACAGAAACCTTGCCAAATTCCTATCCAATATGTGATACAGTCCTGTGCTACGAAAGTCCTTTGAAGTAGGTATTATTGGCCTAGCCTTATAGGCAATGAACTGAGCTTAATGCCTTGCACAAGGACATGCAGATTCTATAAAAGAGCTGTTGCTTATTTTCAGGTCTGTGTGGCTCTACTTGACCTGACTTACCCATGACTCCTGCCAATGATTCCGTTTAAGGCTGTCTGCCCTGGAATTTGGAGGCAATCTCCGTGTTGATCTGTTATTATTGCAATAGTGCCTTAAGCTTTTGCTCTGAGACCTGGACTATATTTCTGGGTCTTCATGTAAGCAAGAGCAGCCCCTATTCATGGAGAGGGATAATTTTTTTTTTGGGGGGTAACTTTTGCTTAAGGTTTCATTCTAGAAGTTGTGAGGTTTTAAATATGGATTTAGGTTTCCAGTTAGACAGGATAGAGGGTATCTGAGTAGCTAACTGGGGAGTAGGCATCATATTTAAATGATACCTCTCATCTGCTGTAGGAGAAACATCACCTCCCCCCCCCACATCCTTACCACTTCCTAACTGCTGGTTTAGTTCCATTTTTTCAGTGTAGCTCTTACCATTAGTTCTGTAATATTTATGTTTATTCATTCCTTTGTCTTCTGTCTTACCTCCAGAATAAGACCTTTGTATCTTTTACTCCTCTACCAAAGATCTGTGGAAGGTTTGGCACAAAAGCTCAGAGGATGTGTGAATTTGTGAGTGACTGTGTGAATGAAGGAATGAGACCATTGTTAAGTGAATAAATGAATGTGCAAGTTTTTGAGAGACTGAGTGTATGTGAGAGTGAATAAGTGGTGAATGAGTGTGGGTAGTGAATGAGAGACTGAGTAATGGAATTGAGCAAATGAGTCAATGGATGAGAAAATAAATGAGTTAATTAATGAGTGAGTAAATATATGTGCAGTTGAATGAATGAGGGAGTAAAAGTGTGACAAAGTGAATGAGTGGATGAATTAGTGAATGAATATGTGGTGAGCATGTGAGTGAGTGTGTAAGTGAGGGAATGAATGAGTCAGTAGTGACTTTGTGAGTAGTGGAGTCAATGATTAAGTAAATGTATTAGCGGATGGACAAGTCTGTAAGTAAATGAGTAGGAGAGTGAATGAGTAGTAGCGGATGGACAAGTCAGTAAGTAAATGAGTAAGAGAGTGAATGAGTTGATGAGAGACAGAAACAGCTACAATGTTCTGTCAGCTTGCATGGATATTTGTTTTTGTTTAGTTTGCCTCTTTCTTTGTTTATTACGATTTTTTTTAAAATCATGATAACATCGATGTCTCATTAGACTATATTCAGTCTTTCAGGTCACTACCTTGATTATGTAAACTGTGGAAAGCCACAGAGTGTCTCCAGGTTTTCGTCTCCCCTTGGGGTGATTTTATTATTGCTTATGTAAAAGCTATGTCTCCTTTCTTGAGGGAGAGGAATCTGCTTTTCACGGGTAGTGTGGTTAACAATCAAAGAATTCCATGTATTACCAACCTTGCTATGTGCTTTGTGTTGCAAGTTTTATTATAACAATGTATGTGGAGGGTGGTTCCTCTTACAGCAGTGGTAATATATCAGAAGCAAAACAGCTATGCTTGATAGAACCAACTCAGTAAACAGAGCATACTATAGAATCATGAGAATATGGACTGTTATTCAGACAGGAGCCATCTTCCTGACACTAATAGGTATCTCCTGAGCCATGAATTGAGTGTACATTTAACTTGTCCTTTTTCATGGGCATAGTAGGGAGATTTTTAAATGATGTAGTTACAATCAATGGCACTCCACATAGCTAATGTCTACCTGGATTAGATTGATTGTGACTCTTGATGACAAATGCCAACAGGCTTTGGCCAGTGGTGAGCACCAATAATTCTCGAGTCAACTTTGGCTCTCAATACAGTAAATCTATCAGTGGAGTTTATAAAGCTCATGTAAGGCCTTTCCTGGAAAGCATCATTTTATACAATCCAAGTTTACTTTGGCCTCAGAAGAAAAACACACATGCCTATGCCTTCATTTTAATCAAGGAGAAAACATTTCAACATAATCTAATTTGCACCTCTTACAGTGACTCTGAATTTCAACTTTTCTAGTGATTCTGCAGCCCCACAGAGTGAGTTTCCATTTCTTGGGTTCTTTGCCTTCATTTTTAAGGCCTAATGGCTTATAATAAAAGGTACTTTCCCTGCTGCAGCTAGTGAGTTTCATTGGCTACATTCACTCCAGCTATGAGTTATGGTAGATTCTTTAATATATATATTTTTCTTTTTTCCTATAGTGGACTCTCATAGTGTTTTGACAGTTGGAAGGATGGGGGGTTATTGAGCTCCTAGTTTCTCAGCTGCTCAGCTGTATTTTTTGAGCCATATATCAGCAAAATTACCCTACTCTCTTACAGAAGGTGTTCTGTGCCAGATGGTGCTCTGCAGGAAACAACTTCTTAGTTTTCTTAAATCAGGATTTATAGTAAAATAGAATAACACTTAGATATGGAAGACTTCAGTTTGTCTGAAAGCCTTGGAGTTTCAAATATCCCTCCGTTCTCTCTGCCTTCATTGTTTCCTATTCAATTAACCAGATAACAAAATGTCTACAGTGCTATTCAATAAATGAAGGGCACATTCTTAGCAATTTTCATTGTGCTGCCTGCTCAGAGACCAGATTGAAAGGTTTGGCTCCAATTGCACCATTAGCCTGGCAACTGCAGCCAATCGTTTTCAATGATTTTTGGTCCCTCTAATTGTTTTTTACTTTATTGAGCTTATTCAGAAATAATGAAACTTCCTTAGAAGATGCTTACACCCAGTGCAACTGCTGTTTCTTTTTAAACTCATCAGTGCTGCCTTGAGAAGTCACCCTAAGATCCATATTCCAGTCTAGTTACTAGATCTCATTTTCAGCAATATCCCAACGCAAGGCTTTAACAATTAGAAGATTAGCACAGGAGGTCCCTCAGGAGCACCTGCTTCTGCACCTGCTGATGGCCTGGGTCATATTACCTGTTGGACTTGGCACATCTCTAGGGCAGAGAAAAGTAAAACAGCAGGGTAGATATGCAGCCCATGCTGCTTCTTGGTTTAAGTTTTGCCCCTGTTTCAAAGGAATTCCTTTTCCATTTGATTTGAAATGAGACTTTTTTTTTTCAACAACTGTTCTGAAATGTTGTTTGCATAAGTATTATGGCAATTATGACAGCTACTTTAAACCCAAGCACATAAAACAGCACATCTAAAGTCAAGTTCACATTAATCTATGGGAGTTAGTCATAAAGGGAATTATTTGTTATGTTTCACTGTGGATTAAAGTCTAAATCCATATGTTTAAACTAAAAGTTGTTGTTTTCATGCCAAAATTATCTTTACCTATCCTTCCAACAGAGAAGGTCCCTGGAGTTTGGTACATAGACTTATATGCTACCATATCACTTCTTGAAAATTGTTCTTTATTAAACCTCATGACCTACTGGAGAAATTTAACACTGACAAGGTACTCAGAGTTTTATTAACACATTTCTGAGATGGCTATGCTGCTCAGGATTAATTCCAACATTTGAAAGTATATGCTTGCAATATTAAAAATCTGATGCACAGATGGGTCCTGAGCTTTTCTCTCTCTCCTTGTTTATCTCTAGGATTCCTGAGTCTTAGAGTTTACCATACATTTTCTGGCTTCATGGTCTGCCATAAACTGCATTATCGGTGCGGAGTAGTTTGCCAGATCCCATAATTCACTGCTGCCAGTGAAAACATCTTCCTTCTCTCTGTGTCCTAAGTAATCAACCCCATATTTTTACTGTACTTAATACTGCCACACACCTCCCGTTGATGCTATTTGCTCATACTATTTTTAATGGAAGCTCTTCTTGAATACTTTTGGATGTGTGTGTGTGTGTGTGTGTGTGTGTATGTGTGTGTGTGTGTGTGTGTTATACATGCCCAACTGCACACTTGTGCACATACCTTTCCTCACACATTTGGAGACTAGAGGATGATTTTGAGTGTCTTCCTCTGTTGATTTACAGCCTATATTTTGACACAGAGTCTCTCACTGAACCTAGTGCTCATCATTTAGGCTAGGCTGCCTGGCCATTTAGCTCCTGAAATCTGTCTGTCTCTACTACCTTCTGGTTTTATTTGAGTTCTGAGGATTTGAACTTGGATCCTTTGGCTTGAATAGCAATCACTATTACTCACTCAGCTGTTTCCCCTGCCTGAGTTTCTGAACTCAGGCAACAGTTTGAAACATTTCCTGTAAGAATCCTTTGAAATGTTACTACCTTGACATGTTCTATAAAATTTTACCTTTCCCTTTGTTTTGACATCACCAGGAAAGAATACTGAGTTTTCTAAGCTAACAGTGGCTTCTGTGAATAGCTGTCTTGGAGTTAATAGAATTTATTGTCTGCATACATTTACATTTTTATTTTCCAGTCTAGACCTTGAGTTCCTACAGAGAAAGTTTTGCCTAACTTGATTCTAGATACTGTGCATTTTGACCTTTTAAATTTTAACCATGAGCAAGCCATTCAGTCATCAGAGGAAAGGGCACTGTGACCTCACCTCATGTATCCATGAGACACTGGGACATTTTTGCTCTGACTTATACAGTATCTATTACACTGAGAAAATGTGTATTGAAAGAATTAGGCTGAAGGTCACAATTATCTGGTTGCTCACTTTATTGTTGCATATAGAAAAAGTGTTCAAAACATCAATTTGGTTATTATTTCAAAGTTAGCACATTTTAAATACTTTTTGGAAAGTATAACTTCTGTTAATATTTTTTTTTCTATTGGAAAGAAGAGAGTCCTAAGATAGCCCTGAAAACAAAATATTTAAAGGAATTTCTTCCTCACAAGAGAGGAGCTTAGCCTTTAACCCACTTTTCATTAATGGAATTTGATTTTACATGACACTTGACTGTCAATATGTGGATTGGCTCATTTCTATAAATACAATTATAGTAATATATAATTTTAATTTTATTAATAAAATAAGTTCATCTGAACATGTTATAGTTCATTTATTTTCAGTAATAAAAGATGCTTGTGTATTTCAAAAATATTAGGAAGCAGAAAAACTCAGAGCAGCAAACAAAACAAAATAGAACCCCCAAACCAGGCTTTACTATCACCTATTTATCAAGTGGAGACTGCTAGTAGTTTTTAAATAATGCTGAGACCCTGGATCCGGTCTGCCTTGGTTTGAATCCAGGTTTTGTTGCTCACAACAGATTTAAAGGCAGTGGTAAGGTTAACTCTTCTCCAGGCTCAAGCTCACTCCTGTCTAAGCTGGGAATAGCAGTGTTATTTTATCATCAGGTTGTCATGGTGATTGAGTGAATTTACACATAAAGAGTTTAGTCTAGGGACTGGCTACCTAATATACAGTCCTTTAATGTAGCTATCAACATACTTTCCATTGCTGGTACTTTTATTTTTATGAAAAGTTTTTGATGAAATTTGGATCCTACCCTTAACTACAACTTTTATCCAAACTTTTTCAATAACAGTACACCATGGCATTTGTTTCACATGTTAATGTTTTCTTAAAATATGAATGTAATTATACCATTGCACTATTAATACTATTATTTTTCCTATTATTATTAGTATAACAAACTCGTATTAATTTGTTTTCAGTCTTTTACAATGGTAAACTGTACTTTGGTGAATAATTGTATTTTCACATCTTTGCATGACTTTTGGGGGAAGAAATCCATAGAAGAATTATTGTATCCAAATATATAATCCTTTTAATGATTTTCTTTTCTTTTTAAATAGGAATTTTAAAGTATAAATTACTTACTTCACAGTTAACAATTTAAAAAATTGTATTTATATGTATATGTGGGACCCTGTGCATGCAGGAACCCATGGAGGCTCAGAAGGTGGAATCATCATAGTGAACACTTTTATGTGCATAATTCATCTTCTTATTTTGCTTTACACCTGTAATGTACAAAGGTTCTAATTTTTTAAATCTTTATCAAAACTAATGTCTTCAGCCATATTTTCTCTTTCTGTTTAAATAGAGTCACCTTGTAAGTGTAAAATGTATTTCACTGTTGGCCCAACATATGATTATTCACAATTTAAATCTCATCTGTGGAGAACTATTATATAAGTCTTTATCCATATTTAAAACTTGGTTGTCATGTTTTCCTCTGCTTTCTCTTCACAGTTTGTGTAACTGTCATTTTAAGAGAATATTTCTCATGCACTAGCAAAATGCCTAAGTAGTTAAGAGCATTTGTTCTAGCGAAATGTCTCAGTGGTTAAAAGCATTTGTTCCTGCAGAGAACCGGCGTTCTGTTCCCAACTTCTCCATGGTGGCTTAAGACCATCTATAACTTCAGCTGCAGGGGATCTGACACCCTCTCCTATCACCAGGCATCCACATGGTTCACATACACACATTCAGGCAAAACATTCATACATGTAGAAAATAAATAATCTATAAAAGAATTTAAGGAAAATATTTTCTCAATATGGAATCTGGAGTTTTAACCCTGGAAGTCTTACATTAATTACTCTCTGTAGATTTTCTATTTGTCATCACTTTGGTGGTGGAAATGAATCTCTCTCTCAAGCATGGCCTGTGCCTGGCACTGTGCTGTTTCAGTGGCTTGAAAGTGTCAGTTGCTTGTGACTGGTCACAGCATAGATGTGTCTGACTTTTTTCTTTTTTAATTAGTGACATAACTACGTTCTTTTCTTGTTCTTTATTGCTATTTCTTTACTTACAAGTCCTCTTTGTCTTCGAAGAGTATCCTTTGCCAGGTATGATTATTATGGTGTTGTGTGACCATGAGGATGTGAGGTATGTATTCTTAGCCCAAGTGTTCTCCCCACCCTCCACTCCTCCTCCTCCTCTTTCTTCTTCCTTCTCCTCCTCCTCCTTCTCCCTTCTCCCCCTCCTCCTTTTTCTTCACAAGGTCTCACTCTATAGCTCTGTCTGGTCAAGAGCTGCCTATGTAGAGCAGACTAGTCTCAAACTCATAGTGGTCCTCTGGGATTAAAGAACTACTTCACCACATCCAGCTATGAACATTGTTGTTAATGTTCTCCACCATGATGCTCAGGCACCTGAAATGAGTAATATGAATCCAGTATTGATTCTTTTAATAAATTTGATTTTAGTATCTTTTCATGCCATTCACTATTTTAGTACTATTTTTAGGAGGTGAGCTAAATTATCATACTTAGTGTGTTTATAATTTCACTAGAGTTTATTGTACATGTGAAAAAAGAAAAAAATTGATTGTTTCCCATATAAAGAAATGGTTTGTGAGGGGCCATATGCTAATTGCCTTCATTTGCTCATTATACACTACACACTTGCATCAAAATATCACACCACTGTAATTCTATAACTATCTACAAACATGGTCTGTCAATTGAAAACATTTGCAAACTACATTGGTCCAATAGCTTTGCAAATACCATGAGTCAGTCCTGGAATACCCTGGGGCATAAAGTATAGATATAGCATAACCAGAGGGAAAGAGGGCATCTTAATGCAAGAACCCATGAGAAAGACCAGTCACTGAAGCAGAAGTAGATGTGCTGGTTTATTTCCAACTGTCTCTTCCACAGACTCTTCTAGAATACTTTCTTGGCAAAGTCTTCAAAGTAAGGAGTCACATTTGAGCCAGTACCAGGCTAGGGAGGAAAGTGTGTTCTAAGTGAGCAGTCTTGGTTCCAGAAGTAGTGTGCTTTACCTATGCTCTGCATACTATTGCACAGGGCTTCTCAAAGACCCATCAGACACCACTTTCAGTTGGCTGCCATGGTCATCCAGCTGTGGTGACAAGAGTAGATTCTGCAGTCCCCAAAACATCAGCCTGATTCAGCCCGTGGTTCTGCACCCAGTGCCTTAAGCTAGAGATGAGTTTGGGGCATGTTCTCAATTAGGACGTTAGATCAAGTGGCAGGTCTCTGAGTGTGGAATATCCATTAACTTATGGAAGCTAACTTTCACAAGCATTCAGAGTCATTTTAATCAGACAGTGTGGTGAACACTCGACATGAATTATCCCATTTGATTCTCCCATTAATTTTAAGAACTGCATGCTAAAGAAAAGGAATTACTTGCAAATACCTAGTGTTATCTAAGATCATACTCCTCTAGGTGGTGAGGCTAGAATTCCCATTTGAGCCTGTTTATGAACACAATTTATTAGCTACATATGAAGAAGTTGTTGGCACTTTTACCTATTCAGCTCCATAGGTCACTAACAGTAACTGTTGTTACTGAGTTTTTGCCTTATTTGTATTTTATTTTTTAGAATTTCATATATACATGCAACATGCTTTGATTACATCCATCCCCAGTGTTCCCTTCCAGCTCCTATCCTAACTGCCCCTTTCATCCCAATCCAAGTATAACTTTTGAAATACACTAATCCACTTGGTGCTTCCAGTATGCCCAGAGCTGTAGGACCATCCATGGGAGCATGGGCAGTGTATCATGGAACACATCCCCGAAGAAAGCTCACTCTTCCTCCTTGACCAGCCATCAACTGTCAGTAGCTCATCAGCTATGTCTGAGGCCCCTCCATGACCCATACTGGTGTTTTGACTGGCTTCATCGTATGTAGATCTTGTCCATGCAATCACAGGTCCAGAACGTTCTCTCCAAAAGCTCAAAATTACAGATTCTTCTTAGCAACTCATGGAACTTTTGCTAAAATAGACCATCTATTGGAGCATAAAATACTTCTCAAAAAACACAGGAAAACTGAAATGACTTTCATCTGGCAACAATGGAATAATACTAGATTTTAATCAGTAGTGGAATCCACAGAAAACATACAGTTGTGGAAACTGAACAACACACTATTGAATGAAGAATGACTCACTGAAGTAATGAAAAAGAAATTAAAGAAATATTCATAGAATTCAATCAAAATGAGGATTCAACATAGCAAACTATATGGGTGCTGGTCTGTGATGGTGCTGTGTCTGTGGAGTTTTTTTCTCTCTACCTGTGGCAGGCACACACAGGAAAAGAACCTCCCTCGTGTCCACCTGCATCCCTTGTTCTCCCTTTTCATCTGATAGACATGCTTTTTCATGTTTTGTCAGACAGATCTCCCATACGTGTTCTGAATAGAAAATCAGAAGAGTCCCAAGCTATGCAGGACCCATGCAAAGTCCCACACACCTTCTTCATCTTATTGCAGCATGGGATTTTCTTCTTCTGTTTAGTTCAGTTTTATCTTTCCATGATTTTGCAACCTGCCTGAGTACACAGATCCTGATTGGCTCTTCACTGGATACACCTTATCTAAGACAGAGCCTTACACAGGGCAAGTGCTTCATAAACCCTCACTGAGTCAAAGACATCCATCAATGAATGAACAAGATCTTTGTGAAACGGGAGAACAATGAACTACAATAAGACTTATAATCATGTATATCGCCTTTTCGTAAACTCTTTGCTAAAGTGAACATAAAGGTTCAGGTTATAAGCATGGAGGAACTGGAACTTGGACTTGGCTCATCCTCAGGTGTGCAAGCACTCCCATTGGTTAGTGTCTAATGACCCTTGTTAATGAGACAGCTCTGCCCATCTATCACTTTGGACCCTTACCCAGACTTTCCTGTAGGGACTACCTCAGTGTCTTCATCTGTAGGTGCATGGGCCTTTCTCCAGGGGAGAAATGTATGTGTTCCACGGTATCTTTTTGCTCAGAAAGAGATTTGTACACAGTAAGAATCCATGGAGTTCTGAAGAATATGATTCTGACCAAATGTGTGAAAGACACAAATATAGTTCTATGTATAAAAAATTAAATTGAAATATTCAGTATTCTATCTAGTGTTTCAGGCCTGGCTGGTTGAACTGTCCAGCAGAAAGCTCTTATTAGAGGTAGAAGGAAATGCACTGGTCATTTGGTGGGGTCTGGACATGAACTTTGAACTGTTTTAGTGACTGGTGTTTACAAGCTAACTTCTACCTTGAACTGTGTCTTAATTTTCACTGAAATATTTTTCTATTCTCATGTGTGTTTGATGTGCATATGAGCTTGGGGAAACTCATGCCTATGTACTTTTGTGCAAGAGGGACCCGAGGTTGATGCTGTAGCATCGTCTTGGATCATTTGTCACTGTGTTCAATGTGACAGAGTCTCTCAAACCAGGGCATGCCCATAGGAATAGTCTTACTAGCTACTTTTTTCTATGATCTTCTCTAACTGCTGAGGCTAGAATTACAAGCAAATCATCATGGTCATAGGACAATTTACTTGGGTTCTACATATATGAATTCTGATCTTCATAACCACTTAGCCATCTGTGCCTCCCTCTTTACATGAGCTTACCTGGGGCCCTTGATCTTTTTACCTTAGACAGATGCTGTCCTATTAACTTATTTTGAGTTTGGACTCCTCTCTATGCTTTATACTTTAAGTGGTTTGGATTTGTTCTATGATTATATTTAGTTTTCTGTGCCATTCTGTACTTAGATTTGGGGACTTTCAGTACTTCAATGGATTATTTATTCTATTTCTCTCTCTGTCTCTAATCCTCCTACTCCAGTCTCTCCTTCCTCTCTTTCTTCATGTCTACCATTTGGCCCAGTTTTATAACAAATCTGTAAACTTTGGTTTTATAAACTGTTGGAGAGGAAAGCAGGTTAGGGAAAGAGTCGTCCACCAGTTATGTCAAGAATTAAGGAACCAATCATAGGCAATAATTGTCAAATGGAATAAAGATTTTGAGGAGATAATAGGGATATAAATCCAAGAAAAAGAGATCTTCCATACATGGTTCCCTTTCAAGTAGATATTGGTAAATTTAAAGATGAAAAAGGGATTGTCATTTGACCAGGTTAGATTTGAGAGTTTGGGGGAATGTCATTACTAAGGACCTTTGGGCCAGGATAAATATTGGTCCATTTGGAAATTAAAAAACCCTATCACATCCAAACACACACACACAGAGAGAGAGAGAGAGAGAGAGAGAGAGAGAGAGAGAGAGAGAGAGAGAGAGAGAGAGAGAGAGGAGAATGAGCAATCTTCCTTTTTTTCTAGCACTGTTTGGTGTGTAATGTAATATAAATAGAAACTGCGTATCTTCAGTGCTATCTTATACCTGGATTTATGTATTATTATGGAAGATATGATTGTCTTTTGTGTGTTTAATATTGCCATTGCTGTGTCCTTGTGTCTAGAACTGCACCTGGCAAACAAAAGCATGTATCATTGCATAAATCAAATAAGGGCAGTGAGCCAGTCCTGGCAGAGACCAGTTGGCTCAAGGAGTTAGACTCAAGTCATTGCTGTCACTTCAGACCATGTTCTGGATTAAGATTTTATCCAAAGTGCAATAAAAAAATCACATTGGACCAGAAATAGGACATTTAACACATTTGTTTCATTTTCAAAAATGGGATCGCCAAATCAGTTTTCTATATAGCTATATGATATTCATTTAAAAGAAAGAGGTAGCATTTTAAATACTAGTACCAATTCTAGATTCTCTATCACGGCGTAATTAAAAAGAGTATGAGGTGTCCAAGGTTCTGCCGTGAGTCTCTCTCTGCCCATGTAGAGAAATATGCTACAGTAATATCAAGTTTTCACTAATATTTTGGCTCTTCTTCTATGAATGGACTTTCTTCTAAATGTAACAAACCCCATAAAAAGCCTTTAAAATGGAGTGCCTGCTTTATCATGTGTATATACTTCACAGGATTTTGCATGTGTATCTAGTTATTTGTCTACATGCTCTTTGCTTAATATTCATAAACAAATAGCATTAATGAGATAAAGTAATGCTTTATATTTTGCACTCAAATTAATAGTAAATTTTAAAGAAGGAAATTGAGTATCAAGTACTTAACATTTCACATGCTGGTCCTATTTAACCTTCATAAAGGCACCATAGCTCTGTTAGAAGAGAATTTGAATCTTAAACTGTTAACTAACCTATTCATGGGTACAGAATATTAAGGCAAAAGCCTGTGACAACTGGTTCTCCAAATCTTTAAAGTTCAGGATTTTTGCCATTGTATCTTACATCTTCTAAGGACTGTGCGAACACTGGCTGGAACAGCAGGATGTATAAGGACTGTAGGATACATATAACCTGGGTCTTCTCTGACTTAGCCATTACTACCCTTTTCCACTATCAGATAATACATCAGCAACTGCTTCTAATTAATTCTCCAAGAGGAGAGCCAACTTCCTAAGTGCTGGGGCAATGCAGGGGAGGGATGGCTCACACAGAACTCACAGTCTGTTCAGCCCTCCTGTCCCAGATGTACCATGTGAACTCTCACCCTTTTATTCTCAGTGAATGATTTTCTAATCTACAAAAGGAGATCTCTCCATGTGAAGCTCTCTGGGGTCCCTTTGCTCTCCGGTATTCAATGCGATGTAATGTTAACTGAATTTGATGCATGACATATCTAAGGGATGGCAAATGCTTGTGCAAACTGCAATTGCAAGGTCTGTCTTTATTTGAGCCTCTTTTTCTCAGTACTCTGTAGTGACTGGAGCATTACATGTTGCAATTTCACCCAAGAAAGCTCTTCTTATCTGTTAGGTACTGCTCTCAGCCTCCAAATAGACAGGAGAAGATCTCTTCCCTTTGTTTGCTTCATTGGATCATTTTCTGGGTCAACGCTTCACATAAAACAGATCATGTGGGAAGGAAATCTAGGCATATGTGTCAGGTTCATCGTCCACTGTCACAGAACAGTGTGAACGAAGAGCTGGAGGCTCACTACCATGTGACTGAGACTTGGAAATCACATACTTAGGATTGAAACGTACCTGGTTGAAAAAGGAAAGCTATCACTTTGAGCAAATGGTTTCTGAGGCAGTTGGGTTCTTTGTCAGCTTTATCACAGTAGTTGTTCCTTCTCTATCTGCAAATTCTGTCTTCTTCTAAAGCTGAATGTTTGGTTATCTAAAGAACATGAGCATTGTGCTTGAAAACAAATGCCAATTTTTTGATGCCTTGTTAGGAGGCTAACGTTATGATTGTGCAGGCAAAGGTGCTTGCCCTCAAGTCTGGTGACCTGAGTTCAATTTCAGAAGCCCACATGGTGAAAGGAGATAACTGAGTCCCCTAAACTGTCCTCTGACCATCATATACATGACTTGATACACATGCCCCCATGCCCATAGGAACCATTATTTTTTAAAAAAATTTAAATACCTTTTAACAAGTGAAAGGCAACATGCCTAAGCATACTTTTCTTGTTAGAAATGTTGCTTTATTGATAATTTATTTGGTTTGTGAAGTTGATAAATTTCCTAATTAAGAAAGACAGTCATGGGGCAGGTCGTGGCAAACCCTGAACGAGGGACTTAATTCAGGCAGTGGTCACCATCAGAGGTTTTATATTTTCACATCTTTCTCCTTCTCATATTGCTGTAAGGAATATTATTCCAA
Source organism: Peromyscus eremicus (assembly GCF_949786415.1). Classification (NCBI taxonomy): domain Eukaryota; kingdom Metazoa; phylum Chordata; class Mammalia; order Rodentia; family Cricetidae; genus Peromyscus; species Peromyscus eremicus. The sequence goes on along the minus strand of NC_081425.1, from coordinate 7,783,989 downwards.
TTAATTTTATAAAATTAAATGATAGTAGGAGCAATTCATTTCAAATAGCAGATAGCTTACTACCTTTTCAGCAGGAAGGCCAGTTTGCACTTCATGGTTTCGTGGCTTGCTTCATGAATATGCTTGTAGACTCAGCCTCCTTCCTGGCCGCACATCTCTGTGACCACCACCATGGTGAATCTATCTCAGAAAAACTGTTAGGGTTCACCACACTGTCAGGCTCCCTTTCCGGCAAAGGTCAAGTGAAGTGTCTTTCCAGGTCAAACTTTTCCATATGGTAAGAGAACTGGGGTCAAAAAACCGGTACCAAATTGTTTCAGATTTATAGGATTCCATAACTATGATGATTAATTAACTTTATTAACAACATTAACATTTCTGACAGTTTGAGTTTCTAAAAAAATTGCTATCACATAGGAAATATAAAGCCCATTCCGGTTAATCACCTCCTTAATCAAATACCTTAATCAAATATAGCAAGATTCAGCATCGTTAGATATTTAATGAAACCTGAAAATTAAAGAATATTGAGAGAAGCCAAGTCTTTCAGCTTTGTGTGGTATTGGTTGTTTGATTGATTGATGGCATTGCTAGGGTTTATCTTCATTTATGACCCAAGTACTTAACATGGCATCTGTTTTGTAGTGAAGTAAAGAGAAGTTAGTCAGAACGTTATCATTCCTACCATGCTGTGGCCGCTCCATCCTGTCTCTCATGTTGGGTTCTGCCCACATGTCCTGTTTTTGACCTGTATCGGTATATTTCTGGGCACTTCCTGCTTGATTATGGCAGCTGAAGTGTTGAATGAGGAGTTATTGGAGTGAATGATAGGCAGGGGCATTAGAAATGGACCAGACCCAGCTGTGTCCTGCTGGGTGTTCTCTTGTTGGTGTTGATAGTTGAGACAGTGAGGATGATGATTTATTGTACACGAGTTATACTTGGCCGCAGTCGAGAACAGAACTAGTCCAGAACGCCACAGGTCTGGGGCAGAGGACCAGCGGGACTGTTTTGGATGCAAATGTCTCAGAGATGTCTCAGTGATTAGAAGATGAAGTTCCAGATCCATTGAGACTGAAGCGCCGGAAGCCCAGAGTCCTACAACCTCATCAGGGTCCCTGCATCCCGCATCCTGGCCTCCAGCATCCCGCGACCCACGTCTCTTATTTCTGTTCCTTCGGCCTCCCTGCCTGCACAAGCTCATTTCCTCGGACCTCTGCCTCATCTTCCTTCCCCTGTGCTTCATCCTGCACATCCACTTTCCCCTCCACTTTTGCTCTCAAGGCACAGGAGTTTCTAGGAAGGTGGTGAAAAGTCTGAGGCAGACAGGTTTTCCGAAAAAATGGCAGAGCCCGGATTCATCACTAGCTTCCTCAGCGCATTAGATATTAGATATTCTATCACTACTGGGCCATCACTTACCTTCCTAATGAAAGGTTTGGGCTGGTACTTGGTAAGTTCCTCTGCAGGCACAACGTTCTCAGCCTTTACTTTGTACCTCTGTGTTACCACTACGTCAAGCACACTGTATCAAGCTCCTTGAATGGAACAGAAATGCTAGTACTTACCTCAGCCATTGAGTATGCCCACTGAAATCTTTCTTTGCCTTAACTTTAACTCAACCCTTTCACTTCCTACTTAAATAAAGTTATGCTTGGAAAAGTTAAGGGAGCTCTTGGCTAGGGTAAAAAATGCAGGCATGGAATAAAATTAGTTCTTGCTATTCAGCAAACTGCCTTTCAAATGTAGTGTTTTTTGAAATAGTAAATTTATTACTTGTGGCAGTGCTGCTGGATGATCAGATAAGGTGGTCTTCTTGGCTTTCCCTGGGATTCCCCATGAAGATGCATTCAAACAATGCCCAAGAAGACTGGGAGCCTTGTGAGCTCCCCTTACAGGACAGTGGTTGGTCTTCACTGCTGTGATGAAGTGCTGGGGTCTCTTCCATGTGGCATTCATCTTATCACAGTTGTGAACATTTTCTCACCTGCAGTTTCAACATAGAAGCAGGAGTAGCTGCAGTACTTTGTGGATCTTAGGCTTAGATGTTTGGATACTGTTGATTCTCCCAGGTTCTGTTGTTTAGAAAAAGTCAAAGTTCGGTTAGATGAGGTCTGAAAAATAGATGCCATTTCTAAATAGGAATTTATCATTTCTTCTTCTGCTACTCAAAACATAGGATCAGTTGAGACCCTTTTCTGCCTGAGTTGTTGTATATCTTTAGAGTCATTTTAGCACAATGCTCTAAGCAGCAACCACAAATGAACAAGAAACGGCACAGGAAGTGAGAAGTACCTGTCTGTGTGATGGTAGAGTCTGGATAGAAAAGAAAGAATTTCTACCTCTCATTCTGTGTCTTCTCACTTGTGATCAGCACATTAACAGCTCCTAGGTTTTATTAGGAAAACCATTCACTGCTATGACTAAATTTCTAAAAATATCTGCCACGGAGGTTTTGAATGTTACCACAAATTGTGCCATTTTCCAATTAATCTTTGACATAAACCAATGGTTTACATGTTATCCACTTGGATACCACCTTATTTAATGACAAAGCTTGAATTAATCAAAGTCACATTTGCATTAATAAGGTGTCAGTGTGACATTATGTGTCCTTTGATAGAATTCATCAAGAAAGATGCAATATCACCCATGGAGATGCTTGACAAACGAAGTCATTAAGAAAAAAAATCAGGTGCATATAGAACAAAATAGCTTGTTACACTCTCATGAAGTTCCCACTCATGAGAGAACTCTCTCTTCATTTTTTCCATGGTGAAGAGCTATTCTGGATGAGATTAAACTAATGTGACGTGGCAGCAGGATGTAATTCATGAGTCTACTTGGATTATTTTAAAAAGACTTTTAAAGACCTTACTGGAAAAATTGGGGACTACATATTAGATAATATTTTTATTTATTAATGGTATATACCTTGACTATGATTAAATAGTTTTATGTAGACTATTCTGTTTTTCCTGAGGAAAAATTGTGATTTGTATACAGGGAAGTATCAAGATATAGGTGAGTTACAATGTGGATTAATGTATACATATTTTTATGTAAAGGAGAATGAGAAAGCAAATAGGAAAAAAGGTAACAAATGTAGGCACCACGTCTATGCACCCCCCTTGTATTCCTAGCATTTCTGAAGGTTAAAAAGTTTTCACATTACAAAATTAGATGGAAAAGTCAACCAACTCATTGTATTTTGTGGCTGATACCATGCCTGTCTTTGAGCTTTTATGATGAAGTGCCCAATGTCAGGTATCTGATTAAATTCTAAGGAATTCAATTGCAAAATGGTGCATTTCTAAAAAAGGCACATATCTTTACTTAGGGAATTACTTACAGCAGGTGAAGAATCTCATGTACAGGCAGTTGTTTGAATATGGTAATTTACTGAAAAGTTGACCAAGTAGAAAACTCTAATGTGTCATAATAAAAGATGTAGAGATGGGCTTGTACGCAACATGGGCATTATGGTTCACAGCATTTCACATTATGCCAGAGGGCCTGGGTGACAAGGGCTCCATCTCAGTCTGCTCAGATTCAATGGATGACTTTGAGTTAGTCACCAGAACTTGTGCAGAACTTTTTCCTTTTGTAAAATGGTGAAGTTTTGCCTCTGGGATAAATCCTACAGCTGTAACTGCCTAACTACTTAAGTGGGCAGTGTAAGTGGGCAGCCTGCAGGGCATTAGGGAGTCACATGCCAAGGAGCTCAGATTGTGTTTGCTACCTCTGTGCATATTTGGGGATTTTTTTTTTTTTTTTTTTTTTTTTTTGGTTTTTTGAGACAGGGTTTCTCTGTGTAGCTTTGCGCCTTTCCTGGGACTCACTTGGTAGCCCAGGCTGGCCTCGAACTCACAGAGATCCGCCCAGCTCTGCCTCCCGAGTGCTGGGATTAAAGGCGTGCGCCACCACTGCCCGGCTGGGGATTTTTCTTAAAGGATTACATATAAAGCTTTATACTTTATCACTAAAAACATAGGATGCAAAATTGACTCCTAAGTTACAATCCTAAGAGAAATCTATTTGTGCATAGATAAACTTAATTTTGTAATAATCTTAGTTTCCTTCAGAAAGTGAAAGTGGAAGTGGAGGAGAAGATTTAGGTAGAACAGATGCTCTGAGTATGTGAATTATGTGAGACTAGGGTCAGTTCTCTGCTCCTTAGAAGTATGAATACTTGAGAGTATATGAAATCATTAGATATTGACTCCAAATATGTTTCATTATTTACCAAACTACAGCCCCTTCTTTTTGGAGAAAGTAGAGTCTTCTGTAGTCTTAATAGAAGAGATAGAACTCAGTCTGAACTTAACATGATAGCTTAACAAGAAGCTAGGCAGATATTGTTCACTTCAGAAAAGATGCCCATGTGCGCAGGGACTTATGCAGGGCCAGCTCTTGTGTGCTTACACTGAGCATATGCAGTTGGAGTTTTGACTAATTATTCAAGTAAACTAAGTGATATGGTTGGATATATGCAGCACAGGGAATATAGAATTACCTGGAGTCAATGTATATACAGAGTGACAGGGATGACTGAGTGGATACTAAGCGGAGCTGGGATTGGCAAGATGAAACTGGGAGCTCAGCAACACATGGCAGGATTTTGCAGACAGGGACTAGCATACTAACTTTTCCTTAGAATCCTTGCTGCAAATGAGTATCTAGCTCCTGAATGGGTCTCTACTAAAGCCATGTTGGCACCATATAAAAGAAAGAAGGTTGTCTGGAGGTGTAAGAGATGATGAAATCTGCAGGTGTCTAGTGATATCTGTCTAGGATAAGGGCAGAACCAGGAAAGTATATAATATTACTGAATAGGAGAGAAATAGATAGACAAAATTCAGTTTATGTTACAAAGTGAAATAATAATAATAATACTTTGAAACTAGTTTTATGAAAAGCCTGTGTTTAAGTGTTAGTTTCACTGAGACATGGGGTTTTCAAACCTTTATGAAGGTATGCACACCATGACCTGGATCTCCCATATCGCAAAACTAAAGGTGTGAAGTAACTTGCAGCAGTACCACTTCGTCGACCAAGTCTTGAACAGTTGAACCCTTGAAGGACATTCATCCAGACAACAACATGCTGCAGTCAGGGCCAGTTTCCTCACTGATCATGAATAAAGTCATGCAATTTCAGCACTTAGCATTAGGTGGCATGAGACCTGGAGTCTTACCTTCATCATAGGAGAGCCAATGACAAACTAAAACAGAAACATTAACAAGATGAACCATGGCTAACACTTGTGGAACTTTTTCTATGTGTCATATTCTGTTCTAGGATTCTTCATGTAATATGTTAAAATCTATGTAAATATTAATGTGTTGAAGTAGGAAATGTGGGTGGTTCAAGGAAAATAAAATTTCAGGTTCAATTTGTGGGAGGGAATTTAAATCAGTTGCAATGACAAAGGAAATGGAAGAAATGCAAACAACAACAACAAACAATTCTGGTTACCTGCAACACCACACTCAGTGTTTCAGTGAATTGGTGAGTAGGTAAAGGAGCAGAATTTCTGTGGTAAGAACCTTCCTCAAAATGTGCCACTGACCTGTATTTATTACTTGATTTAGCACTGCTCACCTACTAATAGTTTTATTCTATCATTGTTTACTTGGTTCTCTAGACTAGGAAATTAATTCCTACCAGAGTGGCTCAATTTGGAGATTCATAGATTGCCTTTCCAATACAATACTGTGGGCTACAGAATATACTTATTTCAGCTGCTAAGTGACAAAAAAAAATTTAGAAAGCATTTTCATTAGTACTTACTTATGATTTCTAAACAATAAAGTTTAAATTCCTTCTTCTTCCTCCCCCTTCTCATCATAATCATTATTTTCTTCTTCTTCCTCTTCCTCTAATTCTTCATTTTCTTTTTCAACAGAGTTTCTCCGTGTAGTCCAGGCTGTCCTGGAACTCACTCTGTAGACCAGGCTAGCCTCAAATTCAGAGATCCACCTGCTCTGTCTCCTGAGTGCTGAGATTAAAGGCATGCGCTACTACTGCCCAGCAAAGTTAGAATTCTTTTATCCTCCTTCCTTGAGCTTTGAGTGCGTAAGTGTAACTTTCAAGGGTAACTTTTAAAGCTAACATGCACTGTTACTTCCTGTTCTGTTTTTGTGATCAACACCATGACCAAAAGTAACTTGGGAAGACAGGGGTTTATTTCATTTTACAGCTTACCATCCACCACAATGAGTCAGGGCAAGAACTCAAGGCAGGAAACTTGAGGCAAGAGCTTTAACTAAAGCTAAGAAAGAACACCACTTAGTGCCTTGCTCCTGTGGCTTGTTCACCTTCTTTCTTATTTGATCCAGGACCACCTTCCCAGGAATAGTATTGCCCACAATGAAGTGGGCCCTCCCACTTCAATCACCAATGAAGAAACTACCCACAGTCCAATCTGGTGGAGGTATTTCCTCAACTGAGGCTCTGTCCTTTTAGATAATGCTAGTCTGTGTCAAGTGGGAGAACATCTAATGAGTACAGGTTCCTTATTGCATGATTACAGGTTTGGGAGTGCATTGCAGTTGAGTTAATACTGGGCTTGCCCAGGGTAGGGCAAGCTAATTATTTAAATAAATTGTGCATTGTTCATTCTTCTAAGACTTGAAAAGGGTCATGTGAAGACAGTAGTTAGTGAACTCTAGTAGTAGAGATACAATTTTGTTCTGCAAAGTTAGCTCCTTTTTAAGTTTCTGGTACTTTAACACATGAGCTTACATGCTATATTAACTTAATAGATTTTATTTTTCATATGAAACATAAAAAAGTCTTTATGAAGCAAACTCCTACAATTCCAGGACAGTCTGTGAATTTCTGGCTCATAATGTAAGCTGTGGAAAGCAATTGCAACCTTCATTTCCAACTCTTCCAGTGACAACTCTCTCCGGAGTGACTGTCGCTGGATGCTTTCTTTGCAGAACATTTTTGCAACTGGGGAAGGGATGCTCAGCAGCTCCCAAATAGTTCCTGGTGAAGTTAAGCTATGGGAATTGTATTCATCCTAAATGTGCCACAGTTACACTCATGTTAGTCACTGACATCCTTTGCCATTGAGAATTCCCTTCTTTTAGCATTTCCCACGTCACAGAAAACCCTCTCTACCACAAGTCAATTCTAGCTTGTAGCCTCTAACCCCAGTAAAAAGCTACTGTAGTTTTAAGTAAAGTTATTCCATGAAAGTTAGGAAAGTCCAAGGCTAGCTTCCATAACTGCCAAGTGAGCAGTAGTGGGGAGATTAATTCAACATCTCTCTGGCTTTTTTCTTTGTTCATGTTTTCATCAAAAGATACCATTCCTTCTAGGGACATGGGTTGCTCTGTGTCTATGCATGACCTGCTTGCCTTATTACTGTTCACACTGTCAAGCCAATGTCCCATAGAGTATGGGCACATGGATCATTGAGACAGTGTCTGTCCTGATCCATTTATTCCCAGCCACCAAGGCAAACTCCTTGGATCCACTGCTTGTCAGTCTGATTATCTTGCTGGCTGGAGACATGGAGCAAAGAGTGAGATTTTTTTAAAGGTGATTGAAAAGCATCTCTTAGTGCAGTCAGACAGAAATAGGCAGATAAGTCAGTCCCAGATAGAAGCAGAGCACTTTCTGCAGTTGTTCATCATATTGCTATCCTCCAACCAGTGTGATTCTCCAGGCACACTCAGATTCATCCCTTAATCAAATTCCAGAATGCATCCCTATCTTACCCCTGCAAAGAAAATGCATCTAAAAAGCTATGAGGCCCTTGCTCTCTTCTCCATTATTCAGCATGATCTGCAGAAACAAGCCCACAATGATGCTGATTTAATATAGTGATACCATTCTTTGTATGGAGAAGGAAGACAGAAGAAATCAATGGATGCATGTCCACTTTTAAGAGAGAGAGACTTGACTACTGCCAGCCTCAAAGGACATATGATGTTTGATTTCTGTCTGTCACTCACATTTTATTCAGTGCCTGGTGGGAAGTAGTGTGATTGCCATCTTGTCAAAACAATCATAGCTTCCAATTTTGCTCACAATGACCCAAGGAACCACTTAAGAAATCTTTCATTTCACAACACCAGGTCTTTAAATGATGTATTTCTGGGTCAAAAAGTAGGAAAAGGTTTTCCCTCCAAAAAGAGATGAGATTTTTCCAACAAACTGAAACACTGTATGCAAATACAATTAAGCAAGAGAGGCTATTAGAAGTGCAATGCCAGTGAAGTCCTGTGCTGGCCTGCACATATGTGTGAGTCCCATTCTGACTTTTTGCCCCTCCCATAGACCTACAGATACAAGCAATCAGGGCTGATTAGAAGAGAAAGGAAAGATCCTTTTACATAGGCTATGTCAGGAAGTCATCTTAGCTTCCCTGCATAACAAACACAGATTTAGAAGTGTCTTCATACAAGTATGGAATTTACTTCTGTGGGGATTAGTGGCAAGCATTGTTTATTAAGATCAATAATATGATTTGAGTATAAAATCAATCTGTGTTATGCTGATCTGAGTTTATTTGGGAAACAGATTATTTACATGGGGGAACATTGGATTTGCTTTCAGAACATTGAGAGTAAAAACATGTTTCTCTTTATAATTAAGGTGATCCCAGCAGATGTTAAACCTTGAGTACTTATCTCATTATAAAAAATGCTTAGTGTATCTGTCGTGCACTGATTGCTGCTTGGCTTTGCCAGTCAGTATCTCTGCTGTTGAATCTATTTCAGTTTTCTGCAAATGACTGTTTACAGTAACCTGGGTGAAGTCATGAATGTGCTTACATGATGTCTACTGCATACCACTCTCTGTGTTTGAAGTGGGAGTTAGCAGTGAAACCAGATTATTGATCACATATGCTCTTTTGCTACAGATTATTGGATATATAAAGTTATGCCTAGCATATAAATTAATGGACATTTCTTTAATTTTTCGTAGCGTCTTTCTTTTATGAAACAGTATTTTTAACCATGGGAGATAAAAGTAAAAGTTAAAAAAAAAAAAACCAGTGATGGATGTTATGCATTTACTCAGTAATATGAATATAAGTTGTATTTAGGGGAAATTATCTGATCTTTACACTATTATAGGAGATCAGTAATATGAATACAAGTTGTATTTAGGGGAAATTATCTGATCTTTACACTATTATAGAAGACCAAAGGATCTTTTCTCCTGTTTGCAAGTGTAGATGCTGTAGACGATAGGTAATATCTTTCCAAAATCTTACCCACTCTAGTTTTCTCCTTAAAACTCACATACTGAAGTCTTTTAAAATAAAGAGTTTGCATTATCATAAATGATAAGCCAGGTGTTGTTTACACATGTCTGTAGCCCCAGCTACTGGGGAGGCTGAGACAGGAGATTAAATTTTAAGGCCATCCTGGGAACTTTGGGAAGACTCTGTCTCCAAACAAGAACTAAGGGATGAGACAGGATGAAGTGGTAGGGTGCTTGCCTAGCACGTCACTGAGCTTTGCTGAGAAAGAAAATAAAAATATCTGAAAATCAATACTGGCCATGTTGATTCCACATCAGAAAGAATAAACATTCTACTACCCAACCTCCATAAAAGATGCTCAGGGGCCACATTTCCCTCCCCTGTGTTAATGATAATCCATTGCCATGGGGTGAGGCTGGGGATGTCTGCTCACTAATAACTTTTGATAGGTGATTGGATGGTTGTCATATTTGGTATGTACTTGTGTGACCCGGAGCTTTGCATTCCCCCATTTAGCCTGCTCATAGTCCTTTATTACCACCGTATTCAACCTCCCCTGATTGCCCAGCACTTCAGATTCAGTAAGTCACACCAAATTTCACTACAAAAGGGAACCCACTCTTGCCCTTTTCTGGCTTTCATATTGCCTCCAGCCTCTGCTCTACTGTGTTCATTTGCATTGCAAATGTTTGCTTTGCTCTGGTTCTTCAGGAGTATGAAAGTATATACTTTTAGCAACACAGGCTCTATTTCTGGGAACTCTGAGGATAGGAACTGTTACTCATCTTTATGTATCCAGGTTTTAAAACAGTACGTGGTGTACCTTGGGTATTCAGAAAATGTTTCACCAATGAATAAATAGAGAGTAGCCCAGAGTAATCAGAAGTATTCTGGGAAGAGCCCCTTGGCAGGCGTGTGGGACATGGCTAGGTAAAAAGACATTTTGTATGGCTGATGTGATAGGCAGTGACTGTCAAAGACAAGGAAGGGTGAGCTGGAGTGGAACTGATGAAAACAGAGAGAAAGATGGTGGATACAGATTTTTTGTTTTTTGTCTAAGCATTTTCTTGCAGTTCCTTTGTACTCCAAACTAAATACGTTTATTTGATTGGAATCATTAAATATCATGCAACTTCTTGGACAATTTAGTTTGCCCTGATGATTTAGTTGTAATGGTGAAAAGACAAAGAAACAAAAGATTGAAGTATAAAATGTACATGTTTTAAAAGGAAATATGAAACCTACTGTGTATGAGCTTTTAACACTGTTGAAATTATATTTGCAGTCTTTGAGACTTTTTTTTTAAGACTAGTAGACAATCCAGTGAAACAGTTAACATTAGGAATCTGAACTTAGAGTTCAAATGTGGGTGTTGCTATCTGATTTACAACATTTAGGGAAATGTTCTGCATTTTGTTCCTGTAGACACAGGGATCATAATTATATTCATACCATGAGTCTGTTCTGAGGATAATCAAAACTGATGAAGAAAGGCAGTAAGCCCAACTACTAGGACATGGGGCATGAATATATAGACTTCATGTGTACCACAGACACAGTAACTTACAGCATCTTACAACCAAACTTACTACTAATTCAACAGATACAGTAACTTACAGCATCTTAGAACCAAACTTACTAATTCATGGTAGGAATATGGACCTTCCTGTGTTCATCTGAAGCATCTTTTAAAATGACTATTTTTTTATTTTATGTGTATGAGTGTTTTGCTTGCATGTATATTTTTATGCCAAATCCATGCCTAGTACTGCAGATACCAGAAGAGAACTTTGGATCCCCTGAAACTGGAGTTACAGATAGTTGTGAAATACTATAGGAGTGCTAGGAGGAGAATCCCGGTCCTCTGGAAGAACAGTCACTGAACCATCTTTTTAGCCGTGCAGTATCTTCTAAAGTGGCTACAGACTAGCTACTTTTGTGCCACTTTTTAATAATATTTACCATTTTGGGGGTAAATAATGTGTGGTTTCTTTTAAATTAGAGTCCTTTTACTATAAAGTTACAGCAACATATCACTACATAGTTAAGTGCATGTGTAAGTCTGTAACTCTTTCTCTTTGGTTAATTTCCACAAGAAATATCAGTTGTTCAGACAGTATGATTATTTATAAAGCATTTGATGCATATGCCAGTTTCTTCCAGAATACCATTCTACAAAACTCAGTTCTGTTGTTTGCTTTGCTTTCTTTAGGGGCACTACAATAGGTGAGAAAAAGAGATTTGGATTTTGAGTGTTGAGGGAGATGGGGTGACCATCTTTCATGTCATTTTGGACTTTTAGTATTTATTTCCTATGCATTAAGTGCTTATCCATGTCTTCCCAAGTTGCTTATTTTTTTTTATTTCCTCCCCCTGCCTTCCCAGCCCCTGCCCTCTTGCAGTATAATTTGGTTTTAATTTTTTTGTGTGTGTTTTAGCTCTAAGATTCGTTTATGTAGTCCATGATCACTTTTACATTATCACCCTTAGTATCTGTCATCACTCAGCTTGTTTCCTAACTTTTCTATTTTTGTGTCTGTTGGTTTGTGATAATAAAAAGACAGAAAGGTTACTGTAACTGGACCAGTTTGGAAAGGTGAGGAACTTCACAGAATCTGAAATGGCTGTACTAAGTAGTTGGCATATTTTGTTCATCAGCATTAACTGTGCTTTTCTATGACATAGCAGCTTTGTGTGAGTTAACTTAATAATTTAATGTTGTGGGAAATTGTTGAGCAACTCAATGAATTTTCTAACTTATAATTCGGTTTGTCATTTGGCTTATGCCTCTCTAATGGACTTTTCAATCATTATTTTTTTACAGTGTTACATTATTGAGCAACTAATTCAAAAGCTGTATACTTTTTTTTTTCCTGTATGGATGAAAGATCCAGAGAAAAATGGCATGTATTCCTAGATTTAAATTTCCAGATTCTTGTGGATGGCCTTCTCCTATTACTGTACAATGTACTGCAACATTTTAACTAAGGGAAATGGTGGAGCTTTAGTCTGTAAGCACTCGCATTGCCTGGTGCTTAATAGTGTACATGAAGTTTGAATGCAACATTTCATTTGATGGCAAGAAACTGTGAGGGACATGTAGGAGCTTCCTCTTATGGACAAGAACACTAAGATCAGGAGAAGTTGATGTCCAAAGGCCAGACAGCTAATAAACTGCAGAAGCCGTCCTAGAACCCAGGTCCTCCCTCTTTGAACCTGACCCTTTTTTCCCTCTGTCCCTTGGTCACTGAATCACTTGACCTGAAAATATGTGTTTTCACCTGTGTCAGAAAAATAAAGCCAGTGGGATCACGACGTGCTGAGAAGTAATAATGTGGAGCTCCCTAGCTCCACTGCTCTTTTCTTGTTCTGTCTGTCTCATTTTAGAAACATATGTTTTAGAATTTGCTGTGTAAATGCCAGTTTCAATTTTCCAATGGGAAGGGAAAAACAATGACATGGGAAATGCTCATTTTATTTAATATGTATAGTTTCCACAAGGACTAGCTTCAAGTACAATTCGGAGATTTTATTTTTATTTTTTTGGGTACCTAGCCTTGGGGTAATGTCAAGTCACCCACAAAGAAGGGATTTTAATGAATACCCATGGAAGTTGCTCTCCTTTTCATTTGTTTCTGGCGCCTTTCTTTCACTAGCTATTCTATTGCTGGTCTCTAGAGCACAATGAGATATTGAATCAGCCTTCCTTTATCAGCTCCCAAACCCACAAGACACCATGCAGGAGATCAATGCTCTTGTAGTGGAATATATTTGCCCAGTGAGTTACAGTTCCAATCTATGTCCTGCTGTGATGATGATGATGTCCCTCATGAGGTAACAGAAATGAATGGGGTCAGGGTTGAATAAGAATCTAAGGTTTTCTTAAAAATATTTTTAAGAATCACTGAAGTTCATTTGAAATTAACAGACAGAAGGCATGGCTGAGCTGTGTATAGTCACTTTGAACTTCTATTTGAAATTTTTGTTATACATGGACAATGATGTTAAATATATTCTCAATAAAGAAAAAATACTGGCAGAAACAGTTTGGAAGTGGGCTGGATTTATGTAAAAGATCTATGCATGTATGTATATTCTCTATGCTGTGATCATGGGTTCCTCTTTTGTCCAAAAAAGCTTCCCTTTGGAGGGATTTTGGTAGAGACAACCTTTTTTTTTTTTTGGTCCCATTCATTTCAGTTTCTGCTGTTGACTCATATCTGCTGTATTATAGGCTTTTGACTATTTCTCCTATGTTATAGGTAGGAACGGATAATTTACTTGTCAGATATTATTTAACATTCATCAATTTCACTTAGAATTAAAACCCACTCAGACTCACATAGGATTATCTTTTGAAACAGTTCTATCTTTATTACTAGTGTAGTAGAGCAAATTTTTTGATATTGAAAGATGAAAATCTGTGTGTACTTTCATAGATCTGACTGTAGAATATATGTTGTAGGGTTTGTGACAAAACAATTACCGCTTGTCCCTACGTTTATGCTCTGTCCTGAACTAAAAGGAGAATATGGGAACAGGAGTTCCTGCTTTCTGTATGACTATTACTTACCTAAATTTGCCTGGATGTTGTTGAGCTGTTTATGGTACTTCTCATATATAAAGGTGTTTTAATATTGTGGGGCACACCTTTAATCCCAGGACTTGGGAGGCAGAGGCAGGCAGATTTCTGAGTTCCAGGCCAGCCTGGTCTACAAAGTGAGTTCCAGGACAGGAAGGACTCAACAGAGAAACAATGTCTCCAAAAACCAAAAACCAAACAAACAAAAAATAGGTTCTCATGTCAAAAATAACTTACAGCAGGTAAAACAGTTAATTCTATGCTTAGATCAGAATAGCATGGAAAGATTATTTGCCTCCATGCCTTTGTATTTGGGATACAATTTTGAAATCTATTTCCTCATCCACTTTCCTGTTATGGAGCTGAATATTTGCAATATCTATCAAAGAAAGAATTTGTGTGAAATCTAATGAAGCCTAAAGGGAACACATATTTTTCTATTTGCCTTTCAACTGATGGTTAATGTGGCATTTTCTCCAAAAGGACTGAATGGCAACCCTTTAACACAGTGACATTTTCTACTACCTGCACACCCCTGGGGCTCTTTGATGAGGGCCCAAATGCCTTCTTATAAAGAATTTCTCTTTCCTGGTAGCCATCCTGCCAGGACTGAACTGTTGTTTTTGCTGTGTCTATGGACTCTCGTCTTAAGATACATTCACAGTTTGAGATTGATGTTCAAGAATGAAATTAAGATCAATTTAAGCACAAGCAGAATCCCAGTGATGTCTTTCATGGTTGATTACATTGAAAGAGGAAAAGACGATTGTAAACTGCAGAGGTTAGAAGCAATGACTAGAGGCTAGAAAAATGGCTAAGCACGTAAAGGCCCATACTGATCTTTCGAAAGATTGGAGTTTAGTTTTCAGCATGCATGTCCAGTGGCCCACAACTGTATGTACCTTTAGTTCCAGAGAATCTGATGAACCTGCCCTCCATGGATACCTGCACTGATGTATATAAATATATATATATATATATATCCACACATATATACAAACATGAGTATTTTTAAAAATAATTTAATAAATGAAAAGACTCATTGTATAATTGGAAATTAATAGGAGAATAATATTAACTGGAGCTCAGTAAATAATACCTAACAATATTCTCACAGACATACAATAGAATATTCCTAATACCTACCCAAACTATTACTATAGAAAATATTTATAATTATCAAGATAGAGGAAGCATTTTATAAAGGTTAATATATTCACATATCACAGCAATGCTGTCAGTGTGAGGCTGGCTTTTTGCCATCTTCATACAGTGGTAGAAGTTGTTCTCAACCTTTCTAATCAAAGTAACCTTTTCTGTCCTTTAGTATAGCCATAGTTCCTGTTGTCCATCTGATGTTAGTTGGAGTAAGATAGTCAGGACAAACAGTTTTGAGAAGTTCTATTTGAACGAAGTCTTGTTGAGAACACCACCAGGTGGAGGGACCCATGTCAATGCCGGACAGGGTCTTTTAAATGAGAAGTCACTTGAAAAAACAAACAAACAAAAAAAAATGAGAAGTCACATCCAAGAAGGAGAGAGGTAATCATAAGGGCGATGGAAACAAGACGGTGGGAGGGAGATAAGGTTGTAGATGGATAACAAGTTGGAATTTTGTTGAAATTTCAAGAACATAGTTAAGAATTTAGTGATTTAATTACAAAGACAAGTTATAGAATATTTTGGCGTATGAGATGGCTTTTTATAGTATTTTTTTGTTAAATATTTTATACAAGCCTATAATGAATATGTTTTGTTCTAATCCACCCCCATTTTCTCCTCTCCAAATCCTCCATTATCCCATACCAGTTCCCTCCTATTTTGTGTACCTCTCCTTTCTCTGCCTCCCTTTACACTCACTTGGTCCGTTTAGTGATGCCTACATGCTGACGGTTGCATTGCCTGCTGCTGGAGCACGTGTCATCCTTCAGAGGCTTCCAGGCAGTATCAGCTTGATTTCACCATGTCCTATAATTAAAATACATAGTATCATTAGCAATAGTGTCTCACCATCAGTTTCTGGAGGGGAACGAAGAGTGCTGGCGTTACTCTGTACTGTTTGGAGAAGTCTATGGGACCATCCTGATCAACAACTCAAAAAGGTAACTTATAACTGACATTTTGCTTTTTTATGGTGTCAAGAAAGGAAGGTTGTTGTCTCCTCATTCTAGGGTAATTCCACTTGAATTCTTTTTGTTTATTTATATGTGAGTATTTCAAGACACTTCCACAGTAGTAGTTTTCTATATGACGTATTTAACCATCATTAGTGTTAGTTATACCTCCCTATTTCTCCACTTCTTCCTTATCCCCACGTGCCCCCTCATTGATCCTGTTTCATCCTTCAATCTGTAGAGAATGAACCATGAGTTGAAACAAATGAGAACTTTGAGCAAAAGATGTTCGGTTATTTATCTATTTGTCCTTTAACCCAAACTCACTGCACTGTTACCACATGCCAGGGAAGCATTGTAGATCCAGAGGATACCAAACATATTAAGAGAGGAGGAGGCCCTATTTTACAAGCATTGACTGTAGAGGATGGGCAGATAGGATTGAGACTCATGAAGTCAGTACAAGCTGCTGGAAGAGAATAATGTATCTTCTTGTACCAAGTGTCAGAAAAATGAAAGTCTGAATGGCACCAAAAAGCCACAAGAACTTGTAACCCTTCAAGAAAGACTGAGTGCAAAGCACCTAATAGAGAAGCAGACTTGGCATTAAAGAAAGCATTGAGGTTGGAAACACTTAGAGAAAGAACCTCACAGTCTTGGATGATCTCATCATATAAACCAGTTACTTCCTGTGAGAATTTGTAGCATGTGGGAGTGGAGCAAAAATGAAATGAAGACTCAAGAGGACATCATGATGCTGTTTCACACACTGCTTGAGTCTTGAACACTCCTTATTCAGTTATTCATTATACAGCACCATATATGCATCAGCCTCATTCTTAATCCTTTTCTATTAGTGTATTGAAACAATGGTTATAGCCATTAATATCAGTTTTATTTATTTTAAGAAAGTACTGATAATTATCAGAATTTGATTTTTAATTTGCTGTTTTGTTAAATTACTAATTTAATAATAATAATAAGTAATATTAGTTGGGAATACTTTTCTCAATGACTTAAAGCAGAATCACTTCAAAGAGTGTATAATATAGCATTTATTGAACTCTTTAAAAGTCCCTAATGTGCAGATGCCTTTAAAATCACTCCTGTGTCTATTTGGCACCACTTAATATGTTTTTAATGGGAGCAGGTGGAAAGTTTGAAGGAAGAATGATTAACCTGGTCATCTAAGTTATTGCTTGAACATACAGCTGTTCTGACCAGAAAGGAAGAATTATTGGAAGGTAAAGTTGGTTTTCATAGCTTGAAGACATTTTCTAGAATTGTTGTTAGAGTGAGTGTTGAGTGCAGTCCGTGCCACTTGTTTCATGTGCAGAGTAGAGGACTGATCATCTCCTTAGCTTAACTAATGGAATATCTTCCTATCATATCTGGTGTGATCATGTTAGAGGACTGATCATCTCCTTAGCTTAACTAATGGAATATCTTCCTACCATCTCTGGTGCGATCATGTTATAGTTACAGATTTTCACTTTACTGAAACAGGGGTTTTAGTCTTTGTTGTTGATAATGTTAAATATAACCAGAAATGAAAATCTGGTGAAATATTCCCTTTATCACGCTTCCATGCTGGGCTCCCAGTGTCTATCAACACTTGGCTTGAGAGTCAGCAACAAATGCACATTAGATTGACACTCCTACTCCGTATTCATTCTACCTCAAACAAGACCAAAATGTGTTTCTTTTGCCAGGAAACATTAATCCTAAGCAATACCCAAAGAGTTTGAAATCAGCTACAAACTTCATTACTGGAAGCTTTATTTATTTCTGTATTTAGTTTTGATTTAGGGGAATGATCATAGCGGAATGCTGTGTTCACCAGTGATATTTTCTCTCTTCAGGATTTTGATGTGTCATTTCTCTTTAATTGTGAATTGCTCCTCTTGTAAATTAAACATAGATTAAACACCTATGAGATATTTTCTGGGTGGTTTCTTTGTCAAAGTACAGATATAGAGTATCTTCAAAAATCAAGGTTATGTTTGTTTTAATTTTAATAGATAAAATAAGAAAATAGTTATTGAGTAAATAATCACTTCCAATGTAGAAAAAGTCATCAAATATGGGATATGCCTCCAGTCTGTCGTTTGTCCAAGTGGCCTTTGAACTTAATTTTAATAAAAACCTTGAATATGAATAAATGTACATCTACATTTGCTCAGAACAAACGACAAGCCGACTTAGCTGGCCAATAGTCACATTTATTGTGATAATTAACTGGCATATAAAACATTGTTTTTAACTGTAAAATAACATGCTAGTACTGCTTTAGCTGTCAAAAATGTAGTTAAACTTTTAAAAATCATTCTTAGATTCATTCACTAAAAAGCTGTCTGCCCTGAGCTGAAGGTTCCTAGCTAGTAGCAGGAGAAAGAATGTGCATATACGAATTAAATAGAGGCCTTAAAAGGCACAGGGTAGAGATTTAATTAAAGACTGTTATCCTTACAAATATGTGCTAAAAAGCATTGTGAGTGACTCAGGATTCATTTTCTCTCACTTTTGGGACTCAGTGCTGGGCGGTAGAAGTCAACATGTTTGTCAGATTGACCCAACTCTTCATTCATTAGCTGCATAGTCTGGGTACTGCATCTCTGTGAATCAGAGTTTTCATCTATAAAGCAGCCAGTAGTGGGGTCTGTCGTATATAGTCCTCTTGAGGGATACAATGAGATTATACATGCCTTGCAGTTTTCTGGGGCATGGAAAGAAACCATCAAATGGCAGAGAATCCCTTCCTCTCAGGCCAAGTGTATTTAAACACATATTTGCAAATAAATTAGAGAACATGTTATCTAAATAGGGCAGAAACTTGGAAATGACATAACGTATTTCAAGTTCCAATGTTTAGTAAAGAAAATGATAACTGTCCCTAAATATTGAGGGACATATTGCTTATTGCTTCATGTAAGGATAACCCAGAAACACAAAGTTCCAGGTTTGTGTCTTTTTTTTTTTAAATTTTTTCCTATGTTTACATCCAGAAATTGCAAGAGCAACTGCTTTGGCATTTCTTTTAGAAGTAATAGAAGTTTCTAGCTCAGTTTTGTTCTCTTGGTTGCTTTCAAATTCATCAGAACATGCTTCTTTAGCCATTGACTGTAGCTTGAGTTTTCCAGCCTGGCCCACAGTCAGGACAAATCTCTCTCACTCGCCAGTCCCATAGCCACTCAGTCCCAACCGAGTAAACACAGAGACATATTGCTTACAAACTGTGTGGCCGTGGCAGGCTTCTTGCTAACTGTTCTTATATCTTAAATTAATCCATTTCTATAAATCTATACCTTGCCACATGGCTCGTGTCTTACCGGCATCTTCACATGCTGCTTGTCATGGCGGCGGCTGGCAATGTCTCCTTCCACCTTCCTGTTCTCTCAGTTCTCCTCTCTGTTAGTCCTGCCTATACTTTCTGCCTAGCCACTGGCCAATCAGTGTTTTATTTATTGACCAATCAGAGCATTTTACATACAGACCATCCCACAGCACTTCCCCTTTTCTTTTCTTTTTTTTTTAAAGGAAAGTTTTAACTTTTACACATCACCAAAGCCAGCTTGGTATATTTGGGAATTTGGGCGTCGCTTCTCTTTCTACTTCCTGCTGGAGGGGGGCGCTGTATCTTATGGGGACACAAAGAAAATTTTAGGATTATGAAGTAGTTCATGAAGGTGTATCATCTGAGCCAGTTGCCTTGAAACGGTTCTGGATGTTGGGTCATCTGGGCTTTGGTGTCATCGGAGACCTTTCAGGGAGTCTTGGCTGGTCAAACCTGATGTATCTTAATCTGGAACAAATCCATAGCCTCTTGCTTTCTGTGGAAACAAAAGCAGAGCCTCAAATGTTTTTCTTCAGTTACGAATATCAAAGAGAACATAATCCAGATTCTCTGTGTGGTAGCCATCTTTACATGGCTTATTTTTTATATTAGCTTGAGCCTATTGCTTTAAACTGCAGCCTTCTAAGCCTGAACTGGTGCTGGCACTGTGGCTGCTGGCTCCGCCCATTTCATCTTCCCAACATGGCGGTGGTACGTTTTCCACCAGCTCTGGGAGCCATCAACTCTCAGAAATAGTGGGTCTATGCTTCTATCAAAGCAGCATGTAGCCCAGAAACCTCTTTTTTTTTGTTTTGTTTTGTACTAGCAAAGGCTAATTCCACCATGCAGCTTAATGTGCCACTTGCAGAGGCCTCATTCCCGCCATACTGCAGGTCGAGCACGCATGCCAGGAACCTGCCATAGTAGCTCAAACACGCAGGCTGCCACTAACTTGAGAGAGACAACTAGGAACTGTTTTTAGCTCCATTTTAGAATCTTTTTTCTCAGGTTTTAGGTGGAAACTTTTGCCAACATGTTGGGCGCCGTTTGTAGCTAGAGTTTTCCGGCCTGGCCCACAGTCAGGACAAATCTCTGACACCCGCCTGTGAAGTTAGTTCAGTTAAACCTGGTCATGTCCCTAGCAACACTCTTCCTGAGCGGTGTTTTCCCTGCCCATCTCACCTGCCACACTGCCACCGACTGCCTTCTGATATCTCCTTGACTGATGGAGCTGTGATCATTTTCTCTTTTGACCTTATAAGCTAATGAGAGCCGCTGGAGTGCCCTTTCACTTAGATCAATAGAAAGTGATTCAGTGTCTAATATCTCATTAATAGAGCTGGCTAATGGCAAACGTGGGACAGTTTATGGAGCTGACAAGCAGAGTACCTGACTGCATTAAAGCGATGGATGACCCACAGGCACAGTGACCCTGGAGACAGAGACTATCAGCAGCCAGTTGATACTGAGCCTTCTCCTGAGGATACAAGGGCTGAGAATGGTTGCTTGTATGGGTGGAGTTCTTCTGGAGAGTGACACCTTCCTCAGACACACTGCAAGAGGATTAGGGACAAGGAAAATTGGACATTGTTGCAGCTGTCACAGGAATTTAGATATAGTCAGTTCAGAGACCATCTGTGACTGGGATGGGCTTTGGGAACTGGCGCACAGAAGGAAAGAAGGCACGTCTTTGTACCCCACTCGTTGGATGTAGGCTGATCCAGGTTTAGAGCATAAGGGGGTCCTTTGTTATTTGGTCAGATCCTAGAGGGAGAATCTGTTCTTATTGGTTAGTTGGCAACCAATAGCAAAGGCTGCAGAGAGATCATCCATCCTAGGCATTACTCCACCCAAAAGTAGGAAGGACAGCTCCAAGGTCCACCAGCACACCTACTGTAGTGTTAACTCGGGGAATCAGCCACTAATCTTACCAACTCTAAAGGTCTAATACAATCTTGATCTCAGTAGAAAATAAGACAAAAACACATTGTCCTTGTTATCAAGTTTGTAAACACATGCAACGTGGAGGCTCCACTTCTTCTTTTGCCTTCAGTAGCATTAAAATTGTCTATGATGGGGATTTTGGTATCAGTCTGTGGTGATATTTTATGTCCCCCCAATATATTGTGCACCCTGATAAACTTATCTGGGGTCATAGAACAGAACAGCCACTAGATATAGAGACCAGAAAATGGTGGCACACACACCTTTCATCCTAGCATTCCGAAGTCAGAGATCTGTTTGGATCTCTGTGAGTTTAAAGCCACACTGGAAACAGTCAGGCATGGTGACACACGCCTTTAATCCCAGGAAGTGATGGCAGGAAGCAGAAAGGTATATAAGGTGTGAGAACCAGAAACTAGACACCTTTGGCTGGTTAAGCTTTTAGGCTTTTAGCAGCAGTTCAGCTGAGATCCATTTGGATGAGGACTCAGAGGCTTCCAGTTTGAGGAAACAGGATCTGCTGAGAACAAGGTAAGGTGGCTGTGGCCTGTTCTGCTTCTCTGATCTTCCAGTGTTCACCCCAATACCTGGCTCTGGGTTTGTTTTTATTAATAAGACCTTTGAGATTCGTGCTACATCAGTCAAGCATTTTCACTGAGATATTTTATTCCAGTTGACCATTGCTATTGAAAGTCATGGTTAGTAAGCCTCAACCAAGCTAGGGCTTGGGCTAAGATTAGGGTTAGAGCTAAGACTAGGGTTAACGTTATGGTTAGGTTAAGACTAGGGTTATAGTAAGGACTAAGGCTAAGACTAGGGTTAGGATTAGTGCTATGACTATGGTTAGGGTTAGTGCTATTGCTAAGACTATTGTTAGGATTTGAGCTAAGGCTAAGTCTATGGTTAGGGTTAGAACTCGGGCTAAACCCATGGTTAGTGTCAGGGCTAAGGCTAAGACTGTGTTTAGGGTTAGGGCTAGGGCTAAGTCTAATGTTAAATTTAGGGCCAGGTATAGGATTGGGACTGGGCTATGGTGGTGATTCCTCCAAAATGTTTCCTTAGTGCATGAGAATCAAATCCCAAAAGCCACAATAGCAGCATTGATGCTAATCCTCTTCGAACAAACAGTGTGCCTTATGTGATATGCTAGGAAACAAGAAGAGCAACTCTATCCCTATACCTAGTGTCAGATACACAGATATGTGTGCATGTGGCTTAGAACAATCCTACCCGCATCCTGTCTTGAATATACTTGATTTACCTCAGGATTACACTGTTGTAGATTTATTTTTCAAAATCCATATAAATGCAAAAGTTCGTAATTAATAAATAATTAGAATTTAAAACAGAAACAAACCCAGCACTCATATTTTAAATTTTTAACGTGTGTTCTGTGGCTTACGTAGGCACTGGTGCCTTTAGGTATGTTGAAATAATCAGATAATCCTATTTCTATTTCCATAGACCTAATTGAATGAACAATTTCTCAAGTGCTTCCAATAAAAATGGATATAGATATTTGTTACCCACTCTAAAAACATAAAGAAAGAGATCTATTTAAATGTATGAGTTCAGTGTCCTGCAGGCACACAGCTGACCCTTGGGAGCTTGAGCTGGCATCCAGGCTGAGGAAGTTGGAAACTAGAAAGGGGGCTGAACAGTCAATGACTCTCACCAAATAAACAATCCAACCTACATTCAGTGTTCATGTGGCAGAACCAGTGAGGGGACGAGTGGGAACCAATCCTGAGGTCAAAGCCAAGAGGCAAGAGGGGAAGGACTGCCATGCTCCGAGGATCCCCAACCAGCCACCCTGGAGAAATGTATGTCTTTTACTCCTCTCCAGTGGCTGGTCCTGACAGTTCTTAACCTTGAAGTTGTTAACTCCTCCCTGTGCCCTATGGGGTGAGTTTCAAGTCTCTCACTAAGGCACTTAACTCTCTTCTCACTGTATTGTATGCATTAATGAACCTTAGTCTTCTACCCCATTTGCTTTAAAGCACACTCCTGAACTTCCCCCGCACAGGCTTTGTCCCGACACTGAACCTTCCCACTCCTTGGCCTTTGATGCCCCTGCCCTGTAGTCTAGGGACTTGAGTGCAGTTATTTCCTGTTCTGATTTCTTAGACAGATGAGAATTAATTATCTCTTCATCTCTGAAATGTTTACCACTCTACTGTGTACTTTTCTTGTTACTGTGACAACTGGTCCCAGTGAGGAAAGGTATATTTGGTCATCCAGTTGGAGAAGACATAGTCCATCATGATAAAGAAGGCATGCTGGCAGGAATGTCAGCTAGCTGGGTCACATTGGATTGGCAGCCAGGAATCAGGGAATAATGAATGCTGGGTACTCAGTCACATTTCTATATTTCGTGCAATAAAATACCCCAAGCCCATAAAAAGGGCTGCCTACAGGTAAGTGTGTGCTTTCCCATCTCAACTCATTCAGACAATCCATCACAGACATGGGCAAAGATTTGTGCCCATGGTGATTTTACATCCCATCAAGTTGACAATCAGTGTTGCAACCAACCTTCTCAGGTTGGGCTCAAGATAAAAATGTCTTCCTCACTCTGAACTGTGATATGTTGGCCTATCACCACTTAACAGACTTCAGCTATAGTTACTATTTAGCAATACTGTTAATACTAGTGAAAGATGTTTGCATTCACTTTATGGCATCTATAGAGTAGGCCACAAAGAAAGAACTATATTCAATGTTTCACTGGATTTCATTAAATTCCCTACGATTGCATAATCACCCCATGGTATAATACTTCATATAATCTTTGTCTTATTTATAAATAAACCAAGGCTTGATGAGCCTTCAACTCTGTATGAAGCAGTATGTTCATCTTTATACTGCCAGCCCCTGGCAGGCTTAGACTCCTAGGCTATGGACTATACAATAGTTCAGATAAAAAAAAAATGTGTCTATGCATAGTTGTGATCTACAGAACAGGTAGAAATGTGGATTGTGTGCTCCACATAACACATATTGATGCAGTCACATGTGAATGTCTATTGTTTCCTATTTTAAAGAAAATCTTATCTAATTAAGATTCCTTCATAGTAAAGCATATAGAGGAAATTAGTTTTATTTTTCCATATATTTATTTTATCTTGAATAACTTTAGTAGGAACATTCAATCACAAAATATTATAATACCCATTTCTTAGCTGTAAATCATATAAAAAATCTGCCAACTTCTTTTAGTTGTAGTCCCAATATGTATGTTGTGTACATGTATATGTGTAGTTTATGTATGTGTGCATATGTCGTGTTTGCATGTATGTGTAAGTGTCTGTACATGAGGTAGCCAGAGGTCAACGTCAAATGCCTTCCTCAGTTATTCACTCTCTACCTTCTTTTATGAGACATATTTTCTCACTGAACTAGGGATTCACTAGTTTGGTTGCAACGTGTGGGGGTGCACCTGTATTTGCTTTCACAGCACTAGGCTGTAGATGTGTGTCAGTACTTCATGGCTTTGACATGGATCCTAGAGATGAAAGCTTAGGTCCTCATCATTGGATGGTCATAACAAGACTGAGTGAGCTATATCCTTGGTCTAATCACACGCACACACACAGAGTTTTATTTCCTTTATTTGAATCAATAATTAAAAATAAATGTATATAGTGCAGCAATACAGGTGAATGTTACTATGGATTTATATATAATAATATATCGATCACTCATTCAGACTTTATGAGCTGGTATTGGCAGTGTTATAGAAAAAAATTAGGCTTGCTTAATCCATAGAAATAAGGCATTAACATGTTTCTGCAAGAAAAGGGAAATGCAGACTGCTTGCAGGATCCAAGCAAACAGCAATCTGCCTCCAACTGTTGCAATTTATCCCACGAGCTCAGCTCTGGCTTTGCTTTCCATTTCTCAGGGATGAAAATCTATATTTTCTTTACTAGAATATCACTTATTGAAAGTGTTCACTGACTTAAGAAAAAAAAAGTGCTCTACTTAGAGGATAGATTTAAAAAATTCCCTGGCCTTGGAGACAAACAGATGAAGACTATCAATATGCAAAAATTATCACCTAGTGTGTGGTGCCTTCTCCTTACACCCTTAAATATGTTCTGAATTAACACCTCTAAGATTCATAAGGTAAATGTGTCATTATTACATCTTCTCAGTTTTTTCCAGTGTTCTTCTGAGTGTCACAAGGCATCTCCTAGGAAGGGGAATGTTAGCTACTAGGTGTTTCTCTATTATGAACCCTAATTTTGTTTATACCATTTTATATCATGTGCTTTTCTACAATATTAGTTGATCGAATCATTTGAACTCTACTAGTAAGAAAAATCCTCATTTGCCAGATAGTGGATCTAATTCTGCCTCGTTGTACAGATGAGAAAACAGAGAAAAGGTTGGGTGTCATCGTGTCAGTGATTATGGCCCTAGAAGAAGCAGTTAATTGTGTTCCAGGATCCATGGATCCCAACATTCTTTCTTCTCCTCTCATTCAGAATTCTTCTCCAACACAACTACCTTTTGTGCAGTGCTTATACTTTCTAATTAAAGCTTGAGCCAATGGGAATCTCAAACATTGCCATTATGGGAATAAAAGATAGAAACTAAGCTTTTGCCATTTTTTTTTATTCTACCACTTTAGGATTTCAGTAATTTTCTATGATAATTTTATTACCTTTTGATAAGCCACAGAACGCAGATATATTTCCATAAAAGGTCTGATTTCTGTGTCTCAGAGCCTTCTTAATGAGATTTGTACTCGTCTATTCTACCACTTTTTATACAACTTGAGTGAAGGTAGAGGATCATCAGAGTAAGCTGAAACTTGGCATCAGTACCTCGATTAGTGGTATATCCTCCTGTGAGGGATGGAAGTCCCTGTCCAGGATGCCCGGGAGCTGATATTCTTGCCATAGTGGCAAGTATTTCAGCTTCTGATGATTTTTTTTTACTACCATCTGATAATTACTTCCATTTTTTCCTTTTCTCCCAACCTCTAGACATGCTGTCAGTCCATGTAGCTGTTGATTAGAAATGTTGTTTGTTATGCCACAGTACATCACTCTAGTTGCCTGGAGGCAGTCTGAAATGAGTGTCTCAAGCTCTATATTGGTTGATGATTTAAGAAAAGCCACAAACAATGGTCATGCCATTGGATTGTCAGTACTTTTTCTGTCTGGGTACTGTTGTTCAGAAAGGTGATGGCGGGTAAGGTGTGGCATAGCCTATGGACCGAAGGGCAAATCTATCCATCCTGCAGGTGGCCCGACACATGCAAAAGAAATGACGTAGATATATCTGGACTTGGGAGTGTGTGGCCTCAGGAATTTCAGGCTACCTGAGGAAAGAATTTCCAGATGGTACACTTTATCCTCGGGCTTAGGGTTTGATCAATATATGAAAACTCTAGGGCAACTTTTCCTTCCAGCACTACTGGGTTTCTAGCTTGCTAATAAAAATTCTTAACTTCAGTGTGCCTTGGGCAAAGGTATAGTCAAGAGTGCTGTGACGGTTTCACTGTAGTACTAAATTGTTGCATCAGGAATTCTTTGGAGGCTAGAAAATAGTTCCTGATAAAACCCAAAACCAAACCTCCAAATTAAGGTGGTAAAAGATGATTGAGACAATGGAATTAACTTTCTTAGTAGAATGGAGTACAAATGAAATAATAGACTTTAAAAAAGAATGTTTACTGTTAGTGCAATTTGGAATAGATTTTATTTTTATGTTGTATAACATTCGTCTTTACAGATATTAGAGTGACACTGGTTTTGAGAGTGAAAATTGAAAGAAAAGATCTTATGTAGCTACTTGCCATAAAGAAAGTATCATTAGATATTCAAAGAATCACTATATGGATTGTATCTGGAAAAATCAAAAGGAAAAGAGAAAATAGTTTCAGGAACTCTAGTAGAATGGGAGATGGGAGGGTAAGGCAGAGGAGTGGGGAGGGGAGAGGTAACTAACACTGAGGGGTGCTTGGAAAAGCCATATAAATATATATGTATATGTATTTAAGAATTTAATTGGAATTACCCTACACAGGGGACTTTGCTCCACCCATAGCTTGCCAAATAAGAAACCCAATACCAGATGTGAAGTACTTCCCCAAGTTGCTGGTCAAAGGCCTCCTAGAGATCTCCAAAACAGTATAATCTATTGCCATTGCTTTTGGTTGCCTACCAGATTTAGATGATAAGACTTTATTGCTAAAAGCACCACACTTATTGGTCATAGGACATGGATAAATTGACTTGATATCAACCAGAAAGCTTCCTCCCTGCTGCTAGTTTTAACAGTATTGGAAGATGCTCGGGAGGCTGCAGGGAAATAAAAGTGATGAAGAGTCTCACTCAGTTATAAACACTGAACTGCCTTGATGGCTAGACTTTCAAGATATGCCCACGAGAGCAACAGCGGCATGATTGTTATGGAAGTAACTGACTTTCTGATTGCGTTAGAGGCTTACTCCACAAGTTGAAACGCATGCTTACTACTGTGAATATTCCCAAGAACCCATGGTTGAGGAGTTCATAGGCCCCAAGGTTGAACCTACTACTATTGCTCTGATAAATGGACACAGTACCAAAAGTCCTCTAAATTTGTAACTCTCTACTCCCACCTTAATACAACTCTCAGACCTCATTAGAGGTTTTTGTTTGTTTGTTTTATAGCACAGTGAACAGTGATTAAAGTCACAACTGGTCAAAGTTTCAGAGAATAAGCATCAGTAGACTTTTCAGCCACAACTGGAATATCTTTTTCACACCATCCTTATCAAGGCCCAGGGAGCATAATGGAAAAGTAGTAGAAAAATTGCAAGAGAGAAGTCAGGAAGCATAGGAGCAAGACAGTGTCTTCTGACATAACATAGGCTCATTAGTTCACAGCAGCTCTTGCTGCCTGCACAATACCTGCACAATAACAAGCTAGTAAATATCTTGCTTTGAAAGGAGAGGGGTTCATAACGTTCCTCCCATAACTTAGAAGCTATGGACAGGTGATGACTTCTGGGTGAAGGACAGTTTTCTTTAAGGATGTGGCCCCTGGTATGTTAGCTAATCTCCAACGGATGGCCCCACATCCTGGAGTAGATGAATAACACAAATCAGACACTGAGTTGTTAAAATGTATGGAGGACTTGGAGTTGGGGGGCTGGTAGGCAGTTGGGGTGAATCTTAGGGGAGGCTGGGAGAGGAGTAGGATATGCATATAATCAAAATAAGTTGCATTTTTAATACAATGAGAATTAGTACATAAAGTGGCAGGTAGCCAGAGGCAACAGGGAGATGGCAAGACAGAAACCAGGGAGTTGTCTGAACTCCTTATTAAACAGCCCGAGAGACTGGTCCCCGAGGACTTGGTGCAAATAGGAGCAGGCACAACTGGCTTCACTAAGCACAGAACTTTCTTGACAATATGTACTGATAATAACACCAGCCATCATTTTGACTCCTTAAAAGTTCTACTTGCTTCTCCTTTGAGCCTCGGAAGTCCTGCAAAGTGCCCCCTTAAGAAGTTGAGGTACTTATGCAATTTTATTTGGAAGTACTATACAATCACTGGGTCTTTCTGCATTAGAAACTATAAAAGAAATAGTTTACCCTTTAATAAAATGGTGTTGACAGGAAGCAATGTCTCACTGTTCAACAAATTTCTAAAATTAACCTGAAAATTCTCAGACTGGTTATAATGAAGACAGATATTACAAGGCTGATAGTGAGATTAGCCCTGCATATACCATGAGAGTTTGTGTTCAAAGTTTCTACCATAACGTTGATTTTTCCCTCTTTCCCTTTCTTTCATTTTTCATCTGGAATTATTTATTTTAGCCCACATGTTTCCATAGGTCAGTTCATCACAGCCAGCTGTATTGTTTGTGCACCCTAGTGACACAGAGTGTCATGGTGGCGGAAGTATGTGGCAGGGACTTTCACATTATTATGGGTAGGAATCAGGGAAAAACACAGAGGAAAGTATCAGTGACAGTATGCACTTAGTGATCCGCCAGAGTAACGTATTTTTTTTCACTTCTGCTCCATTCTTATAAGTTTTCAGAACCTGAGAAGATAGGAGACCACTGGTCAAAATCTGGTAGGGACCACGGGTCAAAACTTTAGCCTCTGGAAGATATTTGATTTTAAAACTGTAAATTCTACCCCTGGCCTTCAGTGGCTCATGCCGCCTCCTAATGCGAAATGGATTTAGTACATATCCTAAAGTCCTCAATGTTTTAACACTGCCAACTCTGTTGAGAAGGTCAAAACTTAGAGTCTCTTCTGGGACTTTAGATGCATTTTTTTACTCTGAACGTCTGCTGGAAAAAAAATCACATACTTCCAATATACAAGGGGACAAAGTTATTGTCCAGTTCCCGATGCCAGATAAGGTGAATAACAAAGAAGGATCAGAGGAAAGCCACACTGAGAGCCAACACTGCAAGTATCAAATTCTGGTGCTCCGTGAATCAGGAACATATCCTGGGCTCTGAGCCCTAAGGGATTTGTGCAGCCCTACATCTCCAGCCTTGCTGACTGGAGCCCATATGTGTGAGCAAGGTACTCCAGAGGCTCACTTTTTTTTAATGAAATAACTTTCAAGTGAATTTACAGTTTTATGTCCTAGTGAATTTGATGGCTTCATTATGATAAATCCCATAGATACTTTCAACACGTTTTTGGATATTGTATTAGCACAAAATTCTCAGTTTGTCTTGAATGGCACACAAGGCTTTCACAAGCACACTCAAGGTCTACTCCTTCATGTGTCCTTCTCTGGTCAGACTGCAGGCTTTCAATCTTCCTGCTCTGATTCTTGCTCTGTGTTCTCACTGCAAACCTGCCTGAAAGCAGTACTTTATGTGCTATAGCGAGAATACCACGTTGGTTTCTTTGCTAGACTAATTAGTGTATTACCTTTAACACACCAAGTTTGAGTACACTGGCAAAATGTAGACAAATTCTTTGCAAAAAGTCAAATCTGAATTATCTCCAGTCCATCTTTCAATAGTGTTCCCATTCCCACCTGAAAATCATGAAGGTAGGCTTTTGTTTCTGCATTTCCACTAGCACTCTGCGATTTTGCATCCCCACCAGAATAGCTTATTAACCTCTTATTGTAACACACCAAAGAATACAAAGCACATACTTTCAACCTTTTCCGATTTATTCTGCAAAACAGTTCCTGCCGACCATCTAGTCAAAATTAGAACAATGTCTTTGCTTCTCTGCTACCCATTTTGTGCATTATTTATTTACTTATGCATGATTGTGACAAGTATCTGAGAAACACAAATTAAGGATGAGATCATTTATTTTGGCTCATGACTTCAGATATCTCACTCTTTTCCTAGTTCTATCGGTTCAGTTTATGTTAAGGAATAGCATCAGGGCAGAAATGTGTGCAGAAGCTGTTTATATCGTGGCAGACAGGGAGTACCAAATATGATTCCCGTTCTGTTATTCCTATGTAATCAGAGACTGTATTGCGTTTAAGAAACTTTGGAGAAGTTTGTAGTCTCTAGGATTTTGTTGTGTGTATGCAGTGCACACAGACATGTGGGTGTTAGTGCATATAGAGGCCAGAGGATGACTTTCAGTGTCCTGCTCTGTCCCTCTCTACTTTATTCTCTTGATTCATGGTTTCTCTCTGAACTTAGATCTCCATATTTTGGAGACTGACTGGCCTGAAAGCTCTTGGATCAATATGTCTCTGCTCACCTGTGCCTGGGTTACATGTGTCTCTGCTCACCTGTGCTAGAGTTACAGGTGTCTCTGCTCACCTGTGCTGGGGTTATGCAGGTGTCTGCTCATCTGTGCTGGAGTTACAAGTGTCTCTGCTCACCTGTGATGGGTTTACAGGTGTATGGTCAGGTTATCCTGAATTTATATCCACCCAGGAATCAATCACAGATATTTTTGTTTGTGTAGCAAACATTCTTACCCACGAAGCCATCTCCGAACTCTGGGGTTAGTATTTTCCAATGTTCTACTAGATGCATTTTTAATTGCTGCTCTAATCTAGTCTTTCTTGTTACTTGTGTTGAGCACAGAATCAAGTTGTATACAGTTCATGATTTATAGCCTTAAGGAATTCATATCTATTATAAATCAGACAGGGAGAGGAGATTCATGAGAAAAGACACATTTACCCACAGAATACAGGTGAAGTATGAGGTTTGGCTCTGCAAGTTATCCATTAAATCCTCATGCAATATGAAACTTGAATAACTAGAGTTATAAGTACAAAAATACTTGGTTGTAACAAATGATTTTTTAAGACATACAACTTCATCCAACATTTTGTATCTCAATGCCTAGGAAAGAACCAGTGATAAAACATATTGATGGTTAAGATAGAGCCAATTTTACTTTTATTTATTTATTTGGTTGGTTTGTTCAGTTTTTGAGACAGGGTTTCTCTGTGTAGCCCTGACTGTCCTAGAACTGTCTCTCTCTGTAGACCAGGCTGAACTCAAACTTACAGAGATCCTCCTGACTCTGCTTCCTGAGTGTTGGCATTAAAGGTGTGTGCCTCCACTCAACTTTTGAGAGCACAATGCTAGTGGAATTTTAATGACAAAAACAGCTGGAGGAGAAAAGTTGGATTGACGTTTTCTAGTGTTGGTTTAGCGGATCATAAACTCCAGTGCTTTTCACAGTTCTTTAATCTGAAATGTGTCTTAGATTTTTGTTTAGTTATTTTCATTTTATTTTTTGTATGTGGTGTTTTGCCTGCATGTATATCTATGTACTCATGTGCATCCCTGGAACTTGTGGAGGCCATAAGAGGGTGTTGTGTCCCCTGGAACTAGAGTTACAAGTGGTGTGAGCCATCATATAGGTGCTGGGAATTGAACCTAGGTCCTTTGCAAGAACAACCAGTGCTCTTAACTGCTGATCCATATCTGCAGTTCCCTGAAATATGTCTTTATGAAGTCTATCTGTATTTGTGCATTTATGTGTCCTTGTGTGCTTGTGTATTTTACAAACCTGCATTAATCACAGAGAGAAACAAGATGGTTTCTAAATTCCATTTGAGTAGTAATTATTGACATACTTAGGCAAGCTGTGATAGGGCCAAATTGCATGTAGTGTTATATGCACCAGCTTTACATATCCTCAGTTGTATGGAGCGAATCTCAAAAGTGTGCGGTAGTATATGAGAATTACTGACAGAGTCTCTCGCAGCCACATCCTCAACTAAACCTCTGCTGAGAGTGATAATAAAGGTATGTGTGAAATGGATTGGCAGAGCTGGAGATGGAGAAATGGGCTGTTAAGGGAGATGACATTCGAGCTGAGGTATGAAGACAGTGAACAGAGGATGAGTTGAGCTGTAGGCTTGTAAATACTCGTGGTGCTCGTTATTTTGTGTAAAGTTGTATAAAAACACAGTGTCTTCCAAGGCGCTGTCTTTCTCAGTGTTTTCATACATGATTCAGGGGAATGGAGCTCCATGAATGTGTGTTTTAAGGATGATAGCTGTGCTAATGCTCCAGAGAGTTGCCTGCTGAGAGAAGAATTCACATAACACCCAGCAGGCAGAAGCAGTAAGTAAAGGCAGAGCACAGCTCCTATGTTTTCCAAAGATAAAATGAGTAAGAAAATTAATGATATTCATCTTCATTATTTTCCCTTTGCATTTCTTGTTAAATAATCTGCAGCCTAAATAGAGTGACACATCTTTGTAGGAAGTTTACGATTAAAGACAACACAGACAAAGAGCTTTGGTAAAGATTAGGGAATTTAAAAAGCACATGTGTGGTTCCGGGGGCTCAGGGTTTGAAATTAACGTTTGGCAATTTGTTTTTAAGTTTTGTTTAACTTTTTGCTTTCAAGAAAATGCTTTCTGGAGAGCCCTGGGAAATACTTGTGTATTTCCACATGGCATTAAATTCTTAGTACTTTTTGAGTGATGTAGAATAGATTTGAAATCCTGATGGATCATAAACCATGGGTCTGTGCTGAGGCCTTGTCCTATGAAATCTGCTTGATGGAATGTACAGGGAAGATCTTTTTTTATATTTACTTGTCATTTGGATATGATAATGGGCAGACCCTGGGCAGCTGTGTAGGTCAATTGCCTTTGCAGTTGGGAGCCTTCAAAAGTTCTTACCCCTCAGAGGTGGGTAAGTGGCTCAGTGGGTAGGAGTTCTAGCTACACAAATGGGAGGACTCTAGTTCAAACCCCAGCACATGTGTGACAAGATGACATAAACCTATAGCCCAGTGCCCGGTGGAGCAGAGCCAAGAGCTTCCCTGGGACCTGCTGCTGGTCTCCAGCATAACTTCAGGTTAAGTGAGAGACTGTCTCAAGGGGATAAGGTAAAAAATGTTAGAGTGGGATGCTTGATGATCTTCTCTCTCTCTGTCTCTGTCTCTGTCTCTGTCTCTCGACTGTATGTGGTGTACATACACAGATATTTGCCTCATACTATCACACATATGGAAAAACAATTAAAATATTTTCAGAAGTTATTTCACTTGTGCCTGCTATTCTCTGTTTGATCAAATGAAGCAACTGAAGTTGTACATCCACTAGTGAGAAATATGTCTGCAGGTGTGGAATACATCCATAGGTAGAGAAAGAAGGAAGCAATGTCATAGATGCCAACTTTGGAATAGACTAGCCTGGCTATGGGAAATACCCAGGTTATCCAACTTCTAGAGCACTTTAACTGACTTCTCTGAGCCATCAGGTTGTTGTAAGGACTTTTTAAAAAATGCCGCGCCGGGCAGTGGTGGCGCACGCCTTTAATCCCAGCACTCGGGAGGCAGAGCCAGGCGGATCTCTGTGAGTTCGAGGCCAGCCTGGGCTACCAAGTGAGTTCCAGGAAAGGCGCAAAGCTACACAGAGAAACCCTGTCTCGAAAAAACTAAAAAAAAAAAAAAAAAAAAAAAAAAAAATGCCGCATCGTGTTGATGTTTGGAAAATGTAGAACTACAGAGATAAAGGGAATACTATTTCACTTAAGTAAGATATAGAAATGGAGATACTGTAAAATATTATTGGAAAGTGGCATACACAGAGGAAACTGATGCAGAGAGACTTTACAGGAATTGCAGGGCTGTGCTGGATTTTTCCTGGAGACCAGGGGAAGAATATACTCGCAACACCATCTTTATTTTATCCCATATGTCAGTGTAAGATAAACCTTGCTAACCTCAAGGTCAAGATTCTAAGAAAAATTCCTGACCTGGCTGGATTCAGACTAATTTGGCGAGGGAACCTTTGGTGGAGATGTGAGAGCAGAGAGATCTGTGTGATCCTGTGCTAGCTACTATGCTGCTGTTGTCCTGCCTACCAAGCAAGAAAATGTGCAATTGATGAAATTACAGAGTAAATGGCAGAGGATCCACACAGATACCTTTGACCTCTTCTTGACATTATTAGCTAGAATCAGCCTTGGCTCTCATGATGGTATTGGACTATAACATCACAACAGGCTTTTCTTTTACCCGTGTGTCTGTTTCCCTAGAGTTAAGGCTACAAATACAATAACACAAATCAAAAGATATTTCAAATTTCCTGTCATTTCTATTCAATTTCAGTGTGATACAATGGATGTTGGATGAATTGCCTAAGATCTTCTGAACTTCCCAGGAGAATGTCTTCCTAGGGAAGTGCAGATGATCCAGGTCTGGCATATTCTTGACAACTTAATGGCCAACATCAGTTTTATCCACAGGGATTTATTGAATTGAAATGGTTGTTACAAGTCAATACTCTATCTATGTTATGAGTTTTATTTGGTAAAACATTGGCCCATTTCTTATATTTCATATATCATTTCAATGGTTTTGACCAGAGATATTCTTGTTGTTTGGTTTGTTTACTTTGTTTTCCACTTTTCACAGCCTTGCTAAATCAGATCACCAGAAAGGGAATTCTTACTTTTTCTCAAATTGCAGAGAAATTTCATTTTAGTGTACTAGAAAACCATCGAGAAGAGAAAGGAAATTTCTCCCTCGAGGCATCTGAAGCATAGCTTTAAGAGCTCCTTGGTAGTACAAGACTGTCAATAAAATCAGAGAGCTCCTCAGTCCATTGCACTCCCCTTAATTTTTTAGCCTCACAAGCACAGTGATGGGTGGTGCAGGGCTGGGAGCATCACTAAAGAAATAATACAGTGGAGGTAAGGTGGACACAAATATTAAATGGGGAATGTTCTACCAATTTTTTTTTTTTTATTAGCAGATACCACAAACTTGCAGAAAGATGGACTCAACATGAGATGCAGGATGTCCCCATGGTGCAGATTTAGTAGTTCACTAATGACACTTGACCTGGATATTTTTACTTTGCTTACAGTGCCAGAGAAGAAAATCCATCATATTGGTTAATCATTCTCCCAGATGACCCTAAATTATAAACTGTACCACAGTGCACCCTGTTTTGCTTAAATAAATCCCCATGAGCAAGAGCAGTCAAATAGATTTGCATGAATATAACACAGAATTGAGCAGCTGACTATTTCCACATTGTAAAAAAGATAGCATGGAGGCCCTGAATTCCAACCATTATGGAAAGTAACTTGAAAGACACAGCAACATGGAATACATAGAGAGAGAAAGACGTGATTCTAAATAGGCACTGAAACCATCTGTACATTAATTGTCTTTGGTAAAAGGGAAGACTAAAGCTTTGGGATGTATTTATAGCTATGTGGGCGATACATCAGGCCTTTTCCTGTGCAGTTTAATTCTCTTCCCAGACCACACTGAGTACATTGTGCACCATCCCAACAACAGATGATAGCAAGATTCAAATACAAGCTGGTACGTGTCTAATTTTCCCAAAGGATGGCTAGCCATTTTGTTTGGAAACCACTGTCCCACTTGAGAATGCTGATAGCAATGATAGAGAAACAGGATTGGTAGGTATAATTTATAAAGACCAAAGGTATAAACAGAGGCTCCAAATATCAATGGAGGCAGCTTTCTATACCCTAATAAAACCCAAACATATGTTTTCAGGGTATATATATTTAGGGAGTGCTTTCCCTGTGTTCTATGTGTTGAGTATTTTATATCCATTGAAGAGTCCTCTGGCTTTCAACAGTAATTGCTTATGTATTAAGAATGATGATCCCCACTAACAGTTTGGTATCATACTGCACTGCACAATATTTTGTTCCAGAAGATAATTTCATAGTATGCATTAAGGAAATTCAGAATAGGGAGAACTCTTGCTAGAAATTCAGATCTAAGATCTAATAAGTGAAATATTTCTGTAAAAACATCTGACAGATTCTTCTAACATCTACACTATGCCACCATTTCCTAGTCATGTGTCTTTGAGAGAATCATTTACCTTCTCTACACTTGCTTCATAATCTTATATCATAGTATTACCATGATAAATTACTGTAGGGCAGTCAGGCACCTATACTACAGAAGATATGAGGACAGTGATTGGTAGATGACCTGCCACTTACTTCTTTAGGGATTTGCAGTGAAATGTAACATAATGGAAACATTTATCCCTCAATAGATCTTATCTAGTTTCCAGACATTTACTAGCCATTAGTTAAGGTAACAAAAACAATCACTTCAGGCTGGGTATGTAGCTGTGATGCAGAATACCTACCGCTAACTAGGAATGGTGACATATTCTTATATATAGCCCCAGCACTTGAATAATAGAGGTGGAATCATCAGAAGTTAATTTACCCTTGCTTACATAGCAAGCCCAAGGCCTGCTTGAACTGCTTGAGAACATATCTAAAATTAAAGAAAATAATCTCCCACACTGCCTGAGGAATATGGAGTTTAGTAGAAAGACTAGTGAAGTATAGGGAGTCAACTTCAGGAAACCAATAGAGACAAGTGATATTTTCCAGGATATTTTATAACTGTTCAAGTGTGAAAAGTTAGCTGGAAGGTTGAGCTGTAGATAGGATAAAATCTGAATTGTCTTAAAAATATGATTGAAGGAATTTGAGCTTGATTCTGAAGACATGAGCAGAGAATCAGTGTCATTTGGTGAAAAAAAGCTATATAATAATACCCTTACTGTAAAGCACAATTTTGTCCTATTAATTTATTCAATTATTTATAGAAAAGTAACACTTGTACATGCTCTGACATTATGTGGTATAATCTCTCCATGTCCATGCATAAATAGCTTTTTAGTTCACTGTGGTATACCTTAGGCTGTTAAAATTATTTCAGACAGCTTTACAAATTGATATGACCCTGTTTATTGATGATATTCATTTATCAGTTAAAACATTTTCCAAAGATATTGTGAAAGTATTCACAGCAAGTGGTGTAGTAATAACTAAGAATGCAACAATTCATTGTTTTGTGATTTAGTGTTAACTGGGGAAAAGGATAGAGGAGCTGGTCTGCTAGTGAGCTTATGAGGTTGATTTTGTTTATAAGGAAGAACACACCTACTGAAATTTTAACCTACCATCATCAACAGGGGTTTGTCAAACCTACAGTACACCTGGACCTGTCCATTACAATTCTTTAGCAATATTTCTCCTGCAGAATAGAAGCTCTTGTGAAAGTTTTGTTCAAAAATTTGAATACTTTATATGTGTGTACATGTACACACATACATACATATATGACAGATACTCAATTATGAGTATATCTTAGTCATAAAGACAGCTAATACTTTTGTTGAAAGTTTCCAGAAAATTTCCATGGTATGTGCATGCATATTCAAGAATGAGTACACATTTGGACAGGAACATATATGTACGAGGGCTCACATGTGAAAGCTAGAGAACAACTTTATGTGTTGTCTTCAGACACTGTACACCTCTCTATCCGTCCCCTTCGTTCCTTCCTTCCTTCCTTCCTTCCTTCCTTCCTTCCTTCCTTCCTTCCTTCTTTCCTTCTCTCTCTCCTTCCTTCTCTCTCTCCTTCCTTCTCTCTCTCCTTCCTTCCCTCTCTCTGTCCTTCCTTCTTTCTCTCACTCCTTCCTTCCTTCCTTCCTTCCTTCCTTCCTTCCTTCCTTCCTTCCTTCATCCCTTCCTTCCTCTCTCCTCCTCGCCCCTCCCCTCCCTTCCCTTCCTTTCTTTCTATCATGACAGGATCTCTCACTGGCCTGAATTTCTCCAAGTAGCCTATGCTGGCTGGCAGTGAGTTACCAGGCACACCTGCCTCAGCCTCTCAAACACTGAGTTTATAAGTATTTGTTGACATGTCTGGCTTTTGTACATGCATCTGAGAACTAAACTCAGGTCCTTGTGCTTGCAAGGCAATGGATTTACCAACAAATCTGTTCCCAAGCTCCAGAAAAAAAAATTATAATTGTAGAAATTGATACTATATTTCATTAAATATAGAACTAAACATTTTCTTTTACAATAAGACACTATTATATATTTAGTTATTCATTTTCAAAATTATGATTTATTTTAAAAATTGATATCAGGTTTTTTATGAACTTTATTTTGTCCTTGTATATGTTAAGTTCAGACATTTCTTCAATAATGAATCTATTTGCTATTTCAATTTATCTTTTTACAATATAGTAGATTTAAAAAGGTTGAACATATTAACAGGAAGTATGTTAAATATACTGTATTGATATCTGGCTTTAAAAATCATTTTGATTTTGATTTCTTTTGTGTCCAGCCTGGTAGATAATAGTGAATACAACAGCATTATTATCTCAATGAAATGGCTACTTGGATACATTTACCCTCAGTCCCTGTAAAGGGTTGTTTCTAATGAAAAATATCTCTTGTTTGTAGAGTTGTCTCATTCAGGGCTCCTTGCTACAATTTCTGTATATGATGTACATATTGAACCTAAAGTATGGTTTGGGGATAAAATGCACTATTAAATGTGTTTAAATAAGTGCTTATAATTTCAAATGCTGCAATAACTCAAGCTGACTCTTCTAGATGCTCCATCTTTTCTCACTCAAGGGAAGCCAAACATGTTGGCTCATCAATGTCTCTTAGTTCGCTCTTTCCTTCAGTCCTCTACAGAACCAGTTGTCTTCTTTTTTCTGCTCCTACCCCCATTATTACACATTCCTACTGAAGCACTAACCACCCTGTCTTTAATAAACTATCTAAATTTCTATCTTCCACTCTTGATTATTAACATATTTCTCCTCATCTAGTACGTCTCATTTTGTAGAAGACATGGCTAGTATTGAAAACAAGCTTGTTAGATAAGTAATGTGACAAAGACATCCTTTATGTAAATGAATTTTGATGATTCTCTATGCTGAACTCTGATTTTAAACAAATCTGAATGGTTAAACAGGCAATTACCCAGGAAACTTATGCTGTTCTTTATTTCAATATTATGAAGCCAGAAATATTCCTTTACAGCAAATACGACAAAGAAGAAATGGGATAGAATTCAGTTGTTGCAGAAGATTACTTTAGCTATGCAAAGGTTTGTTTCACCTTGCCTGCCTAAGGCAACTGATTGGTCTAATAAAAAGCTTACTAGCCAATAGCTAGTGGCAGAGGAGGGATAGATGGAGTTGGCAGGCAGAAAGAATAAACAGGAAGAGGAATCTAGGCTCAAGAGGAGAGAAATAACAAGGGAGAAAGAGAAGGAGATCCCAGGGCCAGGCAGGTAGTCAGACAGTCTCCAGCCAGCCAGACATAGTGTAGTACATACATACATACATACATACATACATACAGGTGAAAAGCCCTGAGGCAAAACATAGATGAAGAGAAACAGGTTAATTTAAGCTATAAGAGCTAGTAGGACAAGCATAAGATAAGGCTGAGCATTCATAATTAATAATAAGTCTTCATGTCATGATTTGGGAGCAGGTTGGTGGCCCAAAGAAAGCCTACTACATTCCTTTGTCCATCAGAATAAGGAAGAGAATATATCTTTTGCTCAGATTTTTTTCTTCTTCACTAGCACAGATGACTACTCATTTGTTTTTTAGGATTTGGTTATATAAATTATATCTAACTTCCTAAAAGTAATAGCCAAATGTCATCTACTCAAGGTGAGGACTGAGCTATCTGGATGTGTAGCTAGTATGGAATGCATCTTTCTGAGCTTCTGCCAGCTCTTTCTGTCAGAAATGGTCACTAGTGTTATTACACTCCCCGCTCTGTGACTTCCAGCCCAGACTCTTCGTCTGCTTTCTTGGCTTGAAAACTCTATGTAGTGCTTGGCTTGTTTCATGTGTGAGATCATCTTTGTTCGACCGCATGAGGGTTCATTCAGAAATACCACCACTACAAATTATGTCACAGTGACTCTGGGTAAGAGGTCATCAGTAGCTCCTAGAATCATCAATTAAACTAGAATAGGAATCTGCAGCCAAGTAGGACTTTTACGACCCATTAAAAACCACATTTT
The DNA here is from genome assembly GCF_949786415.1 of Peromyscus eremicus. Taxonomy (NCBI): domain Eukaryota; kingdom Metazoa; phylum Chordata; class Mammalia; order Rodentia; family Cricetidae; genus Peromyscus; species Peromyscus eremicus. The sequence goes on along the minus strand of NC_081425.1, from coordinate 7,743,482 downwards.
GTACACATGAAGAAGCACCAGAAATGGCTGTCCATGGAGTAATTAGACATCGCAGGATGACGGCAATTTGATTTTTCTGGATTCACATAGTCATTTGGATCTCAAAAAGAATGAACTTTTTAGGCTGTAGTAAAAATTTAACTAAAATGAAAGAAACTTGTCATCTGATAAATGTTTATTTTCTGTTAAAAAAATATCTTGACCTAATTAGGATTGTGTGTCCAGATATATATTCTGCCCCAGCTTTACATTTTAGTCAGTTAATAATCAATTTTGATATCAACCATTACTTTTCTTTATTTCCAGAGAAGGTCTTAGTATGATGTCCTTGATGTCCTAGAACACACTATATAGACCAGGCTGGCCTCAAACTCAAAGAGATCTGCTTTCCTGTTCTTCCCAAGTGCTGGGATAGGAAGTCTGGCTCACATTTGCCTCTTTCATTTCATAAGTTTATAAAAGTGAAGAAAGAATTTTTTAAGGAATAGATGATGTCATCAGAAGAAATGGAAAGCTTGGCCGGTAGCTGGTGTAGTCTGTGTCTTTGCTGGGAACTTTGCATAGGATATCTCAGTCCTTACAACAAACCTGATACACTATTGTTATTATCATTTTACACAGAAGAATATCAGAGGTTGGGAGGCCAAGTAACCAGCTCTTCAAGCACAGAGCTGGCAGGAATGACATGGGACCCTGGAAGTAGAATTGACTCATCACAGCAAAAGCAACACTAGATTCAGGATGCTTTGATGTTTGATGGGCCAAAGAAACGACTCCAGCTGCCATTAGCTGATCCTGATCTAAATTCTTATGTGAGGGGCAAAACAATTAGAATTTGGAGTTAGACGTTCCTGATTTTAGGAAATTATTTCACTCTTTGGATCTGTGTCATTTATATTTTAGATATTTAAATAGAAAAATCAAGCTAAAGCCCAAATATGGAAAGGATCTTAATTTGCATTTGGACTGTGATGGATGAACATGACCCTATTTTTTTTCTGTTATTTTATTCTAAGAAAGAATTGCACTTTTTTTTTTTAGAGTTATAAGCCTTTTCATAAGATTGTTTTGGCAGACCAGAGGATAAGCGGTCCTCTTACTCATTTTCTCCATCTTTCCAATGGCCCAGGGCAACGAAACAAATTCCTAGATGAAGATATTACTTTGAAGATGGCACTGTGAGTGGACCTGGACTGCTTTTTAATAAATTAATCTATCAGATATTAGAAGGGAAACAATATATGATGCAGAATTCGACTTCTTTCATTGGAGAAACATGTGTGATTTATTTTTTTGTAAATGGACCAGGCAGTCCTTCTTCAGTTGTTACAAGAGCTTGTGTTCACAACCAGTCTTAGTGATCAATATACTGTTTAGCTTAGAATGCTTTGAAGAGAGTTCAGTTTCTGCTTGTAGTTTTACTTTGTTTATCTGAACCTCTTAGAGCTATCAAACTAGGGTTCTTCAGAGCAGAGGCAAGTCTGTTAACTTCAGCATTAATGAACTGATCCTGACATACTCCAATCAGACACATACATATTTCTGTTCATAAAGACAGCCAGCTCTTGGCTGGGTGGAACTGGATTCCGATCTTTTCCTGTGATGTGCTACATGATTCTACTCATGATACTGAATCAAGAACACCTATATTTTCCTTTTTTTATGACTGTCAAACATCTGTAGGCGGTGCTCGGTCAAAGGGAAACAAACTTGTGCCGTGATTGAAAGACTTATTTAACAGTGACACTGACAATTTCTTGGACTTTGGTCTTCTTAAAAAGGTACAATATAAACTGTTTTCCTCTTCTGAAAGATGTTAAACTTTTTCGTATGGAATTTGCCATGTTTAAAAGATCAGTACAAGAGTCGTCTGGGTTCTACAGAAGAATGTAAATAGGAAGTCTGTCCTTCTAAATATTCTTTGTCAGGCAAGGGCAAGTGCGAAAGGCTGAGCGTGCCTGATCCATAATGTAATACACAACATGTTCCAAAATTCTGAAACTTTTGAGGACTTGTATATTAGAAGTGGAAATTCTATACCTGACCTTATGTGACAGCTCAAAGTCAAATATGATTCATTGTACCCAAATTTTTGTCTCTTGCACCAAAATATTAAAAGAAAATACTGTATGGAGTTACCTGTAAGCAGGGTGCATAAGCAACACAAATAGATTTCTCCTTTATATTTTAGTCTTTATAAGTTATCAAGTATCTATTTATCTGTCTGTCTATCATCAATAATCTATATATTATTATACATATACAAACATTTGAAAATGCACAAAACAGCATCTGAAATCATAAATCTAAAATGTTCTTAGTTCCTAAAAGTTTGAGTATGGAACATTCAATCTGTAAAATGCAATCTGGAAACTTTCATTAGGGCTCGATTGTGTTCTGTTTTCTCTGAGAGGAAATGTTTTATTGTATGGGAAGCATGACGTTTTTATAGCAAGGTTGGTTACTTTATTCTACTCCGCAATAAATGTCATGTATGAGATGTAGGGAGGAATCCTCTTTATTAAAGCTCCAGATGATTTTTCTACTTTTATGCTCCCAATGACTTAAAATGATAGCAACCAAAAGATCAAAGTAGGAATTCTGTTTTTATCTCTTATTAGTAGGCTTCGTCATTTACTATGGAGAAGCAATCAATGGTGCCGCCTACATACAGAAATGAACAATGATTCACAGTTCAGGGTTCTTACCACCATGTAAGCATAACACTGCTTAGAACCAAAGCAATATTAAATTCTTATATGGAATACCCATCGCCCACAGCTGACATGTAAACAGAAAAAAACAGGAACTTAGTAAATATTTGTGATATGAATGAATCAGGTGATATAGCATATATCTTAAAAGTTCTTAATAAAATCAAACCTAGGGTCAGTTATTGGGGTGAAAGTTGGTAGATCAGATGCAGAACAAGCCACAGCTAACCTCACCTGGCCAACTTCTCAGCTGATCTTGTTTCCTCAGACTGGAAGCCTCTGTGTCCTCATATCCAAATGGCTCTCAGCTGAACTGTTACTCGAAAGCCTGAAGCTTAACCATCTAGAAGCTTAACCATCTAAAACTTAACCAGCCAAATGCTTCTAGTTTCTGGTCCTCACGCCTTATATACCTTTCTGCTTTCTACCATCACTCCCTGGGATTAAAAGCTCACTTTCTGGGATTAAAGGCATGAGTCACCATGCTTGGCTGTATCCTTGAACAGATGGATTTCTGCCTCTGGAATACTAGGATTAAAGATGTGAGTGCCACCATTTTCTAGCCTTTGTATCTAGTGGCTGTTCTGTCTCTGACCCCAGATAAGTTTATTAGGGTGCACAATATTTTGAGGAACACAATACCACCACAAGGTATAATGTGAAGGACGCCCTGTAGTTTAAGACTTAGGTGATGTGGGTTCCTTCATCCATTACTGAATTGAGATGAAAAGGTAGGAAAGGAATGTGTTTACCCCCACAGGAAGGTAGGCTTCCTCACAGTCTGTAGTGTTCCTGGGGCTCTCAGGATCATTTGGAGAGTATTCAGACTTATAGTGTGGAGGACATCTGGGTAGTACGTTATGGAGATCCTTGTGTATAAATTGAGTCTCACATTCATGTAATCCAACTGATAGTTGTTGGCTGGCTTAGTCTCCAAAGGAGAAACTTTTTCCCCTGCACCTGATGGAGGCAAACATTAACAGGCTTTCACTTTAAGTCAGAGATGATTAAGTATAGAAATTGCCCAGAGCTGCTGAAATTTCCTCCAGCTGAAAAGAATGCCAGCTCCTGTGTATAGTTGAGTTCTGTCCACTTAATCATGTTCTCCTCTCAGCGATGATTCCTGCATATCCATGATTTATTTTATCTATCACTTGAGGTTTTTTTTTCTCACTTCCCATTAGTAGCTTTTCTGACTTAATGTTTGTTCATTTTTAGCAGAAGAGCCAAATATTTACAGTTGAGTAAGCCTGAGAAAATAGCATAAAAAGTTAACAATTCCAGAGAGGACGCTGAAGTAACAAGTCTGCCTTTGAGTCTTTTTTTTTTCTTCTTCTTAGTAATGCCATGGCTTTCTGGTGTAATTTCATCCCCTCTGCTCATTATGTGAGCCACCTCACTTGTGATTCCAATGTGCTTTGGAGTTTTTTGTTTGTTTGTTTGTTGGTTGGTTGGTTTTTTGTTGTTATTATTTGTTTTAATTTGGAATTAAGACATAGGTACTCATGTTTGCTTTATAAATAAAAAAAATGAATGAAATGGTGTCATTTATCAAGATTAAAATATAGAAAACCTTGCTCTAAGATGAAGTTGTCCCAGAACATTCCATTCATATAGAATTCCATTATTTTTTTTAAAATAGTAAGGTTGATATACATGTTTCTTTTTGATGATTTTGTACCTTCCACAGTAGTGGTCGTTCCTTCTCCATCTTTTTCTCTTGGGAAGAGAGTCAACATTAAAGGGGCAGAAGCTGCAGGAGGACTGAGCAGTTCCATGTCTCTGTTATGATTGTCCTTGAGTTATTAAGTACAGCTCCTAGTGAAATTGAGATCTTGTCAAAAATTTATTTAGAAACAATCTTGTAAACTATGATAAGGAATGTGTACTTTATTCTTAGACCAGTCTGAATGTAGTGGAATGTTTAGAAGTGTTTAAATGGTTAAATATGTGGTAGAGAAAGAAAAAAAACTCCAACTGCATTGCAGAAAATGGATGGAAATCATGTATAAATGAATACTTCCTCCAGTGAAAACATTAGTAAGATAATCTAAATCCATATCTCCCTAAACATAGATTAGTGCAGCTCTTGGACCTCAGAGAAGCTTCTCTGTGTGTGGGTGGTGTTTAATGTAGAAACTCATAACTGATGAGAGTACAGAAAGTAAGTGTAGAGTGTTCCACCATATATGGGACATGAAATCACCTCTTCACCTCAAGGCTCATGAACCAGATAGAAGAGGAGGCAACAAAATTATAAGCTAGCTATTAGGGAAGACCAAAGCAAATCAATGTCTTTTGGATGAGACAGGATAGCAACACTCATGAATTCACAGACACTAAGGTTGCTTGCATAAAACCTGCACAAGATAAAGCCAATCAAGATTCATCATGGAGTGAGAAAAGGTTCATGAGTCCCTACCCTTTATGTAGGAGTTTTGGACAGTTGGAAACTTCTGAAGAAGGGAGAATTTGTTTTATTTAAGGTTCCTGGTAGGTCAATCACACTCAAGGGGATGGTTCCACACCCAGAAGAAGATGAATGCTGCAAACTAGAGTCTATGGATTAATTGATCTTTAAAAAGAGGATACAAAGTTGTGAGTGTAAGGAAGTTGGTGAGGAATTAAATGGAACAGTTGTGAGAAAAATTAAAATTAAAGAATTAACAAAAACATTTCTTTAAAAGTAATCTAGGACTGAAGAACATTATCTTGTGTTAGTGTATTACATATGGTTATTTACAATATTTAAGAAGATTAATTTATGAGTTTGTGACTGATTGTATGTTAGGGTTAAGACACTAGCAGAATTTAATTATCTCAAGTTGTATCCATTTTCCTGCAAAGAACATAATTTTGTTCTTCTATATGGTGGAGAGTAATTGCATTGTATATATAAAACACATTTTCTTTGGCCTTGCCCCTGTTCTAAGTCACCTTGGTTCATTTCATAACATAGCTATTATGAGCACTATGGGTACTTATTTTTCTATAATATTTTCCTTCTAACTGTATTTCATATGTAAATTTAATGTTTTGATTCTGTCTAAAGTTGACTACATTGTGAATTGCTAAGAAGAAATGTAGTTGGAGTTTCTCTCTGGGTCCCGCCAAGCCCCCACAACCCACTTATAAAATAATCACTCAGATGCTTATATTACTTATAAACTGTATGGCCTTGGCAGGCTTCTTGTTATCTAGTTCTTCTATCTTAAATTAACCTATTTCTATTAATCTATAAGTTGCCACATGGCTCATGCTTACCGGTACCTTACATCTCACTTTTCAAGGCGTCGGCTGGCAGCATCTCCTGACTCAGCCTTCCTGCTCCCAGAATTCTCTTCTCTCCTTGTCCCGCCTATACTTCCTGCCTGGCTACTGGCCAATCAGTGTTTTATTTATTAAACAATCAGAGCAACACATTTAACATACAGAACATCCCACAGCAAAGAAAAAATATCAGTTCCACAAACGAGTCATCATTCTATATTTTTCTCCTCTTTGTGCACTTAGGTAATGTTGAAACATACACCAGTTGATATGCCAATGCAAATGGGGATAATCATAAGCCTCTTCTCCTAAATAAAGAGCTACAGACAATTAATGGTTACAGAGAGAGGGAGAGTCACTCATCTCCAGGGAAGAGTCCTCTGACAGATTAACCACTCAGGTGGCCAGACCTAAACACACACACGAGTATGAGCAACACTAAAGGGAATCTGTACGTTATGCCTGCTGCTCTATGCTCATAAATTAGTAATAGTTTCATTCTTAGATTTTTTTTCAATGAAGATTAGTTTCTGAGAGGTGGTAATTACATAAACTTTAAATTTGTTACCATATACAAAATTGTACTGGAACACCACTGCTCTCACTCATTTACATCCCGTACATGGCTGTTTCTGGGTTACAACTGCTGAGCTGAGTCATTGCAACAGCAGCCTTTTCACCCACAAATCCTGATAACTTTTATCATCTAGGTCTTCACCGAAATGGTTGGGAAACCCTGTGCTAAATGTTTCTGGTGCTAAATGACAATCCTGATTTTTAGAAAGCATATTTATTTTGAAAATGCAATAGCATTCCAGTCTAGGGATCATATACTTTGGGTTGGGTTTTCAAGTTTATGATCTATGTCAGTCACCAGATGCTCTGATGTAAAACTTACAATTGCATTTAATTACTATTGACTTTCTCTAATATTTATGTTTTCAGAGAGACATAAAACTATATTTTAGAAAAAGTATCATTAATCCAGATATAAGAAAAAATAGAAAAGGCAGCTTTCCTGGGGTTATCTTTACAGTAATATTACAAAAAAAAATAGCAAATGCTTTCTTTGAGCAGTTTCAAATTGCAGTTATTAGTGATGGAACCATATTTCATGTTGTAGTAACTTTATTAGAATGTGTTAGGTGGCGAGGTGATGCTGTATGCTACACAGTAGCTTTTATAGCTGAAATTGGTTTTAGTCATGCTTCAACTTATTTGCTTTTAGGGGGAAAAAAACTTTAGCCAAATAACCATAGTAATAACTATTTTTCAAGTAGCATCATATACCATTTTCAGGATTATGATTAAAGCCTACTACTGAAAGACAGTCCTTCTACCGAATAAAAGCATGGCACTTGCAGACATACACTTGTTCCATTTGCTTTAGTTGTTGTGGGGAATTGGAAGAGATACCAAGTATTGATTCCTCTCACCATGTTTCCTCTCCTAATTAACAAGGACATGCCAAATATGCATTATCATTTAACCTGGAGTCCCTCAAATCAACTCACATGAATTAAGAGTGTATTACTTTTAATTTCAGGACATCTTTAAGAATCATGTTGAAATATTTGTGTAGTTGGAAGTTCTCCTGTGTCCAGGCCTGCCGGCAGTTGGGACAAATCTCTCCCACAGCTTTTTTCAGTTCTGCCTTGTTATCTTGTTTCCTCTATGTCTGGCTGACGACTCCTGACTCAGCCTTCCTCTTCCCAGAAATCTCATTGTCTGCTTATCCCACCTGTACTTCCTGCCTGGCTACTGGCCAATCAGCATTTTATTTATCAACCAATCAGAACAACACATTCATAGCATACAGAGCAACATTACCCATCATATTTGTTTGAGTGATATAGTTCTAAGGTGTCTTTGAATATACTTTGATATTGAATGAAAACATTTCATATGCAGAGTATCAGCCTTGAAGAATTATTTTTATTTTTACTAATAATCAAAAGGGACAACCGTGGTCCATTTCTTTGATTTTGTTAGTCTTACTATTTAACCTATTCTGACAACAGAAATAACAATTACTCCATTGAGCTGCAAGAACAAGGATGAAAATCGGTGGTGATATTTTCTTCTACACATGAGCTAATTATCATTATAGCTCCCTACTCTGAAAACCTAAGCAACTCCATGTTGCTTACTCATTTTCCACACCCCTAGAATTTGCCAATGCATCTCCAGCATGAGGTACCTTTCTATAAGAGTCTTAGATTTGTGGGTTTATTTCATTTTTTCTTACTTGTACATTCTAATGAATTTCAGTGGATCCTAAATGGAGAAGCCATTTGCATGGTACAAATGAATTCATGAAGTCCTGTGTACAGAAACCAAGACAACATCGAAGGACCATTTTATAAACAATCCGGTCTCATATATTTTTTAATTTGTGAATTATTATGGAATTCAGTTGTTGGAGACATGCTATTCTTGAATGTGTTTTATAGGTCTAGAATCTACATATCTCTCCTTCCTTAACTTCTGCCTAAAATGTTCCTGCCTTTAATCATTGATTTCCATCCCAAATTTTCTTCAAATACCTTTCTTCTCTTTCTTTCTTTCTTTCTTTCTTTCTTTCTTTCTTTTCTTTTCTTTTTTTTGTTTTTTTTTTTCTAGACAGAGTTTCTCTGTGTAGTTTTGCACCTTTCCTGGAACTTACTCTGTAGGCCAGGCTGGCCTCAAACTCACAGAGATCCATGTGGCTCTGCCTCCCGAGTGCTGGGATTAAAGGCATGTACCACCACTGCCCGGCTCGAATAGCCTTTCTAAGTGTATGGTATGATGGATGGCTGAAATAGAGCCAGTTCTCTAAAGGATCAAGAACTGTACTTAGTGGAGTATTGTCCATGCCCTAGTCACTTTCCACAAATTCAAATTAAAGTTTATATAAAGCTCACAAGTAACTTATGAGGAAAGTGTAATTGTGTCCAAATGAAGATACAGAATGTAAAGACAGATGATTGCTCTACCAATTGCTCTCCTCACTAGTCAGGAGCTTAAACTTCAGCTTGTATTTATGTGGCTTTCAAGCCATGAATTTTGTATGTCACCTGCTTGTCACATCACAAGAGAAATGATAAAAGGAAGAGAATAGACAGTAAAGAAAAAGCTTTGGAGGAATCTCTGACTAAAGAGTTCAAAGGTTAGAAGCCAGGGAAGACAACCAAGAAAGAAGTAACAGAATGACAGTACTTGTCTTCTATAGAAGCTACGTCGTATTGAATTTTGAGAGATAAGAACGATCAGTTTATGTGAGTTGGATGGAGCGATGCACATGAAACAACCTTGCTGTTGGTCTAACAGGTGCAGTTCCTTGTGTCCCTTTTCTGGACTTGTCTTCTGTAGGTAACTCATTACACAGCTATCTCCAACATCAAACATCTCCCCAATTTCTGCAATCTGCATCATGAACTTGCCATCCATAGACTATTTCATTTCCAAAAAAAAAAAAGAGCCTTGTAAATAAAGTCCTCTTTATGCACTGTGCCAACTACCTGGAAGTAGAGCATTTTTGCTATTTTTTTCCCCACCAAAGCATTTATTTGAAGTTGATGTGTTTTAGGTGTGATTGTGGGGAGCCAGCACTCTATGCTGTTTACCATGTTTCCTGAGGCGACCTTATGAAAGAGCTTGAGAATTTTAACAAGTGTCTTGACTCTCTGCACCGAAAGATTAATGTGGTGGTAAAAACTTTATGAGCCCTTAATCATTCATCACAAACATATCAGATTCTCTGAAGCTAAAAGCTTCGGCATTCATAATTAAGAGACAACAGGACCATGTATATATGGAAATGGCTTCCTAGAAAAAAATTATCCATTTCTCCTTTATCTTTATGTAAGTTTTTGGTGCTTGAAGTTTGCATATGAGTGTCCTTTTTTAATTAAAAACTATATAGGCAAATATGACCAACATTTCTGAGATAAAAACAAAGATTGAATGATAATTTTCGTACTTTTTTCTTTTTTTTAAAAAATTTTCCTCATCTTAAAAGTGGGGACAGTTACTATTATATAAATAGATGTCATACTTTGTGTTTGTTACTACCACTATTGATTTCTCCACTTGTATATTAGTTTGTCTTTGGAAGAACATTTGGCTATATTAGGCTAATGTATTTACTCACTGGGGTTGCTATAATGTATTGAATGAATAATGACAGTGAGTATTCAATTTAAAACAGCAAAGTGAACCACAAACCGAGCAACTGCTGGAATTTATTGTCTTAGGTTTTGGAAAGTTAGACGCGCAAGGTGAAGATTTGAATAGTTTTAATTCCTGCAGACTGATGGAGCACAGATCTGCTCCAGGCTTTGCTCCTAGCTACTCCGAGTTTTCCTGCAGCCTCTGATGTTTCTTAGCATCTGCCATATCACTTTGATCTCTGCCTCAATTTTTCATGATGTTTGTCCTGTGGCTCTCTGTCTAACTTTACCAAAGAATGCTGGACACATTGGGTTAGAGACCTGCCCAATTCCAGTATGACATCCCCTTCACTTAATTAACTGCATCTCAGGGATCCACAGATAGACATACACATAAGTTATATTCTGAGATTCTGTGCGTTAGGATTTCAGATGCGAATTCCATTTCTACAACAGATTATATATTGTTCTTTCCTTCTATATGATGCTAAAATAACAAAAAAATTCTTTTTCTCCCGAGTTCTGCTATACAGTCCTTTTGGCCTGTATTTGGGCTCAATGTTGACCTTCCATGCTTCTGAGTCTACTGTGATCCTAGAAAGAAATAGAATACTGCAGATTATGCAATATGCAAAAATTGCTTCTCCAAGGATGTGAACCACATGTTCTCAAATATTATTGGCTGAAATGGGTCACATTCCTTTCATAAAGTCAAAGACTAGAGAAACTCAGTTATTTATGTGTGGTGAGAAAGAAAGGAACTGGAGTTAAAGGAGAAACTGTGTGTCTCCAACCTAGATTTTATAGGATGGGTATTTATCCTGAAACTTCTTATGACAATATATTATTTATTACAAAATTATAGTCATTTATTTTATTTTCTAGAAAAATATACTTTATTAATTAATATGCATTTTCACAACAGTTATTTCAGAAGACCTCTGATTTAAAATGTTTTCTTGCTGTATGTGTAGGATAATTTGAAGTACATGAGTTTAGACATACACTATTGGCTAAAGGGATTTCTTTCTAAATTCATTTGTTTCTGTTTTGCTATTGATAATTTTTAAATAGAAATACATACATATTTAAAGAAATACCTTTTTAAAAAAGATGTTTGGCTATTACTTGGTGTTTTAAACATATAGACCAACCCTGTGGCTCACTTTTTCTCTGATAGTAAATATTAATAAAAGCAATTGTATGCAGATTTATTCACTATGCAAATGAAAGCAGCTGACCTTAAAAACAGTGCTACCTGGCAATATTACCTGTGTTTCTCTAGGTATCATTGCTTTGTTTACTTCAGGAGTTTAGGACAGTCACTGGCTCGGGGGCTTCAAATCTACATTTTTCAAATCTCTCCACATAGAGCAGGGAATAGTTTAATTTGCTGCTGGGTTATACATACTCATGTCTCCAACTTAGCACTTAAAAGTAATTTTTCTTACTCGGTTATTACCTTAGGATCCCCTGACTCAGTGAAAGCTTGCTCTTTGTAACTTTGGAATTAGTGCTTTTAGCATCTCCGCTTTAGCAGAATATCTTTACATTGTATTCCATGTAAACAACATTCCCTTGAAATTATGCAATGTGGTATCTAAATTTATACCCAAGTGATCAAGATTATGGGAAGTAAAAGACATAGGTCTCTTGAATCAATGAGGTCTGTTACTATTTCAAGTTGTTCTCAGCAGAACCGATTTTTGGTTGGCTTCTGGTGTGTGATCGCTGTCATCTGCTTTCTCCGTGTCTGTCTCCATGGCGGGTTGCAATGACTTCAGAGCATCTCTTGAGGCAGTGTTGCAGTAGTGCTGTGTCTAGCTGGCCTTTCTACAAATGCTGCCCCTGCTTCTGACTCTTTCATTCATTTTGCCCCATTTCTAGTTATGAACTGTTGTCACTGTGATGGATTTCTTGACCTTGAGAGGCTGCAGCAGCCAAGCTGATGTCATACTGTATTTTGTGTCTCTGTGTCTTGACTGGGTAAATGGTTTTTAATTACTGTGGGTTCTTCAGCCTTGGGGAGCACTTGGCTATCTTATCAGTTTTTATATTTGACAGTGTGAAACTTAAGAGCCTTTGGACATAGTATTTTCAGTGAATGGCTTAAATTTATAGGCATTTCCAATTAATACCTTTATAAAGTTAAATTTAAAATTCCTGCAAATATTTCTTTTTTTTTCTTTTTCTTTTTTTGTTTGTTTTTCAAGACAAGGTTTCTCTGTGTACTTTTGGTGACTGTCCTGAATCTCACTTTGTAGAACAGGCTGGCCTTGAACTCACAGAGATCTGCTTGGCTCTGCCTCCTGAGCGCTGGGATTAAAGGTGTGTGCCACAACTGACTGGCTTCCTGAAAACATTTTAGACTTACTGAAATCACTGCATTTAACATTGAATAGTGATGATAATTATATAAATGACATTTTTTCATGACAAAATGTCGTAGAGTAATCTTAACCTGCGTAGATACCATTGAATGCTTATTAAGTTTCTTTTTCAATGAAAGGGAAATCTATTGATGTATTAGAAAAATAGTATAAGACTTAATAATTATCTAGAGGTGAAAGTGAGCCATACTAATATTCCTGTGTAAAATTATAGCCAATACCATACTGAGATAAAAAGTTGGATGTGTGACTATTTATGTTGATTAGACAAATTGAATAATTACTATTCTGTCTGTAATGTGTTCAAGCTTTCTACAATTTTGAGTGATAATATTGTAAAACAATGTGTGTTTAAATTCTTAAAAAAATGTTAACTTGGGAAAATTTAACACTTGAGTCATTTTTTTAGCTTATTATTATTTGCTAATTTGTTTTTTGTTTATTTGTTTTGTTTTTGAGCTAGAGTTTCATTATGTAGCACAAGTTGACCTAGAAACAACTATGTAGACCCAGCTAAAGGAGAACTCATTAAGATCCCCTCTCTTTGGCTCTTTATTCCTGGGATTGGTATTAAACATCCACCATCATGTCCAACCCATTTTTTGTTTCCTACTGTGAGTTTTTAGTCCCTGATTTCCCCATATGGGAGTTATTCAGAAAATTACCCTGCCCAAGTACAAGCCTGAAGATTACAGTGTAGTCAGAATAGCAAAGCCTTAGTCTAGGGGATGGTCATAAATGTCCCTCCCAAGTGACTTGTTTGGTAAACATATGATACTTACACACAGGTTAATCACTAAAACTTTGTTCCAGTCAGATACAAACAACGAGAATGAATTTTGATCCTTTGGTGCCCCCCCCCCAAAAAAAACACCTTTTAAGGATACTGGTAACATTCTTTTTATAAAGTTGGCTTGAAAAATAAAACAAAAATCTTTATGCATAACTCTTAATGAGTATTAAAATATTACTCAGTAAAAAAGAAATCATGTTTGGCGTGTGTGTGTGTATGTTGTGTATGTGTGTTTGTGCCACGCACACTTGTGTGTGCATGCCATTGTTTTGTGTATGGAGGTCAGAAGACAGCTAACAACAGTTCTTCTCTTTTTGAACCATAGCTTCTGTGGATTAAACTTAGGACTTCAGTCTTGCGTAGGAAGCACCTTTACTCAGTGAGCCATCTCAGCAGCCATTGCTTTAAATTTGATAGATAAATCAAATCGTATGAATAGTTAGCACATTTTTAGGATAATTTTCATTTTTCCCACTGTTAAATTACAAATTAATAAACTATATATAATCAATTAATTTTAGAGCTGGAAGGAAGGTTAAAATTCTTTATTTCATCCTTTCCTTTCAGCAGAAACACTTTTTGAGTATTATCTACCAGTGGATCCCATGATCTGGATGACAGAAATGTAGCTATGCAAAGATTCATCACTCACTTAACCCCCTGAACCAGTTCTTCATCCTCATCAATGGTCATACTTTTGCTGAAAGTGAATATGCTAAGAATTCTTCAAAGTACCTATACATTGTCTCGAGACCTGGCTTTGATACCAAATACTCATTGTACCATTGTATTTACAAAGAAGGGAGGGAAGAATTTAAGCACAAGAGAAACTCAAAGTTTGGCTAATGCAAGACTTACGTTCTACAATGGAAGGTTTTGAGCCCATCACATGTGTTAAAACTCAGATATTTCTATTACCAGCTCCAAGTTCAATTTCACTCTGCTGATGCAACAGCACTTTTCAAAGTGGAAAGCAATGAGAAGGTTGTTTAGTTTATGAGAGCACATCCTCTCAAGCGAGGGCCTGTGTTTGGATCCCTGAACTACACATAAAAGCCAGGTCTGACTGCACAGTTGTAGCCCTTGTGTTGGATGGGTGGAAGCAGGAGGCTTTGGGGGCACGCTTCTAGCCAACCTAATTGAAAGACAGTAAGCTGCAAGTTTATCAAGACACTCTGTTTCTTGGAAAAGTTATATATATATATATATATATATATATATACATTGTATCCTCTTTTGACCTCAGCAGGAAGTGATCACCGGCCAAGTACCTGTACACGAAAGTGCTCACATACCATGGACACACAAAAATTATTTCTAAATATCTTCAACTTTATGTCATGCTTTTGTAATCATCTCTATTTTCTATTATGTCATCTTAGTATTTCTATTGACTAGGCATAGGGTTATTGCCTATGTGGTTGATATGAAATAGAGCAACCTGAAAGAGCAGGAAGAGCATTCAGGTTCTATCATAATATATCAAGCATACTGCATATTATCCAACTTACAAGCCATTCCATCTCCTGGAGATACTTATGATGGAGGAAAGAAGCAAAAAATAGGACAAATGCTTCAACAGCATTAATGTTAAATGATCTCTTGGAGCCATGAAAGCCTTCATTTGCTTTTGAGAGTTGTGACATATGGTCAGAAATTACTACAAGATTTATTATGTCTTCTCTGTTGGATATGATTCAAAATATACTTTAAAAAAGAATCCATCCTTCTTTATCCTTGGAAAAATCCTTCAGAACTCATGGAGCATATAGAATGCAGACAGAGAGTGATGGATTTCATAAGATGGAAAATGACACACTCTAATCAGTATTGCCAAGCTATCAAAGAAAATTACTGAGATAAAATGCATATTTTCTTCTGATACCACACTTAAATCCTGATGTCCCGTTGGCCTGAAGAACCTACTGCTAGAAATGCAATTGTTGCATTTTCTTCTCCAAAGTTGAAGTTAAGTGCTAAGCTGACTTTTAAAATTACATACTTTAACATTTTTTGAGATTATAATTACATTTTCCCTTCCTTATACTCCCTCCAAACTGTCACATATACCCTTCTCCATGCTTCCTCAAATTCATGGCCTCTTTTCCATTACTTGTTATTTTATGCATATATGTGTATCTACACATTTATTCCTAATTATAACCTGTTCTGTCCATATAATGTTACATGTACATATGTTTTCAGAGCTGACCATTTGGCACTGGGCAACCAATTGCTATGTTCTTTCTTGGGAAAGGTCACCATTCTCACTCTCAGCTTTCCTCAGTTGCCTCTAGTTCTTTATGTAGGGTTGGGGAGTCATGGACGTTATCCATCCGGTTTGGCATGCCTCCCACTCCCCTCCTAGGAATGTTATCTGAAAGATGAAAAACTTAGAAACTCAAGTTCGCTAGTAGATTATGGTTTCTTTGAAGGTTGTAAGATAAAAATAAGACCCACTAGTATTTTCTAAAAACTAAGGAAACTAAGGGATAAAGGGAAATGCTGAGTGCATATAAGTGGAAGAGCAGAGGAAAAACGGGAGTAAAAAAGTACAGTAAAGAGGTCACCTGACTTAATATGCTCTCCTGGCGCAACCTAGAAATAAGCAAGCCCACTGTGTCTGTGAAAAAGGAAAGAATCAAAGTGAAAACCCCACAAAGCAAAGCTATTGGTGTTGGCAGACTCTCAATTTTGCCCATGTCCTTCCCCTTTCTTTTTGCTGCCCTGTGCCCCACTTCTGCTGTTCGTCACCATTTGCCTCCTAAGGCTTCAAACTACTGCGAGACATATTTCTAAAGCCTTCCAGATGCATAATAGTTTGTGTATAAATCATTTTATTTAGGAATTAGGACAGTCTTTTTTGTTTGAAATAGTATAAATTGTGCTCCAATTTTAGGTGCTTATCAAAAATATGTTGTACTTCAACGCGAATATTGTGTTGCATAAATCATTCTAGCAATCAAATTCTGGATCACTTCCACATTAGAAATTAAATTATATGGTCTATAACCTACAATTTTTTTTATAGAAATACCTAATTACTTCCTAGTTGAAATATTTTTACTATGTACCCCCCAGATTGGGGCCTTTAACAATGATGATTATTTGAAGGAAAGAAAACAAATAATTTCTAAAAACTGTATGTGATAGAAGCCTGACAAAAATGGCCAACACCATCATCTGTAACACCAGAAGGCCAAGTAGGCAGGGATTCTACTCTATCATTCCAGGGCTGGGCAATAGTACCTTCATTTGGTCTGGATTCAAGCTGGAAATAAGCACTGAACTCAGTGTGATCCAATTACTAAACGTGTTTGAAGGTAAAGGATTCTTGTCATCTCAGGATGCTAAAAAGTTTTAGAGTTGTGATTTGTTTTTGACAGTAGACCTTTATCAGAGCTTGTAGTAGACATCTCATTAGTCATTTTTGGCTTGCTCCTATGTATCGACCTTGAACTTTGTCCATTGAAACAGAGACCATGTTCAGACATGAATGACAACACCTCTAATTAGGCAGAACCACAGTGTGGAAGGCCTTTAGAAATAATGTTGCCTTGTAAGTAAACTTCCCCCTCTTTCGATAATAAACCTTCTACTCATCTTCAGGCATACAAATTTCATTCTTTTTATCAATGTGGTCTTGCTTTAATCTCTCTTCTCCCCAATTCATTACCTACATGGATCCTTAAATGATTCTGTGTCATCATTCCTGACTGTGACACATTTTATACCAAGAGGCTTTTCTGTATTTGCTACCTCCTTTTGTCTTTTTTTGTCAAAAGTATCACAATATATATTAACTTTTTGAATACTTTCTTATTTTTGAACAGTCTTCTTTGTGATGATAGAGACTGACAAACCTGTGAAGAGGTATATCTTCAAAACTTAACCACATCTCTGATTGTCAAAAAAACTATTTATTGAATAAGTTTTAATGCGTGAACCCAGGAATTGTGAAAATCTGTGTTGCTTATATCATACAAGTATAAATAAGGCTGTAGTTTTATTTTCTGTTCTTTTCAATGAGTATGGTTATCTGCTTCACCAGAATTTGTTGAAAACCGTGCTGATTGTGATGGGAATTGCTCTGAATACGTTGCCCAGGCTATTCTAGAATACATGACCTCCCCCCACCCCCACCCCACCAGCTTCCCCTCAGACATCTGAGCTAACTGCTAATGGGAACTCTTAGAGTATGCACATAGTCTTAGTTTCCCAAAGAGTCCACAACACCATGGAGAATTAAGCTTGCCAGGTGTCTTATTAGTTCAGGCTTCTGTTGCTGTGAAGGGACACCATGAACATGGCAACTCTTATAAGGGAAAACCTTTAATTGGAGTGGCTCACAGTTTCAGAAGTTTAGTCCATTATCATCATGGGGGACATGGTGGACATGGTGCCATATAGGCAGACACAAAAGGACACTGGATTCTCAGGTAACAGGAAGTGAACTGTCTACTACACTGAGCATATCTTAAGCAAAGGAGATTTCAAAGCCTACCCCCATGGAGACACACTTCTTCTCACAAGGCTCTCTGTACTCCAGCAAAGCCACACCTCCTAATAGTGTCACTTCTTCGGGGTTCATTTTCTCTCAAACTACCACACCAGGAGAAGGGTAGTAGTTAGTCAAGCAATAGAGAGCTTGCCTAGCAATATAAATCCCTAGGTTAGATTTCCAACATTGGGAACAAAAAAAAAATACTGGAGAAATGAAGAGAATAATGAAAGGGAAAAATGGAAAACAATAAAGGAAACATTAGTGACTTTTGTGGAGGGTTACAACATCCTTTAATTCTTATAGGTGAGTAAATATTACTCTGGATGCTACTATAATAATTTCACTCTCTTAGATGTTATAACTTGTTTTATAAGAAAAATTGAATTCTAAATGTTGTATACTCTCCAAATATATTCTATGATACTATCCTCAAAAATAAATATTTGGCCACGTAGTGGTGGCACACACCTTTAATTCTAGCACTCGGGAGGCAGAGGCAGGTGGATTTCTGTGAATTCGAGGCCAGCCTGGGCTACAAAGTGAGTTCCAGGAAAGGCGCAAAGCTACACAGAGAAACCCTGTCTCGAAAAACAAAAATAAATAAATAAATAAGCAAACAAATAAATAAATAAAAGTTAGAGAACATATATAATGCTGATTTTACTGATGATGAAAAAGAATTTAAATATAATTTTGACAATGTTTTTATACAGTTATTAAGATGCAGAGTCAGTGTTCAGCTTCATATTGTGAAGTTGTGTCTCATTCCTGCTCCCCCAACCCTTTTATACTTAAGCTAAATACTCAGACTGTTTTCTGAGGGAAAGTTCTAGTTAACTACCTCTGATCTCCTGATAGTCTGAAAATGGCTGTGAACCAAGATACTCAGTGCTATTATTTCTTCCTTGTCATCTGATTGGCAAAGTATGGCGGAGAAATTTTAATATATGGTGGCTCTCTCATAATGGCACCTTACCAATGTCATGTTCTATGAAGAGTTGGCCCTGAAAACTGTGTCTGTAGGATTGTACTGGTTAATGTCGACTCTCTTGGGAGTATTCGACTTGCAACAAGATGACCATCATGATTCCTGTCTCTGCATCTGCAAAATAGTGCAGATTGCTGTAGACAAGTCTGCAGGAGTGTGTCTGATACTTGGCAGCAAGCTCTAATTGCTGTCCTCTAGCCTTGTGAGTGACACCAGGCAAGGCTTATGATAATCTTGTGAGCCAGAATGTTTCATTCAATATGAGAACTCTTCAGAATACTGCTAACACATTTGGTTTTAAGTGTGTTTCCACATGCGAGAGGTATACCTTCGTGAATTACTCTTTATCGTAAAGAATATTGTCCTGTAGTACATTCATTTGTCCTTATAGGAGAAGATACTATTGACTCTAGCATACTTACTTGAATCTGTTTATGTTTTAAAATAACAAATTTCATCTATTTATCCCTATACCACACAAGAGACTATTGAATGTCATTTCTTTCATGAAACATAGTGCTAAATGCACTGTGGTTAGGTAGTCTTATAGTGCCTAACGATTTAATTGGCTTATATATCTTATTGTAATAAAGAAGCACATTGTAATTCTTGGTTGGGGACTGAGGGTTGAAAAGAACCATTTTTAATTTTTCAGAGTTATGCAGTTTACCATAATATGGTGTATTTTTCTGTTTGTTAAAAATAAAATGCTGTTTGTATTCATAGCAGTCAGAACAGAAACATCCAGGAGTGTGATGTTCATAACACACATAGTACCAAAGAAGAGTAGTCATATGACTCAGATCATCTGAATGACAATACAACATTTCCTTAAAATAATGCAAGTATTAACACCTAAAGTAAAATCTCTGGTACAATTTCTTTTTTTATTTATTAAATTTTTAAAATGCATTTTACATACCAACCACAGTTTATCCTCCCTCCTCTTGTTCCCTCTCCCCACCTTCTTCCTACTGCCCACCCCCATCCACTCCTCCCCCATGGGTAAGGGTAAAGCCTCCCATGGGAATCAGCAAAGCATCAAGTAGAGACCACCGGACCAAGCTCCTCCACCCCTGCATCAAGGCTGAGCAAAGCATCCCACCATAGAGAAATGGGTTCCAAAAAGCCAGCTCTTAATAGGAATGTTTCATTAGATAAAATGAAAAACTATATATTTGTTGTTAAAACTTGTCAAAAAAAGCTATTACAGCAACTAACTCCTTCAATATTTCATTTCAAATGACACTAATTAGAAATTTTTATTAGGTCCTTGTTTTCTCAGAGATCAGAGTTTCTCTATTTATTTACTTACTTGAGCCCTTTTCTTTTCATTATATTACCAGGGAAAATAAGATGCTTTTAAATATTTTGAGGAAGTTTTCTAAGTAAAAATTTACTTTGTCACTTTAAAAGTTTGGTTACATGGTATACAACTAACAAAATATAGATAGTATATGAATATAATTTAAAAAGAAGAGTAAGTTAAATGTTTGTTTATGTGTACAATTTAAGAACGGTAGCCTTATAAGATGGGGCATTATTGAAGTCCATGACTAGATGGTGAAAAAGGGCTAAACCAATAAGGAACATAGTGTCATTCCAAACATTTTGTATCTAATGTCACAAGGTGAAAATATCTAAGGCAAAAAGTGATAACACCACAAGGAAAACTGACAAACTCACCTTCATAGTAGGTTCCGACATATCTCCCAGCTATTGTTGGGTTGACCAGGGGAACGAGATGATAGCAGTTAGGTAGAGTAGACAGAACTGTCAACAGGACATGGGACTCATGACCACATCTAGAGTGTGCTCCCACCAGCTGGAAAAAAATCTGCATTCTTTTTAAGTCATTTAAAAACTTCAATTTACGAAAGAAATGTAAAATAAATAACAGTGTCTTTACAAAAAATGCAAAAATAGTATTTTTTTAATTCTCTGAAAATCTCATAAAATTTATTTCATCATTTTACCCCCCCAGCGTACTTACCCCATTTTCATCCTTTCTATCCTTACTTCCTGATCTACCCAACTTTTATTTTGTTTTTCTTCCCCGCCCCTCAACCTAGTGCAGATGGACCATACTCCAGGTAGACCCCACTCCCAAGTGTAATTGGGGAACACAAATTACAGGATTTTATTTATTTATTCATTCATTCATTTATTTATTTACTTGTTTGCTCGTTTATTTATTTATTTATTTATTTATTTATTTATTTATTTATTTATTTATTTATTTATTATGTATACAGTGTTCTGTCTACATGTTTGCCTGCATGCCAGAAGAGGGCATCAGATCCAATTATAGATGGTTGTGAGTCACCATGTGATTGCTGGGAATTGAACTCAGGACCTCTTGGAAGAGCAGTCAGTGCTCTTAACCTCTGAGTCATCCCAAGTAATAAGAAAATTACATGGTTCTTATAGCTTTTTGAAAACAAATTAGCCAGATTTTACACATGCAAGTGGACTTCCAACCTTGCCCTAATGTTATATAGTTGGGTTTTTTTTTATAATATATAATAATAGAAATAAAAAATTATATCTTTGTAATGTAACTTCCACATTTTTTGACTTATTTTAAAAACTAGCATGTATGAAAAGTTGTTTTGTTGTTGTTAAACTGGTACATGAATTATACTACTTGAATACATCAATGTAATGAGAATTATACTAGGATGGAAATATGAATGGCATTTACCGAATATTGTGTTATTCACACATTTTCCTGCAGCTATCTTTTGATTCTCTCTTAACTAACTGTCACAGAAGAATATATTTTCAGTTTTATGAAGCCCAATATAGAATTTTATTCCTTGGTGATCCATATTTAAATCATCTATCTTTTCTTAACACCATATTATAGAGCTCTTTCTCCATTTTGTATTTATACTAAGATTTAAGTAGGTCTCCATAATATGTGGTGTCTACATAGGTCCTTTTGTTTGTTTTGTTTATGTGTGGAAGTTCTATTGCTCCAAAATAACTCCCTAAAGAGATGATTCTGTCTCCTTTTGTTAAAAACCCCATGGCCGTGCTGGCACCGGTAGGTTTGTTTCTGGGTTCACTGAATTCCTTTCCCTTTATTAGTGCATGTAGCTTCCTAACTGTTTTTGCACACGTGATTGCAGTAAGTATTAAAACGGCCTCGTTCTTTCCTCATCTTCATCTTCATCCTCGCCCTCCTCGCCCTCCTCATCCTCCTCATCTTCGTCCTCGCCCTCCTCGCCCTCCTCATCCTCCCCATCTTCATCTTCTGTAAATGCATTTTTGTAATTCTGGGTCTGTCTTGCCATTCTATATAAATTTTAGAATTATTGTGTCAACACTGAATAAAATAAGTCTTCCCAGTTTTTCTTTACTTATTTCATTAGCAAGGATTACACAGGGCATTGTAGTTTTTCTCCATTAACACAATAGGTGTGGGTATTTCAAGGATGTTTTGTTTAAGTTAAAGAAGTTCTGCTTTTTTATTGGTAGAATTTTGTTACATCATTATTGCATCTTATGTGTTCTCCAATGAGTATTCTAAAGTAGTTCATAAGAATTTTCTTCCACAACAGAGATTGTTTACAGGTCTATAGACTGATTTCTATATACTGACCTGGCCTTGCATCACTAAGATAAAATCCTCTTGTTTGGTGTTTTTATTATTTTAGTTATTGTTAAGTGAAGGTTTCAAACAGTATTATTGAGGTTTTTGCATCTGAGTTGATAAATGTTGTAAGACTGTAGTCTATCCATCCTCAATCCCTTCTTTCAGCTTGCTATTGTATTTCCATTGTTGAGACAGGGTCTCAGTCGGCAGCTGAGACTTGTCTCATAATTCTGAGCCTTCTCCAGCTCATTAATTAGGGAATTTAAAGTGAAGGCTTCTATTATCAACCTGCCTCTTCTTCTCTTTCGCTTCATGATTCTGCCAGAATCTTGTCCTTCTACATATCAGAGTAATATTCTCCTCTCCCTCTCTCCATTCTCCATCCTTTCTTCCTCCCTTTTTCCTTTCTCCTTTCATACTTTATTTTTTATCATCCATCTGTCTGTCTGTATGTCTTTCTATCTACATCCCTCTATAGAAAGCCTATTTGTTTAATGTTTATTATGTCAAAATTATTATTTATTTCAGCTTCAAGCATTCTTTTCCATTTGTGGATTTTGAGGATTTGGACATTTTATCTTGGATGATTAATTTACCTGCAAAGAGTTATTCATAGCTTATAATAACTTCTTAATGCTCATGTAGTCTGTATAAAAGTGTTCTTCTTTATTCCCTATGCTGGTAATGTGTGTATTCTGGCTTCTGTGTTTCCCAATGTGGTTGATGTTTTAACACCTTTTAATTTTATTGATCTTATCTATTTTTTAAATGCTCCTGAGTTCTGCCACTCTCATTCTTACTTTCTTGCTTCATATTTATTTTGTTGTTTATCTTCTTTGTTAATATAGAAATGTTGAGACCTTCTTTTGTAATGTAAGCAATTTTGCTATAAATCCCCCCATTATTTAATTGTTTCAAAAACTCCATCATGTTAAATTGATATTTTAATTGTTTTTAAAATATTATCCAATTTCTTTTGAGATTTTTTTCCTTTGATCTGTAGATTAATCAGAAATGTTTTATCTTGTTTGAGCGGAATTTTATGTTATGTGTCTGATAATGATTTCTTGCTTAATTTAGTTCCTGTCTGAGAACATGCTTATGTGACCCTCATGATTTAGCATTTGTTATTGTTGGTTTTATGACCCAGGATGTGGTCTGTCCTGGCAAGTGTTCAGGTGTATGTGAGGAGAGTGCATACTTGGCTGGTGTCGGGTTGAACAGCCTATAAATGTCTACTAGTTTCCCTTGATAAGCAATAATTTTCACTTTTCTTCCATCCCAACTGACTTTTAACCACCTATCCTATTTATCACAGAAAGACAAGTATTGAATTCTTTGGTTTCTGTAGATTTCCCTTCTTCTCCTTTAAGGACAGCTAGTTTGGATTTTGTGTTCATAACTTATTTTTGGGTGCATAAGCAATGAGCTTTTCTTCTTTTCTGTTTTATACGTGCACAAGTCCTCTTGAGGGTGTGTCCATTTTCTGTCATCTATGACACCCATGTAATATCTTTTCCTATGGAGTTGATGTTCTTCTGTTGCTCATATGCTAAGTGATGTTCTATATTTTCTTGGACACTGAATGTTGCAAGAGTCTCTGGGCCTTGTTTAAGTTCTGTGGAAACTGTTTATATTTCTGTTTGGGAGCTCAGTGACGTTGGTTATGTTTAGGCTTTGAGTACATTTCTACCTTCCTTTTGTGGTTTCAACAGCAGGTTTGTGTTAGAGTCTAGAGTATTGTATGCAATATTTGGATGTGTCACATGTGCAGGCTACCGACCGGCCACCATGTGTTCTGAGGGTGGCTTTTTTATTTATTAAGTGGAATTATCTCTATGTATGTACAGTGATAGGGAGGCTAGGATGTTTGTTGTTCAGGACCACTTACCTCCTTCTCTCAATGTTATTTCCCCAGACACGTCCCTTTGTTAGGTCTTTTCATCTCTCTTGTCAGAGTACTAGAGATTCAGTTATCTCTCCTTACCATGGACTCCTCTGCAACTGAGGCAGCACATGAAGACTAACCAAACAAACAAAACTTAGTCCAAACTTCATGGAACACCAGAGTGATCAACTTGGCACAAAGTACACCAAAGAGCTGAAATGCTACACGTACTCTTGAATTTTTGTTTATGCTCTTTTCCTTCCTATTTCTTGATTTATTCACAAGATCTCATACAGTCCAGACACCAGGCTAGCCTCAAGCTACCCATGTAGCCAAGAGAGCCCTGGACTCTTAGTCCTCTTGCCTCTGCCTCTCCAGTGCTGCGATGGCAAGTGTGCACCACCACACTCAGTCTGTTGTTTCAGATACCCATCACCCTCTAGACACGACTCATTTCACAGTGCTCATGGGCACCGCTCCCCTACTGTGACTTTCCATTGCTTACTTGTTGAAATTCTTGGTGTAGATAATTCCACCATCCCCCCTTTATAACTTTTCATTGTGATATTGTTCCCTCCATATTATTTTGATTAACTCATAGTAAATGTGATAATTGGCAGCTGTCAGAATGTGAAAATTTCTTATAACTAAGGAAACTGGAGAAGTGATGGGAAAGTTGTTTGAATTTCTTATACACGAGAAATTCTCTAACTACACCATTCCAAATTACTAATATTAGTTATTTAGCATACTTTTCCTTTTAAACTACAGAGTAAATTTTTTTCCTCTGGTATGAAACTGTTTAGACAGCATCCAAATTGTTTTTCATTTGCACTTTAACAGGCAACACTCTTGTCAATATCATTCCATGGTAAATAATAAAACCTTGTGTCTGTGAAACCTGTAAGTTTCACCTTAGAGTTGGATGTCAATGTAGATATCTTGCTTTTAAGCCACATAAGCCGACAGGCAACGATCTATGTGGCTTTTGCAAGGCAGAGTACCCTGTTTCTTTTACTATGTTCAACACAGTACTTAGGGAGAACGAGATTAATTCATTTTTAATGCTAAGAAAATACAGTCATTAAAAAGCAGGTAATATAAAATGCCAGAAATGCTTTTAACATCACGAGAAGTGCACTTCTTTCCTAAATAGCATGCTACTTTTAGAGATCTGGATATGCTGAGGTATTAAATATTAAAATAGAGGTTGCTCTTTAAAATGCAGTGTTTCTTATCAGAAAAAATAGTTTGAACAAGCATTTCTATTGTATAATTCATCGTATTGCTAATAACATAGTTTAGGAGAATTATTTGTCATGCTTTTGAGAATGACTAGGTTTTTTTCTTTTTAAGAGAGAGTATTTAAGGTTCATGTCCTCTTAATGTATATAGGTTCTTTTAACTTACAAGAGGTAGTCACATAACAGTTTCTCATCAGAATACTCTATTTTCCATATTTCATTGGGAAATCCACCAGTGATCTCCATATTAATTTTGGTGCCTTGAACATAGGTGTCACTCATTTGAATTCATTAGGGTAACAAGTAAACTTTGGAAGACGTCTCTCTGATTGCTTATGCTCTGACTTTTCTGAATCAGAGATGTGCATTCACATATTCATTCCCTTATTTATTTTTTAAATATCTTTTTGATATTACAATATACTTACATCATTTTTGTCTTCCATTTCTTCTCATTTGGTATTGAATAACCAATTAGTGTGCTCTTCCCTGGGGAAAAGTATTTTTTTTATTCTGAGCATTTCTTAGTTACCCAATGTTCTTTGTCTAAAGTTGAGGCCTTTGTGAGGCTTTCCCTTCCACATAATCATATCTCCTGGTGTTCTCTGTTTTCAGAATGTGTTTAGACAGCTGTGTTGGTTAAGGCTTTTTCAACAAGAGGAAAATCATGCCTGATACTGGAAAGCTAGTGAGCTACCTCAGTCTACTGTAGCCATTGGTCTTAGAGGAAAACCTGCAACCACAACTTCACTAAACCACATAATCCCTAACTACATTTTAAACAATTGTCACTTTAATGCACTAATAAATGTAGTTCTCACTCTCATCAAGGAAACTTATTTTTGGCATGTGGAGTCCGTTACAGAAAACCACAATAGATCCAAATGCAGAATTGAGGAGCTCAGTCCCAGCAAATCATCTACAACCCACCTCCTCCCTTAAGGCTTAGTGGAAGAGGGATCAGAACCACTATGAGAGCCAAAGGAACAGGGAGTTCCCATGTTGTAGCATCTTCCAAAATGTTAAAAGATATATTATATTCACTTTTTAAAAAGGATTTATTGATGTGTATGGATATTTTGTCTGCAAGCATGTATGTGTACCTCATGCCTTGTGTGTGTTTGCAGCCAGAAGAGGCTATTAAATCCCCTGGAAATGGAGTTAAGGATAGTTGTAAGCCATCATGTGGGTTCTGGGAATGGAGCCAATCTTCTTTGCAAGAACCAATGCTCTTAACCATTGAGCTATCTCTCCAGCCCTTACTCATTCATTTATTTTAATATTTCTTTTATTTTTAGAGATTACAATGTAATTATATCATTTCTTCCATTCTTCCGAAGTCTCACATATAACTGATCAAAATCTCTGAGCTCGGTTTTTTTGGAAAGATAGCTGTCCCCCTACTCAGTTATCCACTGTTACTAACAATAGCTTTTTATATCATATACAGGTTCCAGACCTGGCCCACTTCTGGCAAATAATATTACAACCACAGGCTTTTGTGTACTGAAATAGTTCAGATAGACACACTGTTTATAGAAAAGCCATCGATAAATTTTGCCATAGTATACTTGAATTTTCTTAATGAGTAAAGTTCCTCACACTCAGTCATTGATGACTCAGAGTTCTTCAGAACCCTCTACACATCCACTTCTGTGCAACTGTCATCTGTGAAAACAGAAATACCTTTTCAAGGACAGTTGTTTGGTTTCCCTTTCTCCACCTTCTTGTGCTTTTCAAGTTAGTCATCCAACATGAAACGATGACTTGATTTTAAAGGATAAAAGACCTTTTTGGTGTGTGCTCACTCAGGCAAATAAATACCTGGAAATGGCCACACTGAAAATAATGCATTCAGTATTCTAAATACGAGTAAGCAGAGCAGGAGAGAGGGCTCAGAGGTCGAGTTTGTACTCCTCTTGTGTGCACTCAGATTTGGTTGCCAGCACTCACTTGTAGGGCTCACAATGCATGTAATGCCAGCTCCAGGGAGTTCCAACCCCCTTTTCTGATCTCTGCAGGCACTGTACTCATTTGTGGACCCACACACGCACACATAAATAAAAACCTTTTTAAAAAAGAATAACTAATAGGAATAAAGATGTTTTATGAAGTATATTACATTAATATAATGAAAAAGTTGAAACCAACGATCTTCCAGTTACCATTACCTAATATTCCACTTCCTTTCTGAGCTGAACTATATGTTCATTGTCATATAGTAGGAGTAAGAGACATCTTTGTCAAGTCTCTATGAGTAATACTCACTTTTATTGGTCTAGCCATTAATTCTAAAAATTTATTTATTTATTTATTTTACATCCTGGCCAGTTTCCCCTCCCTCCTCTCATCCCAGTCCCTCTCCCCACCCTCCCACCCCAACCTCCCCCAAATCCACTGCTCCTCAGTTTCTGTTTAGGTAAGGAAAGGTCTCCTATGAGTAGCAACAAAACACGGCATATCAATTCACAGTAAGACTAAGCACTTCCCCATGTGTTAAGTCTGGGCAAGGCAATCCAATAGAGGTAGTAGGGTCCCAAAAGCCAGTAAAATTGTTAGAGACAGCCCCTATTCCCACCGTTAGGAGTCCCATAAGAGGACTAAGCTACACACCTGTAACACATACGCAGAGTGCCTAGGTGAGTCCCATGTAGACTCCCTGATTGTCGGTTCAGTGTCTGTGAGCTCCTATCAGCCCAGGTTGGTTGATTCTGTGAGTTTTCTTGTGATGTCCTTCACCACTCTGGCTCCTACAATCCTTTCTCACCTTCTTCTGCCAGATTCCCTGACCTCTCCTCTACCTAACTGTTATTAATATTTGTGATAAAGGTGTAATCCACTCCCAATAGTTTCATATTTTAAAATTAAAATTATTTCTTTTTTTATAAAAATATTCATGTTACTTTACACTAATGTAGACCTTAAGTATATATTTAGTTTTCATGAAGAACAATTGGAATTGCTCACATAGTTATTGATGTAAGAGTATTTTGGTAAATTTAAAATATGTATTTGTTGCCCTGTGTGAATCATTCTAACTCATTTTTCCATGAATGGCATGAAGGAAGGATCCAGTCTCTTCATGGATAGTGGAGTTGCAATTAATCACTAAGAGTTTCTATGTACTTATAATTTGCAACTGTTCTCCGGTTTTTGGCTGATAATGGCATATTTTTATGTTGTTGAAACAAGTTTTCATGCTTCCAAAGAAAGTGCAATATAATGACCCAGACAGTAAGTTCCCGGTATGCATTGGAGAAATGTCAAAATCTAGTTAACTATCATAAACAGTGCATGATATTCTCTTAAATAAACAGTGACCAGTGTAGCAGCGCTCCATTTGGAAATAGGCTTATATGTTTTGGGCTCTGAGTTAGTATCATTTTCAAGGATAATTCTTATGTATTCAACTATAATAGAAACAAATGCAATCTGACTCTTTTCTGGATGAAATCATTTTCTGCAAGTAAGCTGGTAGTAGAGAACTCCTTTAATTACTTCTTTCTTAACTGTTTGTTTCTTAGACACAAAATAAGTGCAATTTTAACAGCAGGTGTCCTTTTTAATAAAAGCAAAAATGTATGAAGCTCTTTAATCTTAACATACTGCTGTATATGAGAATCACTTACTTAAAATTATTCTGTAGGATATTCAATGGTACTCAGATTAGTGTTTTCTAAACACATACTGTTTTTTTTTTATTGCATTTTTCAATGTGGAGGTTATTAGAGTAGCTGTGACACTGTTGCTGAACATTTTAGGGGTATTTATTATGAACTGGACATTGAGGATGATTGAACTTGTTTGAGAAGTAATTTCACTTCATAGATTGTTCACTCTTGAAATCACAACATCACAGCTTTATATTCCTGTTCTCGATGTCTAAGTTTCAGTTCAGGAAGCTTTCTGGTCTCAGAAATCAAGTTTAGTATGACCTCACTTGGGTCCTCCATGATTTGTTTAGTCCTCTGGCAACCAGTAAGGAGACTGGCATGGACGTGTGCCTGAAATGGAAGTACTGTGTGAAATCCTTATTTATGAATCATCCTGGGAAACAGTAGAACAAATCTTTGTGAGAACTGCATGGACACCAGTAGAGTTTACACACACATTCTTCCATGCTGCTGGTTACTGGAGGCAGGCCCAGTTACTGAAAGTGGTCCTCATTCCTCAGAATGTTTTCTGGACCTTCTGAAGGCACAGGGATTTCCAGTGTCACTGCCTGGGGTTGAAGCTGGGATATGGAACTATGGCTGCTGTGGTTAAGCAGGCAGGAAAATCCTGTTGCATTATCTTGAAATGGCCACTAGGAGCACTATACCGTTCCATAAGATGAACTAGGAGTGTGGGTAACATCCTAGATTTTAACAAAACAGTATACTCCTAACTTTTTATTAGTGCCTCTGAGATCAGATAACAGTTTTGGAGATAATCTTAGAAATCCCTTTAAAGACTTCCAAATCCAAGGTACGATGGACCTTTCCAAAGTGAGAAAATACAAAACATTCTGTAACTGGCTGCACATGTAATCAGAAAGTGGGAATTTTCCTTTCAGTACTACAGCTTAAGCTATTGAGTGAACAAACAGAAAAGAATTGTTTGCCTGGAGGCTAGCTGAGCCCATGCCATCTAGACTTTGAAGAATAGACCCTGCAACCAGAATTGGGCTGCATCATGTTTTAAAAAGTGTCTGCTCGGAAAGAGGAGTAAAAGCACTACATGCCAAGAATCTGTTACACATTCTTGATACACACAAACACACACAGACACAGACACACACACACACACACACACACACACACACACACACACCACACACACACATATATGTGTGTTTGTGTATGTCTACATCTCACTTTTTTCTATAGGATCTATTTTTATTTCTAGTTGAGTTTTGTAGTCCAAGGATGGTGTTAAAAAGAGGTTTAGGACCCAAGATTTCAAAATCCTATTTCAAACTTGAATAGTTCAATTTAACCAAGGTACCAAGATAAAGGTCTGAGCTTAGAAACACACATACAAACCTAGAACATCTGTGCAACATTGGGCATAAGCATTCCAAAACACTCATAAGAAATACATAAAGTTAATGTTGTAGTTAGCCATAGAAAACATAGGTAAGACGAAGGTTTTTTTGTGTGTTTTGTTTTGTTTTCTTTTCAATGAGTAGAGCTGTTCAAATGGGGTGGAGAATCACCTAAGACAGAAAGTTTCCATCCTTGATGTTTCACTATTACTGTGTTGGGAAGTTTGTGAACCAGGGGTTAGTGTCAAAAGTTAGAAGATTCAATCCACAGAAGACTTACCAACTTTCTTTTTTGTACTTGGCATGACACTAACTCTACGACCACTTGCCGTCAACCATTTTGTGTTCTGCAGATTATTCCAAATGCAGGTTCATGTGAACTGGCATTGAGTGGGATTGGCCTTGCAGCATGGTCTTTGGGAGCACAGTTACGATTTCTTTCCCACGGTGAGTGAGACAGAGACATGAGGGGCCAAGATCCTCTGGATTAATTTATTTTGGAAACAGAAAGAAATAAGACATGCATAGAGGAAGGAATTTGTGAAGTCATTGCTGAGAAATGAAATTTGCAACAAAAGCAAGATAAAAGCTCTATTTTGATAACTGAATGTCAAATCATACATTTCTTATGAGACAATTTGGTTACTTTGGCGACAACGATATAACTTCTTGTTTCTGATAAGCAATGTGTCACTTCCACCTGTGGCTTTTGTGACTGTGTCTCCTAGGGATGTTAATGCTCAAACAAAAACTAATTAACATTTTAAACTGTAAAATGTACACATTGATGTAAGGTGTGTGTTTCTTTAATATTGCTTTCCCTGACATATAAAAACACATCTTGCTGATTTCTCCACTTGTTTAAAGGAAAAGCCTTTGCAATGCTTAATTAAATTTACTGGTTCTTATTATCTGGGTTAGGTTTTCTATTTTCAAGTAAATGAATCTGGTGAAATTTAAGCTGCAGTTTATAAACTGGGTTTTGCGGACTAATTGCTACTTTAGAAAATAGCTATGTGGACAAGAACAGGTCCTTTTTCAAAGAAGCAGCTTTGTGAAGATATAATTTATATAAAATATAATTTACCATCTTAAAGTATGCAGCATGTTGAATATTAGTATATCAACAGAATTACTCTTCAATCAATATTTTCTAATTCTAGAACATTTTCAAAACCCATAAGGAAATATATTCTCTTCGTCTAGACCCCACTTGGCACTATTCTATTGTCTAAGTCTATGAATTTGTCTACTGTATTTGTGTTAAATGAGTTTTAATTTCCTCCATGATTATTGTGAGATATTTGATTGCACTGTGTAAAGATATGTCACTGTGAATGATTTAATATAAAGCTAAATGGCCAAAAGGTAGGCAGGAGGTATAGCAAGGACCTCTGAACAGAAAGCTTTGGGAAGAAGAAAGGCAGAAACCTCAGCCCAACTAAGAGGAAGGAAGACATGCAGGAGGAGAAGTAAAAGCCCTGAATCACATGGAAACACATAGGTTAATAGAAATTAGTTAATTAAGAGCTAATGGGACAAGCCTAAGCTATTGGCTGAACTTTTATAATTAATATGTTTCCATGTCATTATTTATTTATTTATTTATTATTTTTTGTGAGCTGGTTGCCCAAAGAAAAATCCATCTACATATGGTGCCCCAGCCTGCCACTGCAATGATTTCCTAATTGTTCCAGTATAATAAAAACTTGGAAGTCAATAATTGAGATAATTTCCTGAACAATCAGCCCCAAATCATCCCCGAAACATCTCTCTTTTCTCTACCTGTCCTCTTTAGCCACTCTGCAATGTCTTCCAAGAACTTTATGGCTAATTGCAGTCAGCCAATCACTGACTCTATCCTTTGACAAAGATTGCTTTATTGGGACAGTGGATTTGCTGGATGGACCATTCACCAGCAACACCTGATGTCACATCAGCAGGACTCCACCCATTTTTATTATCTCATAATAGTCCATGGAGTGCATTTTTTTCTTCTATTTACATTCTAAGTGATCAGCAGACATTTGGGTTGTTGCTACTCTTTTTGTGTTATGAATATGTTTTTATTTCTCTTGAGTATATATCATGGAATGCAATTCCTGGATCAACTGGTAATTCTGTGTTTATCAAGAATTACTTCCTGACACTTTTGCCAAGCAGCTGATCCCCATCAGTTGGCTGCTGGCAATCTCTGAAGCTCTGTGCTCTATTTCTGTAGAAATAGTGGTTCTTATTTGCTCCATCCAGGGGTTATAATGTCCTGTGATCTGTGGCTTTGTAATTATCTGATGGCTACTGATGCTAAGTGTCTTCCCAAGTACCTAGCGGTTGCTTGTGTAGTATCTTGGAAGAACTACAGGTTTAGGTTCTTTCCCATGTTTTTAATTAGGTAACTCATCTTTTAAATCAAAAAGTAGAGTGGACTATTTACATATTTTGAATATTAGCCCCTTAAAAGATAGTTGGTCTACAAAATATCATCTTCCATCTTGCCTATTATCTCTTCACTCTCTAGATATTTTTTTTTGCTGTCAAATTTTTATTGATCGTGATTTTAATGCAATTTTAGCATTATTCATTTTTCTTTTGTCACTTATGCTTTTGTGGTTTTATCTGTGTGAATACCACCTAGTTCAGAATCGTACATTTAGTCTTTTTTCTTGATGCTAAGAATTTTATTATTTTACACCTCACATTTGTCTCCTTTGAGGTCACATCAGTATTCCCTGTGAGTCAGACACCTGCCTCTTCCCTCTTGTCTGTAGATAGACACATTCTAGCCTCATTTCTTGAAATCTGTGTTTGGCATTGATAGCCAGAAAGGTAAGCATTATTTCCGGACTCTCAGGTCTCATCCATTATTGTCATTGTGTCTCTTCCTGTCAGAGCCCTATTGTCTTGGGTCTTCTGGTTTTTTAGCAATTCTTGATAGTGGCACATTGGCACATCAGACTCCTCCAGCATTTCTCTGGTTGTCACCATTGAGTCTGTCGGGGTACCTTTCATGTCCTGTGAATTTTAGATTCCATTTCTCAGTTTGTTAGGAATTGCACTTGATCTTTGGGCCAGTGTCGAGTTTTGACATCTTCCTGGTAGTTACAGACATCATTTATTTATGTTTTCACTTATTTTCATAATGTTTTGTAGTGTCCAGCAGGTAGGTCTTGTACTTCTTATCGTATCTATTCTGAAGCATTTCATACCTAATCGCATTTTACCCACTCACTATCAGCATACAGAAATGAAATTATTTTCATTTGATGTTCTTATAACCTATAACTTTGCTGAATTCACTTATTGGTTCTATATTTAATGGTTTCTGTAGTTTTTTCCATGCAGAAGATCGTACATCTTATAATAGAGATACCTTTATTCTCTTCCAATTTGAGTGCCTTTTATTTCTTTTCCTTGTTAATTGCTCTTCTGATAGTGTGATATTTTTAAAAGGATTAATTCACTAGAGGTAAAATGGAAACTAATTGGTTGTATTTTTCCAAAGTTAGTTTGAAAGTTTGTTCAAGGAGGACTCTAAAATAAAACAATGAAATTTATATGAATCAGATCAAATTCAAAGTTTACTTTCAGAAGGCTAAATTTGGAAGTATTTTAGTTTCTGTCTTCAGTTGTCTGAAGTTGTCTACTTCGGCTGTAGATATCTGAATGTAGGCATTAATGTATAATGGGAAATTAAAGCATTGAACCCTATATATCAACCCTGCTACATTGTGACAATCAGTCTGATAACAGAGAGAGACAGTTACTCAGTGGCTGATATGGGGTAGGATATACTCATTGGGGGCAGTATTTGAAGTCCTAACTCTTGTTGTAGTTGGTTGCTTTAGGAGGATTCACATATTCACCACATGAGTCACACCTTTGGATAATTTACTATGAATATATTGTTCATTGCTAGAATTTTCTATGTAATATTTTTGAACATTGTTTAATTACCTGTTCCTGTATACCTAAGTTTTCAAACAATAGTCCATATTTTCCTTTGTGTTGTTGGTTTGTTTTATTTGGAATAATTTTCCCAAGCATATCTGTGTGGTATCAAACATCAGGCCACTGACCTTGTCAAGGCTGAGTACTAAGCCATGGGTATCACTGAGTCATGTGAGTTCCCATGGGCAGCTGAAACCACAGAAAGTAAAATGGAAGATAAAAGGAAACTACTCTACTTGGTTCATTCACCTAAACTGCTGGCTAAGAAAGTGATTGCCCAGAAATATAAAACAAACCTGCAAGAATACACAGAAACAAAACCCACAGATGACATGAAATATTTATTATGTTCCTTTATGAGTGAATACATACTCAAATGAAATTCAACTCTATCAATGGAACTTTAAGAATGCATTTGTTAGAGGAATACACAGGCCCCAAAGTACAGTGCACAAAACACTGACTGCTGTTACAGCTCTTGCTAATTATCCTATAGCATTTATTTGTATTTATCTCATATAAAATAAAGAGGTTTTATAATTCCAAGATGTGTTCTTAAACTGAGACACTTTGCTCAGCCTGGGTGAAGGGAGGAGGGGACTGGACCTGCCTCAACTGAATCTACCAGGCTGAGCTGAATCCCCAGGGGAGTCCTTGTCTTGGAGGAGATGGAAATGGGGGTTAGATTGGAGGGAGGGCAGGGGGAGGGCAGGAGGAGGGAGGACAAGGGAATCCGTGGCTGATATGTAAAGTTAAATTAATTATAAAATTAAAAAAATAATAAAAAAAACATTCTCTCACAATATATTCCAGTATACAAAGGTGAAAAATATTGTTTTTGAAACATTCTGTGTTTTTGGTCACTAAGTATTTCTGCTTGGATTTGAAAGTACAAGGTTTCAGAGTAAAAACTTCTTAGAAATCAGATACAACGAATATCTCAAGGCCTTGACTCAGCAATGCCCATCACTTTACAACTCAGTCTTGAGTAGGTGAGAGATAATGATATATGTCATAACATGGACACGCTTGGAAATATTGTATGACTGATATTCAAACACACAAAATAAAAACCGGAATACTGTTTGATACATAAAGTATACATGAATAGATGCTGAAACGTTTTTAAGGTAGGGGTGGTAAGAGGAACTGGGAAATGCAGGTGAAAAGATGCAGAGCTGCAAATATTTAAGATGCTCATGTCTGGAAATCCAATGTGTATCCTGAGTACTGTAATTTGGAGTTATATTGTGTTTGGGATTTCTGCTGTGCAGAGTCCAGCTGCTCTTACAATGGAGAACATGGGAACTATGTGACAGAAAAGGTGTGTTAACTGTTTCACTCTCTCCTTTTTAGTACAGTCATAAATTATGTCATAAACCTTAAATATATACAATAAAATTTCCTTTTAAAATGAGCCCATAGGTTGGGCTTAGCAATATCATGAGGCATAGGCATTCATTCTAACAATCACGAATATTTTGAGACTTGACACTTTATACACCAGCAGAGGTTGTTTGTGTGTTGTGGTATTGGCAGTGGCTATATTGAATATACTTTTAATTGTGATGTTCATTCTTCTGTCATCAAGGAAGCTGAGACATTTATTTAGGTGTCTTTGTCACTGTCAGATCTCAGATTTCTCCCTTTAATAGCTGTGTCACTTTATGAGAAACTGTGCAAACCACTTCATGTTCTCCATTAGATTATTGCGTTGTCTCTGCCCATTTTCAGATATGAGATGTCATCTCTTCTGTGACATGTGCTGGTCAATATCACTGAAGCACAGGCATCTTAGGCTAGAAAGGGACTACATTGTTTGATAGAATATGCTGGGGAATGTAATTACTCAGAAGCAGTTTTATAGAAGCCATAATACTCCATAGATATAGTGATGCACTTTGGAGGCCGAAGTAGCAAAATGAACCCAAGGCTGTCCTTTGCTACGTACCAAGATTAAACAAATAGCAACAAAACACAAACAAACAAAAAACAAAACAAATATATAATAGTCCATGTACTTTTAATCCAAATCTGAGAATTTCCATCCACTCACCTACTGTCCTTCCACCTATCCAATAATACTTAAGAGGCCTTTAGCTATATAATCTTAATATCAAGCATGCTTTATCCTTTTCTGCAATGGTTGCATTTTAACATTAAACATATTCATTGTTTTGTTAATAGAGTTTTGAATTGACTGGACAGTCAATAACAGCACCAAAATAATGTCTCTTCTTATTTAGTTTTTGTTTTAATTAATTACTGGAAAGTAAGAAGGTAGCTATAATACACACCATGTTTCTAGGCGGTCGCTGCATCCTGGTTTCATCCCCAGAGGAGGATTGTTTTTATCACTATGGCGACTACAATAAAAATGAAACATGTCTCTTCCGCAACAGCCAAAAGACCAATCTCTTCAAGGTAATGGGTCCATTGCATAGCCTGCCCATGACCATCATAAGGCTTGTCTGTGTAGAAAATACACAATGCTCTCCAAGAAATAAGTTTCACTCTTGGTTTATCCCACTGAATTATTTTCAAGTCATGGTTCATACAGGAGATGAATCTTAAACCAATACTGAAAGCAGATGAAAGTTTCATTAAAAAACTTTTAAAATTGCAAATAGCAATGTGATTGTCCAACTGGGTTTCATTGACTCCTACACAGGTGTGCATTTGTACATGTACATGCTTTTACATGTTTGACTGTGAGTGAGTGAGTGTGTGTGTGCATGGGTGCTTGCATATATGTATGAGTGTCCATGAATATGTGTGAGCATATGTGTGTTCATGCATATGTGTGAGTGTATTGTGTTCATGTATTGTGTGAATGTGTGAGTATATGCACGTGTGTGAGAGAACATGCATGTTTGTACATGTGTGTGCATGTGTATACATGTGTCAGTGTGTGTGTGTGTGAGTGTAACCTAAGAGACAACTTCAGGTGTTGGTCAGGCCTCTATAAAGTTCCTCACTGGCCCTGAGCTCATTGAGTGGCTGGGCTCTCTGCTCCTTGAGCCCCAGGGACACCTGTCCCTCTCTCTCATTGCTGCAGTGACAAGTGGGCCTTTGCCCTGTGTGTTTCTCTGTGACATCTGGCAATCAAACCCAGGTCTTAATTCTTGGAGGCCACTGCATTCTTGTCTGACCCATCTCCCTAGCTCCCATTTTTAAGATCTTGGGTTCTACATTTACTACTGTCTATGTAAGAGTTCTCATAACTCTAAAAGTGAAGTGGGAGTGATCGTGCCTCCGTAGTTGATAGTTGTCAAGTAAGGCTTAGGCAAAGAAAGATTTCTTAGGTGGGATGTGCCTCAGTTTTCATAATTTCAGCTAAAGAAATACGTTAGGCAAGGGTCAATAAATAGCAAAAAATTCTTCCTTTGCTATAGTCTTCCTTTCTTTTGGACAAATGTAGATTTTCTACTTAGCATATTCAGTATGTCCCAAGTGTCACTGTGTTCAGATCACAGTCTTCGGCTGCAAGTTCTTCTCCTTTGCAAGTTTTATTACTAGCAGCTTTTCTGGAATTTCCATTTTATTTGCAAAATGATACTAGAATTGTTTCCTTTAAATACAATATCCAATCTGACTTAATCATGCTTAATCTCTTATTATGTCTTTAATGAAATTTGAATATAAATAATTTAAGTATATTTTAGTTCCATGACAGATAATTGCCATGTAACTCAGAATTCTGTGATATGACCCAATCTGTGTTAGTAGGAATCATAAAATAAGATGAATATTTCGGAATATTTAGGCAGTTGTCGGTGTTTACCGCACATGCACTATGGGTTATGGTTAAAGATCAGATGAATGTGCAGTTCATCTTTAGTAAGTAAATACATATAAACATATGGAGGGGTATAAGATAAAGGTTGTACTCTAGTCTGGCAAAAGATGAATCATCGTGAGGAAGTGAAACTTAGAAGGCCATGAAAAGACCATGGTTCATTATGATAACATAAGCAACAGTCCTTGCAGCAATGTGCAGATGATGGGTGGGTTGACTATGAGAAGATGTATAAAGCAGTTGATAGTATGTGTAGATGTCAGAAGTTGACAAGGTTTACCAGATAGCTCAGCAACATGGCTCAGCAGATAGAAGTGCTTGTCACCAAAGCCTAATGACCTGAATTTGATGTTCTTTCTAAGAAGCCTCAGTGTGTTTATGGGATTCATGTTTCTCTAACTGTGATTTTAGAATTTTGATAACAGGCTCTACATGAAGAAATTGTTTCTTAACCAATGATGTGTTAAGACAAAGCAACTAACAGAAACCTATAATCAGTAAATGAAAGTAAATTTGGGTATTCTTTATTATTCTTTTATGTGCTGGTTTTGTCTTCACAATAAATTCTTTATGTGTTGTTTCTTACATTGAATGGGCTGCTGACTGCTCTCTTTAAAGATGTGTTATCTCAATAGCATAAGGTATCATCTCAAACTCAAGAATAGCCTCATGTAATTTAGGAGGTTTATGACCATTTGTACAGTCTCTGACATGGTCCATACATTTGAAGAGCTGAATTGCTTCACCTATGAAATGGAAACAATATAAATTTGTACTGGAAGGTTGACATTCAAGACTTGGGCACTTTCAGCCTTGAAGGCTGCTTATGTCCACCAGCCATTGAGATTGGTCCTAAATGGACTCCTGCCTCACTGGAACACAATGCTCCTGTGATGACAAAAATGTTGTCCTTACCAAGACGCTGGGCTTTGAGTCTTTGGCTAATATTTGTCATTAATTTCCTTATGTATTGTTCTTGTCTGAAATAACATGTCAAAAGACCTACTTCACTAAAAGCAGAAAGATAGCAGTGATGATGAGAAAGCTATTCAAATCAAGAGTGGCACATATTTGGTGTCTTCAAATGGCTGGCTGGAGTCCCCAGAGAACAGTTGAGATGGAGATGATGAGTTAGAAGTATGAGAGTTGATCTGGATGTTGTCTTCCCTGTGCAAAGCCCTTTGATATCTTTCTTTTAACATGTCTGTTTAAATCACCACAATCCTGTATTATTAAGACACAAGGAAGGAAAGCCTTTGAAAACAAGATATTTTCTGCCCCCTCCTTTGTGGGAAATGAAGCTAATATATGGAATTCACATGTCCTAGAAGAAAGAGTGATAACCATTCAAGTAATGTATTAAAACCAAATTTAAATTTAAGTTAAATTTAAAACTTGAAACTCTTTCATTTATTGATGTTTTTAAAGGCAGATATTGTCATGAATATGTCTTGATCTTTGTTTAGAAATCTTTAGTGAGTGAATTATATCATCTGTCTTCTCTATCTTACCAAAACCACAAGGCTTTTACAACTTAAAACATAAATAATTGTATATACAATAATAGAGTATTGTACATGCTGTTTTCCTTTATCTGTGATTTGAACACTCTTATCCTTTCTTAACAAAACTTAGCTAGGCTACTCATAGCTTTTAAATGCTGGCCTTTATATTTGATTCTGCTCTGTAAACACAGACAACCTATTATAGTTGTGAGACGAGATATTGGAGCCAGCCGGTCTGACCCTGTCAATTATAAGCTCTGTGACCTTGGACAACTTACTTAACTTCTCTGTGCTTTGGCAACTTTGTCTATAAAAACTGGTTGTTATTTAGAAACTATTTTATATTGCTTTTATGATGATTTACTAAGTTAACATTTATACTGCACTTAAAAGTGTGCCTTATTCCATCAACAGTATTTGATAGATATAAATGAAAGGTGATGATTCTTAGGTAGAACAATTTGGATTTGTCAACTTTAGTTCTTGCTCTGAGCATTGTGAAGAAATCACGAAAACTTTAACACCCACCAGAGCTGAGTTTCTTTTCCTTGTGAGTCTGTTTGGGTAACCCCAAGAAGGCAGTGGGGGGTTATGACATGATGTCAGGTTGCTGCCCAACATGAGTCTCTGTGGTTGACTCTGTCTGTGTATTTTATGAGTAAAAGATTAAAACAACCCAAATCACGATTTTTCTCACATGGGATGAAAGCATAATGTTTCACTCTTCATATTGGATGGGATAGTAGCCTGCAGCCTGAACATTCATATTGTGTTCTGATTGCTCGTGAGAAAGCTGAAGTCACACCCTTCTCTTTATCATTATGTGATGAGAGTTGTCACCCCTCTTTATGAACAGCAAATTCTTCGCTCAGGGAGCAGCCAGGGGCAGATCATAAAATAAAGGATTATAGAGCAAAGATATTAGTGAAATGGAAGCATCAGCACTTCTCACTGTATTTAACTCAAAGACGATGAGGTCTGCCTGGGGAGCTAATACTGCTTAACTGTGTTTGGGCAAAAAGCCAAAAGGAAATTGTATTTCAAAGAGAGAAAGTCTGGCACCCCATATGCTGGGCAATCCTGGTCAGTTAACAGGGATATATGGCCATTTTAGACTGAAGATAAAAGGCTAAAAGTAAACTTTTATGTTAAAAAAACACAATGTTGATACAGTTTGAACCTGGAGGGCAATTGATATCATATCAGGTCCTTACATAATTCAAACTAACATTATTTGGGGAGCAAAGCTGGTATCTTTCACTGCAGACAACATCCCATGTGCAATTAATTCACTCTCTGTATTATCTGAGCCAAAGAAACAATAATGATGATCATGACAAATGGGTGAAGCAGAGGTCACTGCAGAAGTTGCCATAATGTTTCTGAGAACCTAGGCTGTCCTTGTGTCCAGGGAATTCTGCATATCCATCAATATTCATTTGTAATTATGGGTAGTCTGTATGTGTCTATGTGAGGGTGTGCCATGTGTGTGCAGTTGCCCTCAGAGGCATGAAGAACGTATTGGTTCTCCCAGAATTGCAGATGGTTTTGATTTGTCTGACCTAAGGTCTGTGCCTTGAACTTTAGTCCTTGGATGAGAGGCTGGTGAACATCTCTTCATCCTCCTGGAAATCCACAAAAAAAGAATCCCACCTAAAGAAGACATGTCAGAAGCAGAGAAGTAGATAAGCCTGATTCTCAGAGTGTGCTGTTCTGTGCATGAGAGTTTCTTACTTTGGGAAATTGTAACAACATTATTGGAAATCACTTTGACAGAGTTCATACCTGCATTAAAAGTTCTAAAAATGTTTGCCTTTACCTGGGCTGTGATGATACATGCCTCTAATTCCAGCTCTCTGGAAACAGAGGCATGCAGATCTCTGAATTCAAGGCCAACCTGGTCTATAGAGAGAGTTTCAGAACAGACAGGGCTACACAGAGAAACACTGCCCCCCAAAACAAGCAACAACAAAGCAAGTTTACCTTTTTCTCTTCTACACTACAATATAGTAACAATAAACACAGAAAGAGAGTAAATGGCATTCCTATGATAGTATGAGAAAGGAGTTTCCAGCTCTGTACTAGAAGGAGGATGTTATCTCTTTCTGTGTCTCTAGACTGGGAAATGATCTGTTAAAGTCCCCAACCTGTCCAGCTCTGGTCTTCTTGTGAGTTTCACAATTCCTGGTTATTCCCTGATGATGCTGGGTACTCTAATTGATATTCCTAGAGATCTCTATGCATGGGGCAGAGTGGCCAGCTGCCACTTTGAGAATACACTGTGTTATTTCTTTTGTAGAACTGCAACATCTAAGTGTGACACTGAAGGCACTATCCTTATCCATGTGACCTCTTGGTTTTAAGATAAAACTATTCACAGACTTGGTTCATCAGAGACCCAAATTCACAGGGCAAGTGAAAAGGAATTCATAAGGATTAACTTGGGTTTCAGTTTTTCATGTTGACTTCATTGTGCGAGGAAGCCCTACTGTCGTTCTGGCATGGGCCATCTGTGACTTGAAGACAGGAATGATGGTGGCAGTACTGTAATATTTATATCATGATACATAGAGTCAGGAACTCCCATGGGGTTGGAAATGGCTTTGTCTGCTTAGGCAAGACAGAAGAATGTACGCATGGATGA
The DNA here is from genome assembly GCF_949786415.1 of Peromyscus eremicus. NCBI lineage: Eukaryota > Metazoa > Chordata > Mammalia > Rodentia > Cricetidae > Peromyscus > Peromyscus eremicus. The sequence continues at coordinate 7,701,017 of NC_081425.1, read as the reverse complement.
TACTGTAGGTATTGTTTAGAAACACAGTCAGCAAGTGGATTCACAGAAATTCCTGCCATTGAACTGGAAGATTGCATTCAAATCTAGCTCTTCCAAATCTCTGTTTAAAAAAAAAATGAGCCCGGACTGAGTCTACCAGGTTGATCTCAGTCCTCAGGGAAGGATTTGCCCTGGAGGAGGTGGGAATGGGGGATGGGCTAGGGGCAAGGTGAGGGGGGCGGGAGGAGGGAGAACAAGGGAATCCATGGCTGATATGTAGAACTGAATTGTATTGCAAAATAAAAAAAAAAGAAATCACAAAAAAAAAAAATGAGCATGGTGTTCATTGTTCATGATTCTCTCTGGCTTTGTTTACCTAGTGTAGCCACTCTTTGTCTTCAGGTGTTTAAGCAGCTAAGTGTGTCTTCACTGAGCTCTTGGTGTGGTATAATGCCATAGTATTTATATTTTAAGGCATTCACAGGATGGCAGTTGTATGTGCTTTTGCTGGCATCCTCTGTATTTCAACATGACCCGAAAATCTTCCCACTCTTTAGGACCCTGTTCCTGGGTGAAATCTGTTCTGTTTCCATCATGGAGACCCATCATACCTCTCTGCCCACCTGCTTTGCACCTTGTGCCCTCTGGTTTTGCTGAATGGGCTTTTTCTTGGAATCCTGTGTAGGATAGCCCCAACCCAGGAATGCATGACAATAATGACGCATGTGAGTCCTCACACTGATGGTCAGTGACAGGTGCAAAGAGAAAGGGCTGAAATCAAAGATCCAGGGTGCTGACTGAACAGTAACAGTAGATGTGATTCACCTGATACTGGGCCTGGGCTGGGAAGTGAAGAAGATGACAATGTTCACAGAGTTGGTAGAGATTTGGATTCTCTGGTGCTTGAGTTATGAGGGTACCCTCAAGGGCTTCTGTCAGTTATTGGTCAGCAGTCAGGGTCAGCAGGGAAGGGTGGGCCAGCAGTGAGAAGAGCTGCTAGAGCAGTGAGAAAATTCATTTTTATATCAAAGCAGACAAACCACAAAAGGATATTTGCATCTCATTTGACATTCCACCAACATATATCTATTCTACATCCTAGGAACTCTTCTTCAGTGTTCACTCATGTTTATTTGGAATTAAATGTGGATTAGCCAATGCATGCTAGGAATGTGTTTTAAAGTTTTTTAACAGCTCTGTTTAAACACCTTTTTTTTTTTTTTCTGTAATGAAAATTTTATTCTCTCACGGGTAAAGGGTTCCATATAATCACCTTTTAAAGAGCATAGAAAGTGTTATGGTTAAAAATAGGGAATGCGCACAAAGGGCATTGAATTTGCAATAGCAATTCTAATCTGATTCTCTCAAAATATGGCCCATTCTCTTCCCACAGGAAAACCTCCTACAAAATGTCACACTTGGATGACTAAGGCCCATGCATGTGTGAGAAATGACACCTGAAGATAGCTATGACCTCACTCTGAGTTTGTGAGCCTTCTCTATTTAGCAAGCGCATCCTGTTACTTTAGACATAGTTCCTGTGTGATGTGAGCAATGTTAGGATCCAGTTGTATATGTTTCTCAGTTTTGCACATGTAGCCAGCCAGTTAACTGGAGGAGAGAAGATGCAGGCCACTCTATGTTGTTTTCTGTTTAATAGAGGATTGTGAGTTTGGAAGCCATCAGAGTGATTTCCAAAGGGCTTAAATCCTAAAATTCTGTCCAATAATTTGATTCAGATTTGTTAGCAGAGAAATGTCACCATAGAGAATAACCACCTCTATGAATGAATGAGCTATACCCACTAGAAAGCCTGTCCCCATAGTCGGGGAATCAGAAGTTGTGTGGAACAGGCTTTTTTGAGGGCATCAGGGTTAGGGGACCTGATTTATGGACCAGAAATTTCTTGGCTGAGTTTTCACGCGGTCTCTCCTGAATTTTTGAACTGTCAATGTGAACATAAAAGTGAATGGCACTTTGTTTTTCTTTTTAATTATGCATGACTTTATCCATGTGGGCAAATGTGTTTTGGGCCATAAAACTGATATAGTGCCTTCCAAATATTGCACTGAAAGATGCATTAGGAAATTTAAGAAGTAACTCTTAAAGAGAAGAGGTCAAACATTTGCTGACTAATTTATGAGGAAAAGGTTGGACTTCAGCAAAATTGTGAAGCACACAGAGCACACTTGTGTTCAATAGTGCTTGGAACTCAACAGCTGACCTACACCCTCAGCTCCGAAGACACTTTTGTAATCAATACGTTGATTCATCTCTCTTTAATGTAGCCATTTTCTGGTCTTCCTAGTCCCCCACATGGGCTGTTTGTCACAAGTAGTTATGCATTTATATACTATCTTATTTAGCACAAACTTACTTAATATAATTCATGAGGTGGTTATTGAGTTGCCCTACAGGGATCCATGTCTGCAATGTGGCCATGACATACATTGCTAACCTGTTGCTTCACGAGGTTCGTTTCATGTAAACGTGGCTGTGCATGGGTTGTGGTGGATCATTAAGGCATGAGTGAGCAAAGTTATCTGTAAAGGGCCAGATAGTAAAATTTTAAATATCACGAGCATATTCAAGCATCATATCCATGTTAAAGATATGAGATTTTCACATCACAGATTCAAAATATGGAAAATCATATTTTACCCAGTAGGCCATACAAAATAGGGATTTTGCCTCTGGGTTACAGTTTATTGACCCCTGCTTTTAGAAAATATTATTGCAGGCATCAATTATCTCAGCATTTCAGACCACTACAATCTTATGCCTGAATCTTTTTTTTTATTTAAATTTTTTTTATTTGTTTTACATACCAGCCACAGATCCACCTCTCATCCATCCTCTTGTCTCCCCCACCTAACCCCCCCCCTGCAACCCATCCCTCATCCCCTCCTCCAAAAGAGTAAGTTCTCCCACCGGGGGACAGCCAAGCCTAGCACATTCAGTTGACGTAGTACCCAGCCCCTCCCCATGTCTCAAGGGTGAGCAAGGTGTCTGGCCATAGGGATCCAGAAAGCCAGATATGTCTGAATCTTTTTTAACTTAAATTTGTTGATCTATTTATTGATTATATGCATGTATGTGGATGTTGGTGCTACAGAATGGGTACTAAGGTCAGAGAACAACTGCAGATTGATCCTTTCCTTTTACTATGTGGAGTCCTGGGAGTTGATTGTAGGTCATGAGGCTTTGCTGCATACTCCATGAGCCACTGAAGCTCATTATACATTATAATGAATCCATTGTAAGAAATGAGAGATGACTATGCTTATGCCTTTTATACTAAGATCCAGGAAAGGTTGCATGTTCATCAATGGATGTCTGCAAACAGCTGCGTATCAGAAGGGAGGGAGTCACCTCAGAGTATGAGCAAAAATGCCCACAGTGTCAGGCAAAGCACACTTAGGCTTTTGACCTGTATTCTAGAGAGTGATGGGTAGAAGGGAAGGGAAACGTTAGAGTGTTTTACTTAGAATCTTAGAAAACCTGGCAGCTTACCAGTGCATATGGCAGAAGCTCTATAAAAAACTTCAGTAAGGGAGGGGAAATGGGAGTGTGTTAGGATAATTATTCTCATTTTCTTATCAAGTCTTCAGGTAGATCAGATTTCCAGAGGGTTGGTCTCTGGGCTAAGTGATTGACAGGTCCACCTGAATTAATTCTTAAAGGAGGAGGCAGTAGAATGCAGTGGTATAATACAAATACAATATTTGGAGCAGATCAGAATGTCATTTAACTTGGTGAGAGACAGAATGCAGATTCTATAGTTTTGATGAAGAGGATGTAATTTTCCCTAATTGCTCTTGGGAGTATTATATTTCCTTTTCATATATTTTAATGCATAAGGAGGGGCAGTTATGAAGTTTCCCTTTCTAAAGTTTCCAGTCTATGAGCTGGAAACTTCAGGTCATTGAAAGAACTAAGCAGGTAGCCCAGAGTTTTGGTCATACCCTTACATATTACTTCCAGATAGCTGTGTAGAATGAGGAGAAGGACAGTAAGAAACCATACCAGAAACTACAGCCCCACAAAATCAAGAACGTTTCCAACTTCTGGCTAAGGACGAGTTTGCTTTCCAAGTCTGTTGACTGCTAGACCACTTTCTATCTCCTGTCCTCATCAGCAGAATTCTCTCCTATGCTAGAGAGGGGACCCAGTGGGGCTGGAGATGGATGTGAATGTCTCCTGTAGAAGACTTGGCCTTTCTTGCATACACCACACCGGATTCTGGAGTCTGTCATAGACAAGTCTTAAGAGGGAGAAAAAAAAACCCAAAACACTTCAATAGAGAAGACCTAATAAGAATTCCAAGAATAGATGATGCAAGCTCTCTCAATTCTATGAAAATTTAGCAAATTGATTGCTACAAAATTCAGTGATTATATGATATGTATTGTGTTCTAGAATAAAGCTTGTTATAGAGAGCTTTTGACATGGTTGGCAGTTAGTGTGACATTTGCACATTAGAATAATAAATATAGGGTATAATCTCTTAAAATTTGGAGAGATGTGGTTTTCTATTTAACTCCCTTCTGTCTGATACAGTGTTATTCAAGGACAGAAAGCTGTTGCTTTCCCAGCCCCCAATCCCTCCTTTTGTTTAAACACATACAAAATACAAACTTACACCTGTTGTGCACTTTACCAGGAGTCCTGGCTCAGGCTCATGCCAAGCACTAGAGAGGTTTGGTCAGATGATTGCTGTGAGTTTGAGGGCAGTCTGGATTTCAGAGTGAGTTTCAGGTCAACCTGGCATAAGATGTGTGACCTGTCTCAGAAAGCCCAAGTACAATAAATAAAACACTGCATTTTACTTACCCGTTAATCTGTAAGTGAAAGAAATAATACCAGCATTAAATGAATTAAGGATTGAAGGAACACTAAACAGTTTCTAATAGGAAAGAGGAAACAGGTCAATACATTAACAGAATATGATGCCTTTAGTTTAACAATATATTAAAGATTAAAAACAGGAAAGATGGAAGCAAGAGCTGTCCTTAATTTCACCTATAGCTGAGGAATTGTTTTCCCCATAGTAAATTGCCTGTCATGGCAGGTGAAAATACAGAAGATGTTTAAGTTGAGTTTCAAATAAAATAGAAGAGTATTATCATACATAATGTGGGATAAGTTTTTTCATAAAGTGGATATTCAGATTTCAATAGTGAAATAAATGACCAAAGGAAAGCACCGTGATGCAAAGTATGTGGCGCACAGCAGATGCTTTGGTCCTATGAAACAGAACAGCAGGCTGACTGCCATGTTGTTTGATCTCAGAATGCTATTTTGAAAACTGCATCAGAGGACTTAATATTGCTACCACTCTCCACATCTCCCTTCATAACTGTGAAGGTGCCATGGATATTCCTTTGAGGTTACAAATAAATTATATCAAGTAGACACATTTTAGAAGATAGAATCTTTAAATAATGACGATAAGCCATATTTGTTGGGTAGGTTAACAAATGCAGATAAACTTAAGTAGTAGACTAATGAGGAATGGGTATTACTTGGTTAACTAGGCAGCTGATCCCCAAACAATAACTATTAAATCCCAGTCCAGCATGCTCTCTGCTTTTCAGGCTCAGAGTTATATACTTAACGTAATTATTGATTCAATTTTCACTCTTTTTTAACAATCCAGTGAAGTAATGCTGTTGTCTTCAGTAGTCTAAGGCCTTAGGAACTGTTAAGTAAGAAGACTGCAATTCATACACACACCAAGGAATATCCAAGCTCTTTTGTTCTCCATCTGAGATATGCTGTATATGATTCTTCTTTGCCTAAAGATAGTCTGGTATTAGTGTGCTATTACCCACAGATGAAAACAGAGGAAATAACTACCAAAGGCATCATATTCCAAGTAAGAGCCCAGCCTTAGCTGCACTGTCTTCTGATGTCTTTTCTCGATGGTTTCTGCTCTCATCTTTGGATTGCTGTATATTCATATGTTGTTCGAGCTTCACCCTGCCCACATGAAACTATCGTCCTATGTCAGTTGCATTGGAATGATTTCCACATTGCCATGATATATGTCACAAGGGGAGGAATAAGAATTTAAACAGAGCCTAAAGCACAGAAGTAAGATAAATACTGAAAACATTACATGTGTTTCCATGCAAATATGCTCATATTGATGAAATGGTAGGCTAGATGAAACAGAGATGGGGAACACTAAGGCCAGAATACTTTTAATCCCAAGGTAACGTTATGAAATTGTAAGGAATGATTAGTCAGTTTTCAACTTGAGGCATATTATACCTTCTCTCCCCATTGATGCCTCCTATTACTTTGTTCTCTCTCTCAAAAAAATCTACCAGATAACAAGATCTAAAATCCCATTTCCTGGTTGTGATCATAAGTAATGGCTCTTGATATAGTCACTTTTGATTCTTTTGAGTAGACTATGTATGGTTTCTTTCTTCACAGCTTACAGTGGTGTAACAAAGTTGCCAGAGGTGGTATACTATTTAATCATTTTGGTATAGAATGTCCATTTTGATATCCATATTGAACTTATCAAACTCACTTTTAAAAACCATTTTTAATTTTTTATTAATAAATATATTTGTTTTATATCCCAACCACAGCTTCCCCTCCCTGCTCTCCTCCCATCCCTCCTCTCTTCTCCCCCCTCCCACCAATCCACTTCTCCTCTATATTTGCTCAGCAAGGGGCAGGCCTTCCATGAGCATCATCAAAGCATGGCTTACCAAGCTGCTTAAGACCAAGCACCTTACCCTGTATTCAGGCTGGGCAAGACAATTCTGCATGAGGAATAGGTTTTCAAGAGCTACCCAAAGCACCAGGGATAGCCCCTGCTCCCATTTCTGGGAGTCCCAAAAGTAGACTAAGCTACACAACTGTTACACATATGCAGAGGGCATAGTTCAGTCCCATGCAGTCTCCCTAGCTGTTGGTTCAGACTCTCTGGGTTCCAATGAGCCAGGCTAGCCTTTTCTGTGAGTTTTCCTCCAATGTCCCTGCCTCCCCTGCCTCCCCTGCCTCCCCTGCCTCCTAAAATCTTTCCTCTCCACAGCAGGATTCCCAGAGCTCAGCCCAATGTTTGGCCATGGGTCTCTGAATCTGCCTCCATCAGTCACTAGATGAAGGCTCTCTTCTGGCAACTGTGGTAGTTCCCAGTCTGATCACAGGGGATGTGGCCAGTTCAGGCTGTAAATCCACTGCTACCAAGAGTCTTAGCTGGGGCCATCTTTATATACTCCTGGACGTTTCCCCTTACACCAGGCTTCCACCAGACTCTTTGACTTCCCTCTTTCCAGTCATCTTTCTCAGCACTCTTCCCATTGTCCACTCTTCAACCCAATCCCTAAGTTCCCATGCTCACCCACCCCTCACCCAAGAGATCTCCTCTATTTCCCCTTCCATGTGTCCCTGTTGGGCCCTCCTTGTTACCTAGCCTCTTTGGGTCTGTGAATTGTAGCATGGTTATTCTTTACTGTACAATTAGCATCCACTTATGAATGATTACATACCATGCTTGTCTTTCTGGGTCTGAGTTACATCACTCAGGATTTGTCTTCAAATTTCCTGATGTCATTGCTTTAACAGCTGAGTAATACTCCATTGTGTAAATGTATCACACTTTCTTTATCCACTCTTCAGTTGAGGGGCATCTAGGTTGTTTCCAGGTTCTGGCTGTTAGAAATAAAGCCGCTATGGACATAGTTGAGCATGAACTTCTCGAACTCTTAATAGTAGGCACATGAAAAAGTGTCTACTAAATCTAATTCTTCCTTGCCATGCCTCACAGAAATGGGCAAATCCACTCATTTCAACACCCTCTTCCAATTTAAACAAGAATTGATTAGTGTTGGACTCTAATCGTAAACAAGTGGAGGTTTGAATCATCTCATGTTTGTCTTTTCTCTTGCTGCCTACACAATGAGTGACTAAACACAGTCATCTTTAATTATTGATTTTCTATTAAACATTCACACATTTAGATCAGACCTTTATCGTGGGGAAACATTTTCACATCTGCAGTCTAGTAGTACCATTTCCTTGTTAAGGGTGCCACTTGCATACGGATGCATTCAGTAAGTGAAGGCTTGCATTGTCCTTAGAGTTGTCACCCTGTGTAAAGTATGAACACCAAAACTCTTGTAAATACTAAAAATTTCCTGGGAAATATCTGGTGATAATGATTATTGCTCTAAGGTAAGGCCCTTACACACCCTGAAAATACCATTATTCCTTCGTTGAAATGATTAAGAGCTCAGTATTGGAGTCACAATGTTAATAATAGCCATACTTATCATAGGTCATCAGGCCAGAGCAAGCAAGGCCTTGACTTCTATCTCTAGAACTTCAAAGCAAAAGAAAATAAAGGATTATTCAAGGATAATAACCGTCTCAATATTATTTTGCATTCATTGTGTGTCGAGTTGGTATGAAATTTTTTTTCATATTTCAAAAATAGGTGCCAGTTGGGATTGTTTGATGAATAACATGAATTTGATTCATGAAAAGTATACATATATATGCATGTATATGATTATATTTCTTTTGAATTGCTTTTCTTATGCTTTAATTATTGTTTGGCAAAAGTGGGGCTCTAGGTTAAACTTTCTGTACTACTCCTGAATGTGAATAACTTTCATAATTTGTGACATTGGCCATGGCTATGAATTTACTAAGCTTTCTCTTCTTTACAACCTGAGTTTTCTTTCTGAGGCCACTGTTGCTTCTTGTTAATTCATTCAGAGCTGTACTAAATGGTGAAAGAGGTGCTTAAAAATTTATTTTGCTTAAGAGCACTTTCTCACTTGGGCACATAGGGTACCCAAAAGATAATGAAGGACCCACATCTCTGCTCTCATGCCTGTGCTTTAGCTGGAGCTGTCCAGATCAAATGCTGTCCTGAACCTTTCCTCTTCAAAAGAAAAACCTCATGGGACAGGGCTTCTTATCATATGTGCACAATTTTCCACGAGCGAAAGCTGCACCCTCAGTTATTAATAATCAACAATTTACATGACCACTTCTTTGTCCAGGTCAGAGCTGAGACTAGATCTGCAGTATTCCTGCCTTTCTAAATGACTGGTTTATCAGAATGGCTTTCCTGTGCAGCTGTTCTTTCTTAATCAGTTATACATGGTGTGCCACCTGGACATAATGCACATGTCATGAATCGAAATAAGACCAAAGAACGAAAATGTGCACCAACTGTACATAATCTGTGGTATTTAAAATGTCAGTTGTTTTTTACTTCCTTTGCTTTGTTTCACAAACTGTGTTCTTATGATCAACACAACAGCTGAGAAAAGCTAGCAATTGATTTCATGTCTGAAAGTTACGTGAGAGTTAAGAAATGATGACATTGAAGCCAAGGCCAGGGCAAGATTATTGCTGAGGTGAACAACATCACTTTGAGATCACCATTTATGGGTCTCTCTTCCTCAAGTGTCCACCATTTATGGCACCCACTGCCAGGGGCAATCCCCCTTCTCCTGACATGCCTCATCTCATTAAATGTGTTGTGTTCCATTGGAATTGCCTTACCCTCAGTTGTTACTAAGTGTGTATTTCCTCATTTCACTAAACTCAGTAGAGCATAAGGATGGAGCCACGTGTGCCCTCGTGCCCCGCACAACTGCTTTGGACTTAATGAATCTTTTCGTTGCTGTGCACTGTCAGACTAATACAGAAAAATCTCACGTCATGAATATTTTAGATTTTGTCATTTGGTACTGCAGTCACAGTACAGCCCTTCTGAGACTGTAGGCACTCTGTCTTTCTTGCTCCAGTTGCTTGCACAAGCTGTTCTGTTGATATATGTGCTTCTTTGGTTTGACTTAGCCATTCTTAATTCATACCATTGACATATTAAATATTAGTTTGGTAGATTTGTTTTTCTTAGCCACATTTCTCTAATTCTCCTCTTTAATTCTGTATGATTTATACCATTTGTCATCCTCTTTGTCGTAACACTATCCCACTTAATTAATATTTAAAAAATATTTTTCACTCACATTTTATCTAACTGGATTATAACCTTCTTGGGGTGAAATTTGAGTCTTACTATCTTGTATCTTGGATAATGTATGTGTATAGACACATATCCTGTCACAGAATGGGCACACCATTAGAATTAGTCAAATTGATGGATGTGTGATTTGTTCAAAAGCTAGGAAGGATATAATCAAATAAAGATGAGTTATTCTTGAAAAGTAAATGATAACAACAGTAGCAAACCAACTAAAAACATCGACTCCCAGTTTGCCACAGTACGCTTAGTGTAAGTGCTTAGCTTAGTCCTCCAGCCTTCTGTGCACACTGGTGAGGTTATTTCCTCAGCTGCTTGTCACTGATTGCTGAACAGATGTGGTGAAAGTACTTCTGCATCTAACCTTCAGCCATTTTCTTTCACCCCACAAATCTGTCCCTTTTGAGTGTAACAAACCAGAATGGTGAGTTTAGTAAAAAATCTAAATGCGTTTTGTTGCCATAGTTTATTCTAAAGATTAACTCTTTATTTCTACTTTATTATACAGTTGATATAAATACACATGAAAAGAATCCAAGGTTATATTTGAAATTTAGATCACATAAAGTTAGCGTTATAATATAGACATTTCATACTGATAAAATTAATATGATTCCATAGTGGCTACCATTTTATAGTAACTATGGCCTAAGAGGTCTTTAGCCTACGTTCAATCCTGTTTTATGCAGTAGTTATTTCTGAACAGTAACTGCACATTCTGTTTGTATACCAAACTATTGCTCCTAAGGGGAAATGCAAGGCCTGGTTACTGCAAGCCTCTGGCCTCAGCATCTTCGTCAATAATCAATATTTAACATTGGTTTATGCATATTTGTTTAAAAACTCCTCCCTTTACAAATGTATCAGTGTGTGTGCATGCACATACACACAGAAGTGTACACACACACACACACACACACACACACACACACACACACACAGATACTAAATATTCTTCCGGGATTTTCATTAGCATTGTGCCTACAGGCAGTGGCCGTCACCATAGCACTATAAGTCATCTCCAAAGGACACTTACATAACACTTTCCCCTGTACTTAGGGACACTAGACAGCACCTCGGCATTGCACTTGGGAACCATTTTAAACAGCAAAATTGCCTACATAAACCACAAAAATGTGGCACAAAATAGACTGGAAAAGGGGAAACTTGTTTACAGTGTGAAAGCCGAATCAAGGCAAAATTTTCAACTGGGAGCATGGCTTTCAGGTTACTTGAACTGTGCATACCTGTGGGTGACTGGAAAAATGCTTCTTGGATTGATTTTCAACTTATGAACATTTCAGTGAGTGAGCAAAAGCAAAAACAGAATCTGCAAACAGAATGGGCTGGCATAATATATATTGCAAGCGAGGCTCAGTGATTTTAATGTTGAGCTTTGTGCCCTGTGTGTTTACTGCCCTTATTCCTACTGGTGTCACTGCATGTTCTTACTGATGTCAACGTCATTTCTTGGGGCCAGTAGGTTTTGCTTGTAGACAGTTCCTTCAGAAGGGAAACACTTGTTGATTGGAGTTTTGTACATTTGCTTATTCATGTGGATCAAACCTCACCCTAAGGCCTCAAGCAACCACTAACAAGGTAAGATTAAAGTTAGTACCTCTCAGTTAAAAGCACTTTTGATGTTAGCTTGGAAAAGAGATTTGCAAAATTTGGTGAGTCTTTGTAGTTGGTAGATGATTTCATGCTTTCTATTCGTCACTAGGAAGTCATCTGTCTTGGGGAATACTCTACTGGTTCTGTTCTAACAGGACAAAGAATTCTCTTGGGGGTTAGCTGTTAGAAGGCACTTCAAAATACTGTTATACCATATGTCTAGAAATTAGAGGGGTCAAGAGTTACTTTCAGTATGAGGCTGCCTTATCAGTGTACTGTCCCTCACCTATGGGGATGCTAGGCAAGTCTAGTTGTTACAATAATTCTTTAGACTAACAACACATCTTTTAAAGCATTAGTATTTTGAATGATACTCTTGGGGTCTTATAAATGAGCCTGTACTCACAAATAATGCTTCCTTGATACATTGTATAAGTATTTTAGTTTGTTTTTAAGTATCCTAGGTATTTTCTCTCTTTCTTTAGACTATAGAATGTGCTCTACCAACTTAAAATCTATTCAGAGCCAAGGCAAGGACTGGTGTGTTCACATCCTTCTGTTCAATGAACCCAGAGAAGCCTGAGAAAGGGAATTGGGTAGAAGGAGACCATCCTAAGGATCTTTGCCAATATCTCCTGGGAACATGGGCTGAACCAGTCATACTGTTTAGATGACAACAAGGCAGTTATCTTTTCATTTTCTCTCCATTTCTAATTCTGTAGTTTGTGATCTTAAAAACGTTCTGCTTATCTAACATCTGAGCTTAGACAGTTTGAACTCTTCAAAACCTTTAACAAAGAAAACTAACTCCCTATTCCTCCAAATCCAATACAATAGGTGATGGAATTATTAGCCACCATTGAGAAAGCTATTTAAAAACCAATGGCTCAGCCAGCTGTATCTTTGTTCATTGAGCAACTTGAACCTTCCATATTCAGTCAATATTGTAGACTCTAACTATTTTAGAAACCATACAAATATTTATGAGTATGAAGTGTCTATTTGTAGCAGATGTCACAATATGTGGTTAATGTTTTGTTTGCCTTTTCATTTTGATGAGCTCATGAAGACAGTGGGATGCAAAAAAAATCTCAAAAGAGTATTTTATCTGATTTCATTTTTATGTGGAAAATTATCACATTTTTCCCTTGGAGAGAGGGATAGAAAATAAGATAGTATGAAATATTTTTATGCCTAGTAAGCACATGGGTTAAGTAATTTCTCTTTAACAAGTGCTGTTTACCACTGAGTATAGTTATAATATTAAACTTCCCTCAAATTATGTGCCAATTAAACATCTAAGAGATTGAGTAACAAGATAAAGGAGAACTACAATATGCATCTACTTGAAAACTGTATATTGAGTAGGCAACTGAACACCATGCACTGTTCTCCATGCCAAGACTATAACTTCTTGCCCTAAAAAGTTATATTCCATTAGTGGAAGAAATCACATGAACTAACTGAGGAAGGTATAGAATAATCATCTGGCAAGGAATATTGAGGAAAAATAAGCATGGCAAGAGTGTCACCAAGTTCACTTTAGAGTGATAATCATGGGTGAAAACATGAATGTAGTTGATAATGTGTACAAGGCTGATAAATAAACAAGATCAAGGAAAGAGGATTGTGTCCGGATAGACAACTCTGCATTTTGGTATTGAGTGCTGAGTAATGTCTCTCTGATAGGTGCATGTAAATAAAATAGAAGGTATTTGTAGATGTAACCAACCTTCTTATTGAAGGTTTTGAAGAGCTAAAACCTTACCCTTCCTCCTGCAGTGATCTTACCTCTCCATACCAGAGCTACTTTCTGTGTTAAAGTCTTTATATAGAGTTTCTGTTCTGCCTTCTCATTGGTTGTAAATCCAACCACATGACCGCCTCGTCACAGCCTGTCTGTATATGCCTCCAGGTTTTCTATGATTGGTATTGAGATTAAAGGCATACGTATCCAATACTGGCTGTATCCCTGAACACACAGAGACTTACCCAGCTCTGCCTACCAAGTGCTGGGATTACAAGCATATGCCACCACTGCCCTGCTTTCCTATGGCTTGCTAATAGCTCTGACCCCGGGCAACTTTATTTATTAACATACAAATAACATTTTAATACAAATAAAATATCACCAGAGGTATTGGTGATCAGGCAATCAGTACCTGGGAGAAGACATTCTCACACAGGGAGCTCAGGTCCTTGAGGCTGACTCTCAGCCTGGGTGTTTAGATAACACTATAGATACTGGTGTGCCACAGAAGACACCAAGGTCAGCATAGTTCAAAAGGAAGTCAGTGCTTCAGTGGGGGCTGAATCATTTTTGTTTGAGGGAGATGCAGTACCTTTAAACACCCTTAAAGGAAGACCATATTAGATTGGACTTCTGAAGGACCACTGGGGTTGTAGTACTGAGAACTTGTTCTAGAGGCAATGTGTAGGATTAGTGGATGTGTAGAGATGGCAGCATGCGATCAGCCTACCTTGTTTCCGAAGGCATGAAGAGTTTTCATAAAACCAAATAGTGGCAATGTTTTAGAAGAATCTAAATCTTGTGTTTTTGTTTTTTTTTTTTTTTAGGAGAAAATAAGAATAGGCGATTTCTAGTAAAAAAGAAGGCTAGGCTTAGAGGGTATCATCAGTGATACAGCCTGCAGTGTGAGGACTAGCCTTGGTCTGTGTTGGGGCTGTAGATATGCATGTCATCACAAAGAACACAGTGTTCTCTAGGAGGAAGGTTTGTAATGGGGATGCTATATGATCATCTATGGGAAGATGCCCCAAACACTGAGAATGAGCAAGGACATAGCCTCTGGGGCAGAAAATGAAGCCATCATTCCAGTGACTTGTCCTGTTCAGTTGGGCAAAGAAGGGAAAATATCTATTTATTTGAAAAATGCTTTCACACTCAAAGGGCATTGTTAGTTTTCCAAGTTCACTATAATTATACAACAATGAAGGTAAAGATACTAATATGCACTGTTTATATCAGATAACACATCATTTTGATATGTTATAAACTCTTTCCAAAATGAAGAATGTTCCTCATTTTGTGCACAGACCCGAGGTCATGAGAGTTATACCTTAATCCTATGAAAGTACTAGGCTATTTCATCTCACCAAGGAGTACATTCCTCTTTGCTCTTTTGTTAGATTCAAATTTTCATTGATTAAAAAATAAAAGGTTGTACTTTCATTTTCTCCAACCAGCTCATTATGAAACTCTAGAACAATACAGTGAGTGAGGACCTGCCTTCCACTGGTAGAGTAACCTAGACACAGGATTGGCTCATTCACTAAGATGGCTATTTCCTCATAGCTTCTGACTGGATACTAGTAGATACACCAAGGCGACTTGTGGCAAACAAGTTCTCAGGGGTTCACAGATACCTCTGGGGTATATAGCTTTAGCTCCATTTTCTCTCTGTGTTTTGAATAGCAGTAGCAGTGAAAGACATGCAGGTGCTTGTCATTGAGAAAAAGAGAACTCTCAAATATTCATGAAGTGCCTGCGATTGCATTTTAATTTACTTTAGGAAATTGCCTGCTTTGTTATTCATTTTTGTTTTGCATAATAGTTATGACAGCTCCGGTTGGTCTCTACTTCTGAGGAGTCTATGCAGATGCAGATTCTCAGATATTCCATACACAGACTTTTCTGTTGAATCATAAATTGAATTTCATTCATGGGAAAGTAATTTATACTTAAAGCATATTTCTGTTAATATACTGGATTCGTTAGAATGGCATTTCTTTTCAGTTCTCCTGAAGTTAATTTTTTCTTAAATTTAAAACTATTTTAACATAATTTTGGTTTGAGAAGGAAGAACATACTAGTTATTTTTGAGGTTATGTGGTTACAGTAAGTGGATCAATTTTAGAAGGAAATTAAATTTGTGGCTAAATGGTAGGTCGTTTAAAGAAATTGACATTATCCAGATGTCAAACAACAGCATGATGGAAATATTTTCTATATTTCTACATTTCTATACATAAGAAGACAGGTGTCTGTAACATCAGACATGAAATAAAAAACACTGAGTTACCTTTTCTGAGACATACATAAAAACCGGATTTTTAAATCCACTTGGCTATTTAATTTGAGTAAACTGACTACTTTAGACTTTTGTGCTTAATGTACATTGAATGTGTAGAGGACTTGATTTAGCTATTATCTTAGGCAAAACTAAGCTTTTGTTGTAAAGTACATTAAAAACTTGATTTTCTAGGGTTCTAGTAAACTTTGTTGTTTTCTCTTATTCTCTCCTCAACATAGTGTTACTGAGATCAAGATGGGTAGGATTAACCTTTCCTACAGCTCTCCCAATTTTAAATATTTAGTTGTGTGTGTGTGTGTGTGTGTGCGTGCGCGTGCATGAGTGTGCATGGGTGTTAATGCCATATTTGTGCAGGTATCTACAGAAGCAAGAAGAATGTTAGAACTCTTGTATCTAGAATTGCAGGTGGTTTTAAGCAGCCTGATGGGAGTTCTGGGAACTGAACTCAGGTCCTCTGGAAGAGCAGCAAGCACTTTCAGCCCTGAGCCATATCCCTAACCCCCCTCTCCTTTCTAATCCACCCAATCGTTTTAGACTGTACTTTACACTCTCTGATAGACTACTTACTGCTACCCAACTGCAGTCTGGAGATGTCTCTGGCATTATTAATCTGTGATTAGTTTTGGGCCTCTCATCTCCCACCTCTTTATGAGATTGTAAAATGTATGTGTTCAGAAATTTAGTCAAATTGAATTGTTGTTCTTTGCTGTGAAAATCCATTACAATTTGACAATTGACGCCTGATAATGTTTGATTCTGACATCAGGATTTTTTACTTAGTGACTGATAATTATTCAGTGTTGGTATTGCAAGGTTCTGCTTTTCTATATTCATTAAAATATGTCAGAGAGATTCTGAAATAAAAACCTAGTTTTGGGAATTAAGTAATTACTCCATCATTTCTCTGGCACTTTGGTAGCCTCTAGAATGACCCAGAGAGCACAGGGTTTGCACAAATGCGTGACTGTTCCAATATCAGACTTTCCTGGTTAAACCTGAATCCATGAAGTGGTAATATTTTTATTGTTCCTGGATAAAGTCCATAGGAATAAGTTTAAAGAATCAGTTTGATTGATTATGTCCCCAAATACTAGAGAACTGATATCCCATCAGGTAAAAAAAAAATAAGAACTGGATCCTTTGGTGAGAGATAGCAAGTTTGCCTTTCAAGTAGGAACTCAGAGGCCCAGGGTCCTTGTAAGTCAATTGTACTGGCAGATCTCTGTGTTCCCAGAGGGAAGCCATAGCTGCTCAGTGGAAACTTGGTCACATTGAATTACACAGTATAATACAGGTCCAGGGGTCTAAAGGCCAATTTTGCCTTTCAATGGGACAAGAATAAATAAAAATACCAACTTTGTAACTCTTAAGACAGAATCCCAAATATACCAGCCACCATTTGGTACAGAAAAGTACTGAAGCCAGGATATGTGCACTCAATACCATCATTCATCTTTTTGATGCCTTTCATATCATAGGTAGACATCTGCAGAAGTCATTAGAATGTCTCACAAATATATCATGTCTCCTTTTCATGAGCAGATGTTAGAATTTGACCTGTTTCTTTTTGAATAATGACTGGCCACAGTCCTTACAGTTTTTCATGAAGTGTGAACTACATTGAAGTTTCTCATTTTTATACTTGGATGTTTTAAAAGCCAGGGTAAAGTTTGCCATCAAAAGGCTACTGATCATTTTCAAATCTTGAGTGTCCCTGAGGATCAGGGCTCCTACCAATCCATGCTTGGTATTCCATCTTGCTGTGAAAAAATCCATTGGGGCTGTGAATTCTGAAAATGGCATAGCTCATTGCTATAGACTGAAGGTTCATGTCCTCTCAGAATTTCTGTGTTACTACTGTCATCCCCATTGGATTGGCATAGAAGTTGCTTTCATCATAAGAATAAAACCTTCATAAAGGCTCTTGAGAAGGAAGATACAGATGATCTCTATTCCTTTCTCTATCTTTCTCATATAGTCTTCTGTAATCCAAGAAGAAATTCCTTACCAGCTCCTGGAACTCTGGTAACTCTCTTGTATTTCTTGATCTCCAGGATTTTGAGAAACAATTTTGTTATTGTCGCTTAAACTGCTCCATCTGGGGTATATTTTCATAGCAGTCCAAACTAAGTTGTTCACCTGAACCATTGTATAGTTCTTTAACATTGTTTAAAGTAACACATGCTTCTTATGAATAATTAATGTCTTGCAATTGATGTTAATTTGGCAAGTGCTTTTGGAGACTATTAAAGCACTTTTATCCAAATTGTATTCAATAGCATAGAAAATTATTTAAATGTTATGTGTCTTAAGTTTCTTCATTTACAAATGAACGCAATATTACTTATCCCAGAGTATATTTCTTGAGAACAGAATGATTAATTATACATAATTCACCAAGATGGATCCCCAAAGCAAAATAAGCATCCAAAATGTGTTTATTCTTAATCTTCTATTGAGTATTGACTAATGAGTGGGTGATGTTTCATGGAAAAAAGAAGTGCCTAGAATCTCAGAAAATTACATATCTTTATAAAAATCATATGGAAAGTGTGAAGAGTAAATATCTTTTTAGAAAACCAAAGAAAAGACTAAATATCTAGCAAAATTCAGAAATAAATAAATCATTTCTTAGAAAACTTCCAAGCCATTTAAAAACCTGTTCCATCAAAATCTATCCTAAGATCAACAGGTCTACTGTGAGACCAGTAAAACCTCTTCCAGAACTCAGCCACTAGGAAGGCGTGCTCTGTGAAAAATTCATCAGAAGCAAGTTTAAACTTTTACAACTCAGTGTGTTCTTTAAAGGGGCGGCCAGTCAGAGTGGCTGGAGGCTCCACATCAAAGGAGGAACTACACAATCCTTATGCTGTAGGTCTTCTCAGAAGTGTGGTTTTCCACACCACCTTCACTTTCTCATGTCTCACTAACAAACAGTTAGATGTTAGTTTCACACACACTGTTAGATGCTAGAGAAGAGCCCACAGTACTAAACCACTTAATCCAGTCTCTTCTTCAAATATGATCTTAGAGCTAAAACATTCTAGATTAACTATGCAAATAATAAGGCACACGTGCGTACAAACATCAGATGTATTTAGCCAGAGTATAGACACAGATAATTGGAAACATCATTTTCCAGTGGATAGCCATAGGTCAGAAATACCAATAAAATGTTTATCACTGATATCAGAAGGAGGATTCTGTGCTGCTGAAAAATAAAATTAATAATATTTATAAAAGTAAGAGAAGAATCTTTCCAATATGCACACAAATCAGAACAAAATAAGCCCTTTTAATTTTTTATATCTATAATCCTTGTCCCCTGTAGTAGAATAATAGGCACTGTTACACATGAATGTAAGCATTGAAGTTTAGCTGTCTGTGGACTCAGTCAAGTCCCTAAGTATAGATCTATTTGCAGCACATGCCGTGAGTGAAGAGTATTTTCATTAACCTTGTCAGCTTCTGAGAATCTCTTTGGATCACACAGGGAATATGCAGTTGGGTCAAGATTCTCATTAAAAGACAAGAGATGGAAGACCTAGCACTCTGTCACTTGAAGATCAAAGTGCATCTTCAATGAAAAGGACAATGAATTCTCATGTTCTTTTTGCTGCACTCATAGACATAGAATTATTGCATACTGCTTTCACAAGACTTTAAAGGGGAACTATCTCTAACATAAAGAAACATGCATTGTCTAATTTTAGGCATATATGGTGTTGGGAGGACCAAAACACCAAACAGCTGTATTTCCCTGCCCCATGTTTGAGTTCCATTGCACTTTGCAAGCAATGTGCTCCAAAAACTAATTATCCATTCAGGTTACATTTCACAGTAAGATATGACAGATTTTTCTATTGTCAACTCAGAAAAAAATATAATTTGGTAGTTTTAATTACTTTGGAATTAATCTTGAGTTAATGGCTACTTTTTGGCTAATGTGGTCTGCCCTGTGGCAGTTGTGTTAGTCATTTGTTTGAAATTACATTCTAGTCACTTTCCACAATCTACTCATTTACAACTGATGCTCCTTGATTTTAGACGTTACTTTAAGTTCCATTTTGGTGATTAGTTTGGAGAAGAACTAACTTCAACTGCATTTCATTATTTTGTAGTCATATTCTGACCAAGTGGGAAAAAGGACCATTTCCTAAGTATATTCAAAGTATTAATGTTGTAGGATTTATATTACTAATGTTTAAAGAAACACAAAGTCTTAATTTGGAGGTGGTGCTACATGCCTTTTATACTAACATTTGGGAAAGAGAGACAATTGGATCTCTGTGAGTTCAAGGCTAGCCTGGTCTACTTAGTGAGTTCCTGGTCAACTGCTGTCTCAAAACAAACAAACCAATTATCTTTGGTTACTTTTTTCCTAGTGAAAAAATACAAAACAATAAACAAAGATCAAATGTTCAATATCACAATTACTTTCTGCATGATAATGCTTTAGTTGATAGAATAGAAAAGTAGAAGGAAAATACTTTCATTTCATGGAATTAAATTAATTTTCTGGATTGGTTATGAAATTTTAAACAGTATGATATGATAACATAGTGCATGCTTAGTATTATTTCAATAGGGAGTAACAGTCCTTGACAGGACCCCACCACTTTTATAAAGAATATGTGTGAGGACACACATACAGGGTTCAAGTTAGAATTAAGAGAAAATTATATGATAGAGTCTGTGTTACACAGCTTTCTTTGAGAGAAGCAAAATTTTAAAAAACCTTAAAATTCACTTTTTAAAAGAGTGCTCCCATTGAGTGTTTACAAACTGAAATATGTCTTATCAGCTAACACTGAAGAACTGTATTAAATTGAATTTTGTAATGAAGCAGTGGAACCGTCCTCTGCAAGACATATTTGACATCTTAATTTTCTTGCCTATTCTGACATGGAAAGTACTAGCCCTTCATTCATCATGGATCATACTGAACTTCAGTGTGTAAACTTATGATGAATGATTAAGATACACCGGGCCAACTGGGAAGGCTCTAGTTTTCATTTTCAAAAACCATAAAAAGCTTTGATTTGCAGCTGTTAGAAGGAAGTTAAAATATTATCAGAATACTACCAACTTGCAGAGTACAGCTGATATATTACTGGTGACGGTGCAAAATTATAGCATTGTCCAATCCAGGAACCAGATGGTCCATCTCCTGTGATTTGAGGTGCGCTGGTTGACTACAAATTTTTCTTGCTGCCTTGGGCTCCTTTTTCCCCTTCTCATTTTACCATTAGCACGTGAGTTATAGATTCCATTGAATCTCTGTCATGTGACAAACTGACCTGCTAACAGATCTTAGAAATCATTATTGTTTCCCACTCAATCGACAAGTTACAAATAAATAACATCTTAGTGAGTGTTTTGAGGCTATCAGTAAGCACTTTCACAGTTATTTCAGAAGTCAACTTTTCTTAAATACTTAAATATCAAAAGCAGTTAAGAAATTTGGTGAAAATCTTTTAAAACTCTGCTTAATATATAGAGGTATTTATGTTTTAATTCTTTTAATATCACATATATTATAAGTAATAAATGACATTCATGTGATATGAAAAAATTAGAAATGTTATACATTTGAGGTGAATTTTCTTTTTCCATTGTTACTGTTTTAATCTTTTACACATTTATGTTACATGTTTAATATCTCTCCTCCACCCTCCAGCCTCACTATATTCTGGTCATTGGTGACCTCCCTTTTATCACCCCATATCTCTTTAATTCCTTTGTTCTTCCATATAACTACTTGTACTTTCATTTAGTACATACATACATGATTTTATGCAACTATATAAAATCCAGCAGCAACAAATGAGAGAAAAGAATATTTGTTTTTCTAAGACTGGCCCAATTCACTCCAGTTTAAATCCATTTTCCCACAAATGAGAATTCTGTTCTTATTTATGGCTGAAAGTTCTAATGTGTGTATGTACTGTATTTTCCTTGCCCATTCCTCTGTTGTTGGAAACCGAGGTTTGTTCACTAACTATTATACTGTGAATAATACAGCAGTAAACACTGCTGGGCAAGTTGTCTCTTTCATAGCTGACCAGGACCACTTTGTAAGTACCCAAGAGTGGTATAGGGGATCATATGATAAACGTATTTTTATGAGGTTTTTATGAAACCTCAATACTGGTTTCCATAGAAGGTGGATAGGTTTACATTTTCAACAGTTGTACATATCTGTCCCAGTATTCATTGCTGTTTGATTTCTTAATGACTGACATCTTGAGTGGAACAAGCTGGAATCTCTATATTGAATCGTATGTCTATCGACTGTCTGTAGTCCATTGTTTGTGCACTGTTCACTTTTTTATTTCATTTATTGATTGGATTGCTTATTTTTCTTTGCTCTCTCATGTTTTCATTTACGAGTATGTGATGAATCTACACACATAAATTAGACATTATGTCAGGGTGCGAAGCCACTCTATCTCTGTCATGGAACATAATGGGCTAGACCATGTACTTTCATCTATATAGTTTGAGACCACATGAAGCAAACTTTACATTGTCTTCCACATAAAATATTAAATTTCTCACAATTTAAATGTCATTTCTATTGAATGTGAGTGTAAGTTAGATAACCTAAGACTTGAAATTTAAAGGAATTGAATGAAGTCTTCCTAAAGAGATACAGCTATTTGTAAAATAGTACCTATTATAAAGCATGTTGTTTAAAAGGTTGTAGGAATTTGCTAAAAAAAAAAAATTACTTTCTGAGTCCTAACCTAAGTAATAATGATCTTGTACTTTCTTTATAAAAACAGTTTTTGAAAAGTCCAAGATTTAGCCGGGCGGTGGTGGCGCACGCCTTTAGTCCCAGCACTTGGGAGGCAGAGGCAGGCGGATCTCTGTGAGTTCGAGGCCAGCCTGGTCTCCAAAGCGAGTTCCAGGAAAGGCGCAAAACTACACAGAGAAACCCTGTCTCGGAAAACCAAAAAAAAAAAAAAAAAAAAAAAAAAAAAAAAAAAAAAAAAAAAAAAAAAGAAAAGTCCAAGATTTGACCCCAGGGGAAGAATTTTTCAAAGGTGAATATAGTACGAACACTAATCAGAACTATCTTAGTGCTAGGAGAGCACTGTTCTTTGTGAAGCTACTGAATGTATTAATCATCAGTCTTTAACGAGGCAGCTGTTGTGTTCTCCAGCAGGACTTTTGTTCAAGACCTATGGAGACTTCAGAGCTTGCTTGTACTCAGCTGGCAGCCATTCCTGTATACTGCTGGACTCTCCTGGAGCCTGGAGAACTATTGCGTTAACAGTTGTCACGTCTACTTTGGACTGTACACTACGCCTACATTACTTCTGAAAGGAGGAGTCCCATGGGCCTCCATGGCTTTTAATACTGTGTGATCGCTCTTGGAAGATGTTAACAGATTGTGACAAATACTAAGATAATACATCAAGCATAGTTATGTGGAGACATTGGTGGCAAGGCTGTATTTAACATGTGACTCTGTCTGGCTCCACAATAGTACAAGTCACCTTGCCTAGCTATGTTTTTAAAATATAGTAACATGTATGAGATATGTTTACAGTCATCTATTAATAACAGACCTACTCTAAATGTTGAGAAGATGGGAAATGCATTTATTACCCATAAGGCTCTTGACATAAACTGTCTTTTTGATATTTCAATTTGTTCAGACACTGTAAATGCTCATCAAAAGACTAGTATTTTTAAGAACCTTGACCATAAGTGTCAATTATCACCTTCTATTGTGTTTTATTACACATTAGATGTATGTCTTCGAACAGGCTGTGGATACCTTGTAAGGTACCAAAATAGTTGCTGGTCTTCTCCAGTGGAAAACCATCCATGGCCCAGGTGTTCTGATTCTGTGTGTCATCTGTTCCAATTATTATCTTCGGACAGTTTTTTCATCCTTAGCTTAGATAACTGAAGTGATGAAATGATATATCTTTAGATTTATCTTTTCATGGTATTGCTGGCTATTTATACTTCTTTCCTATTGTGGATAATCTAACAGTAAACATGGATGTTGAGATACCTTGGTGGAATATCTAGAGTCCTTTGAAAGTATACTCTGAAGTTCCATAGTTGGATCAGATGGCAATTCTATCTTTCACTATAAATCTCTTCATACTGATTTCTGGATGGCTAAACAAGTTTGGAAGTTTCATCATTCAGACTAGGGTGAGAAGGAGTCTCAAAGTTGTTTGAATTTGCATGTGTTAGATGGCAAAGGATGTTTAACAATTTAAAAAAATACATCGTTTTTGACTATTTGTACTTCTGGAAAATTTTATTTATTGGTATTTTTTTTGCATATCCTCAAGTAGTCTATATATTAACTGCATGTCTAAAGTATATTTGGCCCTTCCACATCTAACTTTTCTACAGTAAACTTTAGCTCTGATTTTAAACTCTGAAGTTTCTTCACTGGTTTTAGTTTGAAAGTTCTGTTTAAAGATAGGAAGGCATATTAAAATCTATTCCACTATTATCATAGTGGTACTTATTTAACTTGTCATTCCTTTTAGTATATATTTTATAGTATTAGGAACTCCAAATTTGGTGCCCAAATAATACTAGTATTTGTTACTTTATCTTGAGTAATATTTTTGTTATATTTCCACATCTGTTGGGATGTAGGTGTCTTCTAATTTTTTGTTTCCACATTTCCTTCTTCTTTCATTGTATATAAGTCTTCCTCTTGAGCTGTCTTTACTTGGAGTTTGATTCTATTATTATTTAGGAACTAAGCTAATGAAAGATTTGTTTGGGGCAGCAGGCTCGGTTTTACCATCCCTTAGAAGATACCTGTTTACTTCCTCTGTCTTCCCTAACATTGTTCAGAGCTGCTGGCATTAGGGCACTGATTGGAAATAATAGAGTTTGTTAGAGCAACATGGATGAATAATTAAGCAGTGAAATGAGAGAATGAATAAAGGGGAAATGAGCAAATTATGAACAAGAAGAAACGTTTGTGAGTTTACTGGAGTGATAAATAGCAGTGAAAATATTGTAGTAAACTTGAATACAAAGAAATGACAGCCATAACCATAGATATAAAGTACCAAAACATAAATAAAATAGCAATATAAATGTAAATGTATAAAAAGAAATAATATGAAATAGAATGTATTATGCCTTCCATTTATTTTATTTATTTGTTTGTTTGTTTGTTTGTTTTGGAATGGTATGGTTTTTCTGGACTCTTCTTGTGACCTCTGTATCAAGCACTGCAGCTCTGGAGAGGACTCCCAGTCTAAGTAATGCAGACACATTAAGTTAACTCATCCCCCTCAATGATAGGGAAATCAGTGTGGAAAGTCCACTTTACAACAGTTATCCAGTCTGAGGTCCTATCAGTTACAACTTTCTCGCTGATATTTTCTGGTTCTTTCAATCAATGTGTGGGACTTTCTGGATTGAGAGAGAGTCTCAGGTAGTATGGAAGACGTACCCACTTATGTTTACCTTTTCTCTGGGAGGAGTCTATGCTGCATCTGGTGAAGATGTCCTCATGTTCAGCACTGCACTCTTGAGTTTTGTTGTTGCTGGCACACGCAATGGCCAGAGTAGTGCCAGGCAACTGATTACCAAGTGCTCTGTGGAGATTTCACCCTGAGCTTCTGGTGTGCCCCACAGCCTGCTCTGTTCCCGAGTTCTTCTCTCTCTTCATGCCATATCTGCCTCTGGTTGTATCTCTGGCACCTGGATATCCTTTCTGCCAGTCCCATGCTCTTGCATTTCCATATTTTAAAGGGAAGAGTACCTCCCTGGCAGCCACTACTGACCAGCATCTTCATGAACTGCACGGTAGTGGCTTGGTCAATTCATTGCCAAGAAAATATCACCAATACCACCGCTGCCCTCTTCACACCTCTCAACTCTTTCTCTTACAGCAAACGAGTCTGTTATTTATATTCCTAATCACATGCTTTCCTGGTTACACAGAAGCAACTGTTAATACACCATTTCCATTCAAGTCTATTTTTCATATCCTTTAAGACACTTTTCTGTTTAAATGTCTATGCTTGAAGTTATTTTAAAGAAAGATCAATCATGTTTAAAATTAGAATCAAGGAGAAGCTCACCACCAGTGGTAATTAATGAGGAGAATGGAGTCACTGGACATTTTCAAGCACCAAAGCCTCTGTGTGTGATTTTTTTTCAATAGGTAACGTGAACTGTTATGTTTTGATCATGTGAAGCAAACAATGCATTACCTAAACAAGCACTCTCCATATGAGGTTACAAATTTAGCAAAAATAAGGCAACAAAACATGTCATTTTGTATAGGATCTTCTGCTGAGTATGTAAAGGCTGTTTTTGTCACTATAATGCCCTTCACCCTTTTTAGTAGAAAAAAATCTGCATGTAATTTTTGGCTAAAAGTGGAGATAGGGTGTCCTAGCAGAATTAGTTTAGGAATAAATTTTATGGGAGCTGCAAACCTGACTAGAATCCACCATTCCATATCACACAAAAAATTTCTCCTATGACATGGGAACTATGAAAATCAAAATTAATTTTAAGGCAGAAGAAAAGAGAATTTATTCGGATTCTCCACTGGATGCACATACCCAAACTTGCCAATTTCAGCCATTTCCAGTGAAAGGTGATGAAGCCATTCCTTGCCTGAGCATTTTTTTTTTCTCCACAGTGCATTGGGAAAAGAGTTTTAAACACACCCCTCCTCCTTCCGAAACAGGTCGCTAGTTTGGGACTATCAAAGCCCAATTTTATGTTCAGAAAAGAGAATGATCCCGAGTGCCAGTGAACTGGAGCAGCTTTTAGGAGTGTACTTAGAATAACAGACGTTCTTCTCACACGTTCATACAGGCTCACTCACCTCTGACTCTTGCCTCCCTTTCTGGGAATTTCTCCAAGCAGTGCATAGTGCTGTGTTATAGATGCTGGCTTTGTTCTATTCTGCAGCCATTTTTCTTTTCTACTTACCTCCAGAAACTCTCAGCAGAAGGAGGCCTGAGGAATGTTGAACTTGATGTTAATCAATGAGATTTTCAAACTGGAGGCTATGCCAAATATTCTGAGATAATTGATTATTGTATACATTACAGGCACACTCATAAAGTATTTCCAGCCAATATTTGTCAAGACAGAAAAAGTGGATGAATGTGTTGATATTGTGAATCAACAGCCAATAACTATGGACCAGTAACTCATATCTCAATGACATAAAATGTTGTTATTCTAGAATTTGAAGGGGTATTACATTTAGTTAGTCTTCATGGCAGATGTATCTTACTTATCCTTTGGCATTATTATGTAGTTACTGTTGTTTGTATGCCCCCTGCCATGAATGAAACCTTCCAGCAAAATGAAAACATAAACTCTTTTGAAACTTTCAAGCATCCTTCACCTTGTGCCAACATGAATTCTGTTCATGGTGTATCTACCCTAGAACCTAAGTGTATTTCACTACCAACAGAAAATATTCTTGTACAGTAATCATATACTTTGAATTACCCAGGGATGTGACTATACTCTTATTGTAGGGAAAAAACGTATTTGTCATGTTTTTGCATTTTTAACAAGTTACCATATTTTCCGAAATGCTGCTGAATTTTCTGAGATAATGTCTTGCAATTTGTGATATGTAAAGTGCTGTTACAGTAGGCTTTTCTTATTCTCTATTTGTAGCTATGTTTTTTTTCTTTATAAACAAAACATCTAGCTTCTCTTTCAGTCACCTCACTTTTTGGGACAGATACCTACTTATTAACATGGACATTATTTTAATGGCATGCTTTTACATTTTTACCTTTAAAATATCATTGTGGGATTACCTTCATTTAATAATTATGTATATGGTAGTAGCATTAGCAGCAGATTTTTGTAAAATGATGAAAATGGAGAGCTCAATTACATTTTTATAAAAGTAGTTTGAGTGGCAGCATACTTAAAAATCACCATAAACTCAGTCTTTAGGGCAGAATTCCGAGAGTCCTCATTAGCCTTGCTGCCTGCCCTGGGCGATGCCATAGTTTAAAAATGGTCTTTTTACTATTTCAAAGTGAGCCTGATATTTTCAGTGATTTTCCATAATGGATGTCTATTACTTACGTTGTTGCAATGATTTATTTCCCTTATTTGTTGAACCAAAATATATAAAAAGTCATTAAGTGCTGGGTACTGAGCTAAGTATTAGTAACACATTTGGGGAACTGAGTGAGTAATCAGTTCTCCATGAGATCTGCTTCTTCTAGAAACATAGATACATTGAAGTGCAGTGGACTATGAACTGAAGAACTTGTGCAGTTATGGGCCAGTAGTATTGGAATCTAGACTCTCGATCCTGGAATGTTAGGGGAAGTCCTGAAGTGATATGTAAGTGAGAAATAAAAAGACACAGTAGAAGCCGGGCGGTGGTGGCGCACGCCTTTAATCCCAGCACTTGGGAGGCAGAGCCAGGCAGATCTCTGTGAGTTCGAGGCCAGCCTGGTCTACAGAGTGAGTTCCAGGAAAGGCACAAAACTACACAGAGAAACCATGTCTCGAAAAACCAAAAGCAAGAGAGAGAGAGAGAGAGAGAGAGAGAGAGAGAGAGAGAGAGAGAGAGAGAGAGAGAGAGAGAGAGGATTCACAATAGAAAGGTGAAGGTATGAATGAGAGGCTCCTGGTTTCTTTCCAGGTAGAATAGTCTCTCTCACTAAGGTCCAGGATAAAACTTAGCACACCATTAGGGGGCTGGCAATTTTCTGTTTGGTGGATAATTTAAGGACAATGGTAAGAAATGAATGGAAACTTAGATGTTCCTATAAATGGCCACGAGTGACGATGCATTAGACTGAGTAGTATAGGTGGGTGAATTTGGTTATGGTGAGTTTGGTTATGTTGTGGATGTATCTTAATCATCACAGCGGCAATTGGTATAGATTTTTGTTAGTAAGTTTCGTTCAGAAGCATTTTTTACACTTATAAGTTTATAAGGTCAGGTGGGATTTCTAAATACTTAACCTCATGAAAACAGGCAGGAATCTTGAGGTTGTAACAGACACCCAGATCATAGACGTTCTATGTGAAATTTAACTTGAGTTTAATTGTTTCATTAAATTCTTTGTATGTGGTTTTCTTTAATGTATTCTTATATGTTTTCCCTTCTCCCAAGTCAGTAACATGATATAGGAAGTTTAGCCAAAGCCATGGAGAATGCATTTACTTGGACTAAACTTAATTCTGAAACAGCTTTCCCTCTAAGAAATATAATGTCATCTCACTCTATCCTTTACATTAAAACTAGGCCATAGGTCAACACTTTCACAGTAATGTCTAACTTTGAAAAGCCAATCTAATGGATAGAGAGTTCTTGTAATTTAAATCATATTGACTCATTCAGTTATTTAGTATCTTTGTGTTTAATGTTGGGTCTCTGAAAGGGTACATACGGCTTTCAGTGGCATTGTGGAATCTATATAGCTGTCAATTCTGCCTCCTTGATAGTCACTGTTTAAAAATAAATCTGCTCAAAGAGAAGCAGTGGGAAGATGAAGGAAAAGCCTTGAGTATTTCACCATCACTGGTGTAGCTCTATTAAGATTATTTGAGAATATAAAAAATTCATATTGATTTTTAATCTTTCTTCTTTGGTGTGTTTTTAACATTGAGCTGAGATATTCACTTCCCTTTAACTGTGTGGAGTATTGCTTTAATTTCAAGAGGGTGGTTGGTCTTGTCTTTCCTGAGGGTCTTTATTCCTCTGTGTTCAAGAAATGACAGCTGTGCTGTAACACACAGATGTGTTGATGTCAATGCTGGGCTCCAGTGCTGCCTCCTGACTGGGCACACTGGAAAGCCCCTGGTTGGAGAGAATGCTTGAATTTATTACAGTGTTTGAAGCAGTGTCGTTTTAAAGATCAAGGTCCCTCTACACAAGTTTCAGAAAGCCAACTCTTGCCCTTTATTAATTGCAGAAGAAATGCCTAGGGATGAGGGCTGTCTCCTTTATAGAGGCCTCCCATCAGTCATCTGTGAAATAGAGACTGATGCTATTTACCTATGGGCATCCATCTTCAATGAGCAGTGGGAATTAAAGCAATTATTATAAATTAATGACTCTATGAGTTGCAAAAGGTTGGATATTATGGAGTTTCATTGTCATAGAGGTAGACAATTACTGAAATATACACTTGTGGACGGCACTATAGATCTTGTGACATTTCTAGCCACTCTGCCTTTTATTGCCTTCCTCTATGTGATACCATCAGTGTTGCAGTCATGGTTTTACAGATGCCCACTGAAAGTGCAGTATTTTATAGAGGAGAAAATAATTTTTCATAAAAGCTTACATGCAGTTCAGTTTGATTAGGTTCTTAATCACTCTCACCTAGACTTGGCCCCTGTACTGAATCAGTCTGTGAACTAGTTTACAGCTATTGAGCTCTGAACAGTAAATCCCAAGTTTTCAAGTGAGCTGTCATATAATTTAGTAGGAATGCTGATCTGCTGTTATCAAGGTCAAAAACAAGCACTTTGTAAATTGGTTTATTGTCTATCACTACAGCATCACCAAATTCAATTGTAGAAATGGTAACTTGGAGTAGGCAATGATGAGAGAGGTATTACAGAAGCAATAAACTTAAAATTGATCATCATCCATGGGTGAATTTGTAGGAAGCAGTTGGTTTGATGGATGCAGTATGGGTCACAGAAAGCAAAAGAAATAAGTCAGCATCTTGGTCAGTGGAGCTACAGAAGGTTATGGGAGCTGGTGAATTATGATTCCCCTGTGTTTGGCAAGCAGATTTGGAGAAGCTTAACTAGATCTTGCCAGGTTGGTCCATAAAGATGAAATTTGGAAAAAGGAGAAAGATTAGAGAAGATGCCATTCACTCTGCAGGATTAATGGCATCTTTGAACATCTGAATATGAAGATTTGGGCAGTCCCTAAGGGGGGATGGAGTCTAAGGAGCTCTGAAATTTGCAGCTTGCTAATGAATGCTACTTAAAAAGTTCCTTTTAGGGGCTAGTGACCGGCCTCTCTTCAGAGCACTGACAGTATTTGTTTTGGAAACTTAACCTATATAAATACTTTTTAGAAAGCAAGGAAAGGCTTTAGCATAATTCCATAGATATTTTTATATGGATGAAGGAGACATACATGAAGTCTATTGAATCTAACTGAGGCAGTGTGGATTAGGCTGAGGTTCCTAATGCTCCTGTTACAGAATCCTCTGTGTTTGTGTGAGAGCTCTTCAGAAATCCATTCTAACACGACACATGTATGTGTAGACATATGTAAAACCTGTACATAAGTATGCCTTGGGGTTACTTTGAAGGATTGTCTCATAAGAAATGAGACCCAGGTTAGCAAGCTCACAGGTGGCAGGGCAACATCACATTCTGAAGACTCAGGCAAGAGATGAGGCTGTAACTTGAGGGAAAAAAATCTGAATGATGCTTCAGTTGGCTCTGACATCCTTTCTAAGGATAAGTTAAGATTCTTACATCATTAATCATAATGTCCTTCTTAGGGCCAGCTGGTTACAGATTTTTAATTGCATCCTCAAAATGCCTTATGTCAGCTCCTAGCTCCTTGTTTGAATTGCCCAGTGCTATAGTCTAGCCACACCTACATAACTATTCCAGTATTTCAATAATCTGTCCATGACATTGTAGGTCAGAAAAATATGAAACATTTCATTTATTATCCTGTCCAAGTACAATGTGAACACGCTAATGCACTCAGCAGTCATTTAAATCACAATACATTATAAAACATTCTTTCATTTTGTTATTACTGGTTATTGTTTAGTAATAAAACAAGTTAACACAGAAGCTTCTCAATCCAGGGTAAAATGGGTGCTTCCATGCTCCTTTATGCTCTAATATAATTTCCCTTTTCTATTTCTGAACTAAATTATAATGGGAAACTCTGCTATACAAAGATTTAATGCCATGGAATGTCATATAACATATCCTAATCTGAAAATATAA
This sequence comes from Peromyscus eremicus, assembly GCF_949786415.1. Classification (NCBI taxonomy): domain Eukaryota; kingdom Metazoa; phylum Chordata; class Mammalia; order Rodentia; family Cricetidae; genus Peromyscus; species Peromyscus eremicus. Next base: position 7,669,397 of record NC_081425.1, on the reverse strand, counting down.
TCTACCTCAAACAAGTGCTTTTTTGCTATTTCCTACAGACATCAACATCCCCTTGTAGATTTAAAATATTCCATTTCACCATTGTAAGTTTGCTACTGTGCTCCAGTAAGCCTTACTATCAGTTGGCATGTTTACAGAGTTACTTACTAATTAATATACTTTGTCTCATGGAGTAATAGTATTAAGGTTTATTATTGTTACTGTAATATACAACTATAATTTTTCTGGGTTGCTTTTTGTAGAAAGTTACATATGCTGAAGCATTTAAAATTTCCTTATGAGATGTTTTTGTCATTTTTTTAAAAATGATTCTGAGGCATACTATAAGAGATATTTGTATATGAGTGTTTCATGACAGCTATCTATACAAATTCTGTAGTATCTTGTGTTTAGGTAGTATTTTTTATATGTTATATGTTTTGATTGCAAAAATCAATAGGTTATATACATTTAAGACAAGGAGGAAAAATGGTTTTTATTTTAAATTGACCAGTTTATTAGCAATGTAACAATTTCATGACATAGAGAGCCAGAGTCAGATGTCATTGTTCACTCCCATGTTCTCTGTGTCTTGTTCCTTGATCAAGCTGACAGAATTTCTTCTGTTATTGTCAATCCTGCACTGTAAGGCTCTCCGATTTGTGAAGATCAGTCGTGCTATAGAGACAATAGGTCTATGGCAGTTTATGTGCATTATCCCGGGCAGTGTGTTGGAAACTCTCCCTGTGTAATTCTGGGAATTAATTAAACAACCAACTTCTTGATTGCATTTTTAAAAGGTTATTTTTATAAATTTCCTTGTGAAATTTTAGAAACTCGTGAATTAGCATTTGATACACTTACTGGAGCTCTAACATCAAACCACAGCAATAGAGGCGGTTTGAACAAGACCCTCCAAAGTAGAATATGAATTTAGTTTTCTCACACTTGTGGGAAAAATAAACATTTTTAGTATGTTGATCCATGTCCCTAAACAGTAGCTGCCTTTAAAGACATGAAAGGATCATTTTTAATAAATCTTTATAGTGAAAGTTTTTCAAAAAGTACCAATTTGGATGTACATTTAAATTCATGGAAGTAAATTGTGACCAATCATTTTTAAAAGTGCTGATTTCTTTTGCTTGGCCACACTTGGTTGTCATATGCAGGGTTTTTAGAAGACTAATCAGTCCAAGTATGTTAACTCCAATGAAAACTATTTCCCCTATGAGAAACTCTTGCAAATCCTTAACTTCTTCTACAATGTCTTGCATCCCTTCATCTGTTTCCTTAGGCAATTTGCCCAGGTAATCAAAGTGATTATTTATATGTGGAGATACACCAAATGATAGGCGCCCATGCCTCTCTAACATACATTTAAATTCACTAGATTTCAAGAGGCAGACAGTGAGAGAACTCAGAGTTTGAAGATGGCCAAATCCAAAGCAAATGCTACCATTCCATCAGACAGCCCTTGGAGGTTTGGGAATACAAGCACTTTGTAACATCTTGCCATCTTTAAACTTTTTAGCTTCTAATATCCCGCCATCTACCAAGGGCCTGGATAGTAATCTTCCTTAGGATTCTCAATTTCTAGAAAACCCTAAAATGTGGTGGGCTGCAGTCCGTGCTGTTCCTCCTTCTGGGCAGGGCATTGCTGTTGCTTGATTGGGATTCACACTCTGAGGTCCCCAGGTTGTCACCTGCGAGGTCAGTGAGTTTATGGTAGCAGAGCTGCAGCGGCTGCCTCGCTTGGCTAATGAGGTCCTGCTGTCTGCTGCCCTTAACCACCGTGCCACTCACCAAGTCTAATTTTGGCAGTTTTCAGACCCAGGGCCATGTTTGGAGGGAGTGGGATTTGGCAGAATCCAATTTCTGCTGTCACCACAGCATCTTGGTGTGGAAAGGAACATCTGGGCAGGCTGTGGGGAAAAGATATTGTACAGCTTGACATAATTGAAGGGGACACATAGAGGGAGGAACAGCCTCATCTTTTATTTCTTGGAATACAGAGGACAACTTAAGTTCTTATTTTATGTCCTTGAGTTCATTGTGCAGTTTCTTGTTGGAGATCCCTTCTTCCACATTTAAATATTAGCTTATTTACTTAAAAATTTCAAGGACCAAAAAATTCAAGAATTCACTGGCATTAACTCAGCTCCCCCAAGGAATGTCACCTTATGCCATCTCTCTTGTCTGTGCTTGTGTTAGGTCTTGTGACCATGAACATATCATAGTCATTCTCCCATACAATTGATCAATTGATGATTGATGAGTATGTGTACACTTAAAGTTTTAGCTGTGCATTTTCTTTACCTGTGGCCTCAAATGCTGATTATCATTCACAAGACCTGATATGTCTAGCAAGTCTCCAGGTGAGATAAATGATATATCTAGTTATATATCATATATGTTATAGAGAATCTAAGACAAGTAGATAAATGAATGTGATTGGAAAATCCTTAAAGACCACTTTTTCTCTCTTCATATTTTGTAACTGAAATTACTATTAATTTATTAAATGTTTCTCAGTGCTGAAATTACTCAAGCTGAGAAATTTTTCCATAGTCTGTCTTAGATCTACTTTCTTCATATGTAGAAATAGCTTTGAACATGGTCACAGAAAATGAAATAATTTATTATTGCAGGCTGTGTGGTTTCTATCATAACAACATTTATAGAATTCTATGTTGATAGAGTCTATGAAACTATGCAGAGAACAGCATTAGCCGGGGTGTGTTGTTGGCATTTTATCTCCTGATACTTGAATTGGAATTTTAGAAGACTTCGTCATAACACAAACTATTATTCTTTGATACTTTCCCAGCTAAACTCACAAGATCCATAGAAATGGGGGTGGGACTGGATTTGGCATAGAGGCCATGAATGAAGAGTACTAATGTACCCCTACCCAAACATGATATCAGAGCAAAACAAATTTTCCTAAACTCCTCATTATTTTTTGTGTTTTTGCATATGTGTGCATGTATGTGCATGAGTGTGTACCTGCATGTGTTTGCACACGTGTGCTTAGGCCTGTAGTTTGCTGTATGAAAGTGCCTCTCATAGTTCCTCATTGCAGTATTAGATTGTTCATGGAGATTAGAGATATGCCTCAAGGTTCAGCTCAGTTCTTTCATATTGGAATCTTGCTGGGAAAACCGTAGAAACGGTGATTGACAAACATGCAGGGAGAAGGTGGAACTAGAGAAGAGGAGAGTTAGGTCCTTTCCTAGTGACATTGTTTTCTATGCTTAGATAAGGTAAATGCAGTGGTCTTACCTGCTGTATTTTGCATGGCCTCAGAGTCATCTTGTCTGAGGTCAGAGTTCTGGGAGGTGGTTTTTGGGCAGTAGGAGAATGTGAGCACCAGACTGACTTTTGAAGATCACGGGAAACTTGACTTTCTATCTCCTTATCTAACCCCACCCCTTCCTCCAGCAAATCTTCAGAACTGCTACTTTTTCAGAATCGACTTTCAAAGTGTATTATTGAATAATTAAAGCATATAGCAAATGTAAAAGTTATGTGACACAAGATATATCTTTCTATCAAATTCTGCTCCTGCCTAGAGGAATGATGAACCTGAACTGGATATGTCTTACTCTCAAGGACGATGGGTTTCCATTTTTATTATAAAAATGTGCGTGACTTTAGTAGTCTCATACCATCTTCGAAGTCACATAAATTCTACCTTTAATATATAAACTTAGAAATCTGTCATCCTGTTTGTGTTTTCATAGGAGCTAAAGTATGAAACTGCTTTTGTGTACGTGAGACACTCTACACTTCACCCCGGGCTGCAAGGAACTTTTATTTGTCCTGTTAAACATTATATGTGAATTTAATAGTCATAGCACTAAGTACTCTTTCCTTTGGGTTCAATGCCCTAGAGTGAATGTCAGAGAGTGAATTTTGGTTTTATGGAGCAGGATGTTCAGTTGATTTTTCTTCCTCCTTCTAGACACTCTGATAAACACTTTTGACCCTATCTGAGCCAATTTCATTGAAAATTCACATTATGTGCAATAAAATTCCATTTTAATTTCATGCAGCAAAAGATGCGCTCCTCCTTGCACTAAAGAAAGTAATGTTGTCAAAGGAAGTGGCCCAGCATCAAATCGGCTGCATTAACACAAGATTTTCTCCCTTTAATCTACATTTCAGTATGATACCAGAATTAGTTAAACTTATCAGTGGCCTCCTCCTTCCAAGACAGTTTCTATCTAACAAGAAATGTCAACTGAAGAATGTGTGGCACAGGAGAAAGCCATTAAAAACACTTGCCCTCTCGCCTCTGCGTTCCCACAGACAGCCTGGCAGGAACACACAAGCATCTCTAACCATCGTCTGTTGTCCCTGTTGCCCAACAGACTGTGGGGATAGGGCTCAGAGTCGTTCACCTGCTTGACATTTCTTAAGACAAGCACACTTAAGACTCTCTGATCCCTCTTGTCACCTGGTGTTATTTGGGACATTTCAAATAAATGCAGGAAAGAAAAAAAAAAAGGTGAATTGAGAGTTTCTACACACCTGCAGTCAGTTATGTGGTGGGCCCAGAGTACAAATATCAGGTTTAACTTAAGTCTCAGAGGTCTTGGGAGTGGTAAGCACACGGATGCTGAGGTCCAGATTGGCTGCAGGTGGATGGCTGGGGAAGAGAGGGGACAGGTGGTCCCTGGATTTGAATAAAATCTCCCAAATCTACCCAGAGTCCTTGACATTTCATACTGACGTTTCCTTTCTTCTCCTTTGCAGGGGAGCACTTACGCATCTGTCCTCAGGAATATACGTGCTGTACCACAGAAATGGAAGACAAGTTAAGCCAACAGAGCAAACTCGAGTTTGAAAACCTCGTAGAAGAGACAAGCCATTTTGTGCGTACCACGTTTGTGTCAAGGCACAAGAAATTTGATGGTAGGTGTAGCTGGGTGCCCTTCACTATGTTTCTGCTGTGTTTTTATATAAGGCTTTTGCTCTACCAGAAAAGACATTTTTATGAGAGATGGTTCCATTCCCTCTCCATCACGTATAGTATTTGTCTGTGTTTAGGAAAGACATGGACATTCTTGACAGTATAGTGTTTTATGGTAATGTCATGGGAAAAGACAATCTGACTGAACAAATCTGTCATGTGCTTGTATTCTGCCCGAGAGGTGGCTCAGCAGAGTAAAGCACACCATTTCATTATTTGGGGGATCCAAATTCAAGTGTTCTTACACTTTAACTCATCTTCAGTTTTTCACTGGGAAGTTTCATTTGAAAAGTCTTGTCATTTATAATTATTTGCACTACTACATCCCTAAAAGGGTAGACTTGTCTCAATGACAGTGACATGGACTGCTTTGTTTTAGCATTGTCTATGCATTAATGTGACATACTTTCTACAGCAGGTGTGATACGTTTCTCAGAGTATCGACTCTCATTTCCAGATCATAGATAATCACTGTAGCAGGAATCTTAGAGAGTCTTATTAATAAAATCAAACCCGGGGCCAGTTATTGGGGTGAAATGCTAGATGGTCAGAGAGACAGAACAAGCCACAGCTAACCTCACCTGGCCAACTTCTCAGCTGGTCTTGTTTCCTCAGACTGGAAGCTTCTGTGTCCTCATCCCAATGAATGTCAGCTGAACTGTGCTACTCAAAACCTAAAAGCTTAACCAGCCAAATGCTTCTAGTTTCTGGTCCTCACGCCTTATATACCTTTTTGCTTTCTACCACCACTCCATGAGATTAAAGGCTCGCTTTCTGGGATTAAAGGCGTGTGTCACCATGCCTGGCCATTTCCAATGTGACCTTGAACTCACAGAGATCCAGAGGGATTTCTACCTCTGGAGTGCTGGCATTAAAGGTGTGAGTGCCACCATTTTCTAGCCTTTGTATCTAGTGGCTCTTCTGTCTCTGACCCCAGATAAGTTTATTAGGGTGCACAATATTTGGGGGAACACAATACCACGACAAAGCACTATTATTTTCATATTTTAATAAATATCTTTTGTATTAGAAAGCACAAAGAGGGAGGACAATTATCAATATCATTTCAGCTTGAATTTTCTGATCTGGGCCTCAAAATTTTTACAGTGTCAGTATGATAGCAAGTATGTATAGTTCTTACTGGTCTAAGAAATGAATGAACTGTGCTATGATTCATTGTGAACCAGACTTTCAAGTTATGCAAGACTTCCTTATTCTCCCCTGGACATGTTCCCCTGCCCGAGGCCAACAAGAGCCTATTCATTTTTTTCTTACCCTCTTCAGTCAGAGAACCGCAGATCCACTTAGAAAAGACTTGCCAATGTTTTCATTTGTTTCTCTGTAGTAAGTAAAACAGTCTATTTCATGGTTGCTTTAAACTATTCTTGTAACACTGTTGCCTTTCAAATTTCTTCTCCAAGTTATAAAAGGGTGGGTGCATGGATGTACTCAGGATGATGCTACGTTTTCCATGCTGGTGATGCTTCATCTTTTCTGCGAGGCTGTTCCAGTGCCTTCACAGTCTTCTCTCTTGCTTTGCATATAAAGTTATCTATGGCCATATGTGGAAGCAACTTTTTATTTAAGTGTGATGCTGTGAACGTTTTTCTCTTGAATCTAATGAGGGAGCACTGGGAGGTTGCCCTTGATTGACAGATTACAAGTCCAGCAGCATTCGGGATCCTCTGGGTTTAGGTGGCCACAATTTATCATTACACATTGAGACATCTTGTCTTGGATTGCAGGGAGCAGCTGGGTGTGAGCTGCTACTGCTTTTCTTGTGTTTGGAAACTAATTCTAACACATTTACAAAGCTGTTCTCTCAAATGATGCTGGTAATTCTGGAACAGAATTCTGAGGCTGGAATATATCTTTCTCATAAGAAAAAATATTAGATGGCAACAAGCTTCATGAAAGGCTTGCTATTTCTATTTATAGAGAAGGAAAGCTATTCAACTAGGCCAAGCCAGATACTTCTGGTATTATATCAATTAATCTTATATTAATTAATCTTATATCTCACTTGTCTTAATTAAGAAGCCCACTTTTAATACAGGTGAGTTTTAAATTGTGTTAATGCACTTTGGGATCTGTTGTCAATCAGTGTGACAAGGACATTGATTTTGCCAGGATTCTATCTGACATGGTAGATGATGTTCTCTTTTCTCGCAGGTGTGTTAGATTGCCATGGGAGAGAAGTCAAGATATTGTTAAATTCATTTCACCAGATTTTAAACAAAACCTAAATGTGATCTGGATGAGTATGATCTTGAAAAGCTTATTCTTAAAAATAAGTATAAAATAATATGTACAGGATAGTTACAGTAATGATTTCTACCTTTCCTTCAGTCTATTCTGGTATATAGTTGTATGATCTGTCTTCTTAGACCATAAAGGTGACCCTGCCAGTAAACCTTCACAAAAGACAGAACATTCAGTGAAACTCTGGGCATAGTGCATACTAGGCAAGTACATGTGCCCCTGAGCCATATACCAGGTCCTTGCCGCCCCCCCCCCCCCCATCTCCTCCTGTGCTGTCCCTTTCTCCCTTTCTTTTTTAAGAAAAGTCACTCCCTCAAGGCATTTCCTGGTGACTCTAAGTGGTTGTGACCACAGAAGAATTATCTATCTGGGATAAGCTGTGGAATGTTACCTTCTGGGTTTTATTTTCTCCCATAAAATCAATGTTCCTATGAACATCTTAGAGTTTAGTTTTAGGGACTCTTAATTTTTTGAGTCCTTTTGCATTATCACTGAAGTCTGGTATCCAAAACATTCCATTAAAGATTCTGCCCATGGTCCACTCTCTCAGAAGTCTAGCCTTCACATTTATAATTTACTTGTCTTTGTTGCTATGTTTCTCAATAAGAAGCAACCTACCATTTAATTTATATCTGAAAACATTGATTCCTTTGCTCACTAAGGATAACACCAAGTTCACTTGCATGTGGTATATGTGATCCAATCCATAGTACATATAGAGACTGACATCAGTCACAGTGCAGAATAGTCTCTTATTGTGGCTTCCGTGTTACTTAGAAATGCCTTCTTTCCATTTTGTCTTTCCCACCACCACCCAATCATTGTGATTCTGTAGGAATTTGAAACGTGGCATAACACCACATACTAGTATGGCTGAATATTTTTCTCAGTTGTTAATTAATATTCTGTGTAATACTTAGAGGATACTGTTGTGTATAATTGTAAATAGTTACTGGTGGGAATATAACCATGAATACATTTGAATTCTTTTATAACTTTCTATCAAGTTTTGCTTGAAGTCCCATTAACCTAATTATCTGAAAGACAAGGAATATATATGTTACCACATATAGAAATTTTATTCTTTGGCAGATAATTATCTGAGCAGATATTTTTCTTTAGGGATAAAAATTAGAAGTCAACTGGGGTCTAGTCACTTCAAAGCTTAATAGAGCTGCTCTCAACATGCTTTGTTAGTAAGCCTACATTTCTGTTCCTTTCCATACGTTAAAATTGCACACAGAAACCAGCCGAGGGTACTTAGCTATGTTCACAACTTTATTTCCTTACGTCTAACCTTTGTCTGAAGTTCAAAAACAAGCAACAAGGTAAAAATGTAAAAATGTCAACAAGGAGAGCGCCATCCTTGTGTATTCACTCATATTGATGGGATTCCGTGTTCAGTGACCACTGGGTCTGTCCAACTTGCTTTTGTGTCCATGCCTTCACTGCTTTTATTCTTCTATGTGACTTGTTTGTTAGGGTCCATTTAGCAAGCCTTCTGAGAGTGGTAACAGGCGCCAGAGGCAACACATGGCCTCATTCTCCACACTGTAAGATGCTCACCCCAATCATCAGGGGTAAGCTGAAATGCAGTCACACACCTATCAAGTGGCAGAGTCAGAATTCTGTCCGGAGCTCAGCATTCTTTCCTGTTTACTGCCTTCTGCTACCTCTACCCAAAAATCTAGTTTCCATATGTGCTGGCATTTCGTGGAAACAAACTAGCTATGCCTCTCTCTCCTATGCCTGTCCTGTCCTGGTTATGGTGGTGAGAAAGTAGAAATGATTTTCAGGAAAAAGAGAAAAGGAGTTAGAGGTATTTTTAATCCAAAAAAAAAATGGAAAGAAAGAAAATTACTCACCTAAATATAGTTCAACTCTCAGAGGAGCTGGGAGCCTCCAGAGGGGAGGTGCCTTGCCAAGTTTCCATCAAGGAGGAGGAAACCAAGATTGTAACCTGATACCTACATCAGTCTTATAAATAGCAGCATGTAGGAAATCAATATTTAGTTTGTTTTGAGTAGACACTGGCAAAACTTTACTGCTGCTTCTTTAACAAAACAATTGCAATAATTGTGCACTTACAATCTAGTCACAATTTTGGAAAAGGGAGAGACAGTATTCAGTTGACCAAAATGGTTCCAAACTTTAAAAGATTACAAAAACAACATTACTGACTCAATGGAGGCATGTTGTGTATCCTCCTTAGCGTTTGCAAGCAGCTGGATTCTATCATAGTGTAGGTAATTGAACTCCTTCCCTAGAAATGCCTGTGTGACATAGATTATTCCGAAATTGAATATTTTTCTTGAATCGACATATTTTTTAACCTGAATCTTACTTACAGCTGAACTTTCTATGAAGGTTTTTTGTTTGTTGTTGTTTAGTATTTTCTTCTTGATCTTATTATTGAACTTTTCTTCCTGATTCTTATTTATGTATTTTAATGATATACATTTGTCCAGAGTTTTGGCACCAAGAACATTTTTTAAAAGCAAACTTAAAACAAAAGAATAATAATTTCCATTCTTATGCAGAACGTATTCTATAGAAATACCCTCAGAATACCCATTGCAATGAAAGCAGAAATTATTTATGTACCGAGGTGTAGTATTTTCATAGTGCAAGTCTGTTCATGCTTCCTTTTAAAATACCATTTCTCATCTATATACCATAGAGATGACAATAATGTAATGACTTCTTTAAAATATAGTCTAATTTTCTCAGAGAATTCACTTACATAGAAGAGAAAAAAGAGGGGGGGGATTTCCCATATGGTGATAGACTCTTCCATATTTTCTGTCACATGGGTCATATTGTATGTGAGAGAGAGAGCATGTATGTATAATTTCAATTTGAAAAGCTTCCTATCCGGATGGACAACTATCAGGTACGTGTGAAGTGTGTGGAAAAATGGCTAAGGATGACTAAAACATCTTCATTGCTTGCAGTAGGTCACCTTTTGGGAGAGATATAAAGGTTAAATTTTATTATTAAAACAGGTTTGACTGGGCATGCTAGTGCACATCTGTGATGCCAAGTGGACAGATGGGTAGGAAGATCAGGAATTCAAGGCCAGCCTGAACTACATAAGACCTTGTCTCAAACCAGAAGAAAAATAAAAGCCCCGAATTGACCTGTATCCTAGAGTAGACCGCTTTTGAATATGGATAAAGTAGTGAGTCATTCTCTTAGAGGTACCAGGGAAGACTTCTTGGAGGAGCTCACTATCAACACCCTAAATAATGGCTTAAGGATGGGTTGTCATAATCAATGCAGTGGCAGAGACACAAGACTCCAGAGAGTATATATGCATGCCCACACACATGTTGATAGCATAGTTACTGTTGATTCCCTCCAGCTAGCCTAAGTTTATTAACATCTAGCCTATATTTATTTAGGTATGTATTCTTCTGAGGTGTCTTATTCCTTGTATCAGCCTTCTAGTGTTTTGTAACAACCACACAATTAGAGGGCATAAACAAGAATATTTTTTTAATTCATTTTGGTTTAGTGATTCTAATTTGTGCTCAGGTTGACATGGCTAAAAATTAATTGGGTCTGTTTTTATATACTGGCTATTCTTCAAGGAGCTGCACTCTAGGATGGGCATTTTTATTTCTTGGTAAAACGTGGAGAGAGACAAAAATGTTGAGGTGAGGTGTCCATTGAAGTTTTAAGTTAAATTAATACATGTCATTAGTAGGCTAAAGTGAAACTCCTGGTAATGATCATTTCACCTAACTAGTCTATGGAGATGGAGAGTAGAAAGATTGAATTTCTCTATATCCCTATATACTATCATTCTTTGTAGCAGGAATCTTAAAAGGTCTTATTAATAAAAACAAACCTGAGGCTAGTTATTGAGGTGAATGCTGGAAGATCAGAGAAGCAGAACAAGCCATAGCTACCTCACCTCACCAATTCCTCAGCTGATCCTGTTTCCTCAGACTGGATGCCTCTGAGTCCTCATCCAGAATGAATCTCAGCTGAACTGCTGCTCGAAAGCCTGAAAGCCTAACCAGCCAAATGCTTCTAGTTCCTTGTCTTCATGCCTTATATATTTTTCTGCTATCTGCCATCACTTCCTGGGATTAAAGGCTCACTTCTTGGGATTAAAGGCATGTGTCACCATGCCTGGATGTTTCCAATGTGGCCTTGAACTCACAGAGATCCAGAGGGATTTCTGCCTCTGGAATGCTAGGATTAACGGTGTGAGTGCTACCATTTTCTAGCCTCTGTATCTAGTGGCTGTTCCATTCTTTGATCTCAGATAAGTTTATTAAGGTACACAATATTTTGGGGAACACAATACCACCACAATTCTTAACTGTTTCCTATTGCTTATCCCAAACAATATTTACTGACCCACATCGGCTTTGTTTTTAATATATTTCCCTAGAAATTCAAGAGTAGTAAGTGTTTTCTAAATAAAGCATATTTAGACAGGCACAATTTTATAGTAGGGTCTTCTCTTGTATATCAAAGCACACTGAAGGATATATATATAACATTACATGTACACACACTGTTCCCATTTCCATTATGTTGCTGTAAGAAGAGAGAGGTATAATAATTCAAATTCTTGTGCTACTTGTTCGTTTGTTCATTGTGTTATCTATAATTCATAAGGGTTATAATGCTAACCATCATAGGAAGCAATTAGCTGAATGCCTCCTTTATGTTTTCTAGGTCATCACCACAGTGACATGTGCTCCATCAGCAGCATAGTCTTCTTGAGGTTAGAATGTTTGGGATGGAGTTTAAAAATCACATAAATGTTCTCTCTGGCATCAGAAAGTAATCCAATAACTTTCCCCAAGCACAGGCCTAAAAATGAAAATGAACTGAACAGGGATTTCACTTGGACAGAGATAAGGAATATGGTTATAAACCACAGTTGCCCTGGGTTTGTACAATGCGGAACATAATGACCCACACTCACAGGTTCTTTAAATAAAGTCATGGAGCGGTCAGATCTTTGTCAAGTGGCATTGGTTTCCCTTTCTCCCTCCTTCATTGCGTTTCCCCCTTTCTTTCAATCCCATGTTTAGATTTTGGCAGATCTTTGAAACACAAAGCTGCACAATGTCAATCAATTGCTTCATGGATTTTGTGAGGAAACACCAACCCTTTTCTAATTCTTAGACCCTCTTACTCCACACCTCATGGTAGCTTACAGTTCATTCTTCTTCCGAATGGTTGAAATATTATCATTTTGTTATCACCAATCCTCTTGCACAGTGGCTTTGCTGAGGAGCTATTTCACAGACAAGCCAGTTTCTTTTAAGTATTGCTTCATCAGATGCTGAAACAAGTCCAACCAGAAGGGTTCCTGGTCATGAATGTTAATGAGAAGACAAGTATCTACTCTCTGACAGAGGTTCACTAATCCTTTGAGTAGGAATGGGTACATTACAGATGACATTTTATTGAAGTTAAATTGATCTACCCCTAAATAGAGAAAAACTGAGTTTCTTAATTAAAAATCAAAGAAAATATTTAATGAGAATATAAACCAGAGCTGGCTGGAAATGCTTTTGTCTTCTGGTCCTAGAACATAGAACACAGAAGACTGGTCAGACAACACTGTGTGACGTCCAATGGCTTCACCAGCAGAGTCAGCTGTGCACTGAGGGGTGGAGTAGAAGGTACTGGCCCCCGAAACCGACATCTGGGATCAAGAGTTATTGAGTGAGCTTCCTAAGTGATGAGAAATGGGAATGAAAATATTTTTTTTCATTCCTGTGCTGGGACAGCATAAGAATTTCTATTTCCAAACAAATAAAATACCAAAGCCATAAACTTGCCCCCACCAAGCTTTTGTGTATTAAAAGATTTGAGATACAAAAGAAAGTGACCCAGGTGAATCTTTATTATCATTATTTTGTAATTACCATGTTATTATAAGGTTCCTGAGGAAGGTCCACAGACAGCAAAGGGGTGGACAGAAAGGTGGTGCCTGCTGAAGCTGTTTGCTATATTCATAGAGTATTATGAGAATGTACTGATTTTCCTTTAACTTCTAAATCCATGCAAATATTTGTGTGTGTGCTAGGATTTAACACAGGGACTGCACATGCTGAACAAGCGCTCCAACACTGAGCGACATCCGTAGTCCCATACAAATTATCGTTTTGTGTTTTTGTAAAGCACGTAGAATTTATAAAGAATGGAAGAATTATAGGTTATGGATTCCTAGAATGAAAATTTTCAGTTGGCAATGCTGTTCTCATTTGTGTGTGTGTGTGTGTGTGTGTGTGTGTGTGCCTGTGTGTGTGTGTGTGTGTGTGTGAGTGCATAGCCATGGTTAATTACACAATGAACACTGTTTTCCAATCAGAAAGGCACATGTAACTTTCTTGTCAACGCCACTGACCTGATTCCATCTAAACATCTATGGCTGTTTTCCTTCAAGTAGTGTCTGTGATGTTCAGTGCAAGCCAGGGACTGCTGGAGCAACATTCCATCTTCAGATCTTCACAGCTGTGACTCAACCTGTTAACCTTTGTATAGGAAGTGTATAGACAGTGGAACAAGGAAAGCAATTTTTTATAGCTTTGATATGGAAAGGTCTCCACCATGCCTTGTATGTTACAAGCCTGACCAGCTAGCTGGAAGTAGGAAGCCCACAGTGGAGCCATTGGGAGGTTGGACCTAGTAATGGTGTTGAGATCGTTGAATGTGTCTTCAGAATGAGTTGTGGGACTCTTGTCCTTGCTTTGTTCTGTCCTATGCTTCCCTTTCATGGTTTGAATGAATGGTTTTTCTCTCCTTCAGGCCTCAGAACCAAGACAGCAGGACCAATAGATTGTGAACTAGAGCCTCCAAAAGTGCGATAATATACATCTTTTTCTGTATAAATTAATTATCTCCCATTGTTTCTTCTAGTGATAGAAATCTAATTAATACTATGTTAAAAAACAACTTTGAAGAATCAGAAGCCAATATACTGTTTTATTAAATATGTTCCCAGTAACATCTCCCTATCATTTTTATTACTAATAAATAACATTTCTCTATCATTCCCTAGCCAATTTTTGTTGAATCATTGACACCAGCAATGACAAATATAGTTGAGCATTTTAGCAATTCAAAGAAATAGGTGCTCCTATGAGTATTAAATTTCCTATGATTCTAAAATTCTGTTGTATAGGGAAAAGATCCCATCAAATATTGAAGAATCATTGGTTACAAGCTTATAATAATTCTACTTGGTCCATGAAGTTCAGATTTTAAAAACATACATTTACTGTTTCAGAATGTGCCAGTTTTACTCTTTCAAAAGATTTGTTGAGTAGACAAATACTAGTCTTGAGAATGTCTATGCCTATAGAAACCCATGACTTCCATGCTGTTTAATCACAACCCACTGGTTTAATTGAATACCAACCATGTGAAAATAGAAGAAAAGTTTTGGTGTAAGATAGAAATAGGGGCTATAAACTCTTTATATCTTTAAAGAAATTATCTGTCTATCTATCTATCTATCTATCTATCTATCTATCTATCTATCTATCTATATATCTATCTATATATCTATCTATTTATATGTCTACCTACCTACCTGTCTGTCTATTATATATCTAAAATGAATCATTCTGTAGTGATTTTAAGAATCTGCTGTATCAGACTGTCGTTCTTTTCCATTGTGCTTAGTTATTTGACACCTTATAATTTCTATCTTGTTTAGCAGTCCTTTAAAAATGATCCATTGAATATTCTCTGCTGAAGTCTATTCTCATTAAGTATAGAAATTCTGTCTGCTGTTTCAAAGTTATCTTCCCATACTTGACTTAATATAGAGCATAATTAATATTACTGTAGTGTTGTCTCACTGTGGTACTACCTGTGCAGACCCAAGGTCACACACTGGCTAGATGAATTGCTTAAGGTCCTCTAATAAATATGACAGAAGAAAGTAGGGAGCCTTGAATTCTAGTTATCTATTAACTCTTGGGGTCCATAAACCTGGAACTCCTGTTTGATTTCAGCAGCACTTGTTCCAGATAATTTAATGGAACTAATTTTAAATCCCGAAGACAAAGGTACTTTGCTGAGAGTAAAGCTAGTAGACATTCTTTCCTTTAAAAGCAGGATGATGATGGGCAGGTACCTCAGTCAGCAAATTGCTTGCTGTGCAAGCATGAGTATCTGGATCAGATATCCAGAACACAAGTTACAAATCCAGGTATGGCGTGCTCTTGTAATCCCAGCACTGGGGAGGCAGAGGCAGGCAGATCCCTAGGGCTTACTAGCTAGCCAGCCTAAACTAATTCATGAGCTACAGGCCAGAGGGAGACCCTGTTCCCGAGTAATAAAGTAGGTAATTTCTAAAGAATCATATCTGAGGCTGAACTTTATCTACCAAATTCACAAGTATTCCTGTGTGTACACACACACACACACACACACACACACACACACACACACACACACACTTATACATACATAGGAAGTGTTAGGAAGCATATTCTTCCTTTGGGCACTCATTAATACAAAAACTCTGACTTTCAATACTGAAGATTATGATTGTTTGACCTTTGTGGAACACAGAAATCTTTTCTGCAGAGCCATTTTCCAGGTATGAATAAATCCTATCTAGGCTAGTTACAAAGAAACAAAGCTGAGCTCTAGAACTTGATAAATCTGGATATCTACAATGTCAAGCAGGCACAGACCACCCCCCCCCCATAAGGGGTCAGAGAATAATGGGTTTTATATATTAAGCACATTCCCATGCTTTTCTACTCATTATCATGGTGAGTTATACTCCAGAACAACTGATTTGATCTTAGCAGATCTATACAATATATTTTATTCTGATGTTTTCTCTCTTACATTCTAGTACATATGTTCTAGTAGATACTAAATTTTCACAATCTATAAATTAATTTTTAATTTCTGGCTTGCTGGGTTTTTTTATAAAATATTACAGAAGTCAGATGACTTCACTTTTAATATTACCTTCTGACCTGAATATAGTGTGCTAATTGTAGAAAGTTTGATAACTTAATATGGTATAAATTTTAAAGTTGATACGTATTTGGCAGAAAATACCAATAAATTCCTGACATTTGAGTCATGGAGATAAAATGCTATAATTTTTAATATCTAGTTTCTCATCTCTAGGTGTTCAATTAGCTGAAGAATTAACAGCAGACAGGTTGACAGTGCTTAGAGTTGAAGCCAAGGACTCACACACACTAGACAAGCACTCTTCTGCTGGTTTAAAGCTGAGTCCTTGAAATTTAAAAATGACAATTTCTATGTTTAATACAGATGTAAAATTAACAGTAGATTCAGGTACCTGAAGGCTGAAGACCATTTTCTACTTTGTGGAGATAATATTCCTTCCCCTAGTCCTTTACAACATTCAGTGAATTTGACTTGGGGCACTTTCGTGATTACCAGTTTGTCTCTATTTAGAATACAGATAGAAACCAATAGCAAAAAGAAATGAGGAAAATTTGTGATACATAATACACAATATATATTAAAGAATACCTTAATGAAGTACCTAAAATAAATCATTCCATGGATTATTTTTTGATGTAAAGAAAGTAGAGATATCAAGAAAATAAAAATAGGATTTCAGAAATTTTTAACTACTTCCTTGACCAACCCCTGTAGTTGGTTAATCTTACCCACTCAGTGCTTGGGTAAGCCACGCTTGTTCTCAATTTCCTAGAACTCTAAGTATTTCCTAAAGGAAGTAAATTCTGATCATGTTTGCAGGAGTTTTGCAAATCCCCTACAAAGTGAGGGACTAAAATCAGGCAAAACCTCCTGTTATGTTCAGGATTTTGCTTAATGTCTAATGCCTGAAACCAAAGAAAAAGAATAGTCAAATACAATGTGTTATGTATTTTTAAGTTAATAAAAAATTAAATTGTGTTGAGTGAGTACGAATTAATCTTGTCAGATAAAAAGTAATAAAGGAGAGAGATGGAGGTATTTTCCAATTTTAAGATGATTTTCTCCATTTGCCAAATCTAATACATGAAACTATTTTTCCCAAAAAAATTCCAGGTGACTAAAGTAGGCTCTACAACCCTTTCTTCACACATTCTTTAAAAGAATATAGCATGGGATGCAATACTTTTTAGTTCCGTTTTACCTAGTCAGCTCTGTGCACAGCACAGGCTGTAGGTGGAAAACTTAGGTTCAAATACTTGAGATGCATTTGATTGACACAGTGACCTTGGGCATATCTTAAACTCTCTGTACAAGACATCTTGTTTTCAAAATGAGCATAAGAAGCTTGTTGGGAAAATATGCTGTACACAAGCATCTGTCAATGTGTTTTCTTTTGCTGTGTGACAGCTGTCCTCTGCTCTTCACCCATGCTGTCATGCTTTAGTGGATAGTCCTACAGATCTCGGACACTGGTGTAAATAATGCTAATGCTGATGTCTCCTATGAGTGAAGATGTAGGTGAATTATCAGAAAAAGTTGAGACTATTTTATGGTAAGAAGATTGTAAATATTTGATGAAAGACAAGACAAAATTACCCTGAATGCTAGAAAGGATTTGGAGGTGTGGAAATATGATGGCGAACAGGGATGTTGGGAGTCACGGAGGTTCTCATGTCACTGTATGTGGTATATAAGAAGGAATGCTTGAACTAAAGACAAATGGGTCTTTAATTGTCCCTGATAATGGGATGTTTGTAATGTGGAAGATTTCAGATTTTTCCTGAAAGTCAATAGTGTTCTTATTTATTTACATTTAAATAATTGAGCTGATTGTTGAGATCAAGTTATACAGACAACTTAAAATCCATGGTAAATACCAGCTAACGAAGTATACACAGCAGTGCTCTGTTTGTGTCGTTGATGGGCATAGCTGGCTGTAGGTGAAGAGAGAACTGCTCCTAATGAGTTTCTGTGTCCTGTATTATGTGTGCCTGTATAACAGCACTTGTAAAGAATCGTTACATTTCTGGCTGTCTACCCCTCATTTGGGTTTCCCATAGACCACATACAGAAATCTTTAGATGAAGAGCTAACACGTCAGAGCATATGCAAATAACTTCCTAAGCAATT
Source organism: Peromyscus eremicus (assembly GCF_949786415.1). NCBI lineage: Eukaryota > Metazoa > Chordata > Mammalia > Rodentia > Cricetidae > Peromyscus > Peromyscus eremicus. The sequence continues at coordinate 7,651,129 of NC_081425.1, read as the reverse complement.
TGTAGGAGTATTAAGCTTATATTTGGGCTTTTTTCCTCTTTCCTAGCCTACTTTCCAAGTTCTTCATATAATTAATATTAATAATGTAATTGCAAAAATTAGTTTTCATCTAATTGAGGAAATGAATTTTGAGGTGCCATCTTTCATACAGCTACTTCATATACATCATACCTCTCAGCTTATAATATTATTTGCCTTGCTGAAATTCTCATGATAGTATCGCATCTCAATGCAAGAGTAAGTACGTGTTGAATCTGTAATATTTCCTGTGTCCTACTTTGTAAAACATTGTACTTCTGTTTCAAATATTTTGCATACAATTTCTCTCAATGACAATATATGCAAATTTATAGGACAAAGCACCCTACTATAAATACTCCAACCAGCAACTCTGGTGAGCACATTACTGATGATAATTGCTCAATACGTGCACTGAATTGAATTTTCTCAGTCAGTAATTTACTACACAACCGACTTAGTATATAGATCATTGGGGATGGATGAATATAAACAACTTCATGCACTCAGGTTTTCAGATCATTGCAAATCTCAATGGATCCTGAGCTCTGTTGAAACTTACATTGTATAAGAACATGAATATTCAATTACTTCACATTTATAGTGTTTACTAAATACCTATTGATTTTCATAACTGTCTTTTACCAACCTTAAATCTGTATTCAAAATGTCCATTTCTTAAAGGCTTCATTTGTTTATTCATTAGGTATTATGAATGAAAAAATACACAATAATGTGCTGTAGTCTTGGCAGGGTGCCACCGCTGAATGAGAGATCGTCTCTGGATAGCTAATGGTATTATTTTATCCAAATGCCTACTCACTGCATTAACATTGATCTGAATTTATTTATGCCAATTTTTTTTAAAAGGTCTAAGATTCTTTACAATAAATATTGCCAGTGACCTCTGTGCACCTGAATGGCTTTCTTGTCAATGACTAATGTATTCCTTCAATTCATTTCATGGTCTGTGGAGATAATACCAGAACTACATGGTGGGTGTGTGCCCTAGTCCTCTGGTCCTTAGGTGGGTTGGCCCTGTGTGCTTTTTTCCTTTCTTCACATGAATAAGACACTTTGAATGGGTTGCTCTTTTTATGCAAAATTGATGAATTTTGTCTAAATTATAGAAAAATATCAATATATTTTCTTTCCCTGTGAAAACATTGCTGAATACTCAGCATAACCCTCCTTTTCTGTGAGCCTAGCACAACACAATTAGAATTATGTGGAAAGGTCAGTTGTTTGTCTTCTCCCTGATGTAAAACCTCAAATGTGACTTTATTCTCAGCTTTCCTTGCCCATTAGTTTTACTTCAGAAATTCTTGTTTATGTATTTCAGAAGCAATGGAGAAATACATCATCATTTCATATATTTTAAATTTATAATTATTGTTTTTATTTAAAAAAATAAAATAAGTTATATTACAAGATAGAGAAGGCCCCAGTAACCTTTAAAATGCTAAATAACATGAGCAGTGATGACTAATGACCTTTTGTCTTCACAAACACTTCCTTGCCATTTAAACAAACAACTGCATATGTAGTAAACTACATTGCCAGAGAGCCAACTTTGTACACTAAACAAAAAAGTTGATTTTCCCCTTAAATTGGGTGATAAGATCCTCAATTCAAATATTTTAATTAAATTCTTCTACTGGAATAATAAAGTTTGCAAAAATAAATTACCTCTTAAGAGTAAAGAGGAGTATGTTTCTCTTAAGAAACAATTTTCAACAAGACTGATAACTATTTATATTATTGATATAATTGACCACATATCATTTCATGTCAAGCACTATTTTTGCAAATAAACATGCAAGTCTTATATTCTAGTTGTTCTCTGTTTTCCTGGGAAATAAAAATAAACATAGTCTTAGATTTTGCTCTGTATTTCACATTGGCTAATACGGCTAACTGCTGGAAGTAGAGCTGAATGTGCAAGAGCTGAATGCTTTTCTTTTTAACTGTTTGTTTCCAAAACATGCCCAGGCTAATGGAGGCTCATGAGTAGAACACTAAGCCATGCAGGGTGTTCATTAGGTAGAACTTAAGACTCTGGAGTTTGCTTATTCCATCCCCTAGTTGGAGATAGTTGCATGCTTTTCAATTAAAATCTCCATTTACATCCAGCTGGCAAAGTTAGCATCCCCTTTACCAATAGAGAGCAAAGGTCACTGACTCCTGCTTGAACAGATGGTTAAGAAATATGCCCTCCCTTTCACTGTGCAGATACTGTTGAACCACCCCTCGCAGGCCCAGGGAGCGGATTCTGAAGGGTGGAATTGCATGGGGACTTTCACCTTATTTACTGATGTATCTTCTGGAGCTGTTGGTCCAGATGCTGTAACGGCTGTTGCTTTGTGGATTGGGATTCAGTAGCAGCTGTTATGTTTTGCTAGAGTGTCTTTCCGAAATTCAAAATTTAATAGTCTGAGACCCTAGTCATTGAAAGCTCTGCTGAAAGTTAATTTGCTGAACCCAAGTTTATTTTCCTGCTTCAGCTATGGTTTTTGATGGAGGCTCTCTCTGGCAAGGGAAGTACTAAATTGGTGCCTTAGAGATATAAGAGGATGTGATGGCTACAGGGTGGGCATGAGGTTTGCAGCCTAATGACTGACCTGGGTTTGGATGGCCAGAAGTTTAAGTCTGGGAGGGGTAGGAAATTCTACTTGGAGAGATATTTTGAGAGCTGATGAGAGCATAAACTGTAACCTTTGGCATGATGTTAGCTTTTATTATGTTTTCCATGACTATGATATTATTTATTAGTTTTTTCTGATAAATAAAATTGTTTTATTTCATTATGTATTATTATTATTTATTATTTCCTTTCTTTGTAGAGAATTGTTTTTTTCCCAATAATATAATCAACATATATCGTATGAACTTCTCAATGAATTAATAAAAACATTTTTTTTAAATTTTGCAATACAATTCAGTTCTACATATCAGCCTCAGATTCCCTTGTTCTCCCCCCTCCCACCTCCCTCACCTTCCCCCCAGCCCACCCCCCATTCCAACTTCATTTTTAAGAAGAAAGAAACATCAATGTGAATGAGGTTCTGCATGTAAGAGACATTGAGAGGTATTAATTTATCCCATACTCTCCCAGGCTGATTCCCCAACAAGGAACACAAGTCATACTACCTTGAGATGAAGTATTTCAACTCTTTTTCTATTGTAATGGGAAGCTCAGGCTCCTCTACCCACTGTTTTCTTTTCTAATCCCTGGGCTATGAAAGATTGAAAATTTGTAAATAGACTCATAGTGTTGGTTGTTAAAAAGAATCTTGTGAATAAGTCTATGTTCTGGCATTCTTAGTTGGAGATTATATGTGATGCAGTTAACTGTAGGAAGGATGATAGCCTGAACTTGACAATTCAACCACATGAAGCATATAGGTATAAGTGCCATGAGTAAACATGAAAGTTGGGAGGAAGTGACTGTATCTAGAAATTTAGACTACCAGGAGTAGCCCAGCCAAGCCATCTGAAATCCTTTCTAAATTAGTCGGCACTCTACAGATAGAGATAGCCAAAGTCCAACACTGGATAGACACTGATGATATTTAAGACTACCCAGATACAGTTGACCCTTCAAAGACAACAGCCCTGGGTGCTGAGGCAGAGTCCCAATTTAAGGATGAGCCAGAATTCACATTGAAAGCTTGATGCTTTACTCAACTAGAGGGTCTCAGAAATGAGACTGGTATACCAGGTTCCCACAAGCACATTAGGAAGTATGGGACCTGGGAATAGAAAGTAACCTTTCATTGCTATAGACAAAGAAGATCTCTACAAGACAATCTGATGGTAGATAGTATCATGCTTAATGTGAATGTTGGGATTTTTCAATTAAAGATAAACTGCTACCAACCAAATACAAGAACAAGTCTTGTTATCATGAAATGATAAAACATTAATATTATAGATAGAGTTTGATCGAGGTTCAAGTTGCCATGTTTATATTTGATTGCATGAAATATTACTTGAAGCAAACATTTGTTACTTACTTTATCTCATAATTTTTAGCTCATGAAGGAAATGATAAGTTATTGGTAATATCAATATGTTCAGGGGATATTAATTAAAACTTTAATCTACAGAACTTAAAAAAATTACTGCTGATTTCACTAATAGTTACTGCTCATTATTCATAATAAAAATTATAAAAACTTTTATGTGTATTTCAATCTGTTTTAAATATGGATGCAATGCTTCTGTGTGTATTTGTATATATGTACATATGTGTGCATGTGTGTTTACATAAATGTGTGTGTGTTTTTTTATGAGGTATATTTAGTAATAGCATTCAGGTATCTGTTAATAATGCATTTAATCTGAGACTGGAACATTTCATTTGAGAAAAAAGAAAGCTATTATAATATATATTATCTTGTAGTTTTGGCATATTGGCTTACATATAAGAGTTTTCTGTTCAAATAACAGTAACATAATTTAGCTGTACTAAGGAAAATCATTAATGTTCTAGTCCAATGCTATACACTAGAGACAAGTTTTAAAGTCTTTCTGTTTTTCTGTCCATCACTCTCCATCTCAAAGTGACCATGTTCATGTCAAGATGGATGATAAAACATCTCTAATTTGAGCAGAGTATGTTCCTTGTCTTCTGAAGAACATTTTCTACCTTCTGAGAAGTGAATGGCTTTGACATTTGAATGTTGTACTACTTTTTTTTCTTTTCCAAATAACGTTTTGTCACATGAATTACTTCTAGGAAAATGCCAATTCAGTGTTTAAAGATTTTATATTCTGAATAAGGTATTATCAAGGAGTTAGGTTTCTGGAATTGACCAAGATGGTTATTAATACTCTATTTTTAACTCTGTTTTTTCTTTTCATGGTGAGATATTTCTTACCTTCTTTCATACTGATTCAAAATAGTGTCATTTGTTCATAAACTGAATCCTAAGAAAATCAAGAGAAAATGGACTTTCTGTCATATCAGAGTGTTTTCTGCTTATATCCTTCTTCCACACTTAAGAGTCTCAATTGTCCTTTGCCCGCATGTCTCTGCTTTTCTGCAGGGATTTTTTTCTTGAATATACAGTCTAGCACATCCACCATGTGTCTTCCCTTGATCTTTGCCTCTGATTCTGTGTTCCTGCCGCCTTATATCTTGTTGTCAGTAGGATGGAACTCTACGAGGTATAACATTCTGCAATTTCATACTGCAATTAGAACCTGCTCTGCTCTGACAGGTGTTGGCCCTGCTGCAATTTTGGAAATGAAATGTATGTAGGAAAAGCTCTGAAAAAATTTTACATCCATCCTTACATGGCAAAATTTTAAGGGAAGCTTCCTCTGGGATAAAGAAATATATATCCCTTGAATTACCAAACTTAAGCTTCCATTCACCTCTTTGCCTTTTCTAATAATTGGAAGGCTCTCAATCTCGTGTTCATTAGGAGGTTTCTGTTTCCTTAATTCATAAAGACATCACTGCTTGATTAGGTTTTGAAAAAGTATGCTTTTGTTTCTTTTTATTTAATAACCCTCACAAAATAGACTTGTTAAAGATAATTCTGGTCAGTGCAATCTCTTCACTTGCATTAATAGAGAAGGGAAAAAGTAATAAGTGTGATTTGCCTGTTGATGGTAGATGGCCTTATGGCTGACCTGGGATGAGATCCAAATTAAACAACATCTAATATACCGTATGACATTGATGCATGCAATTAAGACATTAGAGAGGCTTGGGTGTGCTGAAATACTTATATTATCATTATATCCCTAGTAATATTCCTGTTGTAAACCACTGACAGCTACAAAAGCAGTTGCCATATGAATATTTTACAGTAGTCTATGTAAGAAATGTTGCAAGTGTTGTTCTGTCAAAGTCTCCAAATCTTATGTTCACTAAACATGTTGTATATTGCTAATATTACTTTTACTAAAACTTGCATATACACATTTATCTGCACAATAGCATACAAACATACACAAAACATGATAGTTCTCAGTTGTTGCATTTCTGCATGTACCATTCATTAATTCTATACATTTAGTGAGCGGTCTCTTTCTTATTATGGATGAATGTTTAAGATGGAGTTTGCAAAATTAATGAGATAGTTAAGTGGAGAAGGCATTCTTAATTTACCAGTATGACAATTTACTGTGTGCTGTTCGTGCAGAGCTCTGGCCATAGGATGGACTCACTACCTGTCTCAATGAGTCACTGGATTCTTAGCAGAGGTGATGGGCTCAGTTGAAATTAAAGACAGAATAGGAATTTATGAAACAAAAAAAAATTACTTTAAATTGGTGAAATGGTATAGTGTTTTGTAATTTTTACAAATATGTTTGATTGCTGTAGCTTTTATGAGATTTAAAACAAGTCGTATACTGTTATGATAAATATAAAATGGCAGATGTTAGATTATCTCAATCACCCTGGCACTTCTAGCTGTGAACACTCCTGTGATTCTTAGTGGTTGTATTGAATCACTGGTATTGGAATTGGGTTTCTATGTGAATATGGACCAACCTGGTTCTTAAACTGGTAACTTGTGGAGTAAAATTTTAGCCTCTGCATATCATTACTTTGAAGGAAGGCTATGGTATCTGGTGAATACAATGGAATCTCTGTTTAGTATTTTTTTTTTCAAGACAGGGTTTCTCTGTGTAGCTTTGGAGCCTCTCCTGGAACTTGCTATGTAGATCAGCTGGCCTTGAAATCACAGAGATCCACCTGCCTCTGCCTCCCTCTCAAGTGCTGAAATTAAAGGTGTGCTCCACAAATCAGCTTTGTTCAGTACTTTAAAACCATATATTATATACCATACCTAGAAAGTTCTTTAGGAAATGGTATATCCGTTTCTATGGCAAACTTGTATTTTATATTAGAAGCATGAACATTGGGCATTGCAGACAAAAAGTCCTATGAAAATGGATGACTCATCTTACTGAGTGTCTTGGAGTCAAGTATTTTATCAAAGCTTCTTTGGGAAACAATAGAGGGAAGGCCACCAAGCACCATGCTTAGCTAAATAATAATGCCCTGCAACAAGTATGGAATAACTGATATAATAAAAAAAAAAATACATTGAAGTGAATAGTACAGGTTTCTTTATAGTGCTATTTATAGTTTGTGGGCATTAGTTCTTTAATACTGGAAGCTACATATGAGCAAATGGACTTAAATGAAAGGGCAGGATCATGGGTGTATGGGAGAATGCATCGTCTGAATTCCCAAGTGATTCAGATTTCTTCCAAGGATGTAATAGTGACCTCTATATTCTCTTTATCAATTCTTTGGTAGCTTGGTCTACTTGAGGGACTCCTAGCAGTGGGAAAAAGTACTATTCCTAATGCTTTTGCTGGCTTTGGGGAATCTATTTCTCATACTGGATTACCTTGCCCAGCTGTTAATACAAGTGGAGGAGGTTGGTCCTAGTGCAACTTGATATGTCATGCTTGATATGTCATGATACCCATGGTAGGCCTGTCCCTTTCTGAACAAAAATAGAGGAAGAGGGGCTGGGGGCTGGGTGTGGATGGCAGCTGAGGGTGGGAATGGGAGGAGAGAAGAGAGGGGGAACTGCTATTGGGATGTAAAATAAATGAATGAATCTAGTTAATTAAAAAATAATGACCTCTACTTTCTATGTAGTAGACTTCTACAGTTGGCAGTCACAATTTAGAAGCATTCATTGTGTCTTTTGGTTACCACCAGATTAGTGCTGAATTTTATCAATACTGAACCTCATTATGTCATTCCATATATTAACTAATGTGTGTACCACTGTCTTTTTAAGTATAGTGCTTTGGGGAAAGCTTATTGTAAGAAAACAGTTACATTTGATAATGATTGTTTTCAATTACTGAGAAATTGCTCTTAAAGATATTGAATTTGAAAGCAGTGTATGGTAGAGTGAGAGAAATAGAAACAGGCTATATTCTGTATAAATAATTTAAGGTACGAAAGAGGGAGGATTTGGGAAGAAAATAATCACTAGTGGCAGGAACTGTCCCAGCCAAACCACTGATCGCAATGGACGGACTCAGAAGTTGAAGCTGGGCTCTGACCAAGATGAAGGTACCTCTGTGAGAGTGCACCCAGTGCCAAAAATACTACAACTTAAAGGAGCTGAGGGTGTCTGTATTAAGAAGGCTCAGCTGCAGGATGCTAAACATGCAGCTTAATACCACACTGTTTATCTTCAATGCTGCCTGTATTGGTATGTCTAAAAATGAAAGGCTCGTCCTTCCATAACAGACTATTGTCACCTTTAGCTGGGATGTGCTCACCCTAGGCTTCCATACTTTTTCTTTTTTTCAGTTTTCTCTTTGGATTTCATTCTACTTTTTGACTGTAGGAAGGATCTTCTAAATACCTCATAAGATAAAGACTTGTGTGTTGTTTTTAACAAAATCTGTTCCTAAATGTACTTAGATACATTTACTGAATATATTGTAACATCCAGAGAGAGCCTACTCAAAGATTTTCTAAGACCCCAACCTTAGTTGTTGTTGTTGTTTAATATTAGTAATATCTTTACTTATACAGAATAGTGAGTGTAATTTGTTATTTACTGGAGTAGTAGACACGTATATTATGCATTTTTTGGCTGAAGAAGAGGACCTTGGTTATAAGATGGCTAATAAAGTAAAATGCTATTTAATAACAGCAGAGAGTGTTAACACAATTAGATGTTTTTTTTGTTGGTTTGTTTATTTAGCTGTTGTGTTTGCTCATAGGGGTTGAAGAAGTCCCTTGACTCCAGATGAGAAGTCTTTTCCTTTCTGTTTGCTGCTTAACTTAAATGTCAGTTCCCAGTGACTGGAAATAGTTGGAACTATTTCACATGGTTGTGGATCACTATATTAAAGTTATTTTCTCAGATTGTTGAGTCCTTTTTAAAACTTAGAGGAATAAAGAAATGAGTGTATAGTGCTTCCTCAGCCCTGAATAACCTTTAACTCATTGATACCAAGAACAGAGGCAAATTTTTATTTATTACACATCAATACAAAATTTTGAACATGACCATATGCCTGCAAAGCAATGTCAAGAAACAGTATGATATTAAATATACAAATTAATTGCCAGAGGTGGTATTGTAGGCCTGCAATACTGACATTTGGAAGGTGGAAGCAGGAAAATCAGGAGTTGTTAGTCTTCTGCTATGTAGCATATTTGATGAAGTCTGAATTATATCATGAGACTGTATCAACAAAACAAAAAAAAGAGACATAAATCATTTATAACAAAAATCTCCTATTCAGACTCTGACAATGAGGCAGGGTATCTAATGTGTATTCTTAAATTAGATTTAAAATATAAAGTAGTTATATACTCATTATATATGAGAAGTGATTTCAAAGATGTTAATTGAATTAGTTGTTACTCATTGTTAATCTTTTATATGAATTAAGGTTTGCTTCCATATTTATTTCATGTTTCCATTGAATACATAATGTTGTTTAATGTCACCTAACATATTTATACTGCTCTTATATATAACCAAGCACACACACACACACACACACACACACACACACACACACATGCATAAACATTTCCTGATGTGCTTCAACTAAACAGACCAGAAAACTTTCCCACTAAGTCATATCACCATTGGCTCCTTTATCTTCCCAATGGAATTTGAGATCTTAATATCTGTAATTCTACATTAACTGATGATTTGTCTAAGATGAAATATTTACTTGTCAACCCTGACATTTTTTACTGTGGAGGCTGAATTTTGATGGATCATCATATTAACCCCCATGGTACAGTATTAAATAGGTAACTGAACATATTGACAATACACAAAGAAAGTGACGATGCAGCATTGATGGTACCGAGTGACACAAAGTTGGCTTATTGACTTACAGCTAACGTTCCAAAGAATGTTCTATCTGATGCTATATAAGTAGCCATCTCAGAACTTAAGATTATGAGGATGGATCAGGAGGAAAGAAGAACGGGATAGAGAAGGAGGATGCCAGAGAATGGGTGTGACAGAGAGGAAAGGATGGGAAAAATGGAAAGGGAGAGAGATTACACAGTGCTATATTAAGAATATAAAGGTTTTGGTGTGCTGCCCATTAAAAAAGTGAAAAAGACAGAGTTGAATGAGTGGGTATATATGGGAATCAGATAGAACAAATAACTTTTACAACTAAAGTCACATTTTAAAATTCTGATTTGATCAAAACCAAACAAATTTACCATGGAAACAAGAGGCTTTCCTTTTCTTCCCTCCCCTCCCCTGCCCTTCCCTCCTCTCCCATCCCCTCCCCTGACTCCCCCTTCTCTCCTGTCCTTCTGCCTTCTCTTCTCCTGCTATATGCTAAAGCAATACTTTTGTATGGTTTTTAATGGTAAATGATTACTTTAAATAAAACAGTACACAAATGCTAATATATAAAATGGAAACAATAGTCCATAAATTTACAATTATTTTTCAATTAACATACTGTGAATGATATATATTCACTTACTTAAAGTTTGAGTGGCTGGTCCCAGTCTTTGTTTCAGTCTCCAGCTTGTTGAAGTCTGTGACTTTAAAGCGTGTATGTCATATCTTATATTACACATTTAAACAAAAATTGAAATGAGTTCTGTGCATTTGTTTCATTTATGAAACTGTGGGTTATAGTTTTGGTGACAGCACTGTGGAGAAAATCTTGTCCTAATACTGTATTAAAGTCAACAGGAAGGGCTAGAGTTAAGATCATCATTACACTACCTACTTTCTCTTGCTTTCTGCTTCCTCACTCAGCTTTCAGTGCACACATAGTCACTGGAACACAGACACACACACACACACACATACACACACACACACATACCTAATTACTGCCCTGGTTTGAAAGCTCTAATTCTGTTGATTAGCTATCCATACATGAGAATTAAATTTAGAATGTTTTGGTTTGTGATAAATTTGCATGGAGAGAAATCTTGTTTTCATTATTGGAGATGAAATTGACTCACTTAAGGTTTTAATACACCAGAAAATCAATAGTAAGAATTTGTTTTTGTATAGTTTTATGCCTTTTATAAATTTATAACTTCCAGAAATCCATGTGCTTTCCAATGACTGTTTCAGGATGTGACATGTAGCTGCTAACAGAGTGTCCATCTGTGGAGTAAAGTGAAAGAAGGGTGGCTTCACTCAACAAACATAAGAATAAGATGCATGTTTTACATTTGTAGCTATTGACATGGGAACTGCATCTCTCGTTGTCATCTTGGAATCTGGAATCTGGACAATATAGCTAAGCCAAGACCCCCAGTCTAGGTCTGTGGCCCCATTCATTGGTCTTCAGCACCCTAGATTTTTGTACTTTGCTCATTATAAATCTGGTCTAGATTCTATGAAAGGAGGCTGAAGAGGTGCCTGAAGACTTAAGAGAAGCTCCTAGAGGGATCGTCTTTCTGTTGTGCCCTCTTCAAGGATTTCAGTTGGGGACTTGTGATTCTCATGCTTAGTGTGGTATCTCATGATGAGAGTTTGGCAAATTTCCATTATATTTAAAAAGAAAAAGAAAAAAGGAAAGAAGGAAGCAAAAAGAAAAAGAAAAGAGGAAAGAAAGAAGCAAAAAGAAAAAAGAAAAAGAAAAAAGAAACACTCAACATGGGAAATTTGCTTAACTCATGATTCATTATAACCCTGGATGTTCTTTCATGTGAGAAGTCTATGAACATGTTAGATACAAGAGGAAATAAATGAGATCTTATATCTTATAGGTAGCAGTGAGGTTTCAAAGGATAGTCCATCAACATCAAAACCACAGGTAACTTGATGGAAACACCAATCTTAGACCATATGCTAGGTTGCTAAATGAGATATGCTGAAAGTTATTCCAGAATCCTGTGTTCCAACAAACCTGGTGATTTTGTTTTAGGTGGCAATTAGAGAAGTTCACTACATGTTCTTAGGGGCCAAGTGATATTTAGACGTGCCCCGTCATTTCATAGAGCACTGGAATAGTGCAAATGTCTATAAATTCTAAGAGACAGTAAGTGTTATTGGCCTGTCAAGAGTAGTTGAATAGATAGTCTTTTGTATTTTCTCCTCCAAAAGAAACTGATAGATCTCAATAAAATGCTTTGTTAAGCTGAGCTTTTCATTTTCAGAACAGTTTTCCTTCCAATGCTGAACTGTAAGACCTTAACAGTGTTTCAGCTCTCCATTTCATTTTAAGTTCCTTACATCGCGTGGCTATAGAGGAAACACTCTATTGTGCATGGAATTTCATAAAAGAAAGCAGACTGCTTTTGAAAGATAGCCAATCAGTTACAAGGAAATTGTTGTGAACCCGTCAGGTCAAAGTCAGACATCACCAGAGGCACTGGTGGAGGCAAAGGGAGGGCTAGTCAATTTCAAATGATAAGAGTGATAACATTTAGTAAAGCCAGTGAGTATCTGTTGAGGGGATGATGCACGCTATTCCTTATCCACTTGAGTGATTTTTCAATGAAAAGAAAATAAGTGATGATCCCAACTCTGATAGGTTATATTTTATACAAGGAAACAAACACTATGCAGTGAACATCATGATCAAGTAAACTACACCCCATGCCAGAAACTGAGTTATGGGGGGGGTGCTTTTAAGAAGTAGAAAATGTCATGGATAAGGTAGTAATTCACATTCTTTTGTTAGAGTACATAGATTCCTTTAACAATCTTGCCTATGAGTGCATTCTAAAATATATGGGAGTTTTCTGCCCACCAGGACTCCCAAGTACTGATAAAAATGCACTATTTAATATCTTCTTTTCCTTTTTTTTCTTTCTGAAAAGATGTTCTAACATGAAAGGGAGAGATATGCGGCCTCAACAGTGGATTGTCCTATGGTGGGAATAGGGTAGGCACTGTGAAAAGAGTTTTCAAAATTACCAACCTTCAGCTTATGCCTTAGGATAGCATGGGAGTAGATAAGAGATGAAGAGTGAGGGCTGAGAGAGACTGGGAATTCACTCCTAGTCCACTAGTACTTCTTTGAGCCAGATGCCTCTTTTGCAAGTGACTGGAATCTGAGGTAGATGTAATGTAGAGGGCATGCCTCCTCAAAGACAAATATATACTCCAATCATATTAATGAATATTTTCAAAAATATTTCAGTTTCTCTTCTGCATTCTCTGTTCACCTATTTCTACCACTAACTGTGATAATTAAACTTTATCTACTTATGTATTATCCTTTTTTTAATTTAGGAAGTTGTTAATGCCCTTATTGAGTTGATGGACATGAGTCTCCAGAGTGTCTTGCAATACTATGTAATATTACATCAATTGCCAATACTGTTCTTTATAGGAACTAATTTTAATGTTATGTTTTTAAAGTATCACAATAATATTTATGTGGACATTTTGTCATCACTTAAACAGCATAATTATACACTTACTATAAGTATGCTTATTATACATGGGACACAATACAATAGATATGTCTTTACCTCTGATATCCAAACATGTGCCCTTTAGGTCAATGAAGCTGTGACTCATATAATTTGTCAAGATGATATAAACCTGGTGTAAAATCGGTTCTTAATTCAATATGATTGGTGTGATAGAAAGAGAAATAGAAAAGATGGTCAACAGGGGTGATAAAGGTGGAGATTTCAGAGATAATACCTATACGGCTGTGATGATGCAGAGTTACTGGAATGACCCACAACCCAAGAAGAGATGAGAAAGAGAAGTCCACACAGATTTCCATGGAATCTTGGTCCTGTAATGCTTTGATTGTACACTATGAGTATCCTGAACTTCAAGAATGTAAAATCATTTTAAGCCAACCCAGTTTACTGTTGTTGTTATATTACCCATAGGAAACTAACCTCCATACTGTAGGACTGAACCGTTCTAACTGTACAATTCAGAGATTATTCAGAATTTATGGAATTACACAACCATGACCATAGTGTAGCAATAAAATATTCTCCTACCCCTACACGACCCTTAGCCCTGTGTGTATGCAGTTCCCTCTCATCATCCCAGCCCTCATCACTGTTCATCTGGATTCTGCCTCCATCTGAATTCTCTGAATGTTTCATGTAAGTGGAATCATAAGCCGAATTTGTGCCTTTATCTTTTTCTGCTGTTATTACATTTGAGGGGTTCATCCGTTCATTTTATTTCTTAATATCAGCTTAAAATTATCTTGAACTATCTATATATAATGGTATGCCTTGGGAAATGCTTACTATTTGCATGTGAACAGGCAAAACATGTTGTAAGAATGTAATTGTCAGTTATTGTGGCCATTAAAACATGGTTGATATGTATATATTGAAACACTATTCCACTTTTTTTTAATTTAGTGATTATCATATTGAAATGTGCGTCAGAATCACTTAAAGATCTATTAGCATGTAATGGTCAGTTGTCACTTCTAGGGCTTCAGATTTTATAAGCCTGAGCTGGGACCTGAAGAAGACATTCACAAAGGCTGGAGGCTGCATGGAAGTGATTCTCAGATTCAGTGAACACTCAGAAGACTGCAGATTAATGCACCTGGGTACTCTGTTATAGGAAAAACAAAAAACAAAAAACAGCCTTTAATCCCAGCACTCCGGAGGCAGAGCCAGGCAGATCTCTGTGAGTTCGAGGCCAGCCTGGGCTACCAAGTGAGTTCCAGGAAAAAGGTGCAAAGCTACACAGAGAAACCCTGTCTCGAAAAACCAAAAAAAACCCAAAAAACAAAAAACAAACAAACAAAAAAAACAAAAACAAAACAAGGGGAAACTATTATAGTTTCAGCAGTTCTGTGGGGATAGGACTTCCTTAAAAGAGGGCAAGGGACTGTGATCTCAGATGCCTTGTGGCTCAGAGATGACATTGAGTGATTGCTTTTTAAAATTTTATCCTGCAAACCAAAAGCTCTTAGGAGCTACACTATTCCACGGAAGGCATGGATAATAGTTATCAAAACTTAAATATAACCTACAAAGATATCTTAGACTATAGGCCACTCAGGGTGAAGAAAGAGTAATCTCTCCCACTTATTTGAAGACAGAGGAGAAGACAGGAATTGATGGGGATGACACAAATTCATACAAACAATCATTTTCACGGGGCTGGAGGTGTGGCTCAGTGGCAAGGCACTTGCCTAGGGTCAGAGTTCTATGACCACTGCCATAATAAAGGGAAAGAAAATTTAAACAACAACAAAAACATCCTTCTCAAAGGTTTCTCCGTACGAGAACAATGCTCTGGGAACTGACCACAGGCTCTGTTCTTCATGACCCTGTTCAGCCACATGAAATCTGAAGCCTTAGCAGTGACAGCCTACAACTTATGTCCTATTTATCTCTGTTCTGACTGAAGGAAAAATTTAAACTCCATATGGCACATCTTTTGAGTGCTCTGTGGCTCGTGGTTGCTTCTGTAGACTTGTTGCTAGACAAAGAAAATTCGTAAACACAATAGTATTAACAAAGTGGTTTTACAGAAATATCAAATACTCAAGTCTTATGAAACTTTTATAAATGGAAGGAGATCAGATAACACATTTTCATTTTAAAAAATACAAAATAATATTATATTATTCAGGGTAAAAGAATTCATATCAAACAAATCTTCACCATTAATAAAGAAATAATACTAAATCAAACAAAATCAAAGATGACACACAACAAATATAGAAAGTTGTCTTTTATTAGTGAAAGTTCAGCAAAATCATTTCAGCTTAATAGAATTATATTAACAATACAATGCTAAGGCTTAATTACATCATGGACTTTGATTAAAACATGAAACTTTACCCAAGAATTCACACATTTGAGAGCACTAGTATACATTTGGAGTTAGCAAACATGAAGTCTGATCAATTTAATTTCATGTAGACTCCACTGGGAGAGGAAAAGAAAGTGTTGTTTGCTTATCATCCATCATTACATCATGAGTCCTATAGACGCACATGGAGTTCTTTTGGGATTCAACATCATTAAAATGTACTCCTGTAGCTTGAGTTTTCCTGCCTGGCCCACAGTCAGGATATATCTCTTTCACCTGCCAGTCCCACAGCCTCTTGGACCCGACCAAGTAAACACAGAGACTTATGTTGCTTTCAAACTGTATGGCCATGGCAGGCTTCTTGCTAACTGTTCTTATAGCTTAAATTAATCCATTTCCTTTAATCTATACCTTGCCACATGGCTCGTGGCTTACCGGCATCTTCACAAGCTGTTTCTCATCGTGGCGGCTGGCAGTGTCTCTCTGACTCAGCCTTCCACTTCCCAGCTTTATTCTCCTCCTTGCCCCGCCTATACTTCCTGCCTAGCCAACGGCCAATCAGTGTTTTATTGATTAATTAGCAACACATTTGCCATACATCCCACAGCATACTCCTTCACTTCAAGTTTTATAACATGATTATATAAATATTCCATAGATGAACTTTGTGCATTTAAAGTACTTTCTCTTTGCCCTTCATATATACCAGGACCTCTTATGGTATCATTTATCTTCATTTGTGATACTCTGATCTCCTTCTCAGTACTTTTCATACCATGAGTCCAAGGTGCTGTTGTACCCTGGGGTGCCACTCTCATTCTGAGAGCAGTAGCCATTAGGCATTCTTGGGAACTATAGAAGTCTATCTCACAGAAGCAAGCTGATAACTCCCCATTATCACTCTCTTCTTTACTTCCTTCTGTAGCTGTGGGCTCTCTAAGATCATAACCCTGCTAAGTGTGGGTCAGGGAATACTAGAGTGGAAAAGGAAGCATTACTGTCTAATTGCAGATAAACTGTCTCACCTTTGGAAATATGACCAAAACACATGGTTCTGTGACCCCATTTTAGAAGCTCCTCCACACAGACCAGTGAGGCATATTGAGTACTCTGAAAGCTCACCTCTGCCAGGTCATTGAAAAATGCTGAAAAATGTGATGTGGGCGAAGGATTAGGGAAGGCTTTTCTCACAGTTGAGAAACTGTGAGTTTGGTATGAAAGAAGGTGGATATGTGGTGATATTTTATTTGTGCTCTAACAAATAAAGCTTGCCTGGGGATTAGAGGAAAAAGCCAGCAACTATATTAAACATAGAGTTCAGGCAGTGGTAGCAAACACCTTTAACCCTAGCATTCAGGAGGCAGAGATTCATCTGGATCTCTGAGTTCAAGGCCACACTGGGAACAGAGCCAGGCATGGTGTGGCACACGCCTTTAATCCAAGTATTAGTTAACCAGAGAGATCTGGAGGTCTATGCAGACAGAGAGGAAGTGATAGAGCTGGGTGGAAGGAGGAAGTTATGCAGCTGAGCAGAGAGAGGAAGTAAGATGGCAGGGCACAGAAAGGTATATAAAGTGTGAGTAAACAGGAAGTCTCGCTCTGGAGGCTGAGGAGTTGGTGAGGTGAGGTTGGCTGTGGCTTGTACTGTTTTTCTGATCTTTCAGTTTTCACCTCAATATCTGGCTTCAGGTCTTTTTTTTTATTAATAAAACTGTTCAGCAATTTGTGTTACATGGATTATTTCTTTTATAATATTGATTGGACTAGAGCTGAAGTCACAAAGATATAGGACATTGAGGGAGCTGCTTGAAAAGTACAGGTCTTTTAGAGTAATTGGGAGGTGAGAGAGAAGTTGAGGTTCCGACACTTGAATTCTACTTTTCAGTTTCATGTGATTCTAAGATGTTACTGGAACTTTTTGAAGGCTTCTAATCAGACACCAGCATGATGAAAATGGCTGTCTCTGAGATAAATTTTCATGCTCCTCACTAATATATCAGACGGAAAGCCGAGCCATGTAATCATCCTTCTGTGCTGCCTTTTGTTTTCTAGTTCTCTGTCACCTACAAGCCATTAAAAGCATATTACTCACAAGCACACCTTTCGAAATTGCCTATTATGCTGTTAAAGTATTGTGGGACATCAAAAAGTAAAATTAACCCTGTGTACGTTTATTCCTTTTGTATCCAATCTGTTCACGTGGCACAGTCCCATTGCCTAGGTGACTGGTAAACAGAAATGACTTTCTTACAAGTCTGAGGGCTGGGAAGGCCAAGAGTAAGTGGATAGAAAGATCACTGTCTAAGAAGAAATTGCATTCTCATTCACAAATAGTATTCTTTCTGCCTTCCTGGGGTATAAGGGTGAGAAAACTCTCTTAGCCTAAATTAAGGCACTAATTGGAGTTGTCTCAGCTCCATGCTTGTGGCCTCATTACTCCTAAATGTCATATCTCCTAAAACTATAATGTTAGGGTGTTAGAAGTTCAATAAACGAGCCTTAGAAAACATTCATTTAGTTGAAACTATATATCATATGGTCTGTAATTTTTTTTTATTAAGAGTACTTATATAATCTGAAAGAATTTTGAATTCACCAATTTGGAGATTATAGTATGCACATTTCAGGCTTCGTGATGTTTTTAGTTTTTTCTTTTTTCTAATCATGATATTTATTGAATATCTATTATGTGCCATGCACTATTAATATACATTTGTGAATATTAATATACATTTGTGAATAAAACACTCAGGTTGGGATATTGGCACTTATATTGTAGCATATACCCTCAGGAACAGAACTCTATCATTCTCATGTTTCCTGGCCTTTACCCATCAGAGATGAAAACTAGTTTTATCATTTGAGAGCAATTTTCTTTTGTTATTAAGTGAAAGTCATACTTTATTTCCTACACATGACCTAGTTAGAGGCTTCTATTCCCAACAATCTGCGTGTAATTACAACTAATTACAGCCAGCATTTATGACATAGCATGAAACTAGTGTGTGTATATGTGTGTGTGTGTGTGTGTGTGTGTGTGTGTGTGCGTGTGCGTGTGCATGTTTTTGTGAATACGTGCATGGAATTATTGTTCTGAATAGGTAAATTTTTATATTGTTAAGCATGGAAGTGTTTTAGATCTTCCCATTACTTAAGGGAACAAAAGAGGTTTTGTCATAATAATATTAAATTTTCTGGAGAAAAAAAATAAGCAATTTTAAGCAACTAGAATTGCTCTGTGTGTGTGTGTGTGTGTGTGTGTGTGTGTATGTGTGAATATGAGAAAGAGGGGAGACAGAGAATGTGAGGAGACAGACACTAACTATGAGAGAGAGAGAGAGAGAGAGAGAGAGAGAACTTTAGCCCAGGTCCAGCTTGGCCTTAAGCTGATGGATACCTCCATACAACTTCATGACTTAAGAAAACTTTATTCCCTAAAAGGTATTTTTCCAGGTGTAGATTACACAGGTCAGGGACAAGACTCATCTCCTGATGTACACGTCAACCCTGTGATTTGTTGTCACGCCAGCATTCAGTGCCAATAGTTCAGAAAAGCAAGATAGCTCTGGGGCCTTAACCTGTGGCCCAGTTACTATTGTGTCTTCATATTGCTGTAATACCTTTTAACAGGCAAGAGCATTGAGACCACCTTCTGTATTCATTGGATAAGAAGCTCTTGCTTTAATAATTTTACAGGAAAAAACCAATTTAATGTGTAGAGTAAAGAAGAAAATTATAGGGAATCAATATAGAAAATAATAACATGAATTACCTGTCAAGGTAGCTCATGCAATTATACACCTTACATTTTTCTTTGCTCCTTAGAGTAGAGAAAAAAGAAATACTGAGTTTCATAATTTGTTTTTTTTCTTGGTTTATTGAAAAAATGGACATATCAGTTCATGAAGAGAGATATAACTTAAAATAAGAATATCATGAAATAATGAGCAGTGTTTACCACAACCATTCCACAGGTGGATCTACATACAGTGACGGCTGTCAATAGCATCATTCTGTGAGGAGGTGAAAGGGATTCCTCTGGGTGATTGTATGTTGGGAAAGATTTCAAATCATCTCCTGCTCTTCCATGACTGGCTGGCTACACCTTTTTGCAGAACTTTCAGTACTTGGTGGGTTTAGTAGCACAATGTAGTGCAGAGCTCAACACTATCCTCTTAATGTCATGTGTGATTAGAACTATGTTTTAAAAATTTATTTATTTTCATTTCATGGAAGTGAGTGTTTTGTCTGCATATGTATCTGTACCATATATGTGTAGTAACCATGGAGTCCAGAAGAGGGCATTATGCAGCCTGGAACTGGGGTTACAGACAGTTGTGAGCCACCATGTGGGTGCTGGTATTCTCACCAGTGGCCTCTGGAAGGACAGCTAGTGAGTGACCTTAACTGCTGAGCCATCTTCCTGGCCCAGAACTTTTAATTCTAAATTGAAGCCGTAATGTAAGACAAACATAATAGGACATGCATTCAGAGTTTGATGAAGAAGTCCAGGGATGCTGTGGTTCTATGTTTCTACATTTTTCAGATTTAAAAACAACAAAAATCCAATATAAAAATCTGGAAACTCACATAAGATTGCTAATTTATTAAAACTTATTAAAGAAATTATTATTAGAAAATACTACTACATAGACCATCAACCCTACTTCACAGAAGAGATATGATCCTAGACAAAGGAAAGGGAACTAAACTGAATCTCTTAAGCTTGTGATAGAGCATCCTTTACTTTCTTTTATTTGTACATATATTCCCCAAGCACCTCCTCACTTTGGTTTGCTTGCAGAGCAGTGATGTTTTTAATCTCACAACCTCCCTGGAACTGGAATGGCTCTTTGCTAGGCCAGGTTAGCCTTAGCATGTTATCATAAGCCTGTGTTCATCAGAGTGCTCAGTCAAATGTGATGGAACAGTGGAATGAACAGTTTGTGAGCATACGATAACCATGTACTTTCTGAAGAAAGTCTTTAAGTACACATTCAGAGAGGGGACCATCCTTTTTCTGTAAAAAGTGTTTTTGAATTTGCTCAGATATTCCGCTCCTTGGAGTACTGGAATACTTCAATGTTGCCAGTCAACCACGTAAGTAAGCCAACATTGAATATGTATAATGCTGCTTCACCTTTACAGGTGTGTTACTTAACGGTCATAGTGAATACACTCTTAACCCCTCAGTGAAGTACAGTGTTAGAGAACTGTTTAGGAGGTTTCCACGGAATGGGAACATATTTCTGTACCCAAATCAAAGCTCTGCTGCCAGAACTCACTGTTTGAAACAAATGCATTCATTGCTTGCTTAACGCATGGATGTTACTAACTGATCAGCTCATCACCTCTTCTCCCTGATGAGATTCAGTACCCTCCATGCGTTCCTTTCTTCCCAATGTGAATGCAGTTTATATGCCGCACGTTGTATGTTTATGTGTTTGAGAGCTCTCTGTTTTTAATACTGTACCCATTCTTGTAATTTGAAATGACTGTATGATGTTATTATGTATAAACAACAATTAAATTAGAAACTTCTCAAAACTTAGAAGCTCTGTAACCTTTCAATTGACCACCTAGTACTGAAGCAACCACAAAAGATGGTGTGGTTCTAACTTTATCCTGGGTGTTCACATGAGTTTGTTCTCTCTGCTGGGGAGGAGAGAAAGGGACAGAGCAATCTCAAAGTCTTTATGAACATGGAATGAAGAAATAATACCTGTGTCTTCTAAGTCTAGATCTCCAGAGTTTAGTCACATGGCTATGCTAATCTATGAAGAGATGAAGTTGTAGGAAATTTAATAACTCTTTGTAGAAGAGAGAGTGAAGCCTGGTGGATCGGCAATAGCTTCCCCCTTTCTGCTCACCAGTCATTGCCTGGTGTCACTGGATTTTGAAACTTAACAAAGGAAGGTTAAATGGAGGCGTATGTGTTAGGGTGGAAGTACTTCTTTTGAAGAAAAATTCTCAGGTTCCTTTTTATGCTTCACTTAAAAGTGGAAATGGCGTTGTATAAGAAAGAACCTTCCAGGTATCTTTAAGGGACCTAGACACCAAAGAAGCCATGAATTTGATGAAGAGTGAAGGAGATTATAGGAGGGTTTAGAGGGATGAAAGGAAAAGGGGAACTGTAATTAAATTAGAATCTCAAAATAATATATATATATATATATATATATATATATAAATCAGATGTGAATTTATATAATTTTAAGATTATATTGGCTTTTTATACTCTTATTTTCTCATTAATGTGCAGTAGAATTTTCTACAGGCTAAGGACAAATTTAAGACTGTATATGTATGTGTATGTTCGTGTATTTATATGGGTATATGTATAGGTTCATGTACAGAGTGTGTACTGTGAATGAATCCGAGTAATCCATAGTCAGTATAGTTCTTAACACTAAGAGCTGTGATATATCTAACCCCAGAGAGAATAACTTCAGGGCTCCTTCTCTGTGTGCATAGGGATTGCACACATTTTGAGGAGTATGTGTGCCCATGTATGTGTATGTGTGGAGGTTAGATTTAGACATCAAGTGGTATCTTCTAGCTTTCTCTGCCTTATTTTTTGAGGCAGCCTCACTTTCTAAACCTAGAGTTTGCTGTTTGGGGTAGACTAGCTGGCCAGCAAGACCCAGGGTTCTGCCTGTCTCTGCCTCTCATTGCTGGGTGTACATATAATCACCACCATGTTGTATTACATGTGGTTGGTAGTGATCTAACTCAATTCCTCATGCTTATAAATCAAGGACATGTACCCATTGTTTCACCATCCCCTGGGTCTTCTCTTTTTTCTTTTTTATTTTTTTGAGAGAGAGTCTTAAGTAGCTCAGGTTGGCCTGGAAATAGCTTTATAACAAAGGGCAGTCTTGAACTTCCTGAGACTCCTACCTCTACCTCTCAGGTTTTCAAAATACCTGTGTTCATCACCACACTGACTGCTTAAACCTTTGTAAGAGTATAAAGAGAAATTAGCACCAAAAAAATCAAAAATTACCACCCTGAGATATACTTAAAATATGACTTCAGTTAATGGTTTCCTTTTAAAAATTCATGCAAATATCATTTAGTTTTGGTTTCAGCCTCCAGACTATGGGATAACATGTGTATTATACCATTAGGATGTTTTGATGGTTTTTTTCTCCTATGTGACAGCTTTTCAGGAGTGTATTTTAAGATTTGAGGGTACTCAATAGAATGTGACCATTGCTTTCCAACTTCTCAGTTCCTCGGGAATAGAGGAAAGCCTCTTTTTCACTATAGGAGTCTGTGCTTTCCTTTGACTCTAGCATCTGAGTGGGCCAGCAGGGTCTTACCTTATGAAATAACTTGACCACTCCCATAAAGTGATACTGAAACTGCTCTCCATCATAGGAACCTAAAATAAGGTCAATTTTGACTCTTCACTAATTTATCTGAGAGGGAACCATGAAGTCCTTGAATTAAGAAACAGAGACGCACCTCTTGCTTCATAAGATTTTGAGGGAGCATTTTCACTTGCCACTGTACCAGAGTTTTAGACAAAGCAGGTATAATATGGAATTCATATTTTAGACTCCCTCCTTTCTCCAGTTTCTCTAATTACAGCAATTGCCAAACTACTGGAATGAGAACACTCTGAAATTTCCTAGGCTTAACCGCAATAAAGGATGAATTCCAAACTTTATTTATTATATTGAAACTTTCTGGACTACAATGTTCTCTTCATTCTTATAAAATTCAGTACTACTTCTCTTTGTGGGGGTTGTGAAAAAGATACTGGTAGTATTCATATTTTGTGGTGAACTGTTTGAATATTTAGATACATGATGCTATTTAAGTTGTTTCACAATGTGATCAATGGATAAGATTTGGTACTCCAAAATTCAGTGTTTAGTCTTGGGACGCAGGTTTTGGCTGGCGTCCCTTTGGGGAAGGAAGGAGAGTGTGGATAAGGTATTGGAAGAATTGAGGTACTAGTGCTTCCCTTTGACATGTGGGAACACATCTTCGGATACAACATTGTGCTCTCTGGGCTTCAGTTTTCCCATCCACAAAGTGACTATGTCATAATGCCTCACATGGCTACTGGACAGATTATGGGAGTTAAGGTACAGACAGGATAGTAATTACTTGCCATGTAAGTAGGAGGCATGAAGCCTGAAGGTTTCTCTGGTGCTTCCTGATCCCGCGGTCCCACATCTACTTATAAAATAATCATTCAGAGACTTATATTAATTACCAGCTGTATGGCTTATGGCAGGCTTCTTGCTAGCTAGCTCTTATAACTTAACCAATTTCTATTATCTATAAGCTGCCACATGGCATTACTGGTCTGCTGGCATGTTGCTTCTTGGGCGGCAGGCATCTCCCCCTCCTCTCCTTTCTTCTCCTCATACCTCTGTTTGGATTTCCTACATACCTCCAAGCTGCCTTGCTATAGGCCAATGCAGCTTTATTTATCAACCAATCAGAGCAACACATATTCACAGCATATAGAAAGACATCCCACAGCACTTCCCCTTTTCTGTCTAATCAAAAAGGAAGATTTTAACTTTAACATGGTAAAATTATATATAATAAGACAGTTATCAAGCAAAAATCACAGTTATAATATATAGTCAATTTGTATTTGGCAAAATTAAAGAAAATATTCTATCTATCCTATATTTGTTAGTATAAAATTTCATATCTAATTTATCTTTTATCATAACCAAGGAAAATTATAACTATGTAGTTGTCAATTACATTGAAGACCCCAGAAGGATGTAATATTACCTAAGTAATCAGGAAGAGCACTGTAAGCAATTTCCAAAAATCTAGAATGACAGAGACAGCTGGCTGCCTGGACAGTCACCCAAAGTTCCTCTGCAACGTTGAGGCATCCATCTTCAGCCTATATCCTACAGAATGTCTGGTAGTATCTTCTGTGAAGCAGGAACCTGAATGACCATCTCACCCTGTTTAGGCAAAGTTTAGTGGTCATTTCCCCATGGGTCCTTCATGTCCAGTCTATACAACCTATCAAGCAGTCCAGGCAAGAACAGTTTCTTGCCCAAATGGCCAGTTTTGCCAAGAAGAAGATAAACTCTATCTGGAGTTTCATCAATGCCCATCTTCTTCTCTGAAGTAGATTGGTGCTACCAGGAGCAGACATGTCTCAATGTCCAGAAAAGTCTAAGTTCCTAAAACAATTTAAATGCCATATTCTGTAGGTCTTTGAAGCATTTGAAGACTACCCACCTAATTGAAATATATCTTTGTATACCTAAAAAAAACCTTAACTAATATGACTATAAGTTTGATTATCATAGATGACTAATTAGTAATCTGTATATCTTAATTATATGTTATAATTTTAAGTGAATTGCATAAACATAGTACCTTAAACATGAGTAGAAATACACATTCAGTATAACAAAATCAACTTTAAATTTGCATCAATAAATTAAAATCCATAACAATGTAAAACATTTTCAGCAAGTTGTTGCTCTTTAAAAGTAGATTCAATAATCTACCCTTCCATCCTATCTTATCTATATCATAAATTTCTATGTCAGAGTCATTTTACCTATTTCATGTGGTTTGGTTAAGTATTTACGGAAATGCCTAAGTGTTATAAAGGCTTGAACCTCACCTAAGAAGTGTTTGTGATGTAGTAGAAGCTTCGAGAGAGAAACAGGTTCTGGTGTGTCGTGTTTCAGTTACATGGAGTAGACTGTTGAAGAGGATGTTGAGATGGTGATTCTCTTCTCTTACTCTTCCTGTTTCCTTGATGTCACGACTAAGCAGCTTGTGGTGTGTGTGTATGTGTGTGTGTGTGTGTGTGTGTGTGTGTGTGTGGTGTGTATGCCTGAGTGTGCATGAGTTTGTGCACAAGGGAGTGAGTGTGATCTGCCACTGTGTGAGATCGTGCAACAAGTCTGAAAGCAGGAAAGGCATCATGGCTGTCTACTAAGATATCCAAAGCTCTGAACTAAATAACCCTTTTCACGTTGAAACTGTCTTAGGCATTTTGCGGCAGTAACAGAAACCTGACCTAAAAACCGCTAAAGCTAATATCTGAGAACTGAGAGACTTTTCTGAATAAATAAGACTTTTTCTAGATCTAAGATGATTATTTACTTGAAAGACCAAATAAAATAAAATAAAGTAAAAAAGTCTTAGTGCTATACTACTTTTCATGCCATATTTATTTCATGGGAAGGTGGTTGGGAGTGTCTTATGCTCATGTGTTCAGGAGATTATGACCAGAAACCTACCTCAGGTGTCTTCCTCAATCATACTTTATGCATGCATTATTTATTTGTTTGTTTCTTAGTTTACGTAGACACTGTTGCACACCTAGACTTGCCCTGGCCTCTACAGCCCTGGGATTGCACGCACCATTTTATATGGGTGTTTCCTAAAACTTGGTAATTATGCTTGAGTGGCAGCTACTTTACCATCTGAGCCGTCCCTCTGACTTTGTTTATTAGGTTTTGGTTCAGTTTATTAGTTAATCAATGCAAATCATTTCAAAGAAACTCTGAGTTTTTTTGTCTGCAATTAATAATTAAAAACAAAACAAGATGATATATTGGTAACTTTAAAAATGCCTATTGTTGCAGTTTGTGCATGTTATAGGTGTATAAGACATTCCTTCCAAAATGTTGTGCAGGTTGATCAGCTTTATCCATACAAACTTATTTTCTAGCATGCATCTTTTTTTGTGTGTGAGATTTAATGAACAAAGCCTACTTACTGTCTTCAAGGAGGGGAGAAAAGAGAGAGTATGGCTTGGTAACGATGCCCCAGTAATATATTAAGATAATATATTTTGCCTTAAGATATACCAGTGTAACACAAAATTGTCTTGTTTCACCCACTAACTCTTTAATTTAAAATAATTAGAGTTTTCCAGTAAATCTGTAAAAATCCTATACAGGTCTCCTCTGTGTCCTCACCCAGATTCCATGACAGCTACCAACTCACCACATATTGTTTCTGTCAGACTACTTTGAGACTAAAACATAGACATTACAACATTATATTCCTGAATTTTCCCTTGTAGCTTATCAAATAAAAAATTCCAACCAAACAAAAGGTAGAAGCAGGGTGTGGTTCACTTCTCTAAAGTCACCCCTGATTGTTCCATCACCATTGTCCTTTGTGTTTTCTTCCAAGTACAGTGTCCACCCATGCATTTGTCCATTCACTCATTCTTTCCATTGACTTTTACACAGCAAATTAGTGACATACCATCAAATTCATTCATGAAGGAAAGTTAACTTCTGACTATATGCATCTACTCAAGGAAACTGTGGTATGTCTTGTCAGTTCTTGAGGAAGAATCATTTTCTGGGTACTCTTTGCTGTGGCCTTGTCAATGGAGACAGTTCTGAGGGTGCTAAGTTATATTGTAGGGCTTGCTTCTGTGTGGTACTTTACGTCCAGGGAAATCATGAACCACCTTTTGAATCTTGGTTTTGAAAACTATGAAATGAGGCCATTTGTCCCTTTGATCAATGATTTTCTTCTGCCTCTAATTCTTAGCTATAAGATCCCTGTTTCTGGATGCTCTGCAGAGTACTACATTCTACATTATGTTTGCTTTCCTCAGAATTAATCCTGATGACATCATGTGGAGCAAGTTAGCCTCAACATTTAAGGGGATAAAACACTTATGCCTCAAGGATTCTCCCAGAGTGAATCATTTACACATAGCATTTGCAGTATTCTCCTGTGGAATGGAATCTTGCTGTTACTAATGCAGAAGCCTGCTGGTAAATGCTCAGACTGTACATATTAGCCAGCTGGTGGCTGAATTCTGACTATTGAGCTGCCTGGAATTGGAATAATTAATTTTCTTGGAGAAAGTACATTGTATTGCAGCTTTTTAGATTTGTGACTGTAGTCTATAATTGCCAAGGTATTTATTTTCATTTGTTATTATACTAGACTTTGTAATTTATAGTAAAGAGGTAGACATTTGCTAAATAGGAAGCATAGAGCTGGGAATTTTCCATTGATAGTTTTGTGACTTGTATAATACCTGAGCTGCTAATGAAGAACTATTAGCTAAATAGTCAGCTCATAGTTGTCTTCCCTAAACAAAGAAGACTCTAAGGTGTTTACCTCTGGAGTTTTCTCATTTCCTCTAAGTTTTTCATTTGCATGAGAATGCAGTGTAACTATAAAACTACATTTTAAAAAGTATGGCTAAGAATAAAAATTCCCTATTTTCTAGTCTTAGTTGTTTGTTTGCTTTAATGTTCTAGTAATGTATTTCCTGTATTTATTTTGTTTCCAGAGAGGAGGCCATGTAGCCTAGGCTGGACCTGAGCTCATTCTCTTGTTTCCACCTGCCTCATCTTACTGTGTTTGCAAAGGAACAGGCATACTACAGTGGTAGGATGTGCATATTGACCATTGTTTTAATACATATTTCCCAAAATGTTTATACAGCTATTGACCATCATTCCTAGATAAGCCAATGTGCCAACAACTTGGACACAAATTCAGAAATTCATAAATGTTGACAATAATGTTTCATCTTTTTTATTATGATTAGCTTTTATTAATTTTTTAATTTATTTTACATACTGACCAGTTTCCCTGTTCCTCTCCTCTCATCCCCCCTTCATCCTTTAAACAATACATATTTCTCTAAAGTTACATACTGCTATCAAACTTATGTTTATAGTTTTTTGAGGTATATAACATTCGATTGTTTATGAAATATATACATGTGGGACAGATAGTTTCTGTTTGTGACAAAATGTATTGCATCATATTAATAATTGTAAGATAAGCTTACAGTGATAAGTTTAGCTTTCTGACTCCACACTCATGGGTAAGGTGAGCAGGACAAATGCTGATGGAAAGCCCAGAATGTCTGTTGTGTCTGTTATGTAGCATTGCTTCTCAGATCAACCCTGGGTATTAACAGGTAATCATCGGGCAAATGTGGGGCTGGTCTCTCTGTGAGATCGGTTGATTTTAGGTAGCCACTTAACTTTACATTTCAAGTCAGTTATCTTAACATAGTTTGCATTACTGGAAGTGTTTTTTATTTTCAGGGTTTCTCAGTTTTAGAAATAAAAGTAAAGGACTAAGAATTTACCATAAGACAAACAGATTATTCCTGAATTAATTTTTGAATTTAGAATGCTTCTTCCAAAAATTGCTTAAGTTAGCATTATATTTTTATAAGGTAAATGTGAGAAAAATGTTAAGCTTTTTTAATATTTTTAATAAAATATCAAGTAGTATCAATAAAAAATGAAACTAAACATAATTCATAGTTTATATGGTGCATATGTCTTTCTATTAGTTTTTTTTCTGTTTTAAAATTTCAGTTATACTCAAAATATCTAGAAAGTTCCTGAACATTTTGGATAAATTTTAATTGCTCTTAACCTAGAAAATATCAGCATTATGATTGAAACCATTATTTAAAATGAACGTTTGTTTCCTTCTTCCCATAGAGAAGTTTCCAGAAAAATTAACATAGATATTTTCTAGCTTAGAGGCTTAAAATTTTGTATTTAATAGTTATAGAGAAAAAAATTAATAAATACTACTGCTATTTTAAATCAAATACTGTCTCAATGATTGTGATAAAACAGGTGTTTAACAATAATCCTTGATGGAACCTTTTGAAATATAATTAAAGCTTGAATTCTTAAATACATGCTTATGAAATGTCAATTTTAATGATGATTTGTGTAAAGCCACTTGCGTCAACCAGATTATTCTGTTTATTCCCAAAATCTTATGGTCTTACCCTCTCACATACAACGGAACAAGGGATCCTTGGAGATCAAGAGCCCAAATGTCTATTTCTCTTTGAGTCTAATTAAATTAGTAAATGTATTTATTTTTATTATTAACTAATAAAACACAAGTTAATATTTTATTTTTTGTACTGCAATGGTAGAAAACGATATATCAAAATCCCTATATCAGCTTTCTTTCTAGTAATAAAAGGTAGAGCTCCATTGCAGATAGCCAGCTGCACTGAACACTCGACAGAAACCAATCATATGAGAATACTCGTATCCAGCAACACTGAACTAGAAAGTGCTAAATAGACTCCATCATCTTTGGTGGACATATAGTAATAGTAAATTCAAATACTCTCTGGTATTTAAGTTCTCTTTCCTGGAATTTGCCATACTGCTACATGTGCACAAGTGTTACATGTTTTGGTTTTGTTGGTAATACCAAAATGTCTGAAATAATCACAATAACTGC
Source organism: Peromyscus eremicus (assembly GCF_949786415.1). NCBI lineage: Eukaryota > Metazoa > Chordata > Mammalia > Rodentia > Cricetidae > Peromyscus > Peromyscus eremicus. Next base: position 7,621,169 of record NC_081425.1, on the reverse strand, counting down.
TTTTTGTGATTTTTCAAATAGAATATGTTACTTATATAAAATGGATGTCTGTATAGTTAGAGAAAGCATAATAAACTTTCCCTGACACAGATGTTAAATGAAGGTAGAGTGGATATGTGTATTATTCAGCCTTTTATGTGAAGAGGAAAATGAGAACCATCTCTGTGTATATGTGAATTTGTGTGAACACCTACATTGTATCTTATACAAAAGAAGATCCTCTAGATAAGGAAAAAGAGAAATACATGCTTAACCATTGGAAAGCGTAAGGACTTCACATAGTAAGACAGAACTAGAAGGATTCTGTTGGTCATAAACCATTTTATACTTTTTAATGTTTACCATGTGGTTATATCATAATTAATATTTGTGTTGTGGTTGGTTTTTCACACTTATTAGTTCTAAATGTGAGTCATCTGGAGCCTAATTTCAATGTATCTCCACTCTAGTAAGAGACATAAGAGACTGAAAATAGTATGCCAGCTCTCCTGAGCCAAGAAAAAGAAATAATGAATATCTTAGCTTATTTAGGATGCTGTAGTACAGAGCCATAAAATGTGAGTTATAAACAGCAGACATTTATGTCCCACAGTAGCAGATAGTCAAACATAAAAACACCAGCAATTCTGGCGTGCCATAAGCATCTGATTTTTTAAAAATTTGATTTGATTTAATTAACTTTTTAATTTTACAAACCAACCACAGTTTCCCCTCCTTCCTCTCTTTCCTTTCCCTCTTTCTGACTCCCAACTACACCTCTCACCATCTACTCCTCCTTCGTTTTCATTCAGAAAGGAGCAGACCTACAATGGGAATCTACTTTCTTTAAAAACGATTTTTCAGTTAAGTGTGTGTGTGTGTGTGTGTGTGTGTGTGTGTGTGTGTGTGTGTGTTTACATATGTGTGGTACCTGTCTCTGTAGGCCAGAAGGCACATTGGATCCCCTAGAGCAATAAGCAGTTGTGAGATACATGCTGGACACTGAACTGAACTCAAGTCTTCTACAAAAGGAGAAAGCATTCTACACCACTTGCTCTCTAGCTCTGGGGTCTGGCTTTCTTGTAGATGGTTTGACTGCTTCTGTGATGCACTGGAAAGGGAAAGGCCATTCTCTGGACCTTCTCCAACAAGGGTACTAATCATCATTCTTTAAGGCTCCACACTCACATACTAGTCAATTCTTAAACACCCCAATTTTCTAACACTACATTAAGTGATTACATTTTCACATATGAATTTTATGGAGACAACTAACATTCAGATCATAGCAATAACAACAAAAACAAACCCCACAAAAACAAGACAGAACTTTGTTAGAAGTCTTCTTAGATTTAGAATCTGTATAAGATAAACTCAGGAACCATTATTAAAATTTTGTATTTATAAAAATTGATTAAGTGTATGTTTCTATACATAAGTATTAAAGGAATTCATTGAGATGGATGACATAAATAACCCAGAGAGAATAAGAACATCAAAACATTTTATGAAGAAGAGCAATCACTATTTAAATGCTTGTATCCTCAGTGCTCTGAAATACATTGACCAAGTGTTTGAAATATGAAGGCACATGGTTGATTAGAATGTGAGTTTATTCCTTGAGGCATTATTTTAGCTCAGTACTGGAAAGTAGCAGTAGCATTACATACAGTATTACAATTAAAAGTGTCTCTCCAACTAAAACCCAATCTCCTCATGTATATTTTACATGAACTGTGACTATTTCCCAACGGATTTGTAATTTTTCTTATCTTTTAAACAAATTAACTAACACAGACCATTTATATCTGCCTGTCTTGAAAATGAAATTAAAATTTAAGTGTCTTATGAAGTATTGATGTACTTTGAACATCAAGAATTTACAATGTTATGCTATAAGACACAGTGAACCGAATGATGAAGAATATGGATTCTATTTCCTTTTGGTGCCTTTTTCTGCAGTTTTGAGGGGTATTTGAGTACAATGACTTTAAATAAAAATGTCTGATTTCTTTTCTAAAAATGACTGACCATTAGAATGTAATTCTGCCCAACACTGTTATAGCACCAGACTCTTCTTTAACAGAAGATCTTCTTTAGAAATTCAGGGGAAGATAGAATAGAGGAAAACTTTTAGTATATAAATGCTTCAACAGATCACATGAACTATTTTTTTTCTTCTAGTGCATAAAAGAATGTAGAGTTATCATTCTGTATCTCGTTCCATAAAGTCTGCTGTTGTTGTTTTTGTATGTACAAATACAGGCACTATGCTTGAAACTGTTTTTCCTTGTCCAACTGTAAATATAAAAACCTATATATTTATCGTTTTTCAGGCCAGTATCTGATAACTTTCAAATACAGAATTAGCATGTTGCCTGTCAAATGATAGTGTACATCCATGTATCATTATATCTTAGAATTGACAACTCCAACATGTTTCACTAAATGACAGTATGATTCTTCCTCAACAAGAACAAATGCTTATAAGCACATGTACACACACATGCATATATATATATATATATATATATATATATATATATATATATATGGGTCTGAAATTTATTAAATTTATTCAATAATACACATCTTGAATCTATGGTATAATCTTGGGAACACAGAGAATAGTGTAAGTATATAATCTCCAACCTCCTTTAACCAATCTGTAAATTGAGACAATGAAGAAATACTTATTATGAAGATGAATATAATGAAGAAATATGCATTATTGTTTAACTTTTTAAAATTTTATTTTATTTTATTTTACAATACAATTCGGTTCTACATATCAGCCACAGATTTCCTTGTTCTCCCCTCTCCCGCACCTCTCCCCTCCCCCCCAGCCCACCCCCATTCCCATCTCCTCCAGGGCAAAGCCTCCCCCGAGGACTGAGATCAACCTGGTAGACTCAGTCCAGGCAGGTCCAGTCCCCTCCTCCCAGGTGGAGCCAAGGGACCCTGCATAGGCCGCAGGTTTCAAACAGCCAACTCATGCAATGAGCACAGGACCCGGTCCCACTGCCTGGATGCCTCCCAAACAGATCAAGCCAATCAACTGTCTCACCCATTCAGAGGGCCTGATCTATTTGGGGACCTCTCAGATTGGTTCATAGCTCATGTGTTTCCATTCATTTGGCTATTTGTCCCTGTGCTTTATCCAACCTTGGTCTCAACAATTCTTGCTCATATAAACCCTCCTCTTTCTCACTAATTGGACTCCCAGAGCTCCACCCGGGGCCTAGCCATGGATCTCTGCATCCAGATCCCTCAGTCGTTGGATGGGGTTTCTAGCATGACAATTAGGGTGTTTGGCCATCCTATCACCAGAGTAGGTCAGTTCGGGCTGTCTCTTGACCATTGCCAGCAGTCTGTTGTGGGGGTATCTTTGTGGATTTCTGTGGGCCTCTCTAGCACTTTGCTTCTTCCTATTCTCATGTGGTCTTCATTTACCATGGTCTCCTATTCCTTGTTCTCCCTCTCTGTTGTTGATCCAGCTGGGATCTCCTGCTCCCCCAAGCTCTCTTTCCCTCGACCCTCCTCCTTCATTAACCCCACTCATGTCCAGGCTGTTCATGTAGATCTCTTCCATTTCTCTGTCATTGGGCGATCCCTGTGTCTTTCTTGGGGTCCTGTTTTTCAGGTAGCCTCCCTGGTGATGTGAGTAGCAGTCCAGTCATCCTTGTTCCACATCTAGTATCCTCCTATGAGTGAGTACATATCATGTTTGTCTTTCTGAGTCTGGGTTACCTCACTCAGGATGATTTTTTCTAGGTCCATCCATTTGTCTGCAAACCTCATGATGTCATTGTTTTTCTCTGCTGAATAGTATTCCATTGTGTATATGTATCACATTTTGTTTATCCATTCTTCAGTTGAAGGGCATCTAGGTTGTTTCCATGTTCTGGCTATTACAAACAATGCTGATATGAACATAGCTGAACAAGTGCTCTTGTGATATGATTGAGCATTCCTTGGGTATATGCTCAAGAGTGATATAGCTGGGTCTTGGGGGAGATTGATTCCCAATTTTCTGAGAAAGCGTCATATTGATTTCCAAAGTGGCTGAACAAGCTTGCATTCCCACCAGCCGTGGAGGAGAGTTCTCCTAGCTCCACATCCTCTCCAGCATAAGCTGTCTTCAGTGTTTTTGATCTTAGCCATTCTGACAGGTGTAAGGTCATTTTGATTTGCATTTCCCTGATGATTAGGGATGTTGAGCAAGTCCTTAAATGTCTTTCAGCCATTTGAGCTTCCTCTATTGAGAATTCTCTGTTTAGTTCTACAGCCCATTTCGACAGTGTATCAGTTCGCTACTTTGCCACTCGTCGTTGAGTTCGAGCACCATCAACCAAAATAGGTTATATTAATCACAGCATTCGGGGTTTTTCATACATTTCATGGGGTCTATGCTGTGAATGCTTATGCTGTATTCATTCTTCAAATTGTTTTCAATTCGAAGACATTTTCCCGGATTCTCCCCTTCCTGAATTCTTCTCAGAAAAGTTGAGGCTTAACTTAAGTGAAGAAGGATAATTGGAAGCTCAAGGTTGCCACCCTCCTTGGTTTGCATTGGCTTTCCAGTTATTGTTATTTCCACATAGGTTGTTATATTTGCCATTCAGACATATGTAGGATGAATGTATGGAAAGTCTGGTAGCTGAGGATTTGGGGATACCAGAGTGGGGCATTTACTGTGGTTGAATAAGAGATCACTAAATCCATCCTTCTTTTTCTTTTGTTTTTGCAAGTATATGTAGTGGGTATGCATGTTTATACATGTTTGCATGTGTGTGAGTACATGTGTCTAAGGTTGTAAATGCATGCATGTGTAATGCATGTAGAAACTGAGGTCAATATCCAGTATTGCCTTCAGTCATTCTTCACCTTATATATTGAGGCGGGTTCTCTCTCTCAGTTGTACCAAATGATTGCCAGTTTGACTTGCCGGCTTTCCGGCTTGCTCCAGATTGGAATCCATTCCTGAGATTACTGGTAAAGTGCCATGCCCACCCAGCTTTTTCTTAGATTCTGGCTGTCCCAACTATGGTTCTCATATTTACATACAGGAGCTTTACCAGCTGAGCGCTGTTACCAGCCCCTAAGCCTGCTTTTGAGATATAGAAAAGTGAGACATGTTGTCATTTTTATTTGAAAGCATCATAGAGCACTCAGTAGTAAAGGGGCTAAGTCTTATGAATACAGGATTTTATGACATTCTCACATGTCACTAGCCACTGATCGTGAGAAAGTTCTTGATATCCTTCACAATTATAAGTGAATACTTCTTCAAATGGGATGAAAATAATTTAGAATTTTAATGACTGAAGGTTGTAGATATCTTTTCGAAATTAAAATATAATTACAGTTTTAAGTAATGTAGCAATCGATAGCTTCCTGTTATTTTGCTCTAGCATGGTTTTCATTCCTTTTTCTTTACAAATTCTGGTCACCATAATTCATAATCCCCCATATGGCAGTAATTTGAATTTAAAACCATGCTACATTTAATACCATTGTTTATCAAATTAAAAAATTTTAGAGATATCTTTGAGCATTATCACTAGGACATAGAAGATTGTAACTGATTTCCTTGCATTAATTTATAATTATTATCTTCAAATTATGTGAGAAACTTTGCTAGCTTGGAGCTGTGTTATATAGGTATGCATGTTAGAAACATGAACCCCTAAGTTGTTTACAGAAATGCATATTTTATTGATTGTTCATTTTGAGATAGTACTTAGATTGCTCTCAAATACTACTAAAAATGGAGACATCAAAATTCTTACAAAGAGCCCCCAAATAATACTGTTGTGTTTGTGTGTGTGCTTGTGTGTGTGTGTGTGCATGTGTGATTTCTTGGCTGATCAAGTCCTAGTGTTTGTTCATAGAGATCCATTTTCCTATAAATGAAGCTGATCAGAGAAGCATGAAATTGAGAGCATTTGGAAGGCCTGTTGGAATTGAAGTCAGTACACTCTGCTCACTCTTGATGATCCTGCTTGTGTGATTCATCTGAAAAGGGGGCCAAAGTGTGAGCTACAGAAGCAGCAGCTTCACTTGGTCCTGCCTGAGTTCTCTAGAGGTTGTCACAGCAGCTTGTAGGGTCAGTGATGCCTGAGGTAGGAGGAAAAGCAGAATAGATTCTCGCCTCAAGTACCGAGATGCAGAATGGCTTTGTAGCGTACATCTTACTGTTGATAGTTTTAACCTGACAATGATAGAAATGAAAATATCACTAGAGGTGGCAATGTAACTTAAAAACCCAGCTTATTTAGCACCACTCCCTACTTAAAATCACTTCAGTCCATCTTAAGGATAATCGTCATAATATGGCTTGTGGAGGTGAGATGCAAGGAAAGAGTAAAAGGAATATCATTCAAAATTGGTAACAACATATTTGGTAAATCATGCCTTGAGATGTGTCAAAAACACACACATAGGATCTTTCAGGAAGAAAGCAGCTCAAGTGCCCTTATTAATCTGTATTCCTAAGTTAAAAACTCCTCGAGTTCCCCTTTTTCCTGAATTCCTCATCACTCTCTCAGTGAACTGAGAGGAATAGCCAACCCTGGCCTATTATATATCATAGAACAAAGAATCAGATGTTGAACTGAATGAATATCTTTGTTTATCTTGCCTGATGGAGGCAAAAAGCAGGAATAAAATCCAGCTGGAAACAGCAAAGATCATTGGTGCTCTTGGCTCTTTCCAGCAGCGAAACTTTACAAGACGCTAAGCAATTAATGCTAAGTGGCATGTTGCTAATGTAATTACAGTTGAGGTTTCAGAGAACAGTGAATTCGCCACAGGTCAAAGCATTTGGAGAAATGTTTGTGGAGACAGGAGGGGATTGTCTTGGTTGTATATTGACTTACTTCCTGTGAAACTGCACACTCATGTTTTTATACAGGATTCTATGCTCAACTTTGTAAGGCAGGTGGTAGTCTATTTTTAAAAGAACCCAGAAAGAAATCACACAGCTTTAACAGAGCCACAAATTGAAGAGAAAGGTCTGTGAGTTAGTTACAAAAGCACTACTATGCACATTTATTCCATCCTCTTTTTTCTTTATTCTTCACTAAAAAATAATTTTCTACATCTACATGTCTGAAAACAGGGAAGCATAGGATCAACACCATATAGTCTTCACTGAGAGGAAAACCTGATAAAATCAGAGTTTTATGGACATGCGTGTAGGCATGAAATACTCATAGAAAACAGCTTTCATACTCAGAGTTAGAGGAACATTGATCTACTGGGACATACCCTTTGCAGAGGTTATAACAGACACATTTCCTGGTCATGTCTTTTCCTGGTCCTCCAAACCTCTGTAAATATATGATATAAAATATTCTTATGTTTTCATTAACTGGCCATAAACAATAGCTTTGTAGTTCTCCTTTTACATAGGGTTACACATTACTTTATTCATCTTTCAGAGTGTATCCAGTATAGCTGGGTGCCCTGACATTTGGATATTTTGGTAGGTGAATTACCTAAACTATCTAAATACTTAGGCACACACACACACACACACACACACACACACACACACACACACACAAATGTGCATTCTGTAATGTGGGGAAAGAGATGTTAAAAATGGTAGATAACCCAGCACTCGAAAGGCAGAGCCAGGATCTCTGTGAGTTTGAGGCCAGCCTGGTCCACAGAGCAAGATCCAGGACATGCACCAAAACTACACAGAGAAACCCTGTCTCGAAAAAAACAAACAAACAAAAAAATTGGTAGATAATGGATGGAAGCATTGATGAAGTGAATTTTGAGTTAGATTCACATTTCATCTTTTTTTTTCATTCCTTTGTTTCCTTCTTTGCCTAAAATCCTGTTTGCCCAATACATAATTGTAGATATTACTCATCGAGATCCTTTGATTTTTTTTTTTTTAATCCCGAGGTTGAAAGTTTTGAAGAAGTAGTAGTTGCTCTGTGATTCATGCAAACTGGACATTCTGTAAAGTAAAATGTATCCTCGTTTTTTAAAACATGTAATTGGAAAGGATAAAGTACATTGTCAGCTCTAGTTCCGTCCATGGAAATCAATTCAAATCATGATTATACTCCTAGTCTATTTCAGAATGATAAAATATTCTGAACTAATGGCTTTGAGCTCTCAGGCAAAACTTGATTTTTTTTTTACTGCAAGAAAAACTCCATAATGGCTCTGGAGAATAGTTTTTTATATTTTCTCAACCAATACAAATATTATTTTTGATACAAATCGTGGAAACATAATGTTTTGTGGGATGTCTTTCCATACTTTCTTGAAATATTAACGTATGTCTGAAATGCAATTGATTCTCCTTCACTGCCATTTGTAACAGGAGAATAATTAGTTTGGCACTATCCTTGAATGTGAAATGACCCTAGGAAAGTGTAATTCCTGGGAGTGCTATTATTTTCCAGAATATTCTCCTACAGTTACTTTCTGGGAGGCTATACAAGGGAAATTGGAAAAACCCAAATGATTGCTCATATTAATAATCTTGAAAGAGGACACAGACTTGGTGGATAAAGTACTTGAAACGTAACCCAAGGACAAGGGTTTCTATCCACAGAACCCACATGGAGGCCAGGTGGCCATGGAGGCTTGCTTGCATTCCAGCACTGCCTGTAACTCAGTACATGGGAAGTAGTGATAGGCATCCCTTAGGAGCAAGAAGGCTAGCTAGGCTAGCTGGAATTATGAGTTTCTGGGTAAATGAGATACCCTGTCTCAATATATGTGGTGAACAGACATCTGGTGTCAATATTGGCCCTCCATGTACACATGAGCATATGCACACCACACACATATTAAGCAATATACACATATGCATGCATAATCTTGTGGGAATATGAGATGTTATGAAGTATGATATGTCAGACTTTTAAAATACATTTTAGCCGGGCGGTGGTGGCGCACGCCTTTAATCCCAGCACTCGGGAGGCAGAGCCAGGCGGATCTCTGTGAGTTCAAGGCCAGCCTGGTCTACCAAGTGAGTTCCAGGAAAGGCGCAAAACTACACAGAGAAACCCTGTCTCGGAAAAAAAAAAAAAAAAAAAAAGGAAAAAAAAAATACATTTTATTTGATATAAATTAACTATGTGAAATATCAAATATAGACAGATCCAAATACACATGTAGCATTCTACTTAATTGTTTTATTTTAACAACTATTTAAATATTGACTAAAAAGGAAGCCTTAAAAATTATTTGAGAACATATTTGAAGTGTCAAGGGTATAAGAAAATCTGCACTACTAATTTCTAGAAAATTGTCCCTGGAATTTGGAGAATACTTAGTAATGGTGAACTCACAACAGACCTAGCCCTCTTTTGAAAATCACCTTCCATTGATGTTGTTTGGGCCTGAGTGGAGTTATTTCTCACAAACAGTTATATCACTGGTACCAAAATTTTTCAACATGCTTGTGTATGTCTTAATATTTCCATGACTATTTAAAAATATTTGGTCCTTTACCATATTTAATGCTTATAATGTGGCATTCGCTGTTCCCAGAACATCTCATATAGTAAATCATGGCATCTTTTGGCACTGGCCAGAGACTCTTAATGTTTTATTGTTTGTTAAGCTACTTAGTCAACAGGAACCTTAAATAACAGCAGCTCAGTTTCCATGGGTTAATCTCACATTGTGCACTCTATGAGCAGACATGCCTTCATTCAACATATAACCACTGAGCTTCCCTGCCAAATCCTGTGCTTCCCGAATACTGAGAATGGAACTAAATTAGTAAAACTTTCTTCACTAGTGGACAGTGATATAGAAAAGCTACATATGGCTGGGCGGTGGTGGTGCACGCCTTTAATCCCAGCACTCGGAAGGCCGAGCCAGGAGGATCTCTGTGAGTTCGAGGCCAGCCTGGGCTACAGAGTGAGTTCCAGGAAAGGCGCAAAGCTACACAGAGAAGCCCTGTCTCGAAAAAACAAAACAAAACAAAACAAACAAACAAACAAACAAACAAAAAGATTTAAAAAGAAAAGAAAAGAAAAGCTGCAGATCTGAACATTTAATTTGCAAATTCTACTTCAAAGCATTTGCAGAGACACATTCTCCTGCTGTCCAAATCATAATATTTGGAGGTTTGTCACTTCTCTTAAAAGCAGACTTATTTGTATTGCTTTAGAGTGAGTGAGTGAGTGTGTGTGTGTGTGTGTGTGTGTGTGTGTGTGTGTGTGTGTAAGAGATAGCACTCCCTTATAGACTGTAGACACACATATTTAGTAAGTCAGTGAGTCACTGAATATGTGCTTTAAGGTGACATTGTAGAAATAACTGTTGTTCCTACATAGAAACTTGCAGAAACTTTGGAAATTCAAAAATTCAAGCCATGGATTCAAACAACTTGTGTTTGAATTCCTCGCCTAACATCTTTGAATTACTTATGCCAAGACACATAAATTTTCTGTGTCTCGGTGTCTTTGTCAGTAAACAGGAGATAACAGATTAATGGCTATGATGATGGTAGTCAGACCAAAGGCTAGCTCTCAACCTTCCTGCCCCCGATTCAAGGGTCTAGACTTCTAACTTTAAATTAGACATGAGGTAACCTTAGCTTCCTCAATCCGGTTGTTTTCTGAAGGCCAACATGGAGTATCTAGAATATGTTAATTCTTTTTCTGATAGCATATACACACAATCTTACAACTCTTAATCGAGGGAACTCTTCTTGAGTGAGAAAGTGCATAAGTTACCTGGTAGGGATGAGTTTAAAAATATTCTGTCAAGAAGGCATTGCAGTAATTCCAGACTGAGGCAAAAGAATCACAAATTTCAGAGCAGATTGGGCTGCACATTGAGACTCTATCATTTAATTAATTTGTTAATTTTAGAAACAGAAAAATTATTTTCAAGTGACTGTATTTCATTTGTAGATAAAATGGAAAAAGTTTTATAATGGCTTTGTGTATAGTTTTAGAATTTTAATAAATTCCTAGAATTTTCAAGTCAATGTGGTTATAAAGACATTATTCATAACCTATGCCAAAAATTGGGAATCGGAGGAATGCCAAGAGAAACATAACATTCTTTGTATTTTAGTATATATTTCAGCGGTGACGTATACACTCTGAAAAGTGTAGACAGGCAACTTTAGTGCCAATCCCTTGCAAGAAACCCAAATGCATTATTTAAAACGTCCAAAGGAGAGGAGATGAGTCACCAGGAATAAATCACAGCATGCTGAGCGCACAGAAACTTGACAGACTTCAGACCAATAGATCCAAGACTTCTACAAAATCACCTGGAGACCATTTTCAAGCAATCTTTACAATTCTCTTTTCAGACCCAATTTAGCACTCTGGAAAGTGCTCTGTTCACAGTCTGCATACCTCTGCCCAGGTGAACACACAAATGTGTGGGTCACTATGAGGTTCTCGCCCTCTACTGCTATCTCTGAAAGGCACTTCTACTATAAAGGCCAGGGATTAAAACACATTTCAAGTATCATCCTCAGTGATATAGACTTTGTGTTCTGGATAAAAATTTAGCATATGTTTTTCCCCAATGCTTCTAGGTTAAAGCATAGAATCTAAAGGTAACAAAAGGGAATAGTATTGGGATTTTCCTTCAAGATTTATGACAGAATATTTAACTTTTTCCTGTCTGTAAAAGAAATGAATAAAATCAGGTTTAAGCAAATACATGAGGGAGAGGAGAGGAGAGGAGAGAGAGAGAGAGAGAGAGAGAGAGAGAGAGAGAGAGAGAGAGAGAGAGAGAAACTTAATACAGTATAGATATAGATACACCTAAATACCCAATAAGCAACCATGTATTACTATTATCATTACATTACAGGTAATTGCACTTTACTTTGTATTTTGAAGGGAAGCATACATAAAATGGAATGCAAAGCTCTTAGTCTCTGGACTCCATCAGTCTGTTTTACTGTGGCAATAAGAGGCCATTGACTATTAGGAAAAACTGTTAGTTGGCAGAGTGCAAATAACCCTCACATAGACTGTGATTTCCAGTGTTCAGTCTGTCATGTGGAAGACTGAAGAAACTGGATTTTGATATTCAAGGTGTTACATTGTGGATGATAAACACGTGTTCAGGGTTGGCTGCACAGCCACAGTTTTATCTGTTCATTATCAGGCAAGCAAATTACAGAAGAATTTCTGTTTGGACAAGGACTTATATGATTAGCCCACATGTACGTTAGACATATTGCAGTGTGTAAAATGAGCATTTCAGTTAAACATATTGCAAATGAGCCAATTGTCTGTGCTGTCTGTCAAGTAGTATGGTATCCTGTGTGCTGTCCTGGGACTTGGCATGCACACACTATGGAGAACACATAGCTAGAGGCAAAGCAATGACCTTCTCACTGCACAGGAGCGTGTTCATCATATTTATTACATGTATTCCTGTTTCCTGCTTTCCTTTCTGATTTGTGTACTACTTTGCTATTTTTTTTAAAAATATGAATTTACATCCCTGTTGGAGGCCACTGTTAATCCTTTAAGTGATCCGTTTTATAAATATATCAGTGCCCAGCATGACCTGAAAATACTGGAAATATTCACAGCATTTTGGAAGCACTAATATTTTTCATATTTCTGAAATGATAACAATTTTTTGAAATAGGTGATTGAATATTTGCTACATCTTTTTCATTTTCTAATTTTCTTTGTGGAAACCATGTTATGTTTACTGAACCTTGTCAGACCGAATGATCTAGAACTGTGTGGCCAGATCCAAATTACTAATTATACCTGATCTTACCTCTGATGAATATACACTGTCATTTTACTTTTTTACCAAGTATGATTAGAATTCTCCTCTTTGAGGAATTTCTTCTCCACACTTTTTTTTTTTTCTTTTTGGTTTTCAAAGCACTACTGTGGCGGGTGGGACATTTATTCTGGCTTCACTCATCACATTGCATATTTTGATTGTCTGTGGTCTTGACTAATTCCACATCCCAGGCCATTAGCTGAGAGTGCATTGCCAAGGTCTCTCTCATTATGATCATTGAAAAGTCTAGCGTATTGCCTTAAAAGCACTAGGCCTTCAGGAGTTTTTTTTTTTTTTTTTTTTTTTTTTTTTTTTTTTTTTTTTGAGTGGAAAGAATGCATCTTCTGAATCAATTTTTATGGAACATGTTCCCATTTTCTCTTCAACGACTGATACTGTTTTTCTTTTATGTACCTTTCCCCCATATTTTCACATTGATTATATTTCTTATTCTAAGGAAACTAACAAAGTAAATATCAGATATTTACTACATAGTTCAAAAGAAAGGGTAATTAAATAAGTGAACATTGCTTCATTGTCTTTCTTTTTTTCTCTTCTGCATTTACAACTGTAGTTGAAATATATTTTTAAACAGCACATTTCCTATGTTCCAATTCGTTTGTTTGTTTTTGTTTTTGTTTTTGTTTTTGTTTTTGTTTTTTTTTTTTTTTTTGGTTTTTCGAGACAGGGTTTCTCTGTGTAGCTTTGCGCCTTTCCTGGAACTCACTCTATAGCCCAGGCTGACCTCGTTTGTTTTTTTAATGGGGTAGCTAAGATTAAATTTAATTTCCACTTTCTTTTGTGCTATGTTGACCCAAAATATTTGGTATCCTCTCTGTAAGTCTTAAAAAACACAGAATTTAGGGAGATACCAAGTCAGTGGTATATGCCCGCTCTCTCAGCAGAAGTCCACAACTGTCACTTTCCATGCAGTTCACACTAGAGATGAAGACAGGCTCTAGAGGGAGGTCTTTTTGATGAGTGAGGAGGGATTTGTGTTCTGTAACTCCCAGACATAAAGAAATAGCTGTGAGCAGGATTGTAGCGTCATATCACAGAAGTTACTTCTGCAGAACCCAGATATCTAATGTCAGGGGAGGTCCTTGAGGTTCATCCCTTCAGTGTTAGCGGAAGTGAATTCAGCATTTACCACATGTGCACTATCCCAGACTTGGTATGAGGATGGACACACCACGGTCCGGAAGACGCTACAGCAGAACCGCTACTGTCTAGTGACAAAGGTACATATACAATGCAGTATTTCCAAGACTCTGAAACATTTGAGTAGTCTCGGGCAGGGAGGCAGTTTGGGGGTAGCAGTTCCTTTGAAAAAGATCTGATGTTGCTTTGGGGCTGATTTCACTTTCTCCTTCACTCTAGAACCTCCTCTAACTTTGATTCCTACGGCAATTGTCTAATTGTGTTGCTTGCCAATAAGTTGAAAACCTCCCACCTGCCCTTGCTTTTGCTGATTTCCTAATATTTAGGAAACTCCTGATTGTGACCCTGATGTGCCTGAACCTTCTGTTAGCTTCCCCCAGCAAAGAAAATTTATATTCTTTTTCCTCTTCCACCAGAATCAAGTGAATGCCTTTGAGTCTTCAACCTCATCCTTTACTCCTCTTTCTGTAATCGCCTCCTCTTCTGCTGCCGGGAAATCTCAAATGAGCTCTTTCAACTCAGCTTTGAACCTAATCCTCATCTCCACTAATGTTGTAATGAAGAGAACCTCCCCCTAAGTCTGTTTTTCGTTCTGCATCCCGATGATACAGTGGGCTCCACCAGTACCCATGCTTTATCAGATCCTCTGCTCCACTGCTACCTGTGTTTCCTTCTGGCACTTTCTGACTGTATCAGGGGGTTGTTGAATAAAAAAGTATAAATGAATGAAGGGAGGAATTCACAGTAAGTGCTTTCTGACTGAGCCTCCAATTTCCTAAGATCAAGTGTTTCATGTGGGGGTTGATATCTTCTTATGTTTCTTTTTATTTTTCTAATATATTTATTTAAAATATAGCTATATCATTTATCCCTTCATTTTTGTGTTGACATCCCTTACCATGCTTGTCCCTCCAAACTCCCCCATTCATGCCACTTCCCCTCGATTTGATGATCTCTTTTTCTTTGATTATAAAATTTAGTCATTAAGAATTGCCTAAGGAAAGCTGCTGAGGCCAGACATGTTTTCAGGGATGTCCCTGAATGGAGGCCTAGAGAGGCCATTGCATGAAGCTGTGAAGTTGAAGCCTAGATTGCTTTGGAGACCCGTGCGGTGGTGGCGCATGCCTTTAATACCGGCACTCCTCAGGCAGATGCAGGTGAGGCAGGTGGATCTCTGTGAGTTCAAGGCCACCCTGGTCTATAAAGTAAGTTCCTGGACAGGCTCCAAAAGCTACACAGAGGAATCCTCTCTCTCTCAAAAAAAAAAAAATGCTTTTATCTTGAGGTGACAGATATTGAACCTAAGGCCTCGGGCATGCCAGGCCAGTGCTGTATTACTGTGCCCACCCCTGCCTGGTGGTCTGACAACAACTTCTGTTTTAAAACTGTGACAAGGGATGCAGTTAGAACTGTGGCAATTAGATGTTCATGGGAAGTTGGGTCAAATCTTTGTCCTTTGTCTGCTAATTATACAACCTACAAACAAGTCATTTTAATGAGTGCACTTCACCTGCAGGTAAATAATGAAAAAGTATATCTTTCCTCCCATTTACCATTATGACGCTAGAGATCTGTTTACATTTAAACACATGGCCACAAACCATTAGTAATTTAGGTAAATATGTGAAAACTATAGAGCATTATGTTGTTCCAGTTCTACCCAAGTTAACCAAAGAAGAGACTTATGATCTGAGAACTAAATAAAAACCACAGTCGAATCAGCAACATAAACGTACAGTTAAGCAGAACAAGGTGATGCTCCTGGTGGGTTCTTTTCTTGTTCATCTCTTTTCATGGAAATTTGCAGACATTAGACAGTATTGCTTTCATGTTGGCAATAGATGTATGAAGAAATCATCCTACCATTTACAGGGGTGCATTTAATTATAATAATAAAATAATTATGCAAGGCTAACTGTATGAACAGATTAATTTCTGGCATAGCTATTTAGATCTATGCTTTCTGAGGTCATGTGGGGCAGAATTAATTATTGATAAACCAGATAATTAATGAAATTAAACTTATACTTGTCATCTTTAAAGGTGACATATAATTGCCAAAGTAACTATAAACTCTGATCTCCAGAATAGAAAATAAGAGTGCTTTGTGCCATCCAGCTGTGGAGGACTTGCCTATACTGCATGAAAGGCCTCGATTTGATCTTGGTACTGCAAAATAAAAATGCTAATAATGAATAATGAGAATATTAAAACAATAACCAAACTTCATAACATATCAATAAGGATTCACTGAATTTCTGACTTCATTATTTTATAACCATCAATGGCACTTTTGATTAGACCCAAAGCCTTTGATAATTTGTGTCCAAAAAATTAAGATTTTAAAGCATGAAATGAATTATGATATACTTTTCTTCAATAGATGAAAGTAGATCAAATGTAAGCTAAAAGGCTGGCTCCTTTCTTTAAGTTAAAATAAAGATAACATTCAACCAATTACTGAATTTAATCGCACAGTTTTGTTTAGAAATCTTCTGAGGTGTGAACTTGCCCGAAGACCAGGGTGAAAATGGCAGGAGATGGGAGGAAGCTTATTTACAATGGAAAATATCTGCTTTCTAGGAGACAATTGGAAGATGGAGAATATTTTATACTATTGATCCCCTTACCTAGCTAGAGAGAAAGGCAGTGGGCATGGGTGTGAATACATTGAAGTAAGTTGTCGTGAATTTAACATCCTTCAGATGTATTTGGAGTCCTGAAGATAAGATGATGGTCAGAAATTGCTCCCCAAAACCCAGCTAGAATTTTCTCCAAATGCCATTGCTTTCAATTGTCACTTCAGAGCTGTGAAGGCTGGGACTCTGTCCCCTTTAACAGTCCCTTGCATTTAGTGCATGCATGCAATCTGTACCTTCAAACAACTGCCAATGACATGCAGAAAGAATGGGTGAGAAAAGAGGTGTAATGCAACAGAGGCACAAATTCTGTTCATGATTTTTCCTAAGATTTCATGTCACCCTAGGCTAACTAGACAGAATGTGAAGCAGGCTATCACTGACAAAAGATAGAAGAGAACATCAACAGTAGATCTCACAGCTTCTGGGTTAATTTCTTAGTGTGTACTTAACATGGGTAAGGGATTTCTGTGGGTTGTTAGTGTAAATGTTAGGAGGAATGTGCCCCATTGTGTAAGACAGCTTTATAAAATTCTAAAGGAAGAGTCTTAAATCCTCTTCTACCGCAATGACATTTCCTTTACACTTCTTTATCTTACCTCTTGACCATCAATCATTTCTTTTCTTTCAGTATTTTTTTCTGGAATTGATAAGGGTACACACAAACCCATATAGAGTGGGAATATGTTTGTTTCCATCCATGTCATGCTGTGGGATGGTCTGTATGTCAAATATGTTGCTTTGATTGGTCAATAAATAAAACACTGATTGGCCAGTGGCCAGGCAGGAAGTATAAGTGGGACAAGGAGAGAGGAGAATTCTGGGAAGTGGAAGGCAGAGTCAGAGAGACACTGCCAGCCACTGCCATGACAAACAGCATGTGAAGATGCTGGTAAACCATGAGCCACGTGGCAAGGTATAGATTTATAGAAATGGATTAATTTAAGATATAAGAACAGTTAGCAAGAAGCCTGCCACGGCCATACAGTTTGTAAGCAATATGTCTCTGTGTTTACTTGGTTGGGTCTGAGCGGCTGTGGGACTGGCGGGTGAGAGAGATTTGCCCTGACTGTGGGCCAGGCAGGAAAACTCTAGCTACAATGTCACTTTGGTTTTTCAGATGCATGACCACTGTTCCCTAGAAAGCCAGTCTTTTGTTGACTGCTTGGCTTTGTCCTTACAATTCTATGAGATCATTGTATGACCTTGCTACTTGGTTCTTGAAGGCCATCTGTCAGAGTCTGTCATGGGAGACGACAACTTAGGGAGGGGCTGTACCACTAATTACTTCAATGGCTCATCCCCAGCTCTGCTGCTGTGTTTCCATATCACTAGAACCCCCTTCACAAAAGGTCAGTCTCCCCTAAAATGTGGAAATTTCTTCTTGCTCTACAGGAGGATGCAGAAATAATGCTTCTTTTCATTGTGGCCTATAAAATGTAGAAATTGCCTGAATTCTAGTCAATTTGGAACAATTGGCGGTCAATGGACTAGATCACCCATCAATCTGCTTTGGCAGTTATTGTGGCTCAAAACCCAAAAATGACATAAAGCTGTCAGTCTCCTGGTACATTTATGTCCAAGGAGTAATGGGCTTTATTCCCCCTTCTAATATTTTTTGATTATCCAGCAAGTTATCAGGAAACTGTTTAAGAACTTCAATATTCTCTATCACTGGGTTAACATAAATGTTATTTTTCTAGATGTAGTGAATCATGGTTTATTGTTTCTCATAATATTGTAAAATTGAACTACAGATTAATAGCTGAGGAATAGTATTTTACTATCAAAGAATACTCTAGTATATCTGTCCAAATTATTGTATGTGGATCCATAAATGATTCAAAGGAAGATAATGTGCTTGATATTAAGTGGTTAAAAACATGAGTTTATAGACATCTGGGCATAGTCTTCCCTACTCTTGACTTTGAGGATAATGTTTAGCTTCTATCTATGTCTGTTTTCTAATTTAAAAATTAGGTATAGTAACAATTACTAGCTACTCAAATAGTGCTCACAATGAAATCTGAAAAATGATTACTACAAAGAAATCACTGCATCTGTGAGTTCTGGTCATTGACAGTATTTAGAAGTTGTAATGTGTTCTTATTTGCAGTATGGTCAACACACAGTCTTTAAAACTCTAATTAATTGTACCTTATTATCTTAGTCTTAAGACAAGAGGGTTGTAGAATACTGATTGTAAAGACTTAAAAATGCCAAAGAATGCATGG
This sequence comes from Peromyscus eremicus, assembly GCF_949786415.1. Classification (NCBI taxonomy): domain Eukaryota; kingdom Metazoa; phylum Chordata; class Mammalia; order Rodentia; family Cricetidae; genus Peromyscus; species Peromyscus eremicus. The sequence continues at coordinate 7,602,388 of NC_081425.1, read as the reverse complement.
AACCAACCTAGGCCCTCTGCACATGTTACAGTTGTGTATTTTCTGATTTTCTTGTGGGACTCCTAACAGTGGAAGCAGGGGCTGTCTAAGACTCTGTTACCTGGTTTTGGGACTCTTCCTTCCTACTGGGCTGCCTTGTTCAGCCTTAATAGGCAAGGAGGTGCCTAGTCTTGCTGCAACTTGATATGCCATGGCTAGCTGTTATACATGGGAGGCCTGCCCTTCTCTGAAGAGGAAGGATGAGGAGTAGATGTTGGGGGGTGGGGGATAAACAGGAGGTTTTGGGAGAGAGACTGGGGGGAGAGGAGGGAGGGAGGGGAAACTGTGAAAATAATTAAGATAAATGAAGAGAACATCTATGTATATTGAGACAGGCCTAATGATGAAGACCTATAATCACAGATACTTGATAGTCAGAGGCAGGAAAATTGCAAGTTTGATACTTGCCTGGGCTAGAGAGTAAATATATATATGTATTTGGGGAGTATGGGAAATAAGTATGGTATGGTATTTTTGTTTGTTTGTTTGTTTTTCGAGACAAGGTTTCTCTGTGTAGCTTTGAGCCTTTCCTGGCACTCACTCTGTAGACCAGACTGGCCTTGAACTCACAGAGATCTGCCTGCCCCTGCCTCCCAAGTGCTGGGATTAAAGGCGTGATGGTATGGTATTTCTATGGGGGTATGGTATATATGCTTGTATATACAAGACTATATTTATATATGTATATGTATATGATATATATATATATATATATATCTTGTTTTGTTTGTAGAATTAAAATACTTTATAAGACAGCATGTTTTTTTTCTAAATGAAGTGTCTTATATTTATGAGTTTTGCTAAATTTCTTTTAATTTTGTACACTATTGCCTTTCTTTCCTCTTAACCTACTTGGCTTGATGGTCTTTTCTGTATCCATATGCTTAATTTCTTACCATTTTCAAATTAACCATGAACTTACATAACAAGATAGCTCAGGCATGTGTGAGTTTACTGAATCCTTCACACATTCCCATTTTTATTAATTTATTATTATTTTATTAGCTGAAACAAAAGAAATGATATTCAATAACATCATAGAGTTTTAATCACTAGAACTTTCTTCAAAATTCTATTTCCTAATAAATCACTGTATGGCAACAGAAGTTCCTTAGGATGGGATCTGTTTTATTTGCTCTCTACACTTTGCACCCATTCAAGTTTTCTTCCGGAGCTTCCAAGTGTTGTTTTACTTACAATACAAATCAAGTGAAATAAGGAATAAGCTTACAAATAGCATAAGATTATATTTTCCAATGCTAGCACCCCGTTCTGAAAGACAATTACTTATTCTATTAAGGAATAACTCAGTTTTACTACTTATCAATGTTTGGTCACTCCAGTTGAGATGATTCTGACTATGATTTTTCTTATGACATTTTCTTGGTAGCTATTCAGTAACAAACAGTGCCTGGCACCGGGTATTTGTGTATTAACCCAATTTACTGTACTTCTTTTCCTGTCTCTCATGTCATCTAAAACGGTCATTCTACATACTTACCCGTTTGGTTTCCTTGAGATACCTCAAACTGCTCTCTTTGTTCAGGAACATCTACCCACTCCCAGAGAAAGTCTGTGATGAGACACGTAAAAGTTGTTGCATATTTTGATGAGATATTGTTTCCATTCAGTGATATCTGACCTCTCTCATTCAGTTTGTCTATTGAGTTCTACCTGCTGTCTCAGGTTTTTTAAAATGTTAAAAAATCCTTTACTTGGGTAGCATGATGCACATAACTATGTGAGCGAGCTAATGCAGGTAATCTGATGTACCCAGAAGGGGTTGGGACTCCTTAAATAGCACCTCAATTGCACTAGGACTTGCAAACCCAAGAGCAGTAATATTTTGATATCTTCAGATGTGTGATCTAAGTATATGCACTTAAAAATTTAATAAAGTTTTTGTCATATAGTTTTTTAAGTACATTTTAAATAAATACATGTTTTATCTCAGTTCATCTTCCTTAGCAATTTGTTTCTTTTACATTGGATTTCTCTTGTTTTGTGAAATACATAAAATATGTTTGAAATTTGCTGTCTGCCAAACTTTTGTGTCCTCATTTATATTTTTATTAGAAAAATATAGTTGGCACAGTCTGAAAGAAAACAATGACAGTATAATTTCAGTTGATGAAATTTACAATATAAATTGTCTTAGTTTTTCACGTTTCTATTAATTTGTTTGTTCATTCACTCATTCATTTTGAGACAGTGTCTGGCATGTAGTCTACACTAGTCTTGACCTCTTAAATCTCCTTTGCCTCTCCTGCAATTTTGTTCTTACAGGCCTACAGCGCCATGTATGGGTAATAATATAAAATCTTAATCTAAAACACTGTGAAGAACTTTTGTGAGGAGAAAGTGCATTGAGTAATTTGAAAATATTTTGGTGATTAATTATGAAATCAGCAGTCATCCTGTCAAAAGGGAATTGTTCAGATCCTTTAATGTAGACTATTAGATCATTTGTAACAGTGTGTATTTTCGATAAAAAACAAACAACTGCCTCCAAGGACACTGGGAAAAAGCATATCTGTCTGAAAATCATTTAGTTTCGTCTTTGGAAGTTCTAATTAGAAACTAACTACTCCCTCCAGTTCTAAGAGTTGAAGAAACAGGTTCCACAGAAGTATTAGCTCTTCCTGTTAGTAATTCTCTCCTAGACACTTACAGTGTAATGAAAATCCACTCAGGCAAGAACTGTATATCAGTCATTTCTGGAAATAAGAAGTGTTTCTTTAAAACACCATTTTATGAATACCCAGAGATTAAAAGACACAAACCACAGTTCCCACAATCAATGGGAAAGTGTTTATGAGGGATACAGGGCCAGTCAAGAACCTTCAACACCACCAACCTCTTCTCTTTTCTTCTTGAATCATGAATAATTATTATTTTTTAAAATTCCTAAGATTATTCTCTAGCCTAAGACCACATAACCAGAAGGAAAAACATATCATCATAGGGCCTTCAGCCCTTGGTTTTTGCAGGATGGAGTGCATGTTTTAACTTCCTTTATATTACACAATTTTTAAATGCCCTCAGAATAATCTGGCATTTAGAGTAGGGACTGTGTGAAAGCCAGGGCAAAACTAGCCCACACTGGAGCAGGGAGGTGTTCATTGGAGTAGGACTGAGAGGGATAGGAAAACTCCCAAGAGAAAACTTCCTTTGAAGAGATTGATGATGCAGCTTGGCCGTTATTTTTTAATAATTGATATAAATTTTCCTTTGAAGCAATTTTGTCACTGTAAGAAAGGTTAGACAAGAAAGCTGGAGTTTCCTAATTCCCTAATGTGTCCTTGTGAGCATGTAAACAAGGGGCTCTGTATGCTTTGTCGAGGGTTCCCTTGCTTTCCTTGGCTATCTTTTTATCTGTGGCAGCTATAATACTGTTTGGTTCAACGTCTTCAAAAAATAACATTGTGTTGCAACATAATAAAAGGAGGTATAACTCTAAAAGCAAATTGTTTTTAAATAATCTGCAGATGAATAGATTATAGAATGTATGAGAGCCCTTAAGAAGACTTCTCAGACACAGGTGTATGGACCCCTCAACTCTTACAGGAGGATATGAAATTATTGCATTTAATTTTTCTCAATATGCTTAATAAAATGGATCTTGTGTTCCCTTGGATGTATTTTCATTCTCCCAGCTCTCTCTATCCTCTCCCTCTCCCTCTCCCTCTCCCCTCCCTCTCCCTCTCCCTCTCCCTCTCCCTCTCCCTCTCCCTCTCCCTCTCCCTCTCCCTCTCCCCTCTCCCTCTCCCTCTCCCTCTCCCTCTCCCTCTCCCTCTCTCTCTCTCTCTCTCTCTCTCTCTCTCTCTCTCTCTCTCTCTCTCTCTCCCCCTCCCTGTCTCTCTCTCCCTCCCACTCTCTTCTCCCCACTCCTCTCCCCTTTCCTCTTACTTTCTCATATATTTTAATGGATGTTGGAAAGAACATTCTGTGATAATCTTACAGGTCATTTTTCTTTCAGAGAAATAATTCCAGGAAGACAAATCATAAAAGAAAATGCCCTTTAACCCATTGACTCTAAATCCATGTGGTTAGAACACATGCTTTGATGATGATATACCCAACATTCATATATAATATCCCTTCCAAAAGTCAGTTTTACTATTATTTACATATATAAAAACAAATACTGATACTGTCGTAAAACATAGGAGATAATTGCTGCTCATTTATCATTAAGAGTATTTTACCTTCATATATAAATATCAATGTGGATCTTGTTCCTGATGTGAAACTTGATCTAAAGAATATATAGGGATGCTTTGCCCATCATACACATGTGGTAGAGAGAGAATATTAATCTTACCTTTATTCCATTTAATAAACCAGCCACAATTTCATCGGTCACATGTTTTCATTGATTTACTTCTATAGTTTCAATTGTTTTTGTTTGATTAAGCATATAAGCCAGTATTTTATATGTTCATAATGCATATAAAAGTATCACATGCACATGTGTGTATGTGTAAGTTAAAAAAAAAAAACAAAAACAACCTCTTATGATAGACTGGGTGGCAGGAAATCCACAGCATAACAAGCTGTTTATAAGAAAACAACACAAAGAATGGTGACCTGCAATTCTATTCTGCTAGGAATTTCAGTGAAATCACTGCGCCTGCCACCCTCATTGGATACGAATCACCCTCTATGGTACAAGGCTTAGAAGAGTGGTACCAGGGCTTTGATAGGTTGTGTAATTAGGGAGCTTGTGATCAAGAGTTTAAAGAGAGGGTTCAGCAGAGCACATGTCCAAGCTCACGATTTCTAATTATGCTTTGGCTGAAAAGAGGTCAGAGATTCGTGCCTGGTACCCTTTGTAGAAACATCTTCCTTTTAGGATGACTTGACATATTTATTGTGCTTCTAACATTTTAGTTAATGATCCTACAATTAATTTTAAATGTTTAATAGGAATCTCAATTGGAACATATCAGAATATCATTATAATTTAAGGTGTATAAGGACTTAACCGCTCAGTAGTAACATCCTTTCAGTTGCACGTATGGCATCATCCTTGTGAGAAGTGGTTGCCTGAGATAGTAGGTTTTTATGTTGAAGTGTGTGTGTGTGTGTGTGTGTGCGCCGCGCGTGCGTGCGTGCGTGCGTGCGTGTGCGTGTGCGTGTGTGTGTGTGTGTGTGCGTGTGTGTGTAAGAGCTGAGTGGAAATTTTCTACCATTAAGTTTCTTCTCTCTTTGGCTTCAGACAATGACTACATAAATTCTCTTTAAAGAAAAGCTAATGTCTGTTCACAGCCTTAGAACTGAATGTTCACAGAGGATAGTTTTGAAACTCTGGAAGGCCTGCCTTTAAAGTGCCGTCATAAAGCTTGTTGCAATTGTTTAGTGCCTGTGCTTTTTAGTTACACATAGAAAGCGCATTCGGAGGTAGGTGTAACTTTTAATGAAAATGCTTTCTTACCTTGTGTTTCATAGTGTATTTGAGTATAATTCTCCTTAACACAGAGCTCAGATATAGCATCATTCTCTGTGATTTTTGTTAATTATTAAATGACAATTGAATATCGTCAATCTGTTCCTGTGATGGTTCTGATGATAGACTGCCTCCATAAGTCATGAGCTCTGTGCTCACAGGTCTCCTAAGGTCCTGTCTCAGCACACTGCTCCAAAGCTCAGGGTATCTCTTTTAAAACACACATTTTGGAACAGACATGATGGTGCAGCAAGTTACAGTACCTATCATCATGCCTGACAACCTAAGTTTAGTGACCAGATACTGTATGGTAGAAGGAGAGAACCTGTTCTTGCATGTTGTCCACTGGCCTACTCTCTCTCTCTCTCTCTCTCTCTCTCTCTCTCTCTCTCTCTCTCTCTCCCTCTCTCTCTCCTCTCTCTCTCTCTCTCTCTCTCTCTCTCTCTCTCTCTCTCTCTCTCTATATATATATATATATATATATATATATATATATATATCCTTCTTTAAGGAAAAAGGAGTTTTGTGGAGAAAATCCTATAAACACAATCTTAACATCTGTTTGAAATTTCAAGACCAGTTAATAAGATTTTTTCTGTACCCAAATCTACTACATTCATTTTCTTCTGTTGGCAAGACATACTTTGTCCAGCAGAATGGAAACACACCATTTTGTTACTGAGGTAGTGTTGACTGATTAACACATTGTTCTCATTGAAACCAATGGCTTGCTCATAATTAACTGAAAATAATTCAGTGGTCTTGTTTGGCTTTAAATCAAGTTAAGTTCTACTTGAGGCAGCTATGACTGCCATAATTTATGATGGTAATAATAACATGCATTAAATCATATCAGTTCATTTCCTCTTTTGTGGTTTTCTTTCCCCAACAAGTTTTATTTCTTTCATTCTAGAATGGTTCCAAACTACATCTGGGTTCGTCTAAGTTATGAGTAAACCTTTTGAAGAAAGTGTGCAAAATGTGTTTTTATTTATTCAAAAGATGTTTTCAATCACCATTAAGATCATCTTTGGTCTAATGTTAGCAGTTTAAATATTTGAGGCTGTTCTCTGGACATCAGACACCATCCTCAACCCTGAAATCTGGTGTATACTTCATTTTATTGTGGTTTTCCAAAACAACCGTTGATTGCTCAAAGCAGAAATCCCTTTGATGATACAGGTTTAGTCTGAGGAATATAGTTAGTCGGTAGCTGCTTTTCCTGCAATTAGCCTCTTTCTCCAGTCCTTCCCTTCCTGCCATGGCAGACCTTCCTTTGTACTGCCAACACTAACACTTCTCTTCCCTGCCTAGATCGGTTAGCACTTCTTTGCATCAATAGCTGTAGTATTTTGTTGAGTGACTTCATTGTGCTCACCTTTTTCTTTCAGGGTGTGTTGGATGAACAGAGAACTCTTCTGTTGTAATATTGGTGTTAAATGCATCACAGATGCATTTCTTGCTTATGCTAAATGCACAGGATGGGTGTAGGGTGTCAAAGGTGCCCTGTGTAATTCAGTTCTTTGAGATTCAGGCTATCAAATGGGGCTTGATGGCATGCTATTTTTATTTAGTAACTCATCTGATGATTCTTCTCAGTAAAGGAACAGAGTAGTTTATGGTCTGCCTGTGCCTAACTGTCTAGGCTAGCTGTCATCTGCAGACCTGCTTGCAGCTCACTGTGGCCCTTGCCTGAATAAAGGAGGCTTGGAGGAAGTGGTGGTGTGTTCTGAAGACTACGAACGAACAACACACTCTGAAGTAGTTTATGGCAATGAGGATGCCATTGTCCTTTAGGGAATCCTATGGTAACCTTTTTTTTTTTTATCTAACTTGATTGGTAATAAGAATCCCTTGAGTATGATCCTCAAAATGCCAATGCTTGGCCAAATCACCATTTTCTGGGTGGGTGACAAGTTCCTCAGGTAATGTTTATCAAACTCCAAACTGGAAATTACAACATTAGCATCCCCCAAGAGAAGGCCAGAAGCAGGAATAAGAAAATACCATTAGGCGTGTGCCCCTCCTTGGGAAGGGACTTCTCCAGCTCAGCCAACTGCCCCACAGTCTCCTTAGTACTTTCCGTGGTGTCACACAACTGCACAGTTCCCACTGCTGTAGAATTCCAGCTGAGCTTTCACATGATGGAGCTGCTGAAGTGCAGTGAGAAGGAACCTGTCCCAGGTGCTGCTGTACCGAGCACATCTGAGTGCAGGATCTCACTGGGTCCCCTGGTCACTGCTGTGCAACGGATTCAGGAATGAAGCTTGAGCAGTGGCAAATGAACTTTCCTCGATGAAGAATTATCACCTCATAAAGCTACACAGAGTGTTCAATCTGCCTGAAACACACCACAAACACACACATACACAGAGACACACACAGAGAAACATGCATACACGAACACACACATGCACACACACATACACACACACAACTTTGCCTCTTCTCAAGTCAGAGAAAGAAGTGCTGTGTGTATACTTTTTAATGGTCTGCCTCCCTGGGGCCCCAAATTGTGAAAACTTTTAAATCATTGTAGCTAAAGAAATTGATTCTGACATTTAACATTTCACCAGTAGTTCCTGAGTATTACACGTTTTCATTTCTTTTTTCCCCTTCACTATCTACTAGACAAAGGTATAGTTCCTCTGAGCACAAATATGGAAAATGGAAAATTACCAATATAGTGAATTTTCTCACACTGTCCTTGTATGATCTGAGAGCTAGTAGTGCTGAGCTAATGGAAGACCCAATAACATGCAACACAGCAAATCTGAGAAGGTCTCTTAAAATAATACATCTCACAGGAAGAAACGGATTGCCTCATATTAAAGTACATTTGAAACGCCATGGGTTTGAGAAGGCTATAGTGTTATTCAAAGAACATTTTCATATCAAAAGCTGGGCTTTTTGTGTCTGAGTTTCACTCTGTGTTATCTTGAACTTGGTGTCATACTGAAAGGACTAAGAGCTATTTCATTGTGAATGATAATGCAAGATTAAGAAAAGAGGATAAAAACCAGAGTACTCCTGATTTTTCTCTGGAAAGTACAAAAGTAATCTTTTTTATAAAATAAAATAGAGTAGCAGGTGTGTGGCGCTTAGTGAAATGCCATATGAGTAAAGTCACACTCAGGTAAATAATAAATTATGGTAATGAGCCTGTTAATAGCACCTGATAACCAGATGTATAGAGAGCCAAGCCAGCTACCATAAAAGGCTTAACAAAGAATGTAAATCAACACATCCCTACCCCTTATCACCACAAAATAGTGATATTTATACAAACCAAAGGCTGAAAGCTGCTTCCATATGTGAGAAGATAAGCCTTTTCATAAGGAGTAACTAAATGCCAGGAGGTTTCAAGAGCGAAATTTTAATCCTGCGGCTGAGACTAAGTCATGGTTAGAATATAAACATGGAAGTGGGATCTGGAGGTAAACACAAATTTCCAGGGGAAGGAATTTGGGAGAATATTTTTTATAACGTTATTTCTCCCTTGCAGTTTACTTAAATAAGTTTAAGTTAAATACTTAAACTTCCTGTGCTCAGAATTCCCCCTATTCCCTAAAAATGAAATGAAATGAAATGCATAGGGCAGAAATCTCAGAATGGCTATAAAGGAAAGCACGCCAGCATTCAATTATAATCTTATTACACTGTAAATATATCCGAAAGAAATTTTGTAAAATCAAGCAAACAAGTGAAACTATGATATGTCCTCTACAGCTAAAACTATCAGAATGTATTTACCACACTTCACTTTTTTACCCTGCTCTCAGTAAAGGGATGTCAAAACAGGGATGTCTTATCTGGTACATTCACCCAATATTATTTTAAAAAATGTAATTGGACAATTCCTGTGACTTGGCCACCTTCAGTGGAAAATCAGATTGAGAGCCTAAAAATCTCCGTTGCAGTAGCGGACACCCATTGCTGAAGTTCTAGCTCTCCTACTGCCAACTTATTGCCTAAAGGATGTCTTCTCCTTCCGTGGGGAAACTCTTCTGCTTCCTGGAATCCAAGTGGTAAAGGGAATGTGTGGGTCATTTGAGTGTGATGGAATCCCTTCCTCTGGCCTCAGGCGTGATTTAACTTGGAGGTTATGATGATGGACACTCACAATGATACAAACCTTCCATTGAGCCATGGTCTCTGGATTCTTTTTTTTTTTTTTTTTTTTTTCAGTTTTGAAGAATGCAATCCATGGACCACAGAGGGTGAACTGTTCAGAGGTTGTTATAGATTTGTATGTGGGATCTTAAGAGCTAAGGTGTTACGCAAAAAGATGGCAGTGTTTCTATATGGCAGGAGAGGGGCCCCAGGATTGAGGTACCATTACACTGCTTGTTTGGGGACTTGTTAAAATACTCAAGACAGAAATTAGGGTGAAGCGTGGGAAGGAAGAGAAGCTGGTCAGTCTAGTTGGCCCAATCAGGATGCATCAGTCTGTAACAAGTTCTCAGTTTCCTGAGAGATGCCAAGGAACTCAAGCCATTGCTCTCCTGGCCTTCCTGGCATCCAACAAGAGCATTTTCAGAGGTCCCTGCCCTAACTGACTAGTTTCTATTCCCTGTTCTCCTCTGGGCTTCCACCCAGATTCACTGCAGACTTTGGCCTAGGATCTAGACAGCCTTCCATGTGGGAGACACTATCACACTGTGCTCAGCAGCAGTTTGGCTGGAAGTGTGAAAGATTCCCCAATTCCAATGCTTTTCCAAGTGTGTAAGGCTAAGTTCTGTGGAGGGATGGAAAGGTACACTCAGAGCAGCCAGCTTGCAAACAGCTCTCTCCTTTCTTATGCTTGCTCGCACTTCCCCTAGGGTGCCACACGTGGCTTAAAGGAGTTGTTCTTCCTTAGCTTTATCCACTTTAGATGGAGAAGCTCCCTGTAGAGAACAGTCTCCATTTATCAGGAATATTTGTTTTCATTCTGGGTGCTTTGCATCCCTTCCATATACCACCCATTAATAAGTTTTCCAAAATTTAAGTATCTCAACTTGGCACCTTACATAAAGCACTGGGCCTTCCTTGCTGAACTTGCTTTGGGGAAGCCAGATGGGATCACTGAGAACAAGGAATCCACTTTATGTAAATTTTTGAGAGTCTCAGAAAGGTGATGGTAGGACAGGTTTAAGAATTCAGCCTACTTTGATGCTTATAAATAAGATGAAACTTAGTTCATAGAGCTTAGTGATACACAGAAATTTGAAGCTCCCAATTAAAAAAAAAATGAATCTCAAAATGATGGCCACCAAGACCTGATTGAACTATGGACTGTAGATATGGGACTGTCATGTGCTGCTCTATAGTTCTAAGGCCCATGACTTTGGCCCTGACACATGCACTCACTTGCTTATAGAAATCTGTCTGTAGAAACTCATTCTTTATTTTTGTAGTCCTCTAATGATAAGTGGTTACTCATAAGTAGTCTATGACATTTTATTATTTTGTTTCATTTATTCCTTGATAAAATCTGTATTTAGGAAAACCTTGCCATGTATTAGGGAATGAAAAAGAATCCATGAATGAAATAGACAAAGATCCTTAAGTGCAGCGATCTCAAGATACGGCTTGGGAATTAGACAAATAATAAAATGAGTAAACGATATAAAATATCAACTAAGATCTTTAGGTGGGATATAGTGAGAGAAGCCTGATCTGCTTAATAGTGTGGAGGAAATGTGGAATGAACATGTGGATATCTGATGGAAGACCACTTTAGAAATATGCAACCGAATGTGCTAAATCAACAAAGGCTGGAGGCATCCTCGCATCTCCACTCAGCTAGGCTGCAGCTGGAGCTGAAGGTTTGGTGCTTGAAGCATTTGGTATTCTTGCTTCTTCTTGCACACATCCTTGCCTCTCTGCCACGTCTCCCTTCTTCAGAGCCTCTTGTACAGGTAGGTAGCTTTGGTTCCTACCTACCCCGTGTTGTAACTTCAATCCTGCTTCAAATTCCAATTCAAAGGGCAACGCTACATCCAGCTCAAATTTTCAGAAAGCAAACATGTTTTCTCACTTACATCTTTTCTCTTTGCCATAAATTTGTGACTCTTTCCTGATAAAGAAGAATAAGCATTACACTGCCCTGCCAGTGCACAAGCATTCTGAGGTCTGTTGGCAGCAAGGTTCTGCAAGATAACTATGTGAGTATATTTCAGCGATTTATACAGTGGTGAAATTGGTACCCAGTCATGCTTAAGTAAGCTAAAAGTGCATCCCATTAATTGTATCTGAATTTCTTTGGTTTATATAAATGGTTGAGTGTAAAAATCTGTTGGGCAGGCTCTCCAGTTTGGAGCACTGCTGAATTTTGTTCCCTTCCTTTCCCATAACTGAAAAGAGGAGGGCTAGATTCTGGAAGAAGATATTTTTATAAAGATATCAATATATTTAAAAATATGTATATATTCAAAATATCATTTAGATGGAACTCACACTTTTAGACAGTGTTTTGTCTATCCTCAGTCAATTTTGTGAAATAGTTTAAAATGCAAAACTATTTAAAACTTCTCAAGAAATTTTTTGTCAAAAAGCATGAAATATGATCAGCCTAAAACAAAACAGGAATAGGAATAGAACACCAGAAGAGTCTCTTGGAACAATTACAGAAAGAATTAGAGGAAGAAGGACCAAGGAAATTCAGTTAAATTTTGCAAAGTTTTTCCTAAGGGAGAAAAAAATCAGTGGATTAAAACGAGTTGTAAAATTGTCATTCCAGCCAGAAAAATTAGATAGCAACTTTTGAAAGTCATTATTTATCACCAAGAATCCATTCACTTCCAATGACTTTATAAAAGTCCGGCTAGATGGTCTTTGAATTCTGCTTAGCAGAGTTTAAAGCCTGCAGGAAAAGGTTAAACACACATTCTGTTTATGTAGATAGTGAGTCCAGTAAATATATTAAGAACTGGCACAGCTTTGCTTGCTGCTACATTCATACATTCTGGAATATCTTAAGCCATCTGGAAACTTTCCTTGTTCCCTACCCTGCTGTGTCTATTAGGAAAATAGATATGTAGGCACTTTGGGATGAACATACGTGTATTTGAAAATAATAGATAATAACAAAATAGTACATTTTTATTTGAAAATACAAAGACTATGCTTAAAATAGCCACTAAGATAATCTAATATGTAGTAATAGCTACTATTTTTTTCTAGGTCTTTATATTTCACAAATAGGTCAAAAGAGCCAATTACCCTGAAATATCATCTATTGTCTCAAACTTGGAACAGATTGTCTTGACACTAGGTTAAGATACAATAAATCATGTTTTATGAGTCTAAAGATCCCACCCAGTAATATTCAATACAGTTCCACTATTTACATATAAAAGATTGCCACAATGATACTTTACTCATGAAATTCATATCTGTGGCCTTAATATGTGCATGGAAACAGAACAAGCAACTACAGGTTCTGGTACCCTTCTCCCATTTTTCTTTTCATTTCCTAATTGGAAAGAGACACAGTTACAACTCTATCCCATCTATGTCCATCTAGGAGTATGAAAACTGAATGATAAATATCTACTAACTTTAACTATGGGTGTTTTTCCTCAACTCTTTGGTCTTTCTTTTCCTATTCCTAAAAATGTCCAGGCGTCTAACCCACTGGATAATGAGGTAAATAAATCAGTTGGCAGATAGAAAGCACACAGCATTAGATTTGGCCACAGGCAACAGAGAACTAAAACTTAGGTGTCATAATCACATTTTATATCCACAATTTACTGCACTCTTTCGAATGATAAGATTGGCTGTTTCCCTGATTAATTTCCATGTGGAACAATGTTAGTTCCTCACTGGACTCATGTGACAGGTGTCTTCTCCTTCAGTATTGTCCAGTTGATCTCCACATTCACACCATGCTTGTGGCATCAACAGGTAGAAAGACCTGCTGGGAGCTGGCTGGAAATCTGCTTACTAGTTCTAGCCATGCACATGTTCTAGAAGTTGCTTGATCTGTATAGTGAGCCAAAGATCACATTTTAGTCATTTTAATGTGTCCTATGGAGGAGGTCACTAATATACAGTAGATGTTCAAGAAATATTCGTGAAATGCATCAAGCATTGATATCAATTCCCTTCCCTAAGTAAACTCTCTTTCCTACGAGGAAATATGTGTGATTTTTTTCATGATACAGTATTTACTTGTGAAATTAAAAAACATTCATTTAATTGATAGTTTAAAATATGTGAGTCTTGGTTTGGTCTCTACAATTAGAAAAATATTTTGTGCCTAGAAATTAATATTTTTTTCAAATTAGAGAGACTAAATTAATTTCCAATAATTTATATGTTAATGTCTACAGTACTAGAGACTGAGGATATGTTTAGAAATGTTATATTTAAGTACACTTGTTAAATTCAACTTATTGGAGTAGACCATGCTACAGCATAACTAGGAATCTTCTGAGACAAGAGCTTAAGCATCCAGACATACTAAGGGGTAGGAAGACCATGTTCAGGCCAAGGCAGAGACCTTTTAAGAACTTATTCAAACTTTGACTTTGGACTTGAACCTTGCAGAACCATGTCAGTATCATCTACAAAGCTTTTACTTAATACTTTGGTTTGACAGATCCCTATAGTTGGCTTGTGTTTTATATAATGAATTTTGTCTCTTCAAAGTGATTGCTAGTCTCTAGTATATATCACTCTATACCTGCATCAGTATGTGCTCATGTATGTGTTTTCATGGTATCTAGTATTCTTTGTCAGAGACAGAAGATAGTAGATGGTTGAGAAATATTTAATTGTTTTTAAATTATATATATATATATATATATATATATATATAATTGTATGTGTGCTACTTAGTTTATATTGTCAACCTGACACAACCTAGAATTACTGAGAAGAGAGAACTTTCTAAGCAATTACCTGGATCTGCCAGTCCTGTGGTCTTGTCTATAAGAGACTGTCTTGACTGACCGTTGTTTGGGGAGAGCTTGTAGCACTATGAGAAACAATAGCCCCAGACAGATGGACCTGGACTATCCAAGAAAGCGAGCTGGGTATGATCCAGTAAGCAGGGTTCCTCCACGGTTTCTGCTTCCATTCCTGCCCTGACTTCCCCCAGGGGTGGACCGTGATGTGGACATATAAGCTGAAATAAACCCTTTCCTCCCCTAAGCTGTTTATGACCATGGTGTTCATCACAGCAACAGAAAACAAACTAGAGCAGTGTGTGTGCTTCGAGCTTGCCTTGGGGAGCATCAGCAGCTCAGTTCCTCGATCACATCACACGCTATGTGCAGAGCTGCACTGCAGCTTGCTGTGTGGCGTGAGCATCCGGGAAGAGAGTAGCTGGCCTGTCATCTGGAGATCCCATTAGAACAGAACCAGAAGCTCCACTCCAAGGTGGTTACTCTGTCTACTGTGATGAAAGCTGAATACTGAACAAAAGTTTTATAGGTTTAAAACATTTGCTTAGCTCAAATCTGCTTCTGCAGTATCAACATTGAAACCTAATATGCCTTTGAAAGGTTTTTACCATAGCATAAGTTTTACTTTTGTCCATTGGCCTTGATACAAGAAATATGAAAACAGCAGAACCTTTGAGTTTCAACAGTGAGGAATAATAAGGGATTTCCACATGGCCAAATTGTACATGTGCTGGAGTGTGTTTATGTGTCAACTATTTACAGCTGGGGTTCTCAACCTGTAGGTCTCAACCCCTTAGGGGGTTGAATGACCCTTTCAATGGGGTCACCTATTAGATATCCTGCATATCAGATATTTATATTTTGATACATAACAGTAGCAACAAAAATAATTTTATGGTTGGGGGGGTCACCACATGAGGAACTGTATTAAAAAGTCATAAAATTAGGAAGGTTGAGAACAGCCGATTTACAAATGATAGTCATCAGATCTACCCATGCCCTTTAATCATGACCACTGCAACTTTACACCCTTTGGAAGGAAGCATCTTTCCCCTGAACACATCTCTATTGGCTTTAAGTAACTGAAAAATCATGTACATATTTAAACAGTCAAACAACACAGGGTTATTTATAAAAGCCAAATTATCATGATTGTACTATCTACTTGGGAGTTTTCAGAAGTCAAAAAACAAAAGTAGTAATCCTCAGGTGCTATGAAATATTTGCTTGATTGAATAACAGGTCTTTGCCTAGTTTTTGGTAAGTATTTGGTTGTTTGAACCTCTAATTCACAGAGTTCCTTTACAAGTGACTTTTGTTAAACATTTACTGAAGTATGCGTACAGTGTGTGAGAACTAATTCCTCAGTACATTTACATGACAAATAAGAATTTTACTTCAAGATAACTGAGTTTTATAGATAAGAAGTTTGTCTTTCTAATGTCAGGATGGGGAAGGTTTGTGAATCTCACATTTATCTGAGTTTGAGTTGAAACTTTCTTAGAAGACACTTTTACCATTGAGGGGAGCAGATAGTTTCCAGCTTTACCCAATAACCAAACTTTTTGTAACACAACTAAATAACATGAAGAAGAAGAAGAAGAAGAAGAAGAAGAAGAAGAAGAAGAAGAAGAAGAAGAAGAAGAAGAAGAAGAAGAAAGAGAGAGAGAGAGAGAGAGAGAGAGAGAGAGAGAGAGAGAGAGAGAGAGAGAGAGAGAGAGAGAGAATGGACTAGAAAGGGCATGGAATGAAAGAAGAGAAAAATCAGGTTCTGGTTTCCAGTCCTTTGAGGATTTTAAATTCATGTTTTGAAATTGTTCAGTTGATTCTGTTGCTAATTTCTTTACTATTAGAGCAGAATTGCATCCCAGGAAGCCTTTAATCAGGAGCTGGGGATGAAGAGTTGAAAGAGGCAGTAATTTAAAATTACTAAGCACATTTCCCTCTACTTCCTCCAGCCACGCAAAGGGAGTCACTAATGACGATGAAAGTCACCATTGGTCCCTGATAAAGTTCACATTCAATATGGCGTGAGTTTAGAATCCTGATCCAGAAACTACGTAATCTACCTTTCCTGATACTTGTTTACTCTTTCAATTTTGAATTAATTGCCTTTCACTGTGCTCTATCTGTTTTCAGATCTTGAGAGACTTTTTAGTGTGAAATTTTGATATGTTGGTAACTAAGTTGAGGTTTACAAACCCAGTATCACCTAATTATCTCTGTTCTAGGAAAGATATCACTGTCCTGTTACAGTTTGATCATGTCCTCCCCATGCTCCATTGAAGGGCCAGGGTAGTTAATGAGAAATGCTAATCATTTCAAATCCCAGTCTTAGCTGATAAGAACTCTAAACAACAGTAGATTGTGTTCATATGTGAATTACAGAAAATCCAGTAATATTGAGTGACTAAATAGTGAGAAAAATGAATTCACACTTTATTTTTCTTTCTTTTATTAATTGTTTATCTATTTATGCAGTATGTGTATAACAGGGAAAGGTGCTTGTTCCATGGCACATGTGCGGAGGCTGGAGCATGACTTGTTGGAGTTGAGTTCAGTCTCTGGGATTGAACTCAGGTTACCCAGATTCAGATGGCCAAAGACTACCTCCTGCTGGCAAGGCTTCCTTCTGTGTGTGATCCACTGTGTTGTTTAATTATAGTTTCTTACCAAAAGCATGGTCAAGAGGGTTTCGTGCATGAAGCACTGTGGCAGTAGGATTATCTCCCATCACGTTAAAGCTCAGAAATGCAGGATACAGAAAACACAGGAACAAAGCGAGGAAAAAGCAAAACGTGGCAGCTGCATAAAGAAATCCAAACTTTTCCTGATTTCCCTAGTAAAGTTTACTTATACTGCTCCTTAGCCAAAACAGTTCCAGATGTCTCATACAGTCAAGTGAATAGGAAAAGGTGAGATTTTATCTTCCAATAGTAAAGGAAGGGAAAAGGAGAGGGGAGGAAGGATAATCTTGAATAAGCAAATGTATTATTGAACTGCCATGTGTCTACCCAGAATGAGAGGTGTATAAGCAAAATGAAGAAATGTGTCAAGTTTGGAAAGCCTCTCCACAGCAGCAGCACTAGTCAGCTGTGACTCCCACATGGATAAATGATTGAAAGAATTCAATTACATACTTCCAATAACTTGTAGTACCCATTTTACAAAGCTAGCATTTAGAAAATTCATTATTTCAAACACCCAATCAGATCCTTATCCAGAAAGAAGCATAACTGGTTTTGGCACATTTGTGTGAGTGGCTGTTCCAATGTGCACCTTTTGCTCATTAGAGGCATGCTCAGAGCAACAAGGGGGACTCTGGCAATCTGTGTTACAACAAAGAAGTGCCACAGTGAGATCTGACCGGTGTGGATTTTCCTGGCATGGCACAGCGAGAACCACTCTGAGCACATTAGTTCAGTGACAGTATCACAGGCAAAGAAGAGAACACATCTTTTCATTGTATCCCTGATTCCTCCAGCACCCTCTACCTGACACATGGTTCCACTTTTGTATGGATGAGGTGCAGGGCTCACAGAGCCTGGGTTTTGTAGTCCCTGTGGCACAGGAAGGAGCCGCTTGCCCTTTCTGCAGGGTTCCATGGCTCCTACTCTTCCACAGTGACTAAGCAACCAGTTAGTAAATTCAAGGACTTCTTCCACAAGCAGACCAAAGCTTGGCCTTCACATTCTATAATTCTGACAGGCCAGAGAGAAAAAGAGAGTAGACATACATACTGACACTCTTAGAATGGGAAAAATGGATAGTGCTTTGGGGTAACTGCCCAGTGGGGAAAGTCAGTGTACAAGCAAGAACAGTGCAGCTAAGGTTAATTCAGTTTCAAAAGGATATGGACTGGTTTTAAGGTATGAAAACAAACTTGTTCATATATGTATGTATATATATATATATATATATATATATATATATATATATATACACACATGTCAGCAATTAAGGAAATAAAGGACAAGAATTTGAATTTGAGAAAGAACAAGGCATAGGATTCATGGGAAAAGGAATGAAAAGGAAGTGGAAGATGATGTAATTATATTTTAATTTCAAAAAATAAAATAATAAAAACAAATCCTTTTTAAAATGTTTGCTAGTGAGATTACATTTTTATTGTGTTGTGACCCTATGTCCCTGCAGTTTATATTACAATATAAAAGAAGCTAACTTTGGAAATTCTTTTTTTTTTTTTTTTGGTAAAACTGCCCACTATTTTCCACTTTACTTTCAGACTGCAAAGAATTGTATGACAACCTTACCTCTTTGTCTCAACATCCAAGTATTAAAAACAGACACATTTTAGGTTCAACTTTGAGAAGATAAAAGAGAACAAATTGCTGACCCTATTCCTGAGCATCCACAAACATTCTTGAAGTCAAAATTTGCTTAACTCTTTAGGCTAGGGGAAGCATGAGTGAAGCAAATTCCAGTAATCAAGAAAACTCTGCCCGTGTTCTCTAACCTCTCTGTTTTACGCTAACCTTCTGCAATATCAGAAGTGCAAGTATCTCTCAACTGGTTATGTACAGGCTTTATTCACATTGGCGCTGCACTGGTACACTATGGACTTCCTAGACTTGAATGTTATACATGGCATATTTTTATAGTTTCTTATGCTCAATGGCATACTCTTTCAGCCCACTCATTCCTTGACATTTTATTAAAGTAATTGCTGACTGTGGGGAGACTGATTGGTGAGGGAAGAGTTGGGTAACTAGAGGTTTTTTGGTTAGGATGTTTGGCCAGGTCTATTCACATACACTCTGCAGATTAGGCTCTGTGGCATTTCTCTTATTTTTTTTTTCTCTTTGTACTTTTTTGAAAGAAGATTTATCATCTCAGGTCGTATATGTAACAAGTACCTCTGTTCCCAGATAGTGTGACCAAAGGCAGAGGTTCTGGATCAAAGTGAAACATTGACTTCCTCAGTGGTCATAATATAAAGCATCCTCATGGAAAGTCTGCTTAGGAATGAATCATTGTGCCACACTTTGTACTGGCGATTGCTAAAAACAAATCCATTTCGTCATCTGAGAATGCAATGTTCAACTTGAAACGCAAAAGAGTGAGTTGATTATGCTAAAAGAACATGCTCTTGAAATAAGAATATGCAGACAACCTGACCTCCACGTGTGCGTGGCGTAATTGACACTCTAAGTAGGGACATTCCAAAGGTGCCTGGCTAGCTCAAGTCATTGTGTCTTATTTATACTAGACAGAGTAGTTAGTTTAAACAAATCAGAACCTTCCAATTTCAAAATGTGCTCAATATTCCAAAAAGAAAAGCCAATGATAAAGTCAACATGTAACCCTCACACACACTGTAGAAATATAACACATTTCAGTATATGGTTCCAATGCCTCTCAGTTTGATTTTTATGTTCTTATCACACTGCTGTTAAATTGTACTGGAGTTATCAAGTAGAGGAACAAAATGTGCATAGCATTTAGAGATGTGACATTTGGTGATATGCGACTCCCTTAGGAGTGCATAGGCACTTGAGATGTAACCCTTTTCTAAGCTTTCAAACATGCACAATAGTTCACTGTAGGTTAATTAATTAAAAGTGTTACAAAGACATAGCAAATAGATAAGATCAGTAGACTCATATACATGTATTAAAAACCCTTCCTTTTGACAAAAAGCAACATGCTTTCAGTTGTGGCTTTTTTTTTTTTTTAAGCTAAAAGCCATGTCTTCATTTAATTTTTTTCTTTCCTGTTTTTGAAAATGCATTCTGAATGTCTGAATTTCATTCTCTAGAAAGCAAATGGCATGAGCTGCCATTGGGCACCAAGTAATAATTCTCCTTCAATAGCACCTGTGAGTTTCCTGAGGCAAACTTGAATCATTTTTGTTTAACGCCTCTAACTCCTTAGCTCACGACCATCTGTGACTCATCCTTCCAGGCATTTTAGGCTTGGGAAAGGAGGAATAAAAGTTACAGTTGAAGTTGATTAAAACTGGCAACAATATTATAACCATATACAAAAGCCAACAATGACAAGTTGTACTTTGAGAGCTGGGTTTTTAGCGAGCAACCATGGAAGAGGTGTAAAGTTCATCTATATTTATTATAATGTGTCACCATAGTTGGTTACTAATGATGTAAATTTCATTTCACTAGGATGAACATTACTTATCTCCAAGATATTTGCATAACGGTAAAATAATATATGTGTTTATATTAGAGTATCCCTTCACTCAAACTAAGTTTATTTTTTTGCTCCTTTTATGGAGCTCAATTTTAAGTGCAAACAATTCTATCAAGGGGGAAAATGCGTACAGAAACCAAACCCTGACAAAACAATCTGTCAGCATGGTACTGCATTCTGTTTGGAAAACATAAGCAGTAATGAAATAAAAATACAGTTTTTACATAATACTAAGAATGAGATAATTAAATCAAAAATAGGAATATAGAGTAAATCTGGGCACTAGCAACATTTTAAAATAAGTGTTTGGGGAAGATCACTTTAGTGGAGGTATTGCACGTAGTACCCAGACACATGGAAGGGAAACGCAGAGGTGCAGAGGAAGAGCATAGCTGGCCTATTCCTGGAATTTTAAGAACAGTAGTGACTGGGGTAGAGTGGAGTGAAGGGAAGGAAGGTAAGTAAACCCTTCTGGAACATAGGAAGGTCGAGTTGAGACTCGAGGATAAATGACATTCTCAGATGCTTTTGTATGTGACATGGAAAGTTACAGTAGAATTTCCAACAAACCATATGTTGTTATTGGAATTCATCTTGATTATGGCCTCAGAGCTCCATTGAGACTAGTCAGGAGACTGCTGAAATACTCTAGATGAGAGAAGATGGCAGCTTGGACCAGCATGGGCTCTTAGCAGGAGTCAAAGTGATTTGAGTATATATGTAGATGGAATGAAAGGGACATGTTGTCTGGCAGTTTGATTTGCAAATATGAGAGAAGCAAAGAAATCAAACATTGATTCAATGTTCAAAACTGTCCTTCAGTTTACAAATGGCATAACCAGAATAAATGATCTATCAAAAGGAGACCTCCTAGACCTGGACTTCTTAAACCCATGGTGTTATAAGTAGAACTCCCAGATTCTGCAGTCTGGAATTAAAATAATTTCATCCTTGCTTTTAGAAATATATCATCACCCATAATTATATGTCTAGCTTTGTTACCAATTTAGTTTACACATGTATGCATATCATAATACATTTGGTACTGATATCTCAAAGTATCATTTACACTCATAACTACTTCTCAATAATGATTGACAATTAGGTCTACAGCCAGGCCTTATTATTTGATTTATTTATAAAGCTCATCTATCACAATGAAACACATCTTCATGAATTCAATATAATATAATTATTTTCTTTGGACTATTATATGTTTTATTTTAGGTAATTTTAGACATTATGCTGAGAAAGCCTTTTTAGGACAGTGAAAAAAAGAGTCAGTGATACAACAATAGCAAAGCTTTACTCTTAGCTATGTTGCCTATCCCTAGAAGTATAACAAGGGCCCCTGTCAAAGGTGATACGACATTTAATTTGGAGATACGTTGTTGTGGACCTACTATGTGCTAAGTCATCACCTACAGTGTTTCACACAGCAAGCATACAAGGCTTGGGTTATTCTCATCTTATGTCAAAGGAGATGGATGATAAAAAAAAATAAGTAAAATTTCCAAAGGCATATACTTTGTAAGTAGAGACTCAAATTCAAATAAGCATCCTTACTGTAGCTCTTAACCACAACATATATTGTCTCTCACCAGGAATGATTGATACCGATGGTACAGAACAGCAAGTGAGCCTTCTCACCAAGAAGTGGAGTGGAGCCGTGGATAGCAGATAGAATTAAAGCAGTGAAGGGAACATCACCCAATAAGCCGGTGCCTGTCCTGTCCACCCCATCTTGGCAATGGTTACTGCTGCTTTTCTGACCTTTTACAGTCAGTGCGTTATAAAGCATTTGGACTAGTCACAGGGAAGAGGAAGGCAAGCTAGGGGAGCTCAGTGAAAGCATGCTTGCCTCACACGCTCCATGCCCTGGATTTAATCCCTAGGACTACAAATTCAAAGCAAAACCAAAACTAAAACAAAGCAAAAAAAAGCAGAATACAAAGCTATGAGTATTGCCAACATAATTTTATAAAATTATTTTCTATTTTTTTGTAGTACTAGGTATTAAACCCAGAACCTTACACAGTCTAAACATGTGTTCCTCTATCCATGTATGCTCCAAGCCCCAGATACACTTTCCAGAAGGAATGTTATCTCTTTCACCAGCTTATATCCCCATCTGTACATGCCTTGTTGACAGGCATGTTTTCCACCTAATAGAATAACTTTTATTCTATTTTAATAATAGAATAATATTTAATAATTACTTTTAATAAATAACCTTTGAGAATGTGAGCAGAGCAATGTTGGGATTAGGGAACTACGATTAATAGTCTGTATAGATCCTGTTGAGGGCACTACACTGAGACTGTCTGAGTTTGATTTACAGTCAAATGTTTACAGATACTTCCCCAACAATTTAGAGTACCATCCTCTAAGATGTCTTTTATTTAATTTTTTGTGAAAGGAGCATAAGTAATAATTTTTACTTCACATGAGTTATTTTTAGAAAACTGAATACAAGACCAAATATCAAATGAAAATCTGTTGCTGTTTTTGTCTTATCCTGAATCAGACCCCCCATCATATCAAGTAGTTATTTCAACTCAAATCAAACCAATCTTTTTGTGAATGGGCCTTTGCTGACATATGACAGCCAAGAGGGAATCTGGAAACCCTCTTTTCCCCCTTAATGGGGATTTGTATTTTTTTTTTGTATTTGATAAGAGATAAAACTATTCAGATCATGAACTTGAGCGATATATTATGATCTTGTTTAGTAAACAACTTACATAAATCATATAAAAGTATATTTTATTTTAGGAACTGAATAATACACATCACATGAATGATTTAATACTGGTGACAGAAAAGATTCCTTCCTGGATATTTCAATAAACTGTTCCAAGATGTGTGTATGTGTGTCCACATGGATGTGTGTGCAAGGATGTGTGTATGTGTGTCCACATGGATGTGTGTGCAAGGGAAACCTCAGGTATCTGTCTTTCTCTCCCAGTTTCTCAGAGATGGAGTCTCTTGTGGTTTTCTGCT